>NC_140780.1:195335918-195997168 GCF_044657685.1 Stegodyphus dumicola
TTTAACTTTCCTATTCAGTTAAACTATTATTCTGTCTTCATTCCACTGGTATACTTATTTTCTCCTTAAAATATTGCTTCTATTAATTGCAGAAATTCTATTAACTGGAGAAATATGATATAATATCTTGGAGTTATAACTACTGTTTATCACTACAGAAATATATGTTTCACCTTTTTACAGTAATAATAAAGAAACACATTTTATTGCCTTTCAAATATACAGGTTAAGTACCCGTGCACGTAGAACACGCATTTATTTAAAAATCCATCGAGTGGCTCGGTTAGAAGATAAATTGTGTTCCTTAAATGTGACAAATCAAGTTTCTGAACATTTACACCATAAAGTTCGATCATTTGTTAATAAACTTAAGCGTGAACATAAAGCTAATAGACAAAAAATAATCAGCACATTCCTAAGCACATTACTAGTTTAACAGCCTGCCAGCACTTTCGCGAGTTGAGCAAGAGATCGAGGAGACAGCTTTTTAAAATATTACTTTTTTCCTCCTAAATGGATGGTAATGAAAACGTTATCCGCGCAATTTATTCTCACGATAGATCATCCCAGAGTCTAAAGGCAGAGAGAATATCCAGCCCCAGATTAATCCATAAGAGCCCCAGAGCACTTGACATTTATGATGTGTACTAAAGGGCGCAGATTAGGCGTAGTCTTCTAGAAACCTATGATTATAAGGTCTGACATCATTATTTTCCAACAAGTTTTCTGTTTCATATTTCTCGTCATTGTACAACGTCACGGAAGAGAATGTCCAACCCTTTCAACACGTTAAAGCGCTTATTCTGTGCATAATGAAAGGAACTTTTGTTTACGAATTATTATTTCATTTGTAATCTTCTCTTACTCCTCATCTGAGGTAATGTTTAAACGATGGAATTTCACAATTCGAAACAACTAAGTGCATCAAGTGAATGTCAAGGCCATCTTCACTCTAATTTGTTTCTTGCTGTAAGGAAAACTAAATTTGACTTTAATAAGCAAAAGTGAGAAGACAACATGTATCATATTTATTATTATTATTATTTACGCGTTCCACTCTAAGGCACTACACGGAAGGGATGGGTGTCTTCTTAGAGGACTTTCTAAAAGAACTGGCTCGTAGTAACGCGTAACACATGGAGAAAAACCACAAAAACGTCAATGCCTGTTCCTGGGATTCGAACCTGGAACGGAACTACCAGTGTTCAGGGACTTTTACCGCTCTGCTTCTGGTGGGCCAACATGTATCATATGAAATTAATTTTGCTACCTGCAAAACTCTAAATATTAAGCTCTAAAGTCAGTATGTAGTCAATATGTCAGGTGGGTTTTTGATGCTGGAGGCATAAAAATTGTACAAAGCCCTCGCCGGGACTCGAACCCTGGACCTCCCGATTACGAGTCGAGTGTGCTTCCAGTTAACCATAAAGGCATGCGAAAAGGGGGGATAAAATGCCTTATTATATTATACTTAAAGTATTAATATTGATTACAGTGAAAAACTGATATATGTAATTAACATATTCAAGCAATGCGTTGCAAAAATAGAAGGAGATTAGCATTTTCTTTCATTTCGTATGCTACCTAAATTTTTGCTTTTCATTAAGTTATATGTTCGATTTTTAATCGCAATACTATTTAACATTCTTAATAAAACTTCTGCTTTTTCTTTCTTTTCAGCTTTTTAACAAAATGTAACTCTAAAAAAAGAGGTTCAAAATGTACTCCTTCTCTTGAAAATGGCATTTTCAATTTTTTTAAAACATTTTGGAATTATGAAACAAAAACTGACAGATTTTAATTATTATCCAAAATATGCATTAGTTAATAACATTAATTAAAAATTTAATATTCTCATCGTTTCTTGGATTTAAATATTAAATTTTCCCAGTTTTACTAAGAGGACTAATTTTTTTTTCACTTTTTATTTCAAATGCGTATTCCTGTTAATTTAAAATAAACTAAATATGTAACATTTTTTTCGTAGTTTCTGAACTTACACTCGTAATTTCCGAAACTTTAAAAAGTTATATAATTGAGCTATTATCCACTGAACTCAGTGCAAGAAGAAATGAGTGTAATATCGAAATTGTTATTCGTAGGGGATTTGAATGCCTCGTGATATAATAACCATTGTTGATACTGATTATGCATCCTAATTATAATCTATACACAAATGTTAAAAATCGACGCAAATATTTTTTTTGCTTTGTTTTGTGTGTATGTTCAAGATACACAAGAAGCTGGCTCGAAGTCTAAAATAAGTCCTTGTAGTCTACATGTTTTAATTGCTGTATTTCAAATACCAATTGCAATGATTCAGATTAGCTATTCTAGATTAAGAAAATCAAATATTTTATATTTACATTGCAAAATTAATACACTTAGCATTATATCCTCCAAGAGTCCTTTCTTTTCTTTTCTTTTCTTTTTTTTTATTAATCGAGCAATTTAACTCTTCTTTCTAGTTCTGTAGAATAGAGTGGTTTCTATCCGTTTAGCTGTCAACAATCATAGTAACGAGCGGAGGAATTTGCTTACTTAATTTTATTGTTGCTTTTGCTCAAAGCTTGTGCTTCACAGCATTATTCAAAAAACGAGGATTCATATTGAAAAGAGAAAAAAACATAAGACTCATTTTTAATTACTGGAATTTCACGGAATATCTTAACTGGTGTTTTGTTACTTGCAGCAAATCGTATGTGCAATCTATTTATTTATTTATTTTACTGCATGAAAATCTAAACCGCTTGAGAATATCTATGGTTAACTTTATTAAGAAGAGTAATATTTCTTAAATGCAGTTTTTTAATCAGGAAAAAACCCTGAATCAATTCTGATATTACGAAATCTTTAGTGAAGATTCTCTGCGTCTAAACACTACGATTGACGCACTGTGATCTTACTCATTATTTTAATTTTGAAGAAAGTAAAGAAAGGTATATCTATGTGACCTGGAGATTAAAAAAATGTGAAAATATGAAATATAAGCTTTATTAGTTTTAATCGCTTATTGATTTCAAATCATCCCACTCTGCTCATGAAATAGAATCTAGAGAAATTTTCCAGGTATCGGCACAGCAGTACGGATTAAATTCAAAAATACCAATCTTTCATTGTTTTTATATCACATTTGTTTGAAATACAAAAAACTGCGGGGAAAATTCAGATGGGTACAAAAGATATATATTTTCATTTGAATATATATTCATATACATATTTTTAAAAAGCGAAGGAAATAATTAATCTACACCTGAATGGAATCTCTAGCGGAAAACTTTACTTGTGAGCAAGTCACACATAAGGACTAAAAGAACGTGACAGGAAAATACTCATCAGAATTTTCTACCTCATCAATTATTTTTCAATTAAATTTAAGTCCATTAAGAGTAATTACAGAATATTTTCAAGCGGAGTGTTTCCGCAAAACTTAATTCACTCCTCTAACTTATCTCGAAATCAACGTATTATCACGGTGATAAGGCGGAGATCCACAGTCGCAATCCCCCAAGAATTCTCCTGTTTTGGACCTTCCTCCCCTTAGTGTTTTATCGACCGCGCTTAGAAATTAATTAAAATATTTTCTCTCTCGTCTTGGTGCGGACTTCAAAGAACAGAGCAACGCTCCAAAACTCGTCAAATATGTCTAAAGAATTTACCACTTTCTCTCGCCGTAATTAAACTTTGATAAACCCAGTTTTCCCAAAAAGTAACAAATAAATAACTTATCCGCACGACTGCAGGTACTCTAGATAAAATTATAGGGGTAATCGCCGGGGGCAGAAGGGAAGCAGTTGTGATCCTGAATAAGCTCTCCTAGTAATAATGCTTATTTTAAGACCGCAGCTTAAAAGTGAGGCAGGATTGCAGAAACTTAATGTATGAGATTAAACCCAATATTTGCATTAAAATGGAATAAAATAGTTTCATTTCATTCTGACAAGCATTAAAATTTCGTTTCCGTGAAGACAACGTTTATAAATTATTGCATTGGATTTAAATTTGTTACATTTGGCATTAAAATATGAATAAAGTCTTTGAGGTGAAAACAATCTCTAGGAGATAAAGCTTAAAGAAAGTAGTGGTGTAAACCAACCTCAATATAGTGTTTTCAATCAAACACCTTAAATAAATTATGAAAGCTAATGATGTCATTCTTACTCGTAAGAGATACAAAAGAAAACAAGAGCAATAGCTCAAAATAAATAGTGCTATTCATAAGAAGATAACTAATAATAATAAGTCAGTTTTGTAAGAAGTACTGAGTTTTGGAGAAATGAATTTTAAAATGTGATTTTAACCACCATCCAGAAATAATGAGATAAAAAGCTTTAGCAATATCGCGTGTTTACAATATTGCTTAGCAATATTGTTTTAGTTTCGTGTGATACGAAATTAACCGAAGTTAAGGGAAACCATGGTTATTGGTTAAGTGAAAGAAGTATCGACGATAAGACATAGGATGCGAGTTTAGTAGTACATTCATAACTATTTTAAAATGGCGGATTTCAAAACGGGGATTCCAAAACGTGGATTAAATTTCTTAAAAACACTATGAGCAACTTCTGTCAACTTATGTCTGGTATATAATTAATTTACTGTTTTTCAGGTACTTGTTCTCAATTTACGACCTCGCAGTACTTCAGATATTTCCTCTCAATTAATCAGCATCTCTCGCAAAACGGATCTTGAAGACTTTACAATGGAAGATAAAATAATATTTGAAGCTGTAACTCTTATCATTTAAAACATTTTAAATTTTAATTGGCGATCTAAATTGACGAAAGAATTTTTTATAACACAATAAAACTGATCTTCCAGTCTTTCTGTATTCCCAGGATATTCGTATACGAATCAGTTGGAAAACTCTTCCTAGCTTTCTTAGACTGTAGTTTTAATAGCATGAAACTACAGAAGAAGAAAGCATGCATGTGAATTTTATGTTTTTTTTTATTTATTTATTATTATGTTTGCTGCATTTACTTGCTATTGCAAGGAGAGAAAGAAATACGAACTTTTTCACAAAATTGCTATTTTGAAATAGATTAAGATCATATGAAAAATATAACAAATCTCTTGAAAGAGTATTTTCATATTGTTTTAATTGTATGCTTAATTTTTAATTGTATGTTTCTTCTTTTCTGTATGTTGCTTAACTTTCTAGGGAATTTTTACATTTTACCGTTCGTGCTCTTGGAGTATAAGCAGTTGGAACGTCCATTTAGCAGTGAAAGATCCTTTGCATGAATCTTGAGGACAGAAGAATTGAGTTTTCATGTTCGAAAATCCTAACAGTCTCTTCAATAGTACTCGTGTTCGAAAATCCTAACAGTCTCTTCAATGGTACTCGAACTGCAATATGGTGGATGATAACCTGTCATTGCTTGCGTTTGGTTGACTAGACCTCTGTCTTTTAAGGGAGAGGAAGAATGTAATGAATTATCTGATATTTCCTGTGCGCGCTGTCGTGATGGAAGTTTTTAGCTCATTCAATTAGCACTCTAAAATCCGCGGCTCTAATTGTGGCTAGGACACACTTGAGTTCCAAGCTTTCTGTTCCAAAAATACTAATTGTACTACAGCTTCAGCAAATTAAATGATTAAATAGAAAAAGATTCAAGAATTTTTGTATAATTTTTGCAATTATTTATCAAAATTTTGGATTTTTTTGAAAATAATTCAAAGCAGTATTATTTTCTTTTAAGCTCCTACTGAAGCAAAATGAATTAAAAAATAGGTAAATAGAAAACGAAATATAAAAGTTTATTTTTTATATAACTCGGATTGTTGTCTGCTGCTAACCACTTACAGTATATTTATGGAGGATTTATTTAATGGGGTAATCTTGCGCTTTATAAGGCTCTATCACACATCCAAAACATTTCGGAAGAGCGACTATTTAGTACGATTTTTCGGCTTTGTCACATGCCATATCCATGGATCATTTTGATTCACATTTAATTTCTGTGCGCTTAAAGGAACCAGATAAAAATATATTTTGTCTTAAATTTTCCCAAACTAACTCAAAAATGCACTTCAATCGAACATTTTCTTGTTTTCTGTAGTTACTTCGGTTATTAATTTGTAACGAATGCAGTTTCTTTTTGCCTAAAAATGTGAACAAAGCAATTTTGTGAAAAGACTGTATCTCTTTTAACTGAAGTTATTGCCCACATCAAACAACCCTGCTTATTCTAAAGTAGCCTAAAAAATCGTTCATAAGAAATTCGACACCCATACTTGGCCAGCTTATCGCCGCTGTTCACCTTACTTTAAAGAGGACAAAAACTGTCTCTATTCAACATTCACCGGTATATGCCAATGAAGATTTTAGACTTTCCTTTTTGGCCTTTCAGCATTTCGACTTCTATATGAAGAACGAGAGAGAGCTGTCTCTTTCTCTTCGGATCTTTTATTCCTTCTTCTTGTTTTTTTTTTTTTTTTTTTTTTTTTTTTTTTTTTTTTTTTTTTTTATTATTTTCATTCAAGTGAAGGAAATAAAAAAATAAGAAGAGAAGGGGGCACATAGACACCCTACTTTCAACTCATCCCTCTTATATTTTTGCCTTGCCTTATATGCAGAGCAAATCGGAGAGATGGGGAGGCGAGGAGGACACATACTCGAATAGCAAAGAAGATCACATGGAAGGTCCTAAAACCTATCGATCACGATCAACAATGCATTTGTTCAATCCCTTTGGGAACTCGGCAGTAACACTGGACGAATAGATTTTTTAACTGGGGGGGAGGGGGATAGATTCTCGCGTGGCTTTCACGCCAAGGCTCTTATCCTTGTTAGTCTGCTACTGTGTATATCAATTTCTAGTGTTCTCAATCTAAAAATAAATAAATAAATAAGTAAATAAAAAAAAATCCAACTTTTAAAGGAATAAATAAATGATACTGAAGAAGAGGATCGTGCACTAAAGCTTTTAACGTGAAAGATACGTGGATAGCTTTTTTTCTTTTCCTCCTATAATGTAATATAGATAAATTTTTGATTCAAATCATATATGTTTAATGCTATTAAAAGTCTTGTGAGTCAAAATGTTGCAAAGGCCTTATGCAAATGAGTCAATGAAGGGCATCTTAAATCTCCTGAGACTCCATTAAATTTCAAATTTAAATCTGAATAATAAAAATAAGAAAGGCATTCAACGTGTAACACTTCATCCTTTGCTTATAGTTAATAACTTATAGTTGTGTCACTTAACTTTTTTTTTTCTTTGGGTATATGTGTGTGTACGTTTCTTTTGGTTTATATGGTCAGATGTCAAGCCAAAACATCAAAATTTATTCCCGGGTATTAAGTTTAAAAATAACATTATTTCCCTCCACTGAAAGATAAAACAAAAGTTAAAGCAGGTGTGTTTCAATTAAAGTCAGGTAATTAGGAATGTGAAAAGGAAATGTATTCATATGTATTTAATTTGACAGTCCTTTTAATCCCCAGATATATTCCATTAATTTCTTCCTCCAAATATAGTATATAGCCTTCAGTTTCAATTTATATATTTCTGAATGAATTTGTTTCTTATAATGTGCATTACGACTATATTCTGCTTATGTCTGTGCATTGAATTTCTTGCCGATAAAATATCGTTTTTCTTATTTAAACGCTCTGTTCACAGTGATAGATTAACCATTTTACCATTAAAAACCATTTTACCCTTGCATTAAAAATTACTTAAGCTTCAAAAATAATTAAGCATGAGGTACCTATTGGATTCAAAAGATAGGTTCTTAATAAAATAATAACGAAACTTTAAGCTTTTTTTAGCGGAACTACAAACAAGATTCGTATGTTTGTGTTAATTCATCTTTGGGTATATTTTTTCGATTATCCATGAATTTCAAAGACCCGATTCATCTATAACTTTCAGATACCATTACAAATAAGACATTATACGTAAACCCGCATACATATTATTCAGACTTATGCACACCCTGTTTTTCTTGTATCTTTATTAAAATAGGGAAAAGGTGTAAGAAATTATTGTGTTTCAGATTTTGGAATTACTTTTAATCAGTAATCCTTCCTAAACCTTTACTTTTTATTACTGTAGTCTACTGTTTTATGGCAGTTGCTTGCTTTCAAGCAATTTATCGTTCAGTGAGGTTTCAAGGTAAAGTAATAACTCTATAAAAGTTTGAAAGAAAGTAGTTTGCATATTATAATAGCTAGCTTAGCTTACGAATCTTCGAATGAACACACACAGAATCTAAACTTGGAGTTGATAAAAATCTTTTGGTGAAAATTGTCATCTGAAAGAACCTGTGAAAGTTGCCTGTGAAAGAACAAAAATCACGTATTGAAATTTCATCACACATTCTTTAGTTCCGCCCTAAAACTAAATAATAATTGCTTATGTAGTTTTATTGTCATTATTATTGTTGCAATTTCTTTAGTGCACTTCCAAGTCAAATCAAATGAAACTTTCTTTTGTATTATTTTGAAAATTATTTTATTTTAGGATTAGCAGCCTGTTTACCAAAACTGTTTCGAACAGATCTCTTAAAATTTAGCCCTAAATTAGAATTTTAAACAAGAAAACTTCATGAGTGCTGTTCGGGTCATAAGTTATTTTCTTCCTCCTTGCCGCGTGCCTTCGTGGAGTAATTTGACAGCACATCCGACGCGTACTCGGGAGGTCCAGGGTTGGAATCCCAGTGAAGCCATTGCACATTTTTCCTGTCTCAGCATCGATAAACCCAATGAATCTACAAGGTATTCAACGAAAGTATGTTAGTCCTGATAGTATACATTTTAGTAGTGAGTATTTATATTCTTACAAACAAAACTGCAAATAGTGATAAATATTTCAGTTTTCTTGCTGAATATATATATATATATATATATATATATATATATATATTATATATATATATATATTATATAAGCAGAGAGAGAGCACGAAGCTGATTAATTTATGGTAACTTGTTTTGATTGATCCTTTCACTTTTCAATTAATGTGAAACTTTGAATTGTGAACAGTGTAGTTAGTTTTACTTTCGTAAGATTTTCGGTTAGCTCCTAGATTAAAAGATAAAGAGAAATGCAAAATGAAAGAAACTGAGTGCAAAGAATAAAGTTATATCTTCAGTACTGAAAAATGAATAGTCTGACCATTTGCAGATCTGTGTGTTTCTCTCAACAATCTGATATCAAAGTGTTTAAATCTTTTTCAAAGTTATTATCAAAATAATTTAAAATTATTTCAGAAAATTCATGAATGAATTTGAGCATGTAACAAGATACTTCCTTTAGAGTTTCCTCAAATGAAAAATGAAAAAAAAAAAAAAAAAAAAAAAAAAAAAAAGAAAGAAAGAAAAAAGAAAAGAAAACCAGATTAAAATTCCCACGTCTATAAAGTGAAAACTCAGATCATGCCAAACTGTTAAACTATAATTAATCAATAAATTATAATTAATCAATAATGTTAAACTATAATTAATCATTAAATTTTATTAAAACGAGCGATCTCAGCTAAATGTAACAAAGGGTTGAAATCGCTGTCAAACGTTCAAATTCATAAAATCATCTTTCGTTGCTCCACACTTCTTATCTGATCATAAGCCAACCAACAACGCTGCAAAAGTTCTGCCTTCTATTATCACAATACACGATCCTTTCTCCTCATTTCTGAGAACGGCCATATCGGTGACTGCAAAGCAAGTGACGATGTAGAGATTACTTATTCTTACAGATATAATCTACCCGAAATGGTTCAGACTTTAACGTATACCATTTCATGTGCCGCTCATGTGACTTGAAATATTTCTTAACCAAGAAATTGCTTATAAATTACTGATGTTAGACAAAAAGGCTGGAAGAAAATAAGCAGGGATTAATTAAAAGAACTTAAGTAGTTCAGAGTTACTACATTACACCGACTTTTTGCAGTAATATGATTACAAAACACAAAATTTTTTCAAACTTTTTTTTAAAATTTTTCCACCATTACATCAGCTCAGACGGAGTTGGATATCGCAATTAAATTATCCAGAGGCGTGTTTACGGCATATTATTCTCAGTTTCTTTGTTCAGAAATAAATCAGTATTCGTTTCGGCAATCCAAACATCATTAATATAAACATTATTGAGTGTACGATAATTTACGGATCGTCAATACGCATGAATATTTATCTTATAGCTGAGGATGAAAACTACATTTCCATCATGAGCCTTAATTTTAGTCCCCATTGCTGAATTCACATACTTGAGTTTAAAATTTAGCTTAAGTACTGTTCGAGTTCATAATAACTTTCTGAACACAGTTTTAAAGGACCATTACCATCGAAGTTACCGCAGATTCTAATTTATAACAACACAAAAGTGTTCAACCGGAAGATAAGCAACAAAATTTAATTATCCAATTTTGTTCTCCCGAAACTTAGATCGTTCCAAGAAGAGAAAAAAAACAAAAAAATATTTCTTTTCTGTCCCCCCCCCTTTTTTTTTTTTTTTTTTTTAATTTTGCTTTAGGAGTATATCATCATCTCTTTATAGTGAAAAGAAAGCTTTATTGTGTGGAATCATGATCTCAAGTATTTTATTCTGCATTACGAGGGTGGAGCTAGAGAAAATGAAAATTAATGAATCTTATTAGAATCCAACGGGACTAGTTTGACGTTAACACCTGAATGCTCACGTAGATGATGTTGTGAGTTTTCATGAATCGCTGTTTCAGCGCAAACAAAAGCCGGTCGGAAATTGATGAATAAATTATGGTGCCAACAATCTCATTATTCAGATCTTTTCGTCAGCCTAAACAGTACACAATGCAATGTATAAAAAGGGGATCGTGTATAAAATACGACAGTGTGCCAGAAGGCACCTTCCTATAAGAGAAGGAATAATTTATTTTCTTTTAAAATCTACATCCCTAAGAATTTTTCGTATTCATATAATTGTGTGCCATGCTCCGTTCAGTACAAAAATATCATTATTGCTGGGCTTAAAACTGGAATTAATAGTATTCCCTAACAATACATTTGTTTTTATATGAAGTGCACAGTGCACAAAGCGGCAAAAGAAGATATGCTGAATAACGTTTATATTAATACACATCAGATCTGTATGTTGATGTTTCCATTATTTTATCATTATTTCTTTTCTAATGATGAATAAAAAAATCACTGATGATTTGAAATATGCCAGAATTGCAACCTATATTTTACTAAATTTTGCTACATCTATTTAACTGTGGGTTTAATATACGCAGGTTTGGAGGGCAGAAATTTGCAATTTTTTATACCTAAGGTTATGAAAGCAACTTTGATAAAAATTATTTCTTTGCTATGCTACGGCAACTGTTCGAATGGCAGATCTATCTTAAAATTAATATTCAATTGTTCAGTGTCAGGCCATTAAGAAATATTATTTTACCGTCTTAGAAATTCTTGTGTTAGAAAAAGCGCAGTAAATTATTTCTATATCTTATTTGGTATAAACGTCTATGTACATTTAATGAACTCTCAAGCATTGCATATAAATGTCTCTTTAGTATAGAAAATGGAAGATAATTACATTAAATATTAAAATCAGCATTTTATTGTCTATTAATCAATTAATTAATTACTTTTAAATAAAACACGATTACAAAAGTAGTTATTTCCTCTATCTTTCAGCAGGATGGCCAATTTTAACATCTGGTAATAAAATACCATTTTGAGTATCTTAATTCACAGAAAGCTCTGACAAAATAAAAAGATTAGACTATTTAATTGCAGCTTATGAATTTTGCTAATGGCTGACATGTCTCGTGTCTTCGTGGAGGAATCTTGGAATCTCTAACCACAGAAATCTCATATATAAGTTATGGATATTATAAGCCTCGAAAATACCCATGCAATCAATCCGTAACGCCTCACTTCGTACTAGTTTTCAATGATCGTTATTGAAATTGTTGGCCATAACGCAATATAGACAGCTATTTCAATTATGATATATAATTCATGCATCTGTTGAGTATAAAAAGGCCTAAAATCGATATGTTTACATTTAGCTATAAATAAAATCTTTCAATAAAGGAATTAATTTCTTTTCGCGCACCGCTTTCCCACTGACATAAGTGTTTATAAGTGGACTCCGTAAAAGTGATTATGTGTACATGATTGATGACTAGATTGGTCACATTTAACAAACATCTTGATAAATTACTGAGATAAATGGAGATCATTGGATATTCTGCGCCTTCGGGAAGAGATCAGTAAAGCGTGGGACGTGAGAATTGATACTTATAATCAAGACTGTCTACCTGGGAAAAAAACTGTTTAACGTAACTTCTGGAAAATGGAACGTGCTCACTCCACAGTGAATACCGAGTCAGGGAAAAACTGCATTCTTGAACATTTTTGTTTTTATAAACACTGATGACTTAAGAAAACAGAGAAGGTCATTAAGAGATAAACTTCCTGGAATGAACAGTCACTTTAGTCAAAAATAAACGTATTGCATTTTTAAAAGAAATATGAAATTGTATTTTCTTAAAGGTGAATAACATAGTATGATTTACATGTCTTAATACATTTGTACATGTAGATGAAAATAAAATGTTTTTAATGCATATTTCAAAACCTTATTTAATGTTCCGAGCCATTTTACTGTCTCATTTCTAAAGTACAATAAACACAAATTCAAATAAAGGTTTAAAATACGCTTTTTTTTTTATTAACACGTCATCCGGATGGTTGCACAAATCTTAATGTAACAGAACAACCTCCGCAGCTGCAGAAAATTCAGAATAAATGTTAAATCAAATTAAAATATTAAATACAGCGTATCATGGGCCCAAGTAAGATTTGGCTCAGGTCTTCATATTTTCATGAAGCAAACGAAGCTAAAGCTGGTTAAGCAATTCAATAGTAAGGAGATCTAACATAGTGGCAAGTCAGCGATAGCTGGCAAAAGGTTCCCTTTCGAACTCAAAAACTCTATTTTTCGTCCTGGCAAAGTTGAAGAAAGTAGAAATGAAAGTAAAGGGAAAATATTAATGTTACTAGATTAATTAACAAAAAAGCCGTACCAGTTAACTCTACTGATTAAATCAAAATGTTGAGGAATACTTAATTTCTTTTGTTTGACGTATCGCTCTACCACGAGTTCTTAAACACCAACATTTTCAGCACCTTGACTGATTAAATCATAATCAGAGCATAAATGACAACTCAGAAATGCAGGTTTTCTTAAAATACTTTTCAGTTACTTTCCTTTTAATTAATTGTTATGCGTTCGGCGATCATATAATAATTCTAGACTGTGTTAAGGCTCAGCCGGATCTCAAAAGTTCGACAGAACCTCTTCAAGAAATATTAATAGTTAAATTAATAAAACTATAAGGTATTTTCTCCTTTCTTTCCGCATGCCTTTGTTTGTAAATGGAAGCATACTCGACTCGTATTCCAGAGGTCCAGGGTTCGAGTCCCAGCGAGGGCATTGCACATTTTTCGCTTCACCTACTTCAGAAAAACCTAATGACTCTAGAAGTGGTGCCAGAACTAAAAGGTGGCGGACGATAATTCGTTACCACCGGGGTTTGGCGACAGAGTCCCCTAATGCCCAGTCGCCCTTTAAAAGGGGCAGTATCTAAGGTATTTTCTCACTCCTTTCCGCATGCTTTCGTGGTGTAACTGAAAGCATACTCGACACGCATTCGAGAGGTCCAGGGTTCGAGTCCCAGCCAAGACATTTTTTACGTCTCCTGCCGTGAAAAAAAAGTTAAGGCGCTACAAAATTAAGCTGTAATATTTATTTAGGCAATGTTTCACTTTAATTAATATAATTTATAAGGTATTTCTCCCGCCTTCTTAGCATGCTTTCGTGGTGCAATGGCCAGCACACTCGGCGCTTATTCGAGAGGTCGGTGGTTCGAATCCCGGCGAGGGCATTGCTCATTTTTCATCTCTCCTGCTTTCAAAAAATACCTCGCTTAGTTAGGAAGGGAATCTGTTGATAAACTATTTGAATTACATCACTACCTCTATCACCGAAGTGTGGTTATTTCCAGCTAACCCCGCTATTTAAAACTAATTTTATCCCATCTCTGTGAGGTTTATTAACTGCGAAAATAAGCAGTACTATTAAAAAGATATTAAAGTTAATGATCCCGAAATTAAAGTCATATATGTTGGTCCTTTTTCAGAAAACCTTCACTTCTATAGAAGCTATATATTTATAGTTTAGCTATACCCATCTAATATAGCTAATCTTGTATTAGCCTTGCGAAAAATTCCTGGAAATTATTTTTTCTGAAAAGTTTCTCACAAAAATGATAGTTCGATAAATATGCGATGACTAAAAATGCGTATGAAAAAAAGGTTCATCTGAATGAAAGAATTAACCTTCTTTTTTAGTGAGCGCCGAGTTAATATGGTTAAGATTTAATTAAGAAATAGAACATTTGAAAATATTTCTCGTTTACTACACGTTTTTTTGCCGCGTACTACTTAGCACTGACTTCATTAACTTCTTCCTTTTCGAATTAAAAATCGAATCCGTATTAAATGAGCTAGAAATCTAGTCTAATTATATACAATATTTAGAATTTTGTTTCGTATATGATTTATTTTGAGTACATGTTTTCGATGGAGATAGAATTTGTTTTTAAGCTATTCTTATTTCCAAGAAAAGCCCTGAGATTGCTTTTCATGATATATTGTACTTAAGTTACGATTATTATATATTATCTAAAGTTCTGCCTTTTGTGATTTATGATTTTACGATTTAGGATCTTATAAACAAAACAAAAAAAAACAAAAACAAAAAAAAAAACAAAAAAAAAGTTATGTCCTGTGTACATTTTCAGATAAAAAAAAAATTGTTTGTTTCGTATGTGGGTGTGTAATAAGAGTATAGATCAACATATACAGCTATTAAGCATAAAATTTGATTGCAATATTAATTTTAACTACCTCTGAAACTGTCTTTGGTGCATTTCTAGTGATGCGTGTTTAGTGCTTAATTAAGACTGTCTGAGACTCTACTAACAGTTTTCTTTCGGGATGTCGGCCTACCAGCTGCAGAGTGGTCATGTCGCTGAACTGTTATAGTTCAGTCCGGGGCACGAATTTCTACGAACTGGTTGGCTGCATGGGGGTATTCCTGGTTTTTCTTACGTGTATACGAGCCTGTTTTCCTTGGGAAGTCGTCTACGAAGGCATCCCTCCCATTAGGCAGACATCCCTCAAGTGCTTTGCCGTAATCGAATAAAGAAAACTTTCGAGATCCCCTAATGCGCACTTCTCCGGACATCATGGGAATAAAACTAGGTTCCGAGGTAATACAGGATTCAGGGATCTCCTAAAATCTGGTATCTTAGGCACAGGCTTTTCGGACCCAGCACCCCTCCGTATCGAATAGGCCCTGCATATAGAGGTATATATGTTTTTACATGAACCTAATTTAAACAAGATTTTGAAAGACTAAAAAATTAGAATCCTTCCATACTCGTCCATTTACTTCATTAAAATTTGTAATTTTCATTCTGAAGTCATCAGGTCATCTGTAATAAAGTTTGCAGTTTAGCAAAGAACATGTCTATATTCAATAAAATAGTTTGTTGTCTTAATTACAAGAAGAAATATTTTTTGCATCCAGTGCAATTGACTAAGTGAAACTAATAAATGCTCTGAAACGCACGTTCTTGAAATTTTCTAGCTTACAACTCATCGCATGCTATATTTAAAGACCGAATCTGAGTTTGTCTATGTGAGACTCGATGACTTTGCCAGTGTAACTCGATGAATGAATTTCATGCTACTTAACTTTTAAGAGTTTTACTGATTGTTATGTTCAAATATTATTAACGGTTACAATGACAGTTTCATTTAGATCTCATTGATAAAGTTATTGTTCCATAAAAAAGTATGTGCAACAGGTTAGCCTCCTTCCCACTCCCCAAAAAGGAAAGGTATCATTTGAATTTAGAGAGAACGAAAGGAATATCTTTTACTTCATTAAAACGTGATCTGTTCAATGCATCAACATTAAAATGTAAAAAGAGACATAGTTTTGTTAATGATGAATATATCGATAAATCAGCTTTTCCAAAAATGTTGTACCCTAAGGGAACTTCAGGAACTCACAGTACTTAATCCCGCCTTGTGAATTTTCAGAATTAACTTTAGCAGTTTTCTTAATTTACGCTTACAATTTCCACTTTAATACCAATTACCCCTAATAAAAAATTTAAGTAATTAATTAAAATTTCAAGAAGTCAAATGCATTTAACAACAGTAATAAAGCTTAAGATTTAAACCTATATTCAATAACATATTTTATATCGTGGATAATACAGGAATATTTTTACAGCTGCATATGTAATTACATTCACATTTATTCTCTTTCTTTTATTATTTTTATTTTTTGGTTTTGTTTATTTATTTTATCTACTTTTAGAGAGAGAGTATCATGTGACAGTAACAAAGAACAGAGAGTAACTTATAAAAGCTTGTAACTTCTGATAACAAAACTTTTAATTTCAGTTTATTTACTTTTTCACCTCTTTCCTTTCTGTAAACCTTCAAATTTACTAGAAGAAATATCATTAGCAAACTGTCATAAGCTAATTCTGATGCATGGAAAGTTCACGTTACAATTCTACTCGTGGCATTTGAAATCCCTCAAAAACACTTTCAGACACATCCCCCCTGTCCGCTATCTCCCTGTTGACTACACGGTTCGGTTTAAGACTTTTAGCTACTGCAATAAGATTTTCTGATTAAACTGAAGCAGAGCCCCGCAAGGCAGCAGGCGCCATGTCTCGGCCAATAGAGCCATTTTTCAAAGACTGGCGAGAGTTAATTCTAATGGCATGAATGAACCTGTGTTCATTCGACAATAGCAACTTCCAGTTTTGTGTTGCTCTTTCAAACGGAAGCGGCGAGCGCTCTCAAAAGACCCCCCTCTCCTCTACACATGCACCACACACACGCACACACATACACACTCGCACACATGCACACATCCAGTCGTCTCCTTTGTATAGAAAGTGGTGTACGATGTTGTGAATAATGTGATTAATGCAATCTTGCCGCAACAAATGTGCCTTTGCGACAGAAAACAAGAAATTAGGAACCGCTACTCTCCCCAACGTCGCTTCATAAATAAAACCACAGAAACGTGAGGCGAACAATAAATTGTCTGTCGACGTTTTGAAGATAGAAGACCGCGATAATAAATTAATACCTTGTTTTGGAGGACAGTTCGCGCTTACGCTTCGTTACTTGTGCTTTCTTCGCTCTGTAAAAAAAGGGAATGGAGAAAAAAGGAAAAGGGTTTTTGCGTGTTGAGCAAAAATGAAAGCACAATTTGGAGCATGGAATTCTCTTTCATCATTAATGAACAGCAATTTTTTTCCCCTTTCCTTCTCTCTTTAAGAAAATCGAAAATGTATTTAAATGTTTGCTTCTGGAGTTTCTTCTAGTTATCATGCACTGGAAAGCAGTAAAACAAAGAAATATGTATATTTCAGTGTTATTCTGTTTTGATTCATTACAAACAATGTAAGGATTTTCAGACGTCTAATTCTGTGTCTCGGTATTTATATTTATTTAGAATTAAAAATATTCTTTATTTTCAGATTTGTGTGAGTGTCTTGTGTTAAGGATGTAATGAAAAATTTAGCACGGATCACACTTTGCTATCTTTATCAAAAACGAAATTAGTAAATTGTAGGCACACTTTCTTTCTCTCTCTCTCTCTCTCTCTCTTTCTCTCTCTCTATATATATATATAATATGCAATGCATATATATATATATATACAATATGCAATGCATGCATGTGGGTGTGTGCGTAATAAAGAAAAGAAAAGCTATTTAGGTAAGCAAGAATTAAAAAAAAAAAAAAAAAAAAAATATTACTCTAGACTAAAAAGTAGACTAAAAATGAATAGTGACCAATTAAAGTAAGCATACCAATTAAAGTGAGTAAATGTTTAAATATATATATGTGTGCAATTGACAAAACTGGAGAAAACTGTAACAAAAAAATTTTACTTTTTAGCATTTTAAAAAACGGCTATCTCATTCCATTTTAGATCCTATAAAAAATGTTATTAATATTTCAGAAAGGGCATAATAATGTTTTCAGAACTCCTTACGTGCTCCTATATCGCTTTAGAAAAGGTAATAACATAAATTTTGGAAGTGTATTTCTAAATATTGACTATCAGAACATATTTCTGTTTAGATGAGAATTTCTTAGCAGCAAAGTTTTTAAAATGCTTTCAGATGGAAAAGATGCACTCTAAGCTTGTTAAAGAACCAACACGCGGTTAGACTCTCTTTATCTGTTGTGCGGTGCTTTAATTATTAGGATCATTTGGCGCAGTAACAAGAAAATGAATATTACAAAGATGGAAATCCAAATAACATAATAAGTTATTTAAAAAGAAATTTAGAAGTAAAACACATTTTAAGCTTGTATTTTTGCAATCTTGATAATTTACGCTGTTTTATAAAATCCGGGTAAATAAGAATTTTACTTATTTATATGTTAGGGAGTGTGTCTGGGAGACTGGAGAAATTAGTCTGCAAAAAATGCTGAAAATTTCTTAGAGAACTTACTTATTTGCCTATCTTTTCAGTTGCAAAGCCATTGAAAAGCTCTTTTTATTCCACCGTTAAAAAATTCTAATGGTTCAAATCATGAGATTGATGTGAATGAAATATAATACCGTATACTTTCATTAGGCATCTCCTACTGCTTCTGATGTTTCCGCAATAGTCATTAAAATGCTTCTTTCTTCCTCCTGAGATTGATTACCATGAATCAGACTCATTTCTGATTCTCTTTGCTTTTATTTCACACACACACAAACTCATACACACACACACACACACACAAAAAAAAAAAAAAAAAAAAAAAAAAAAAAAATGTCGCAATAAAAGCTTAACCAGACAGCAAAATTTTATGTCTGTAGGATTGTTATTTGTGAAGAAGCCAAGAGATTTCGGGAATCGTTTTTCTTTCTGTGAAGAAGGAATAATCTTTCCACCTGTCTAAGAAACTTAAAGGTGTAAAGAACAAGGATGGATGCTTCTTCTGGCATTTTAGCTATGGTTGGGATAGAAAGTAAGCTACGATATTCAAATACATGCGGTTGAACTTGGATCCATTTCAACAATTTTTTGTCTAAATCATCAATCATGATGAGTGAAGTTACCGAAACTGAAGAAAGTACAGCAGCTAGCAAAAGCCTGCTTGTTAGAAATCAGTGAATTACCTTGCTAAAACTTGGAGACCTGTGCCAAAATAGTCGGAAGCTGATAAAAGTCTAGAGGATAGGAGGTCTTGTTAAGAAATCGGTGAATAGCCTTTCTAAATCTAGAACAGTAATCAAACGAACACTGTCAACTATTGCGCACAGTGAAATGATAGATTTCGCTTCGCAAGATTCCCAAGATTTCACATTTCACTTTTCCGACTCTCATATATTTCATCTGAAAGCTAAAAAAAAAAAAAAAAAAAAAAAAAAGATAAATTACTTTTTTAAGCATGCAGTTAGTTGAACAAGCAAGTGATTTTTACTTTATTATTCTTCATGTTGTTACTGAATGTGAAGAGGTGACTTCTATCATTTAAATTCTTCTAAGATTTATCATTACAAACTAACAGAATGGCCTACACAGAAAAAGGAGGGTAATCGGCAATATTATAGTATTTCTTGAAATATCTCGCGGGATTATTATATATGTAAATATTTGTAAAGAGTCAGAAATGTGTGACATTAGTTGAAATAAAAGGAAAAATAAATGTTTACTGTTATGAAATAAGGCGTCCGCTTACAAATGTGGCTATCTACCTTCCTTCATGCATTCAAATGCCTTCTAATGCTATAGCGTGATATTTCTTATTCGACCACATCCCTAATCACAAAAC
This sequence comes from Stegodyphus dumicola, assembly GCF_044657685.1. Taxonomy (NCBI): domain Eukaryota; kingdom Metazoa; phylum Arthropoda; class Arachnida; order Araneae; family Eresidae; genus Stegodyphus; species Stegodyphus dumicola. The sequence goes on from NC_140780.1 coordinate 195,355,803, forward strand.
AAAATAATCACAATTATTTAACACACGGAACTGAAATTTCTAACAATTTATATAAAAATCTCATTCTAGTTACTGCTAATCAAGGATGCACACGCGAGTAAATTTCAATATTTAGATTAAAAATTTCTGAGTTTTTTTTTTTAACTGTGTTTTAACTAGTTAAAATTTATTGCATTTTAAGCTGTCTGGTTCATTATCTGAATTAACATATTAACATGTGAAAGAACTGGGTCCTCGTTAACAGTCGAATCTGAATGTTTTTCTTCGCAAACAGGTGCTCTTTTAACTCATATAATCTGCCCATGATCAGCTCTGAATAATTCTATTTAAACATAAAACTCTCACAGTCTGGCATTGACTACTTGATCTGATCGTGATCGGGAACGTCCATCTCAGGATTAGAATGTCCAGTGTTAAAATATTAATTCAGCATTTGTTTTAGAATTTCTGCTTTTTACATTGAACTACTTTAGTTCTGAACTATCAAACTTTTCATTTATTTACTTACTATGGAACTCTTCAGTCCTATAGTACAAGTTCTTAAAATCCACTTTAAAATCCTCAGAACATCATTTAAATGGTTAATTTCTTATGCGTTCAAGAGTTTACGCCTTATAATATTTGGCGTTTATAAAATAGTTTTACGAGCAGATCAAGAAATTTGGCCACATCTTTCAGATCCATTCACCCAAAAAATATTTCATTTAATGGTAGTAATTAGTAAGATTTAATTTACATTTAATCATTAGTAAGATGATTCTGCAAAGTAAAAATCAAGTTTTAATTTAAGGTCGAAAGGGACGATACAAATGGTTTGGTTTTGGTTTTTTGGTTTTATTAAATTACGGCAAAGCACTCGAGAGATATCTGCCTTAAGGGAAGGATGCCTTCGTGGAGGACTTTCTAAGGGAAACTGGCTCGTGGACGATACAAATGAACAGTTCTTTCAGTAAAACTAATGTTTATTTTGAAAAACAGTAAATTGTTTGAATTGAAAGGATTAAATAACATTTTGCAGCAATTCTTTGTCATTGATTTTATGGCAGAACTGAAGCTTAATGCCGAAAAACATTTCTTTAACGCTTGTGCTATTCTCCCCCTTTGCATTCATTCACACAACACTTAATTCATTACATGAAAAATTCGAAAAAATATGTCGTATAATTGACATTCATCATCTGGCAAGAAAGAAGATTAAACACACCACAGTGTGTTTTTAATTTAACTCCGAAATGTCTACGAAATCTAGAAAATTTGTTGTAGAATTTCATCAATGCTTTAAACTGCACGAGTGTTCATGAGATACTTGCGAGGACTTTGAGTAAGCAAATGGCTTTACTAGTTCCTTATTACTGTACATAATTCTTATTTTACTATTTCACTAATTTACTAGTTCTTATTTCCTAATACCATTTTTGTTTTCTTTAATGATAATTTCTCTAAGCCAGCATGTTATGGGATTCTTTTCTCGAACTATTTTCTTCTGTAGTCAGGAAATGACTACAGGATAAATGGTAACATACTAAGGTGTTTTTGCAGTTAACATTTTATCTGTTATATTTTATACGATTTACTATATGAATTTGAGCAGTAAAATCATTGTTTATGTGTATGTTATTTCACTGACCTCTAAAAGAAAATTAAACGGAAGAAATATGCATAAATAAATATAAAGGATCCACGGTTCCAGACAAACTCAGTCTTCTGTGGAGGATGTCGCGTTAGAGAGCATGACTATCAGTAATAATCAAGACAGTTACGTAAACAGAAATACCGATCATTTACAGAGGTAGTCGGCTTCAAGATTTCGTAGTCATAAAAGGGTTGATTTAAAGTCTGGAATTTAAACAAATATGTGTTAAACTGATTCCAATTCCGAAATGAATAAATATGTGGTAAACTGATTCCAGTTCCCGAAATGAGAAAGTTCAATAAAGGTAGTATATTCAAATAAGCATATTAAAATATAAAACGCAAACTTCCACTTGCCTTTAATATTTTAGTAGAATTCAATTTTCTGGCTGTAGAAGAATTCTCTCCTGAACAAGGTAGACACGGCCATTATCTTTCCAAATACACTGAACCCATTCATTTGAAATTAATACTAGTTAAGCGAAAACTGAATTTTATCAATCAATAAGACAGTTGTACGCTTAAAGTTTAGTCAAGTAGTTATTTCAGTATCTATTAGTTTATACCAAATAATTTACAATTTCAGATTCACACGTTTAACGGTATTTGACTTTTGAAACTATTTATTTTTTTATGAGTAGGCAATGTTTTTAGAGTAAATTAGACAGCACTTAACAAGCCGTACTGCCCTTATATATATAAAGAGGAACTGATGCATTAAATTTTAATTATTTTTTTCAACAAATTTTCTCAAAATGAATTTCCTTTATGGCTATTGTAAAATATCTTACGCAAAATAACTTTTAGAAAAATGAGTTAGCAGCAAATGATATTAATTGGTGAGCTAACTGTAAATAATATTTTACAATCCTTCTAATTCGAAAGAATATTATAAATGATACTCTCAGAAGTGTTTTAGATTTTAGAAAAGGCTGCTTTTAAATCTCTTCGTAAAACTGAGCCAAAAGGTTTGATGTGATGCCAAATGCGGATCCCCATTGGGCAAGACAGAAAGCTCGGTAGGATATTGAAGTTAGGGATGGATGTTGCCTATCGCATTACCGGTGAGGAGAAGACCACAGGGGAACCATAAATATGTCACCCAGAGTAGACAAGAAGAGGGTGCGTCCCATTGTCCAGGTGTCCAACAGTGGTCTAAAGCAAACCCAGTTTCACAAGTCCATCTGTTTCCAACCCCCCTTCGTATACTGTCCATTGGCAAAGGACGGTTATTAATGATTCTCAGGTTGGGTCAGCCATCGGAAAAGGGACCCAGGGAGTTTCTATAGAAACGCTAACTTCCGCTTTCTCTTATCTGTCATCTGTGTAGGGAATATTATTCTGAGTATTACCTCTAGGGGACTTTCTTTACTTACCGACAATTCACTCAAGACCTATGATTTATTTATTGCAATTGTTCTATAAATCCTTTCATGTTATGCAAAGTTTCGGTGACCACCTGAACGCATATTTTCCTATATATATTTTATATCCTTAAGTAATTCAGTTCGCATTTGATGATTGTATAGAAAGATAGAACTTATACATTTAAATAAAGTGGTAAACATGACTCATATTTTAGCGAATAAGTTTAAATTATAATTTATGTCATTTTCAAATAAGAGACAGGACCTAAAAAATAAAGCTATGGTGAACGCAAAGACAGTTTTCTGACGAATTAAAGTATTTAATCTAAAATTTTGCATTTAAAAAATCAGAAACAATGCCGAATAACATATGCGTTTTTCAAAATAAATTCAATCATAAATGCTTCTAAATTAGACACTATTTGGAATTATTTAAAACAATTTCTAATATAGTCATTGAAGTACCTTTTGAAAACGGTTTGTTGTTAATACTTTTGAGTATATTTTGAAAAATGACTTGTAACAAGGTCTTGGTGCGCATAAACCTAAACCTAAATTTAAAAAAATCTTACTGAAATTTTTATGATTTTATGCGGAAGTGAAATCTAAGAAGAGATTGAGTAATGTACGTACTAAAAGAAACCCATGTTACTAAAAGAATAGCATACGACTCAAAGGATATTTTATATACAATCCCTTATAATTTGTATTTACCGGAAATACGGGTGTGGTATAGGGATCATGGCATTGACGGAAGAGATTCTGCCTACCACTGAAAGGTAAGAAAGAAAAGAAAACTAGAAAAAGAGAAAAGACAGTTCACGTCTCTGTTAAAAGATGGAAAGGGCAAGCAGCCCAAAACAGATGATGACAGCATGTCCAAAAATGGCTTCATTTTGGTAATGCGACAAGTTTATCTGACATGCTGTTCTTCAGCGGCGGTTGCATTCACTGAAGTCTTTGTTTATGCCTATGAATCTAGAAACAATACTCTAAAGCGCTTTTTATTCTTCCAGCACATCGGGCATGAAGGTGGCCTTTTGTCAAAAAGCATTGCTCAGTAGTGGGTCTGATCGTTTGATTACACACGTTCAAATGAAAAGTAATTTTATTTCAAAATGAAAATGAAAAGATGTAGTTTGAGGTTTTAAAAGAATTTAAGTTTTTCTGGGGGAAGAAGAAAAAAAGTAGAATTAACTGTAGCTTTAAATATATTCGTTCTTTTTTACATACCTCCTCTTCCCTGTACGGTGCGCATTTTAATGTTGAAAATATTTGGTGTAAAATCTTCTTATCATATTTTAACTTCATTGATATGATGCTCTTTTTAAATTAGCAAAGTGTATTTTTTTTTTCCCAAATAGAAATTTACTTTCGAATCGTAATTCGGCAGGACTAATGTAATGCATGTACTTATTAAACTGCAAATATTTCGTGAAAGTCTTTGTGCAAAGCATAGTAATTCTGTTATTAGTTAAACAAGAAAACAATAAATCGAGCATAATTTCGATTTTCATATGTTCCGTTGTTTTAACTTCTTACAGGTTTGCTTTGGTTTATGTGGTTACGGTAAAGCTTCAAGGGCTATCTGCCTAAGGGAGGGGATGCCTTTGTGGAGAACTTTCCAAGGGAAACTGGCTCATATACACGTCACACATGGGAAAATTCACGAAAACGCCCATGCAGCCAGTCTGTTTGTGGGATTTGAATCTCCGCCCGAACTACCAGTGTTCAACGACTTGACCGCTCGGTTGGCCCTCGCTTTTGACAGAGAGAAACACATTTTAGGTTTGGGCTTGAGCTTTTTCATAAAGAATTAAAAAATGAGAATCACGACATAAAGATTTTATGTTCATCTCCCATATTAGACAAAAATGATTCAATATTAAATGTTTGTTCTACATGTGATGAGCAGTAATAATTCAATTGTAAAGATACGTGAATTAAAAAGAAATTTGTAAGGATTAATTGATTAATTGCGAGAGTTGTAAGAGAAGTATAAAGCTGAAAAAGCAGAGGATTCATATTTGTTTTTGAATATGAAATTGTATGTAAGCAAAGTTATGTTTTTATACATTGGCAATGGCTTATACTTCGAATAAATATAATTTAAAACCTATAATTTTTGCATTGGCATCCATGAATATTTTGATACGTAGTTCATAAAATCCTATTAAAAAGATGTAAATTAAAATTGATTTTCAATTTGAGTTTCAGAGAGCCGCCTAGTTTTATGGCGATTATTCGTAACCTCGGTGAGGGAAAGACACTTGCATGCCTGTAATATCTTTGTAGTATATCAACTTAATCTCTGCCTATCCAAAAGACACAACAAGAATTTGATAACTGATACCCCAGTGGATGCCTCCTCGAACACAAGTGAGATGTAAATTAGGCAGTCTACCCATTCACTCTTTGTCATAATTAAACAATCCGAATGAATTCCAAATGCATAGGTAAGAAAAGAAAAACTTCTAATTTTATTATATAGCAATTTACAGATTGTTGTTTATAAACTAAGTCCCGATTTTTAACTTTCCTATTATTATTGAATCAAGAATGCGTATCTACTGTCCCGAAGGCCCCGGATTCGAATCATCGAGACGGCATGGATATTTGTAAATGTATAGTGTCTGTGCGGAACAGGGGCACTCTAAATATGCGGCGAGCCGAAAATCCTCTCGAGAGGAAGGTGGTAGGGTAAGAGGAATTTGAGATCCTTGAACCTGTCTCCCGCCCCGGGGATGCTCTCCTTCAAAATTGGGGGGGGGGGCGGAAATGAACGAAGTCGTACTATCACATGTATGGTGTCCAAGGTTCTTGCCAATGACAGACGCAATCTTGACCCCTTGCCATGATGAATTTCGTGAGCTTGCTCTGATATCAGAGACCTGATTTGATGTTACTGTCGATCGGGTGGGTTAAGCCACTCATGACAGAATATACATATTTTGTACTATTTTTGCTGGTTTGCTTGGTTTTAAAAATGCTGTTCGAAATGTTTTCGTTAGTTTTTAAACGATAGTTAAATTGAAGTAAAGAATTAATTATTCTTATGTGTAAAAGTATGTTACACATATGCGTAATTTTTGCAGCTACATGAACTAAGTAATCAAATGACCGCCTAACAAAATTCCACTCATCATCTGCAAATATCTTTCATTCTGTTTTTCATAAGTATGTTTATATGAGCAGAAACTTTCAGAGATTAGATTACAGCAGCATTTTAAATTTTAAATTAAGATTTTTTTCAAAAGATAACATTAGCACTTCTACATTATCAAAATGCTAAAAACGAGTAACTTTTTAAATTAAATGGTCAAATACAAGGCATTTGACTTTCAGCCATAGAATTGTGTAATGTGATAATTCTGAAAAAAAAAAAAATAAATAAATAAATAAATAAAATAAAAAAGGTACTAAACCATTGGGGTGTGCGTTTTAAAGAAATAACTTACTTAACAGAAAGTACCAAGTACAAGTTCTATTAAAAAAAAAAAAAAAAAAATTCTAAATGCATGTTTACTTCATAAAACTGTTTACATGCAAGGATAAACAACTTGCTCGAATTGAATGTCTAAATATTTAACTAATACGCTCACATTCCCTTAAAGTTTCTAAATGTGCAATATTTCCTATTTGAGCAATTTATGGTGTAAAAATTAAAAAATGTTTTTGTTTTGACTATTGTTAGCCATAAGGGCGTTATCCCAGAAGGCTATAATTTCGTTTCGGCATTTTGCGTCGAAAATTTTAGATGTCCATTTCGCTTTTCAAATTGTTGCCACCGAATATTATCGCCCTGTGTTATATTTAAAGAAATTAAATAATGAAGAATCTGCATAAATATATGTATGTTTCTCGCATTGTGATAAAACAACGATACCTAGAGCCATCAAATTTTGAATACCGTAAATTTCCACCGAATATGGGCATCTGGAAGCCCTAATTTGGAATTTATTTTATTATCGATTTCATATTTTGTCAGACATTAAAGAATTTTCGATTAAGAAACTCAACGATTCAAAGTAAGCAATTACAACACTGTACGGGGAAAAAAAAAATAATAATAATCTCCAGCTCGCGAGAGTGTGTATCGGAAACTCTGAAGATATGCTCATTTTAAAATTATTTTGCGATATTGCTGTTGAGTTGAATTTTATGGTTTAATTGCGAAGAATAAGAATATGATATTTAATAAGTAAAGGTAACATACAAAACGTTAAAAAAAGAACTTTTGGGCGTAATGTAAAATCTGAAAGGTTTCAGATTTTTTGTTTTTGTTTATGAAAACTAACTTATTACCGAGAATAAAAACCTTTTCAGATTAGTAAAGTATTAAAGCATTAAAATTTTAATAGTATTATATCTGTGCTTTCAACCATAACCTGTACAATCCTGAAAACAGAAGAAGCAAACTCTTCACGCCTGGACATCAAACTAATGTTCCATTTGATAAATCTACTATAATATACAACAAGGAAAATCAGAATGGTCATTCTTATAACAAAATTAAACGAATGTTTGCTGGAAAGTGATGATCTCTGAATTTCAGTGGAAATCTGCCAAGGTCTTGAGCCGTGGAAGGAACCATTGAAGTCCCTGCGGAGAAAACTGGAAAAGAGTGGTCACAATGAAGTCCTTACTTACTATAGATCCATTCATCAGACATATACAAATCATTGAACTTGGGGTCACGTGTCGCACAGGGGGTGGGACTGGACTCCAGTGAGACCCCAAATGGGACTCCAGGGACCGATTTAGAAGACTGGATGATCTTACTAACGTCCATTACCGCCCACTCAACAAATGGAACCTGCAGCGTAATTCGAAGAGTCTTGGAGTTAGATTTGGTTGCTGTAATTAACACCAAGAAATCCTACTGGGCCAACATGAGGTTTTATTTTGAAATAAGACCCCAAAGAGAGAATGTAGAATAAATTGGAGTTCCAAGAGGGAAAAAAACAGGAGCAAAAATGCTGAACTCTGCAGGAGCTCGAAAGTAAAACCCTTGAAAGTAATCTGTAATTATGTTAAAAATCCCAGATCTTTCTGAGATACTCTGTTGAGGTCTTAGTGCGATTACAATTACTTATTTTCCAGATGTGAGTGCTACTGTAATTTAAGAGCATGTTAAGGGTCGGATTTCATTTAATGAAAAAGTTCATTCAAACTGTGATAAGGAAAGAACAACATTTCAAAATGTGATGGAGGAAACCTAAAACATCAAGTTTAAATCTGAACGTGTTTTTTGACTTACTTTAAATACTTTAATCAGGACATTCCCCTGTGAGAAGTATTTGGGTGTAATATGATCATGAATTTCAATGTTTATAATGAATTTCGAATTTTAACGTAATTTTATGTTATGACGTGTCAGGATATATATTTGAATACTCGATTAGAATGCACTGAATGGATGAACATTTTTCTGTTGTGCAACCAAGGTAAGCTGAAATTCTATCTTATATTTTGATTTATATTAGATGCTATGAAAAAAATCTTTTGATATTTTTTAAGTATTTCATTTAATGTAAAACTTGTAAATTTGAGTAACTTGTTATGAACTTCATAAAAGTAAAATTAATTGAAAATTGACTGCGTCTTACTAGTATCTGAAAGAGGAACGCTTAATGAAACTATGAAAATATAATATGGAGATGGAAAAACAAATGTCAGACGTTGTTTAAATTATGAATGAGAACTTAAATTGCATCCATGTATATATTTTGTCATGTGCCATTCTCAAAGTACGTTAAAATTCAATCGAGTTTTTCTTTGTTGATATTGCTTTATTAAACTATATTTTTGTACAAATACAAATTCTGACATCAATGGTTTTCAATTTAGATATAGAAATATGAAGAGCTTTTCACGTTATTGTAATATTATCAGTTAAAAATATTTAACATCGTCAATACTTACAGAGGCGGAAATCACCAAACTATAAACACTACAAATCTTCTTGTTCTTCATCACCTAAAAGAAAGAAAAAGGAAACAAATAAATTGACATTAAAAGTGAAATTGAGGGGAGCGAGGAAAATCATCCTCTAAGGAGAAACCGGGGATAAATAATTGTGAATGAAAAATCTTTTTAAGAAGAATAAATATATAAGAATTTTAGTTCAGTATTTCAGTTTAAAACGAAGAAATTTTTCATTCAAATCTTGGTTTTCTTTTCAGCGAATTGTACTTAAAGTATAGTTTGTTATTTTCCTACGCTATCAATTCCATTTTGTAAAGATTCAGGATGTTCATATCGGTTGAGTTAAATAAATTGTCATAACTGCTTAACAAAAATTGTATATAATTGTGTTGAAACCAGATGTGTAACAGTTCTATGTGTAAAATTTTATGTAAGAGCACCCTCGGTTCTAGTCGTCTTCTGTGTAGATGATCTTTTTAATATATATATTTTTATATTTACATAGATATTTTATGTTGATTTTCAAGGCTGTCGTAGTCTGTTAAATAAAGGAACTAAAGCAGAACAACACTTATCAGTATACCGCATATGATGTATCAGTTTATGATGAGATTAAAAATTTAAAAAATAAATAAATTGTTAATAAGTTGCATATATAAGTAGGGAATAAAGCAGCTAAAAGAAGGGAGACTTTTAAAAAGTGTTTTGTTTAGCAGTTCTTAAATCTTTCTGTGCTTATAAAAATATTCATTCAATGAAATCTGCCTGCTCGATTTTCTCTGTCGCTTCTTTTCGTAAAACATTTTTTGACGGCAAAATACTAAATCCGCCGTCTAATTATTACTAATCATATGTCGCAATTTTCTGTCAGCTTTCTTTGCGATTGGCCACAGTATCGTTTTCAATAACTTTTATAATCTATGTTTCTAAATTCAATATTTTTATGTTTTGTTTTGGAGACATCTTAGTTTAAGGTTACAGAGGCGTCTTAATCTGACTTTCATCCTTAAGATTTACGAAGAGTAAAATAAAAATCTCATTTACTAAAATAAATGGTTATAACATCAAAAATATAAATGAACTGACTTAGCCGTGCTTGAACAATGATACGTTATATGTTACCAGATCTGCAAGGGGGGACTGGAAAAATTAGCATAAGCAGTCAGCAGTGTGATGAATCATTTAAAGAGTGCTGTATCTTAACCGCCGAATATAAGCCTCAGTGATAAATTACACCCCGAGGGAGGGTAAAATTAATGATTCAGAAATAATCAACTATTGTTTTCTATACAAATAGCTTACTGTTCTAATAGAAATGCAATAGAATTGGAAATGCAAAAAATTAATGTACGCATATATATATATATACGTATACATATGTAAATATGTTGATTGATTTGATTAAAACATAAAATATTTTAATGTGATAAGCAACTTAGATATTTGGCGATCATCTTAATACATATTTGACGGTCACTGTTTGATGGCTCGTCTTGAGGCAGGGGTCGCCATGATACGTTCACGCCCTGAGTGTGCCACGTAATCTATAACTGAGAAAATCTTATTGACACTTCGTCGATAAAATAAAACTTCAAAAGCTGATAATCTTGTTCATAATGTTTTTAAATTATATTTTCAAATAATGTTTACAAAATCAAAACAGTCTCTCCTTCATAAAAAATAATAGTGATAAATCATTTGAAGATAATAATCTGCATTGTTGATAGTTTCAAGCAAACTGAGTCTCGTTTCTTCCCATAAAAGTTTTTAAGGGAGAATGCAATCATACTTCAAATAAAAACGGTGCTTTTCGAGGTGCGCATCGAGCTGAATTTCATTAAGTTTTATACTCGAGGTTAATTGCAAAAATGTGAAAAATGTTTTGCTCGACACCTGAATGCTACAACTTTGTAAAAAATTTAAACCACTGAAATCAGTTAATAAAGAGTGTTAATATCACGTATTTTATTTTCCCATTTTTGTAATCTTTGTTTTGAAGAGAAATAACCCGTTGATTTTGTCTTAACGAATTTGCAAATGTATTAATATTCTTAACATCACAGCTTGAAAGTCAGATCCTCTAACTTTTACTGTTCCTTGCTATAGGAATTAATTTCAGCGTTTCTTTTAATCATTAAAAACGATTTTTGAACACTTTAGAAGTAAAACTTTCGCAACATTTTTAAAAAAAAAATATAACGTTTAAAGGTATGTAAATTCATTTATTCGATTATTTCTATCTCATATGATAAAAAAATTACCTCAGACTGTTCTCATATTTTGTTTTTCCTTTTCTCTGCAATTCTTCTTTGTTTCAATAATATTCACAATTAAAAGAACACAGTATTTCTTAAATTTTAAACAGAAATTATATTTCATCAATAACATTAGTCAGATAGTTTTAAAAATTAACAATGTATTTTATTAACAGCAAATTAACGAAGGTGTAGTATTCTGTAATAAAAATGCATTTAACTTAACATCTGGTTGATTTTAACAGTAAAAGTGGAGAGGACACACACTGTATTCATTGTTTTAATCAAACACTGCTGCAATTCTGGCAGATCCATTTTGTCAATGAACGCCGCTTTAATACGAAAAGGGGGAGCTTGAGATGCGACAGCCCTGAGATCTGCATACCAGATCAGAAACCAACAATGCTTGGGCGAAAATGATGCTTCTCTTTTATTATGCACACGTTAAGTAAAGGAGATACGAACCCGAAGAGAGCCTATCTGCTCTACACAGCACGAATATTAATTAGCAACTCCCGTGGAAGAATATTCAAAGCATAACCTTCTCTTAAGGCCTGCAAGCTCATCAGTATGTATGTGACAGCTTCTCGGAAGATTAATGGGCTTTCCCTGGGCACATCTAACTTTGGCGTACACTACAAGGATGCTTTCCAAAACTATTTTTTTTTTTCAATTTTTTTCCTTTAATTTTGTTGTTATTATTTCTTCTCATTTTTTTGTTTTTATTTATAATTTTTTTATTTTATTTTATTTATTTGTTTTTTATTTCTCCTTTTGCAAAGCGAGCTTCAGCTTACGAAGATGTAATTATTTCATTTTTTTCTCTTTTTCGCTTTGTAAGTTGTTCGTTTTCGGATTTTCTTTCATTTGTTTGTTGTTCTTTTGCAGACCGAAATCTTTCGTATAGAATGAAGGAAAGTCATTAACGTGGATTTTTCCTCCAAGGAATGCTCTTGGAATGCTTTGCGCTTTGCATCAGAAGGGAAAGAGTTGAGAAATTTTCGGGTCGACCTGTAGGGGAAACTTAGTTAAAAGCAAAATTACTAGGTTTGAGAAACTGCAGTAGTCTTAAACTAGTCTTCCAAACTTTTTCATTATCTTCTTTATAATTCTATACAGCATATCATCTTAAACTTGAGAAAGAATTGCGGAGATTACGCTATCAAAATAAACTTGGGTTAGTTGATGGGGCAGTTATGAGAAAGACAAAGTTTTTCAAGTTTAACACTTCTTCTTTCTATTTTGAAAATATTATTTTAATAAATATCATAATCTTAGTTTTCAAGCCATTAGAATATTTATAATATTTATATGTTCAGTCGGGATATATTTCGGGAAGAATACCTTTCACATTTTCCAACAATAATATAACTCAAAACAACAACGTACGTGTAAATATATCTCCTGATGCAAATTAATCGTATTTGAATGTACGTGAAACGTCACTTTTTATTTCCAGAAATTTCCTTTAAATGGAAATTTATATTCTCTTTGTGACAATCAAAATAGTTTTTTTAATTCATCTGGCTGTTCTGGCATTTTACGAAATCAGTAAATCATGTCTCCTTTAATGTGAAAAAAATACTTTTAATCTCGATTTTTTTAAATGTGTAGCACAAAAGTACTGAGAACATTTTATGTAAGTTTACTTGTAAAACTTATAAATGTTTCTAGAGGTAAGCTAAGAACAGCTTAAAAAAGAGTCAAGATTTGTCGTTAAGCCACAACGTAACCAGAAAACTTTATTATTTCTTCTGCTCATTACAAAAGTCGAATGTGTATCTGAGGATGTAACTATTTATAATATTGTAGTTGGAACACGTTCAACGTTCGTTCACGTTTTCATATTCGGAAAAATGAATTTCCGTCATAAGCAAATCTGGTATCATAGATTTAAATATATATGGTTTTATATATATGTTGGTTAATATAAAAACCTTATTGAAATGAATACGTTTCACGAGTCCCAAATCTTGTTCAATCTTAAGTACATTTCATGCAGATTCTGACATTTTTAATAGTTTGAGATTTTTTTGAATGACTACATTAATTTGAAAAACGTACTGCGTACAAATACGGTATAATTTTATGTCATAATTATTATGTGCTCACAAAATTAATTTTAAAATTTTGGATTTTTTCAAATTCACACTAAAGTACAAATTTCATTTAAAATACTTTAATTCTTGAAGTGGAAAATATGGATGCTATGAGAATAACTGAGCCCAATGATCGGCCATTTTTTTCTTAGAAAACAGGTATTTTCGCCGAAACTTCAATGTCAGGATGCAACTCACACAACGTAATAAGATTTCTTACCTTTTTTTTTTAAAAAAAAAAAAAAAAAAAAAAAGATTTTTGGTGTTTAGCATTCCTTATAATGACTAGTAAAATTTATTTTTTAAGCAGTATTATCTTTTATGTTTTAAGAAACAAAATTATGTGCACTTGTGTCTTTTTTCTTATTTAAATGCTTTTAAAAAATAATTTCATAAATTTAGAAAGACGTGAAAAACAAAAGCTAAAATTGAAACTGATAAATACTAGAGGCGTTGATTATTATGAAGGTAGAGCTGTTTTAGAGCAAGCAATAACCATTAGATATGAAAATTTCCTTGAACATAATCTGATTTCACCTTTTTCAGAATTTAGAAACAGCATCTGTCTTGCGAACGTTCGCCATTGTACTGTTTTGCTGCTATTTTCAGAAAGAATGTTGATTTCTTAAAAACAGTTATTCAAATGGCCGGACGATCGGTCATTCATCTGTCTTATCACTGAGAATGTTGCCCAAGGTGCACTGAAGGAAGGTAGACCGGTATAGTGCCTTCAAGAACAGAAAAAGAAAAACAAACAAACAAAAAAAAAAAAAAAAAAAAAGACACATACAGCCAGGTCTGACATGGGAATCCAACGCGAACCCTTGATTTGGAGCAACCTAGAACGGCCTTGTTATGAAAATAAATTATTTATTATAACTTTCAGCATTGACATTATTACCAGAAAACGTTTCTATCCTCATGCATTAAATTTCTGCTGTTACGAAATGTTGGCTTAATTCGTCAGGTGACAAAAGGCATCCATGGATGAACGGGAGAGGATGAATAGCCATGTAAGACATATTTCGTCATTTTTAAGAATCGAGAACATAGTGGCTAAGCACAGGTACCAATAGTTAATTGAAAATTTGTAAAAAGTGTTGTGTGCGACCGTTAGGAAACTATAAGCACTTGGTTCCTTCACCCCTTTTCACTTCTTCAGCGCTAAATCGCACCTCATTGCCTGTAAGGAATCTTGGCTCAAAAACTATCGCAACGCTTTCCCGTTTACCGTATAGCAATTATTTGGTATTTCTTTTACTTTATACGAGATTTTTTCTTTATTTCTTAAACTCAAAACTCATCTCAAAAGACACCAAGAAGACAAACAGAACAGAACAACAAACTCTAATGATAATATTTATGTCTTGGCGTCTGCAAAGAGAAATTTAGAAAACATTTCAGAGGTAGATTACGAAGTGTGACAATATAGCTCTAACTGCTATATTCGATATGTATTTTGTAGGTAATAAATTGGAATTTCTTGCAAATTGTAAAAATATTTTTTAAATCATTCTCATTAGTTTGGGGACATACCATATACGAAAAAGGTTCTTTCTTTAAATTGCAGTAGTGAGGAGTATGTTATTTTTTTATTGTTTTTATTTTTATTTATTTTTTATTTATTTATTTATTTATTTATTTATTTTTAAGGAATAAAAGTATTTTCATGCTTTATGTTTGTTGGTTTGTATTTTACCAAAATTAGAACCTATTCTGTTCCTGTTCACTTACGAATTATTTCATACGTAAGCTCAAGCAGATTCTTTTCAGTATATATATTTAAAAAAAAAAAAAAAAAAAAAAAAAAAAAAAAAAAAAAAATCGATTTAGCTTTTTTGACAACCCGCACATTTTATTTTCATTTTTAAGATATTAATTAATAACACATTCCTCAAGTTAAGTTGAAATCTGATACATAAGGCTATAAGCACTTTTTTGTCTCTTATTATATAAAGAAAACTTCAAATTCTAATTCCTATGTACAGATTTAATATCATATAATTTTATTTAAAATGTATACCGACAAATTCTTCTTATAAATACCTGAAAAAACAGGAAACAAGTTACAACCATAGAAACCTAACCCATAAAGCATTTTAACGAAATTATAGCAAACAAGAGCCAAAACTGGCAGACAGTCCAAAGAACGATGCGAACCCTATTCACCCTATCTGTCCATAATTATAAGTAGCCTCCATCAGAAAAAGGACAAATATAGTCATAAATCTTTGCTCCTGCTGAATTCCTTGCAGCTCAATAGCGGAAAGGATCATAAATCGTTCGGTACATGGTGACGATGCCAATACCACCCTCCCTGTTCCTTAAGGGGACAGGGCAAGTGTCCTTCCTCTAAGGGTTTCGAAGTTTTACCCCTTCATTCTTCCTTCAGCTTTCGGCATACAAGTCCGCAGGGGATGAAACGCTTATTCTGTCACTTGTTTTGTACGAGCTGATCTTACGTTACGGGGGTCTACAGGCACGTATTTTGAAGATGAAATATTTCCCAGTGAATGCTAAACCATAAAAGAACAACAATTGCTTAACTAAAAGCTAAAAAGGGTTCCAGTATCCTGTCTATAATATTTTAATAATTTTAATTATAACCTAAAAAGCTCTTTTTTTTTTTTTTTTTTTTTTTTTTTTAATTAAGCACCAATTGTGCTATAAGTCTCGAAACTCACTTTTTATCCATATCCCTTTTTGTCTGAAACACTTTTCATAGTGTTGCCCCGTAACCTTATCGCGATCTACTGCTTTAGAAGAGTTAAGTAATGAAGAATCCGTGTATATGCATCTGGATCTATATTCCTCATATTGTGGGAAAAGGACAGCATCTAAAGCCACCGATTTTTCAATACACGTAGTCCTGCAGCCGAACATCGGCACCTAGAAACCGGAATTTTGAATTTCGAATGTTTTTTTTTTTTTTAATTTATTTATTTATTTATTTCATATTTTGTATTTATTTAGAGAATTCGTGTTTAACAAACTCAGAGATTTGAAAGCGAGAAGTGGCAATACCGTTCGAAATAAAACATTTTTATCTCCAGTCCGCTAGACTGTTGCCCTTCTGCAGCGCACCAACCTGTTGCCATTCTTTTCTGCTGCTGAGTAACAAACCAAGTGATTGAAAACCAATGAACGGAGTTCTGGAAAATATTTTTTTTTCTGCTTTTTAATCTGATTGATTCAAACAAAAATGCACTTAAATAATGAGATGTCTAATTATAAATTTTAAATATTTTTATAAAATGACACATATGATTACATGTGTCATTTTATAAAAGTACATAATGATTTTAACAATGGATTCGTTAAAATCATTATGTAATTTTTTCATCTTAAATCTTTTAGGCGGCTGGCCCCTCGAGAGGCTAGTTTTCAAAAAAGTAATGTAGCAAATATAAAAAAAAAAGTTTGTCAACCCCTAACACTCTATCTTGAATTCTAAAGACATGTAGTTTTTAAATATTTTGTGCTCTTGAATTTTATCTGACATAAGTGCAAAAGTAATATGAAAGTACCGGCTCACGGGCAAGTTCTTAAACTTCCAGGGGGAGCCCACAGCAAGCCCGCAGGCTAAATTCGCAGAGGGAGCGGAAAGCAAACTTGCAGTTTTTTGATAAGGGGAGTGTTTCATGATTCTTAATTTACTTGATAAGATGACGTCACCCAGAGAAGTTGAATATGTTATAAGTTTATATATGATAATATGAGGTTTACTATATCTAATATATATTTTAACAGGGGAATCAAAGTATTTGAGGGATTTTTGAGTCGTGTTTCGGGAGAAAACTATAACTAACACATCTCCGTGATCAAACCGATTCGTATTACTGCATCTAATAATCATATTTCCTATTGTAATGAAATAAACGTATCAAGCTCGGGACAAGCCATAAGTTAAGGAGGTTTGGATGCATTCTATCGTGTTGCTCAAAGTAAATTATCGAAGAAAGAGACAGAAAATGGGTACAGAGTGTAGATGCTTATAACTCATTTGTTATATTTTACGAATTTAATTTTCAGTAAAGGGACATTGGCTACTAAAGAATAATAATAATTTTTCCTAATAAAGTAATGAAAGAGGGTGGTTAAAAAAAAAAAAAAAAAAAAAAAAAAAAACTAAAGTAGCCCAAAAAAAATTCGTGTACAGCAGGAAAAATGCGATTTAATCCGATGTTTTTTATACAGTAAAGAAGAAAAGTGGCGATCTGATGCCTAAATGAATATACTAGTGTCCTCATATCCGCAGATAATATTGCCCCAATTCGATGTGGTTATAGAAAATGGCATATTACTGATTCAGCCTTCTCTTCTTTCTGCATTGACAGTTATATTTCTAGCTTAGCGGCAGAGCGAAAGTTACAGTAATTTTATTCCCAACTAAGCCCAATCTAGAAGAGTTCCATATTTTAATTTATTTATAATTAGGCCTGCCAGACTTCCCGCTTTCACCGAGATTGTCCAGATTTAATGATATGATCCCTGCTTCCTGGCTACCTTGTCATTTTGCCCAGGTTACTTGGCAAAATAAAATTTAAAAAAAAAAAAAAAAAAAATCCCTAATATACAAGAAATAAAAATAGTGCAGCATCTAGTAAAATAACGATATGGCAATTAAAATATTCCGTCTGTTGCACTAACTTTTGAGAATTCAAATATTTTGTATCTAGATCTAAATACTTTTAATATTATCTAGATGTTTTCTCCCAAAATAAGGACAAATGTCTTTCTTACATTGAGCTCTAGGAAAACATTTTTGGTGGAGCAGAATTTTTTATTTGGATGAAAAAGAGTGAAAAAACATGGTATGAAACTGAAGCAGTAGATTAAAAAGATTAATGAAACTGTCGCTAATTATATAATAAACTGGGATCAAATTTTCGAGGAAGTAGTGATTGCAAAAGGTTTTTTTTTTTTTTTGCGGGGGGGGGGTTCAGATTGTAGAGAGTTTGTAAACAAAAATGAATGCAACTTTTCAATCGGTTACAGCCGAAAACATCGCAGACGAAAACGTCGCGGAGAAAACAACGCAAGGCGAAAACGTCGTGCTACAAAACATCGTGGGAGAAAACATCGCAAAGAGAAAACATCGTAATTCTAAAACATCGTGGTACAAAACATCGTCGTCGAAATTAAAGCGGTTCAAAAACTTCGCAGTTTAAAAACATCGTCGTTGAAAATATCGTGGTAAAAAATAAAGTATCTACAAATCATCGCATGACGATAACATCGCAGACATGCTTTTTTCAGGCTTTAATAACTGTAAATGGATATTCCCATAATGACTTGTGAGCGCAAGATGGAAAGAAGGATAACTTTTACTTTCATATTCTTTATTAATTAATAAATTTTTGCTGAGAAAATAAAAAGGAAACTTAAGCATAGAAAATTAATGCAACTTATAGCACTTAATAGAATTTTAAACCGGCATAGTTAACTAACAAAGGCCATTAATAAATCATTTTTATGAAATTTTTACTGGTAATTTTTCATTAAAAGTATAATCTATAAAACGCATTTAATTTTCTATTTTTTAAGTTTCCTTCTTACTTTTTCAGCAAAAAATTTATTAGTTAATAAAAAAATGTGAAAGTAAAAATTATCCTTCTTTATACCTTGCACTCACAAATCATTATGGGAATATCTATTTACAATTATTAAAACCTGAAAAAAAAGCATGTCTGCGATGTTATCGTCATGCGATGATTTGTAGATACTTTATTTTTTACCACGATATTTTCGACGACGATGTTTTCAAACTGCGAAGTTTTTGAACCGCTTTATTTTCCACGACGATGTTTTGTACCACGATGTTTTAGAACTTCCATGTTTTCTCTTTACGATGTTTTCTCCCACGATGTTTTGTAGCACGACGTTTTCGCCTTGCGTTGTTTTCTCCGCGATGTTTTCGTCCGCGATGTTATCGGCGGACACCTAGTTTCATTGCCACAAGTAGTGCTTATTTTTATCATTAAAAAAATCATTGCCCAGTCTTGCTCAAATAATCAAGTACATTTTCAACCTGCACCAGCTGAAAGAGTATTCTCAACAATAAATATCATATGGTCTGAAGAAAGAGGTAAAAATAGGTGAGGATTTTATTTTGATAAATGGTGAGGATCTTCCTGGGAAACAAATCCATTAACTAAGGTTGAGACTTACTTTGTAAGGTTACTATTATTATTTTAATTAACCAAGTATTATGATTTAGACCTTTACTATCATTTCTCCTTTCCGTTTCCTCACTAGAATGCAAATCAGGTTAGATAGTATTTAAACGGAGTAATAGTATTTAACTTAAATAGTATTTAAACGGAGGTTTGGGAATTGTAAGACAGAGCATTTGCATCGTTATTAGGTTTCGCTAGTTCTGATAAGATTGTAATTCTTCGGCTTTGCGTTGCTGCCGACGTTCAATTGTTACGCCAGGGAAAAGTTTTCAGCCAACATCAAGAGGCTGTGTGCAATGTGTAGTCCTTAAAACTAAGCCTAGTAGTTCTTGACTGCTTAGTTTTAAATTTGACTTGGATTGTTCGTTAAGTTTCATTGCCACAAGTAGTGATTATTTTGTTAAGTAAGAGTCGTGCGTTTATGTTGAACTTCTGATTTAGTAAAAATGTTGTTCAAGACACTGTAGTTCTTTTCAGACGAAGCAGTAACTCGCTCCAAGTCTGTTAGAAGTTTGAGGATAGTTTATGCTACCAAAGAAAACCGAACTCTATAACTTTTAAAGAAAGAAAAGTCCCCACCTACTCGTGAAAAGCTTATTCTTCTGGAAGTGCAACGAATTTCTGAGAGCTAGTAAATTTTTCATTCCGAAATTACTGGAAATGTTCATTGTTGTCATGTACGCCAACGCTAGTGACTTACATCGGAAAAGAACACCTGCAGACTTTTTAGAACAACGGTAATCAAATGCGAGGTACAGTACCTTAAGGCTGGTATCACACGCCCATTTATGTCAGATGAACAAGTTTCAAACAATTTTTCTACCTGCTTTTACCATTCAAATAAAGATGCACAATTTCTTTTTTCCTTTATTCCTCCCCCCCCCACAAAAATTGTAAGTTGTTTGTTTTCAACAACCAATCAGCTGTCAGCATCGAATCATCCGTCATCAACCATCATTTGTATTGAAGAACTATTCTATTTTACATGGTAGCCCCCAAACGATCAACGGTGATTGGCTATTTCATATCATGTGCCAAAGCAGAAAAATTATTCCGAAGAGTTGTTCTTCCGAAATGTTTTTAATGTGTGATACGACCTTAAGTTTATTCTTAGCTTACTGATTCGAGGAAACATTTTCCCCTGTCGCATTCCGCTTGAAAGTTAGAATAGTGTCGCAGGGAATTGTAAGACAGAGCATGTTAGTCATGCATGTTACAGTTAGACAGAGCATGTCAGAAAGTGTTAGAGTATTCTCTCTTTGTTTTCTTATCTACGCACCTATCTATGCGTATAAGCTTTATTTTCATTACAGATTTTTTTAACAGTTTTACAATTTTTCTTTGGTGTGCTGGAAAGAGAGTAGCATTTATTTTTTAATTTTTTGAAATATTTCCTTTTAACATATATTCAAAGCTTAAATTCAGTCGGAGGTCTGTTATTTTTTACTTTTTGAGTGAAATTGTTATGGCAGCCTGAGCCCCATATAAAAAGAGGTCTGGTATTTTATTTTATTATTTGATTATTTATAATGCATTTGATAAGTTATTAAATTTTAATTTGATCTCTTTGCATTTTATTGAATATTGATTTTAATTACTTAATTATTTTATTACTTTATTTACTTATATTTTTCCTTTTTCCCTGAAGGTCTTCCATACGGTTCCGACAGTTCTAATTTTAGAAATTAAGCATCACTTGTAGCAATGTTTTTCCTGATTATTATGGGAATTGTAAGAATAATATACCAAAGTTTACAAAT
Source organism: Stegodyphus dumicola (assembly GCF_044657685.1). Classification (NCBI taxonomy): domain Eukaryota; kingdom Metazoa; phylum Arthropoda; class Arachnida; order Araneae; family Eresidae; genus Stegodyphus; species Stegodyphus dumicola. Next base: position 195,377,023 of record NC_140780.1, read on the forward strand.
ATGCTGATGTACTAATGATTTCAACGTGCTTGGTATGGTACTATATTGTAGCATGGAAAAAAGAAAAGAAGCATAAATGTAATTCGTTTAACCTTATTATAAAGAAAGCAACACATAAATTATTCCTAATATAATGCAAAATAAACTGATGTTACGTATGAAAAATTTAGTAGCAGTGAATTAAAACATAGAATACTTCAAAATAAAATGTCCTGAGCAACAGAGATAATAAAACGTACTTACGTAAAAATAAGTTAGTACCTACATGCACAAACACGACTGCATCTTCTTTAATCATGTCAAGGACAAGATGTCTGTCTGCTTTACATTATTCGCGGATGATCTAAAACATTTCTTGAACAGAAAGTCTGCTTAATGCTAAATCTAAACACTTAGAGGTCTCTGAAATAGAAACAGAATTTTACTCAAACACATGTCACGGAAGAGATATTAGTACCTTCTGAAATAACTAAAAGCATTGATCTTAGAATATATTTCGGTTAAAAGTGCATAGTGAATGATAACTAGTCGTTAGAAAATTAATAATTACCTTAATTTTAAATTTTAACTATCAAGAATTCTACCGCAGAATAAATTGCCTTTCATGTGTGCTCGACAGTTAACTGTCACGTTTTCTAACTTAATCAGGCAAGAAATATTTTTTTTAGTTATGATATTTTTATTTTATTTTTCTGAAGGAATTATAAATTTCGCTACAACTAATTAAAGTTAAATTTTAAGTTAGCATATATAATTTTTTTACGCTGTTTTGTCATGATAAGAGGTCTCCAGAGGTGTCTTTTTGTCTCCAGAGTTGCTGTAACCTTCTTATAATGATATTCAGGAAATGCACACATTTTCATACGAAATGATCGAATAAATGTTCATTTTATTTCCGTCTTATTTTCACTGCAAATTAATTTAATGAAATTACTTGGTTTTGGAAAAATGTCCAAATCATTGGCGACGGACACATTCTTAGAAGACATTTTCTGGAAAACCTGTCCAGATTGACTTTAAACATGAAGAAAACCACGAAGGTTCATGCAGCCGACCCGTTCAACCGCTGTTCCAGTATTTCGCTGCTTTGTCACTAGTTTGCCTAAAATCATCTTATGTGTTGCATATTAAGTTATATTAATATAAAAATATTTGAACGTAACTACTAAGCATTACCTTAATATTATATACATATACCTACAGGTACAGATTTGTAGAGCATTTAAAAAATAATAATAAAAAATAAAAAGGGAGAAGGAGAGAGAAAAAAAAAAAAAGGATAAAAGAAGAGGGGAGAAAGAGGAGCATTTATCAGCAAAACGTTATTCGTGGCAATAAATTCACTCCAATTTACGTAAAGAAAACTAAATAAGCCACTTGTTCAAAAACGTTTAGAAGAGGAAGATGCCGAGTCCATTTATATAATCCCCATAACCGTTACTCCGAAGTTCCTAAATCCTTATTAAATCCGCACCATTTACCAATGGCTAATTTTCTGCTCCTTCGTGTGGCGCTACGGAGCTGACATCCTCTTGATGCGATCATTAAAAACGAAGCTAATGAAGCTTTTGAAAAAAGATGTGACAAAAAAAGAAAGCGGGTAGAGAGACCATTTGCGGTTACCCAGTGAGACTCTTCCAAATGACAAACTGCGGGCAAGGCGCTAATGCGTCGTCATAAAACGGGCGACTCGACACTACAGGCGGTAAGGATTAGCTAATTTGATTTTTGTGTGTTTACACGGTGACCCCAACAGCTTCTACTAATAGAAGCGAGGTTAAGTTCGCCTGTTAGCAGGTGGTTCGCTTTGGCCATTCATTATTCCAACCACGTTTCCAGAAAGCAGCTCACAGAAACGCGTGATTTACGATTGTACGGTCCCGTCCATTACACCAGGGCCTTTTACAGTCGCTCATATTTCAAACACCTCTCCGCGATCATTACGGTAGCTGCTACTGAAATAAAACACTTTTAAACTCTCTCTCTCTCTCTGCTGGGTGAAAGTGGTTTTCCTTTTTTATTATTATCTGCCCATTGCTGTCTTGTCGCTATTTTTTATTATTATTATTTCTTTCTGCTATTTATCTGGCCATTCGTCTTGTTGGAGAAAGGAACTTGTGTTTGCCGATGTGTCCCTCTTATCGCTTTTACCGCAATAAAATTAGAGAGCAGGTTAGTTTGTCTTCTCGCTTCCTTTTCGTTTATTTATTTTATTTCTCCAACCGTGGCTGACTTATGTAAATCGTACAACCATTATAAAGACGTAACGGAACATAGATTGTTTCATCTAAAGACTCAATTTGCGCTTTCCGACTCTGGCACTTCCAGCATGAAGAAAAATTATCTAATCTGTTGCTTAATCCTCCGATTTATAAAAGAGCGTAAATGAAGTTTCATTTATTATTTCTTGTTTTTCATTTGATTTTCTTTCTGTTGCTACTATCTTTAAGGAACAAGTGTTATTCAATGCAGAACTTTTGAATCAAGGACAATCTATTACGAAGTGCTATGATTGTTTTAAATTTGATTGTATGGCTTTAAATAAGAAATATGGGCTACTCTAATAACATAGCATGGAAAGCCAATGAAAAATAAAGCAAGCATAGTTAGTGAAACAAAATATGAAAGAGTAATCTAATTAAGTATTTCGCTGTTCCATCGTAATGTCTGTAATGCATGAGATATCGTACGTCATTTCCAACTCACAAATATACTAATGTATAAATAAGCTACTTTCTTTATGCCGTGAAATGCATGTAATTTTATCTGTATTCTGAATAAAAGAAAACTTTAAAATTTTCTTTAGGAAATGTATAATGCCATGTAATATATGTTTGGTTATGCTATGCTGCTATTTCTCACAAATAGCACATTAATTGAAAGGTTTGAATTATTGTGTTTGGCATTAATGTGTTTGAAAATTTAAAAGCATTTTTCAGTGGCACGTATTGAGAGATAATTCTAATTCTATCCCTCTTACCTTTTAAAGCCGCGTATAACTAAATTTAAATTTCCCTATCACCAGAATTATTTGGCAGAAACTGTTATACTTTTGCACATAAAGATGTTGTTCCTTTTATTAAGAACCTATCGAGAATGATTTGAAAATGAAGAAAAAAATTCAGTTTCAAATAATTTTTCTTCATACTTTGTATTTAAGATACAAAAAATTCGAACTTTCAAAGGAGGAAAAATATCAAGTTTAAGCAACAAACCTGAAAGGATTTATCTTAAGTTGTCTATTGAAATGTTTAACTTCTTATGGCGTTGAGTAAATATAGATTAGTTAGGAAGGAAACATAGGGTTTGATTTATTGAAACATAAGCTTTTCAAAATATCGAATGAAAATTTTCAAATATATCTATATTTTACATTCACATTTTCTAATTCACTTGACTTATAATGGAACATTCTAGTTTAACTTTAATTACATAACGAGTAATCATATTGGCAAAGTTATCAACATCTGGATCATTTACAATCATCATACGATTTACAAGCCAATATGCCTTAAAGGGATTATTTTTAAATTGGCATAAGCGATTATGTTGACAACGGAAGGAATCGAATTTTTTTACTCGAAGTTATTTAACATTTATTATCGATTTCAATTACAGGAAACCAGACCCCGCTGTGAAACGATTAAATAATCCACCAATTAATGAGCCTTAAGCAAGAACAGTAACCAACTTGAATAATTCATCCATTAGTTAAAATAACAACATTCATTGTTCAAATTACTATTAAAATAAGGCACTTAAATTTGTATTTAATTTCAACTGACTACTTGACTGAGCGACTTCTTAAAAAAATGTAAAATATTTTAATTGCATTTGATTTTTCAATTTTTGCGCAATCTATGAGAGCTACCAACCGCTTTATCAAGATTTTCGACAGACTTTGAAACTTTGTTCCATATCCAGATCAGCATCGCATAAAATTCTTTTAACATGCTACATCTGGTTCTCTCGCTGTTACCTTCGCCAATCGCAAAATTACACTCGTGTGCAAAATTAAGAGAATTTGCACGTTATGTCGAATTTCTGAAAAACTAATGGATAGATTTTAATTGAATTTGGTATGACTATACATTTAAAACAGAGAAAGAGACGTGTGGGAGTTATAACAGATGTGGCAGAAAAAGAGATATGTGAGACGCTTTCCAGGCAGTCGTCGACCAGCTGAGCTTTATGTGGACGACCGTTGTCATCCATTAACATGATTCCAGGATCAAATGCGCCTCTGAAAAGTCAAACAAATGGCTTTAAAATATCCTCTCTATACCTCACAGCAGTCAGAAAGCCTTTGTCAAACACATACAGAGGTGTGCCGACGTCCAACGAAACGCCTGCCTAAACCTTTACACCTCCACCATCGTAATAATCCTTTCTCCTGATGAAAGAGGGATGATATTGTGTTCCGGGTTCTCCTCAGGTACAGATACGCCGAGAATCAGTGTCCAGGCAAAATCTCGACTCATCTGTAACAAGCACAGTGCTTTACTGAAGTCTGGTCCAAGGCTTATGTTGTCTGCACCGTGATAAACGCACTCTCCTGTATGCTGCAGTGAGCGGGACGCAAACAACTTGTCTTCTGGCTTATACAGCTCTATTTCATGAAGACTTCGGGCAACTGAAGACCTGAAAATCGAGTTCCAGTGGCAGAATACAGATGACGTGAAAACTGTGAAGATGTAGCAGACCTGTGTCGCCGCACTGAAAGAACCATATAACGATCCTCATTTGTCGTTGTGCTTCTCGATATACATTCAGTGTCCTGAAACTGCTTCCACAAATTGCAGACGACACTGGGCGTTACATAAGCTCTGTAACCATCTGCGTTTGTGATTGGCCTAGCTCCAGTTTAAACAATAATTCTCCATCTCATTCCGTTATCCATACGTGTGTGGCTACTCCTTCTACCTTATAAAATTTACCCAACTCCTGCGAGAAACACGGCGACTATCTTAAAGGGGTACGAGTACACAAATCACAGAAAACCTCTCGTGTGCTTATATTCCCTCCACAATCGCAGCTCCGTAGACACGCACATATACTCTTACATATTCGAATATTTGCATATTTCTTCGGCGGCAAAATTATTACCTTTCCTTCAATACTTTTCGAAAAACAGACATAATTTTCGAATTCTCTCAATTTCGCACACGAGTGTATTTTCTTGTTAGAACTTTTTGTTTTCGTTCTTCGTATAAATAGATCATTTTTCTAGTGCTATTTGTCTAAAGGGCTAGTTCTAGTTCACTTTTTCTCAGTGGAAACGAAACAAAATTTTAACATCTTCATTCACTAAAATATTAAATTCAAGTTCTTTTCTTATAGTGAGGATTTTTATGTTAGCGATACGAAATGTTAGCGAAAGAACCAATGAAATAATTAACACATTGCGTTTGCAGGTGCTATCATAGTTACAACCTGTAGCCAAAATTTTTGCATCGCTTAAAGGAGATTCCCTTAACTGATTAATTATTTTCTTTAAATCGCCAGTGTTATTATTTCCTTCAGTAACGCTGCATATCATGCACTTCTACCGAGATTTTTCTGTAGGAATAAATCATAGTGCATAATTTTTGCTATAACAGAGGAAATCTATCTTTTTATAATGTTCAATCATCAGTATTCATAAAAACGCTTTTTAGTGAAGAAAATATTAAATTCCTTCTTCGACGTTACTGAAGAAGTGAAGAATAACTGAAGAAGTTACAAGTTAAATAATCACCAGTTTCTACCAAAACATCCTATATTTCGTTCAATAAATTTGAAATTATTAATTCATTGCATAAATTCCTACTCAACTTGAATGATCACAAAACGAATAAAGAAGAGTATGGGCCTATGTTGTTATTTTAAACATCAAAATGAATTCCTATTGCGTGATTCAAAATGATTTTATACTGCGCACATTGATGTTATATTTATGATATAGGAAAGAAATCAGTTTTACCATTATTGAAGTGCAGAAGTATGTATCAAGTCCGTTTTCGTGCTTACATTAATTAAAAGCCATGAAGTACAATTAGCAGTAGACTAAATATTTTGTAATTTTAATATCATAGTTTTGTTTCACCAGAATAAGTCGATGATAATAGGATAGCGATTTTGAAAATTTCTGATGCACGAAAATTTTCCAAGCTTTTGGACGTGAGATATAATATCTTGATTTAGTTAAAATGCAAATTTGTATTGCGTGCCACGTCCATGAAAACTAACTTGATGTTGATTGATGATGTGACAAATTGCATACCTTTTCACATTTCTAATTAACAGACAGAACCTTTTATTTAATATTTAATTACCTGTTTCACGCAATTAAATTCTTCGAAACATTAAATACCAAGTTTAACTTAGGATCTGCTGAAAACTTACAAAACTTTTTATAGAAGGTTAAGAGCAGAAAAAATTCACCATAATTTATTATTTGCATAAAATAGTTTACCTTTTTTTTTAAAAAAAAAGGGGTCCCAAGAAATAAATGAAGTTTCGCTGCCCACAAATTTCTTTACGATTCTTTCACTTAAGTGAAATGAAATTAGTGAAATTGCGAAAGCCTACATTATATTTTAATCAAGCGAGAAATATAAGTGTATATATATATATATATATATATATATATATATATATATATATATATAATTTAAATTTAAGAAGTGAGAACAAACGAAAAAAGACCTACGTAGTCAAAATTTTGCGCATTGTGCTGCAAAATTAAGGAAACTAGAAGATAAATTTTAGTACGCACGCTAAAAATTACCAAAAACTGTGGCTCCGTGAAAATTTCAACATAAGCATATTTAGTTGCTATGAAATGTATGAAAAAAGAGGAATATACAACATTTGAATATTTACAAGTAAAATTAATTAAAATAGTAAGCTATATGCTAAACGAATTAAGTAGATTTAAAACACAGTAAAAAACTAATCTTTCTATATATATATACATACACACAGGTAGAGAAAGAAAGCATCCTAATGTAAAAGGAGGAGGGTTGGAATAGAGGGAAAGGAAAGCATTTTTTTCACAAAAATTTGCCAAAAAATATGCCCTAGCCGTTAGGTACACGCCCACAGCATCACAGAACATACACGCAACCACAACAGCCCGATTGGAACCGACTACAGGAAGATTACTCGAAAGGGGAATCAATGCTCTATCACCCTCAGTCCTTGAGCATAAGCCACTGGAACTTGTCGCCATGGTGACAAGTAAAAGGTGGACTTGTTGATGAGCCATGTCGATGTAATTTGATCCTTACCGCGTTGACTAAGAGTAGATATATTGGCTCAATGATAATGGGGAAAAGAATTCGAAAACAACATCAAATCGACAATTTTTAAAGTTCAGGTTCTAAGCTCAGGAACTTACGCTGCAAATAAATAAGGAATGCATTTTATCAAACAGATTTTGCAAGCTTGAGAAAAGTGCTTTTGTTCGCATAGCAAGATTTTCTTTACGTTCCCATTTCCGAAAATGTTAAATCTGAGTAAGGGCGGTTACATACATGGGAAAAGTTTGATTTATCTGGATAAAAATTTTAAAAAGTAAAAATATAGCAAAGTTCATAAAATTATTACACACGCATAATTTTCTTACGCGGGTGTCTAATTTTCTTTCTTGCACTCTGTTTTCATACCACGTTTAAAGAATCGAGAAGCTAAAATTTCCAAGAACCTCTAAATTGCTACCGAAGTTACTATTAAGTTACTATGCATTTGACCTTATGACACGTACTTTTTCAACTTACTACGGAGTTATTTTAATCCTTGAGAAGCCTTTTATTTCAAATTTGTAGACATTCTTTTGTAATGAGGACTTTGAATTCCACCGATAAGCTATTTTCATAGTTCTTCTTTTCTAAAACAGTTCCTCTTTCCACCTCATTTACTCTCTTAATGTGTAGAAAATAACAGTGATAAATAATTAAGTATTACTTGAGACAGAAGTGAATCTACTATTTATTCAAATATAATACCGGACTGCATCACTCTACCTGTACCTACTTTTAACTGACTTCATGCACTTCTTTTTATCCGTCTTCCTAGCACTGAATTTTTACAATTAGGTTATTATTTAAAAATATAATAGTTTCTTGCAAATATCAGATTAATTATTGCGATTTATTTCGTAAGTCCGCTTCTATAGTGCAAATAGTTTCACATGGTTGATTTTAAAATGAGAATAGTTTAGAAATATTGCTCTGTTTAAAATAATGCATTGAAAATAGTTTAAAATATAATTAAATTATTGATTTTTATGACTCACTCACAGAAAAGAATTCGAACTGATCACGTTTCAAGTAAAATATTCAGCCGCGTCAGAACGCATCCACACAAAAGGAAATTATATGAGAAATATTATTCATAAATATATATATAAGTTTTCAATTTTTAGCTGTCATTGTTCAATATTGGTACGTAACAGGAGATGAGTATATATTAACTTTTTCCATAATAGATATATACATAATGGAGATTCTTTAAAGAGTTTATGATATTTTCAGATAATTTTTATAATAAGAGAAAAAAGGGTTTTTAACAAAACGTGTCTCTTAAAATCAAAGTAACTTACAAAAATATAAAAATACGCGCACAAAGAGGGTGGGGCAGATGTACTTTTGATTGAAAAACTGCACACCTGATTCCAAGAGTGTAACTGACCAGTGTCTGAGTTATAAAAATAAGACGTTTTAGTATACATTTTCTAAAGTGAAAGATTTATCATGAAGTTCAAAGTAAGTGAGATTTAAAGTAAGTACCGAAATCTTCGAACATAATCAATGACTAATAAATTTAAAAATGTGGGTTATTGAGGCTTTGAGATGAGATTTTTAAAAACGCATTAATTATCCTAGCGTCTAATAGATTTCGACCGTAGGAAGTTCGGCCAGAGCATCCTGCAGGAAGCATCCCACCAATCAATGCTCCAGAAACAGACGATATTCAACAGAAACCAGTTCTTTCCACTTTGGGGAACAGCCCAAATTGCGCATCTCCTTACGGAAGTCTCTAACTATAGGCCAGTTTAATGTTGAACCTTTCAAGGTGTATTTTCACGTTGTCACAATGGAATCTGATTATGCATCAAAAAGCTTTACTCGAATATCAAAGTACCTGAGGTTTCTTTTCATTTAAATGCTTAAATATTCGCTAATTCTAATTTTCAAAAAACTTGTATTCCATTTATATTGAGTACAGATTTGAAATGGCATTTATAAAATCAATACACTGCGAACTCACATTTACGGAACAAGGTTAAAAATTATTATGCTAAAATTAGTTTATTTGTTAATGATACAGAAAGTTTTCAGAATACTTTTTACTTAGTTTAAGGAACTTTAAACCCACAACCCAAGCCAAATTTCAAATTTTAATTACTTGTTTATTTTGAATTCCTAAAATAACAGAGTGCTTCATCCTTAACATACAGATAATAAAAACCTTGGCTTTATTTCCACTATCTGGATGAAAAAAATAAATTTTCATGGCAAACGCTATAAAGTATGTAATTCCAAGGTGACAGTTAACTACTCAGGTCATATATATAACAAATAGGAAGAAGCTGTCTGAATAAGCAAGTGATGAGCTCTTGTAAAATTTATGTTTTGCTCATAAACGAGCGAAAAGAAACCTTTATTCTACTTCTTAAAGCAAGATTATACGTTAAGCTTATTTAATTCTTGGCAGAATGGTCACTGTATTTTTAATAACGATTTGTTGAAGGGTATTTAACTTGAACAATAGCTTGTTAATGTTCCTTTCCAGCATCCATTTTAAAACAGTATCTATATTTAGAACATAAGGTAAAATAACAGTAAGATTTGAAATAGTTTTATTGCTTATTTATAATCATTATTTTTGTACAATGAAGCAATTTTTCGAGATGACAACAAAATCTAAAGACTCATACACACACACACACACACATATATATATCTAGATAGATATAGATATATAGATAAGAATAATATGTATGACTTCTTACAAAAAGGTAACAAGTTTGTATTTTTTTTCGCTTATTACATGCTTCGTCCTTAGGCAATACACAGAAAGGGAGAGATGCTCCGTGGAGGTGTTTTTAACGGAAACTGACTCGTATTCACGTTACACATGGAGAAAACCAATAAAACGCCGATGTTGCCAACCCGTTCGCCGGAACTTGAACCCCGGACCGAACTACCAGTGTTCAGCGGCTTTTACGGCCCGCCCTCCCTGGGGTGGCAACAAGTTTGTATTGTATTAAAAACTGTTACCAATCGTACAAGGAAAAGCATGCCAAAAAAGAATTTTAAAAATTAGGAAAAATTCAACCATAGATTACCGTATCAGTTTTAATTATTGAAGATTGAAGAAGGAATAACTGCATCAGATTATCTGCTCAGAACAGAAATATACAGTACTTTTCTCTGAAATGAATGTTGATGTAAAGTCAAAAATTTCTATAATTTAAAATAAGAATAATAATATCAATAATGATAATAATACATTCAGAATATGGAACAGTCTCCAGTAATTATTTAATTCCGACATGATAATTAAAAAAAATCTTAGACATTCATCCAGTTTAAAATTACACATACAATGTGTCTGCGTGAGCGACTTTTTATGTGTTCTAAGACTCAAAAGGTACTTTCATCTGCTAGAATGTAATAGAAAACCTGAATGAACTGATACATTTTAGAAATGACATTCAGATTCATAATTTAACTTCAATCAATTAATTTTTTTCTCCCTTACTGAAATTATTGCAAGCATTTTCGGCACAAAGTCGGTTCTTTAATTATTAATTGTAATCTACAAGATAATAATTAACCATTTATGAAAGCTGAGTCGCACTTAACTCTGTTCATAACAGAAAAATGATAAATTGGCATTCTTATTTTAATTGAATATTCCATTTCATTTTTATTTTTCAAAAACGAGAGGGGAAATTTGTAACGAATCCGCGTTTTCAAGCATGATTGAATTTGTATTCAACTCTTGCTTTAAAAACATGAGTGACATTACTTAATTTATCTAAATGGCTGCGTTATCATAATTTATTACCTTAGACAAGATGTTAAAAAATTCGTTCCTTCAAATTATTCCTTTTATTTTCAGTCACGTCTCTTTTCCACGCAATGTACATCACTTTTCGTCTCGCGTACGTCTAAGTTTTGCACTATCTCAGTATCGTGTAATGACGTCAGTTCTGCTTGCGAATGTTAATGGATGTGACAGCTTATCATTAAATCAAATCTTTAATGTCTTACTTTAAAATACAGAAATGTTTAACCAGTAGCCTAGTAGTCGAGCAGGAGAGTAGCCCTGAAGACATCCCCGGGAAAAGTTTTTTAAAAGAATAGATGTACCGAAATGAAAACTCAGACATCCTAAGGCAAAATATAACAATCACTTTGATTTTTTTCAAATTTATTACTTCCTGTTAGAAGTTGCTCTTTCACTGTAATAAGCAAGGTAATTAGAGTGAATTTTTGTAATTAAAATTCTTATCTCTTCCTGCGGTGTAATTAATATCGTACTTTCAATTTCCATTCGCTTGAAATATAGAGCAACTAACTTTATTCGCTTTCTTTGAATAAGTTGTAGACCCTAGAAATATTTTTTCGAAAAGTCGATTTCTTTTCCAAATGTCGTCTCCTTCGTGTGAGAAAATGTTATTTCCCAGATATCTGCAGTTCTAAAAGAACAGAGTGCGTTAGCACAAAGTCACGCAAACAAAGACGCACTGAAATCTCCAAAAGTACTTTTTTTCTGTTAGACAGGATTTAACATTTGTTCATTGAACTCTTCAGAGGCATTAGAAATTTTTCTGCTATGCAAGTGTGCTTGGAGAATTTTAAATTGATTTAGTGATGCCGGTATTACATTGCGACTGAAAAAGTTAGACAAATTGTTTAAAGGCATTATTACCGGCTATACAAATGTGTTCCGAAGACCATTCAAAATTCCGTCACATTTAAGCAGAATAATAACTTTCATCCCTCAATGGCACAAAGAAAAAGTTGGTACAACTAGTTTTCTGAGAAAGTGAGGAAAAGAAAAATTAGTACAATTAATTTTTCTGGGAGGAGAAAAAAAAGGAAAAGAGAGAAAGGAAAAATATAGCTCAAGCTTCTAAAAGGCGATAAAAATGCTTATTGGAACTGAATTAATTTTATATTAGTAAGAAAACTTATCTTTACTTAAAATACATAGGGGGCATAAAAACTGTTAATTCATTGCAAATGGGTGAGGAATCTAATTTAAAAATTTTCAGAATTATAATCGCTAAGAATATAATCTACCCTCTTTAAGCAACATAAACAAATTCCCGTAGTTAGGCTTTATTCTTGACAAACATCTATTTTCGGCAGCAATGTAAGCTATCTAGATTCCGTAATGCAGATCTCTTGCTGATATTTATCGACTTTTGAACATTCCGTTGATGAAATTTTATGAATACAAGCTGAAAAGCAAAGCAAATAAAAATGATTAAGCCAAGAAATATAGCAACTAGTTGCTTATTCCAAATTCACAAAGCTATCATAATCAAAATGTGGCAAGGAAACATTACGCGTTTCACAAGGATATGCCAACGAACTGCGAAAGACTTACTGTATACAGTAACCTCGGTGATTACAACACATTAATTCTGGCAACCTTATCCGCTCCGTAACTGAGATATATGAGGCGCTGCAGTTAAGAGAAAACAAGAAAATTTAATTCCCTGATTTCTATGTTCGGAAATACACACGACGTCATAGAAGATTAGTCCCTGCCCCTATCGCTTGTAATTGGCATTTCCAGCTCAGCAAATTGATTTGGGAACACTATGTTCTGATGAAACTTGATAACCACCTTCGGCTAAGGCTAGTAGACGCCTAATATCTGTAATGGAGTCTCCCCGCCAGTGCTGCGACTGACATTATAGGTTTCTGCAAATGTATTTCGATATCCAGCTTGCTAGCCCCACCACCACGTAACACGATTTTTGCCCCACCTCTTCCTATTTCCCCATTTCTGTATCTTGCGCTAGATGATATGTAGTAGTAGAGGAGCTTTTTTTTTATTATTATTTATTATAATATATCTCGAAACTTACCTGGAATGTGATTATTATTATTTTTCGACTTTTCCCAAAGTTTGAATTATGTAGTTTTTTTTTTTTTTTTTTTTTTTTTTTTGTTTTTTTGTTAAGGTCAGAAAATGGATATCTGTCAATCTCTATTTTCGAGTTTTGAGAATAAATTTATTTTCCTAGAAATTTATGGGAAGCAAATTTAGATATTTTAGGTTGTTTTAGATGCTACATGATAATCACTGGGGCGTTCACGTTTTTTCATTCATTGGAGCAAATCGATGAAATTTAGACTTCAGTGTGTTATTAGTGCAAAACCTTTAGTGCAAAATAAATTTCTTCATTTTTGAAGTCGGCTTGAATATTCTAATCTGAGGAAATAATCAGAGGAACTATTATAAAAAAAAATCTGAACTTGGCTATAAAATTTTCAAGCTATATCTAGCATAGAAGGGAAAAAATTCTGTCAAATGTCATGCAAAAGTCAAAAGCAAATACTTTGTATAAACATAAAACTAATGCTCTGTCGTCCAATGAACTAATTTTGGGCCGAAATAAATTTTATATTTTTTCTGCAAGCTATAAATTTGGTAAATTTATCGCGTTGTGAATATGTTAAACACATTCGCAGTAATACAAGTAAATCCTTTTAGCCTCTTGAAATTCGTCTTCTTAGCATTACGAATCAGTATATATCTGTAACTGCAAATCGTCTTGACCCACATGTAGCTGCTATGAAAATAATAATAATAATAATAATAATAATAATAACAATAAAGATAAATAAGAGAGAGAGGCTGGGAAAGAGAAAAAATTATAAAGGAAAATAATGTAATATTGAAATAATAATAAGTGCGAATGTAAAATTAATGCTAGTTAATTAATTTTATATACTAAAGAGACGTCAATATAAAATTCAAAAATCGGCAAAACAAGCAATCATAGAATTGAGTATATTTTATAACATAGGTGGCCACCAAAACTGTCCTACATCAAACTCAAGTAGTAAACAAAAACCGACTTCTGTAGACGTCTTTGGGAATACTGTGTACTCCCTCCAACGGCATTCAAAGAGCTGGAAACTGTTTTATTACAGAAGTGGCAATTATTGCTCTTTGGTGCAAATAACAACTTAATTGAAGGTATAGAATGACGCTGTTGAACTTGTATGAAGGTCAAAGATGAAGTTAAGTTCCGTTTGCTTAAATACTTTGCAAGACTGAAGAAACTCCAAGAGATAATTCGTACATACAAAGTAAAAAATTAACGTGAGTAAAAAATTACATCAACATGAAATTAACGAAATGAAGTCAGTAAAAAGTTCACATTAATCTTTCTTAAAGTTCAACATGACAAGTAATCTTTACCTTATATCGAAAGTTTATTCAGTTTATTTTATTATTTATAATATATGTTATTTCTCGCAAGCGAGAGAACTTGCTGCTCCCTGCGTAATTAAAGGCGTGACTTCTCTAATTAAAGTGATGCAAATTAGAATGCGGTACTATCACTGAGCATGAATGATATCATGCTTTTTGCTTTAGGAAAAAATATGGTGGAATACGCTTTAGGAAAAAATTACATCGCTTTAGAAAAAATTAAAAGTGATGCAAATTAGTATACGATACTACCACTGAGCATCAACGGTACCTTGCTTTTTGCTTTAAGAAAAATTATTCAGGTAATGAGTTACCTCTCCAGTTCTATAATACAGATATACTCAATGTGAATACGAGCCAGATTTCTTTAGAAAGCTCTTCACGAATACCTCTCTCTCCCCTCAAACAAAAAGCACTCATATACTTTATCATATTCAAATAACCTAACCTAAGCATTTTTAGGCAAATTTCGAAGGAATGAGGAGTCTAGCCAAGACAGATAGAACACCGCAGTTACACTAAGATAATACAGTTATGGAAGAACATTTTCAGTAGTCTAATATGCGACCAAGCGGAAAAATTGCCGAATACTTATAGTTTGACACAGATTCAAATCCTAGCGAGCACACTGGTTGCATGGAAGTTTTGTAGTTTTACCCTATTTTTGATGTTAATATGAGGCAGCGTCTGTTAAGAAGTCATCCAAAAGGGTATTTTTTCCTTTAGCAGATAACCCACAAGTGCTGTGCAGTAATCTAAATATTCCATTCTGTTATAAAGAGTACTCAGCAGGTTTGTCAGTTAGGTCTCATCACAAAACATTATCTAGCACATTATCTGGGAACTATTTTACAAAAATGTAATGTTCAAAATGTGATGTTCAAAAACGTAATATTTTAAAATATATAAATATCTATCAAAGCACATTTCCGAGTTTTTTTAAGCACAAAAACCTCAAAGAGGAAATTTTATACTCAGACTCAAACGTCACTTGAAAATGTCATCATATAGTAATAAACATCATATGAATAAACTTCGCATTCCGACTTCATTGGTTTTTCGTCTTTTTGATGAAGGAAATGTCATTTACAAATAGCTTTGGAAATGAAAATTTCGATAGCTGACATTCTCTACGAAATCTTTCTTGAGGAGGGAAAAAAAATCCTAATATAAAGCTGTTTTATCACTTTAATGAAGTAATAATAAAAAAATAAAAAATAAATAAAAAAGTGAAATGTGCTGATGTATCAACCAAGCGATAATCTGAGGGATATTGGAGTGCTTTATCCATTACTGAGGTAAAAACAGAACGATGCAGTTCGTGAAAGTAAAATAATCGTTGAAATTTACAACTAATAGACAATTTAAAATTAACGAACCAATTAAAAACAAATAGGTGGTAACAATTCTCTTTGTCTTTGGGTTTCCTAAAGTTATTTTATTTTCATTTGCTCACTCGATCACATTAATCTAGTCACTAATTAGCAGAACACCTTTAAAACTTTCAACACAAAAGAAATCCTATCAAATCTAATGCAGATATATCCATCAGAATTATTGTATAATTCTTGAAATCATCTGAAGACTGTTATATCACCATTGTACATACTGAACTGTCACATTTGGGGAAATAAGGGGAGATGTCCGCATTCAAGCGAAGTAAAAGTTAGTATTAAAGGCATATAAGAAATTATTCTTACAAATAACAAATTCTTACAAAGCTAACAAATAAGAAACATATCAAGTTTTCAGATGTCTTGGTACCACATCTAATTAATTAGTAAGGTACTAAATATTCGATGGCTAACTAATACAAAAGCGAACAAAATTGGCGAATATAAGGTAAGAGATGTCGTATACGTTGTTCACTGCTTGTGCAATTTCAAAGAAATTTAATTCTTAAAAAGCTTCCTTTTCTCTACTCTGTTATTATTATTAGTTTCCAAAAATACTGTTTCCGGTACCATTTTTCACTTGAAAAATAATTAGTACTATGAACTGTCTTCCTCTGTTGTTTTCCAACTGATTGCCCCTTGTCTGAAAACTTCTTCGACTGCATATTTCTGTTTCTTCTTATTATAGTAGATAAACACATAGCTTGTAACCCGTAACTATTTGGAGTGATGTATGTTGTTTTAAAGATAAATAATATTTGTAATGTTGTTCCTTTCGCAGCATAAAGTTATATCCCTCTATTAATAATGCTAAGTTCCAAGTAAAGATGCGTTTATTCGAATCTAACCGAATTATTTGGCAGAATAATTTTACGCAATTCTGCTGCAGCCACTGGTATTACCTAACATCCACTTTCTTTAGGTAGGCACTTTTTTACTTTGAGATTAGATTATTTTATGTACGTATACAGAAAAAAAGGATTTCAGAATTATAAGAAATATCCCTCCCAGAATGATCCTGAATAATACACCTTTGGCTTTTTTCCTACTTTTTACCCTCTGTCCTTTCTCTCTGCCTTTTTATGCTGCACGTTACCAAAGAAAAAATTAGTTTATAATTACAGATGGATAGGGGAAAGAATAACGGGATTCGTAGTCGAAAGAAAAGGAAGCAACGAAAGAATGGAATAAATAAGAAGGGAAGACGAAAAAGGAAGAAAAAGATCTCCCAAATGATAGATTATTTTTCAAAGTTTTCTTTGATTTATTATGCCTAAACATAAGACCAAATCAGACTGGGGAAACTGCCCTACGTTTATGGATCTTTTGCGGAAAGACCCTATTGTTTAGGTTTTCGTGCAGTTCGTGTCCCCCCACCCTTCTCTTTGCTGAACTCTGGAGTCCGCTTTTCCCTGCTGTTCGTCTCCATTGGTAATTAAAGCAGAAGAGAGCGAATAAGAAGAGGCCTTGCATTGTACGGCAGGGAAGGGGGTTGCAGGGAGGAACTTTCGCTGTTTCTAAGTCTTCGTCCGTCTACTTTAACTTCCTTTTTAGTTTGTACACCTGTCAAGTAGTGTTTCCCATTATATAACTAACTAAATTGAAATTTCTTCCTACTTTTCCTGTTTAAATAATTCAAAGAGCTAAAAATATTTGTCCATAAAACAAAGAGACACAAAAGTGAATCAGTAATATGTTAACAATTCTCAAAGAAATTTTGCAAATTTAATTTGAAGTCTTTCGAAATATTTTCAGGTAACTGAATATGGTCTGGTAGTTTACACTGGAGCATATCAGTGAATTTCCAACTCATATAATCTAACAAGGCCTTCATGTAAGGCATATCTTCTAGGTGTTATAGTTTTCCTATAGTGATAAAACCTTTTCCTTTATATATAGAAGCAGTATAAAGATCATAAAAAATCAAAAAGACCTCTACATGATTAAGAACTATTTATATTTAAGAATATTTTGAGTTGTTTGGCTCGAACATAATCTTCGTGAGATGATAATTTTAATTTAGGCACTATCCTTTCATGTTCGTTTCTAAACAGCTCGGAAACTGCTATTGTTTCCAGTTAATGATGAAATCTTGTAATTAAAAAAAATGCTGTTACCAAAAGACAGGGCCTAAGACCTTTCAATTAGCTTCAAAGTAATAAAGGTATACTTATTGCCCTAAGAAATCTGCACGTCTTAACCGTATATTGCACCAAGCGTTATTTTGTAAGATAAATGTCAGAAATGAAAAAAAGAAAAAAAAAAAAATGTTTTCCTGAAGCTGTATTATAGGTCGACTGCAAAATTTCTCACTCTATTTCTTATGACATTGTCATCTGCAACCAAAATAACATCGAATAATTAAGATAAAGTTTTGTAGCAGTGCTCAGATTGCAAATGCATAACTTCTTTTTTAATTTCATTAAAAAGTAAAATATAAATTTTTAATTATTTTAACACTTTTTTTTTAACCTTTTAACTTCAAAATGTGATCTGTATGAAGCTCCAAAAAGTATTTTAAAATTTTAGATCCAGAGAGCCAAAGGTTTTAAAATCAAAATTATTTTTGAGTTGATTTACAAATTATAGTCTTTCAAAATTATTTTCAGAAAACTTCGCGTTTACGAGCTCTCGCAAAATCAATTTTTATTCTTATTTAAGAAATGAAACGAAATATTTGTATCATAATTTATTTTATTTTTTATTTGTAAGATTTCATTAGCAGTTTTCTTCGAGTTGTTAAACATTAATCTAAAGTTAACAGACTGCAAGTTATGGTTGCGGCGGAAGGAAAGTGGA
Organism: Stegodyphus dumicola; assembly: GCF_044657685.1. Lineage (NCBI taxonomy): Eukaryota > Metazoa > Arthropoda > Arachnida > Araneae > Eresidae > Stegodyphus > Stegodyphus dumicola. The sequence goes on from NC_140780.1 coordinate 195,395,667, forward strand.
TTATGTAGTGAAACCTATTGAAAAATATTTTGAATCTTCAGATGTTTGTGACAAATTGTTTTAAAGTCTTTGACACAGCGAAAGGGGAATTAATTTCAAATCGAGATCAGGAAGATAAAAAAAAAAAAAAAAAAAAAAAAAAAAAAATGTTTGAAATCGATTAATTGAAAACATGTCTGGACAAAGATATTTTTTCAGTTCAATTAAAATGCATTCTTAAACTTTTATTATACGTTAAAATATGTATTTACGAGTTTTTTAATGTAAATAAAAAAATATTTAAAATTCCGACTGCTTACAAGTGATAACTTTATAATTCACAGGTCGAGGAGGGAATGGATTTTAAGTGCTATTATCCAAAATATTGATCTCGCAATTATTTCCAGAAGCCTAGCACTGAAATGCCCATTAGCGGCCGAGTGGGTAAAACCATTGAAAAATTTTACTAGGCCTCGAATTCCGTCGAACAAATTGACAATGCACCCTATTTCGTGGGGTTTCTCAAAGCTACTTTACCTTAGAGAAGTTCATAGCTATATGACTCCTTACGAAGCAGATCGAGTGGTTATTAATTAACTTAAAATATTCCTTTTATAAGTTTAAGAAACTGGAAATTTAATGACGTTTTCTTTTGTTTGTCTAATTTTTGGATGTATAAAGCAAAACTTATCAGCTCCGATTAGGACTTTTAAACTGCTAGTAATTTCAATATCAAGAAACGCATATGTAAGTTACTGAAGTTGTAACAGACTAGCTATAGAAATTAAGTCAACAAATCATAACTAAGAATTTTGGCATATATTTAAGACAAAATAATTGTATTTAATACACTCGTATTTTGCAACGGCTATATGGAAATTCGCTGGGCTGGACATCCTTGTTAAAGACCAGTGTAGCAGCTTTGATAAATATGTAAATGTATATACAAGTTTATAAACTAATTCCCCCTTCCCCACCCCCAAGAAAAGCACTTGCAACCCGAAATTTTCACGGACCTCAAAATCTAGCACATTGAAGAAAAGTTCGTTGTTAAAAATTTTAAGAAATATTTAAAAACATAAACAAATTAAGTCTGTAAAAAATCATTCAAATATTGCCTTTTTTTTCTGCAGCTAAAATAATATATAAGCGCTGTAGACTTCACGTTATCATGATAACGTGCAGCACTTATCAAGGATCTTCCTTCACTTCTGTATGTACTGTCAAATTTGGAATAGCAACAATAACCTCAAGATAATACATTCTTTCGCGTATGATTATCAGAGTTTTAGAAATTTTCCATTACTCTATCATGATAAGTGGATGATGCTTTTAAGATTCTCCTTATGCATATATGTAATATCGAGGTTCAGAATAACAACATTAGGACACTATAACTCTTTCCCACTATCCTATCATGATTATTTTTACACATATGACGCCGGAAAGACTGGCTTCACAAACAAGACATGACAAGAATGTATTACGATAAGTGTTGATGAAATCATTTCGTTAATGTATGTTTTAGATAATTTTTGCTATTTAAGAATGCTACGTATTTCTATATCATTCAGAATTGTCGTTAGATTCAGAAGTGAATATGAGGAATATATGTGATATAGAGTTAAATGTGGAATTATAGGAAGAATTTTATTCACGAAATGAAGCTGATATTTTGCTAGATGAACTATCAAATTATGATTTTAAAAATATTAGTTTTGAAATTAATGGGACTCAGTATGTTCCACGAAGAAAAGTACTCGGTTTTGGTGATGAAGGACTTAGTTACGAATTCTCTGGAACAAGCATTTGTGCAGAACCATGGACTCAAACTCTTCTAAATGTAAAAGATTATGTTGAAACGATAACTGGCAAAAAATATAATTTTGCTTTATTGAACTATTATCCTGACGGAGTGGCGAAAATTTCAACGCATAAAGACAATGAAACTTGTCTCGAACCTGAAAGTGATATACCTATCATCAGTTTAGGTAAAAACGTCAAATGGTATTTACCAGGCGAAATTTCACATCTCGAAGCGTGGACTTAACTCATGGAACTCTCCTTGTAATGAAACCCCCAACGAATCAATTTTGGATGCACGGAATACCCTCTCAACCTGACGTTAAAGATCCTAGAATTAGTATCACATTCCGAAACATAAAAATTTCGAAAATTAAAAAACGACGCTTGGAAGATAATGAGGATGAACTTCCAGAGGATGACTGGTTTGCCCACTATATGAAGTCTGTTCCTGAAAATATCTTCATGCCGAATAATCGAGAACAGAAAAAAGAAAGTTCGAAGTTGATTGCACAGTGGACTCTTGGTTGGGGATATTTTGTGTCCATAAATCAGTTTGAAAACAGAATGAACATTCATCTACGTGAATGTGTGGAACAAAATAAAATATTATACCCTACTACACGCGGTGTTGTTATAACTCCTGCAACATGGCAAGAATTTTCCTCAAAAATATATGAATTTAATCTTGTCTATATGACTGCCAGCATCATTTGCAATAATGAGTTGGTAGTTTTCAACAAAGAAGGTGAGTGTATTTTTCAACAAGTTTTTAAACAAGATGAAAATTCTTTTAAACTAAAACCTACATACCTAAAAGTAAACTGCGATATTTTAAAAAAATTGAAAGAAATTATTCCTGATGTATCTAATACTTTATATAAAAGTATTTTTGAAATTATTTTACCGTTGCAAATCAAATGTAAAAACAATTGTTCGGATATGGTAAGTGATGATGATGAACTTTTTAAAGAACTCATAAACTCTATCAAAACTGAATTAAATTCAGTGATTAAAAAACTATTTAAATGCGAAGGTTGTATTGTAAATCATCCTTCACAAACAAGACATGATTGCATTATAATAAGTGTTGAGGATAGAATTAAATATATTGGGGAAGATATATTTTTATGTATTAATTTTAAAAATATAAGAGATTCTTTAAGGCAGAAAAAAATGTTTCATTTATTTTGTAATAGGTTTTTTGAATCGAAATGTTATGAAGATTATAAAAATGCACTAATGTACAGCTATTCTATTTAAATTTCTGTGTTTGGTTGATGTTATGAGTATTTTTTTTCCTTATGTTTTTTTAAATAGAAATATATTGAAATTTTAGTTTTAATTTTAAAGCAAACATGTATAGCAAATATCAGTAAATGGATATTGTTTTAATTTGATATTAACTAATGAAAGAAAATTCTAAGTATATTTTATGTATAATACAGAAACTTGTTCTTTGGAAATAAATAAATGTATTTAAATAGAAAAGCTTCTTGGTGAAATGAATGTATTTTTATTTTTTATAACAATTTTTTTAAGTATTGTATGTTTACAGTGCAGTATATGCTTCAAGTGATTCACTCGTGTTGAAAATTTAAGAGTTTATGAAGCGATTATTCGCTGAACTTATTTGATATATTTGTAAGGTTTCTTGAATACGAGTAATCTGAAGAGATATTTGAAATCTCATGAAAGAAAAATCAGATGTAGTGTATGTCCTAAGAAATTTAAGTTTGTAGTTTGAAAAGTCACGAAGCTTCTCGTCTTAGAATTTTGTAGTGAATAATCACAAGTTCTTTTCATGTAAAAAGGATATGAAAACTTATAAAGTTACTTTTAAGAGTAAATCGTGATAAAAAATATTTAGTGAGCATAAGAATTTAAAACAATATGAATCTTTACATCGTATTGAATGTTCGGACATTTTTTCAAGTAAAACAGAATTTGAAGAAAATCTCACGAACCTTTTTTTTTTTTTTTTTTTTTTGCCGGTGTCAAAAGAAACAGAAATATGCTGATGATGATGTTTTGAAACAGCATGATACTTCTCTTCTTATAAATTGCCTCCATTGTTTACAAGTGTTTAAAAGAAAAAGTGATCTCTTACACCACATTCGAATGCGACATGATTTGATGTGAATCTTATAAAAACGAAGAAACGTTGACATCGTTAATACATGCAAGTCTTCTAAAATCGCAAGTCTTAATAGTATGTTCGCAATTGAATCGATTTGCTAGAACATAGAAAATGATCATGTCTTAGATGTACTTCTTGAATATATAAAATTGTAGTTAGTATTGAAAAAATGAGTTATGATGTAGTTAGACTGAGTTAACACTGAGTTATGATATCGGTGTTTGAAATGGTAATCAACAGTTACATTTAAAATGTGTCGTGAGTGTGAAAATGCAGAAATAAAAGAGCTTTGGCGAATTTAATAAACTTGGTTCAATGTGGTTGATGGAAAAATTTGTTCCATGTGAATTAAATAGTGTAAGATATGAACCTCTTTCTCTCAATAGTTAATTATTCAATTGTAAGACAATTAAACTTTAAATATATATGCATATAGTACATGTAATGATTAATATTACATTGATTAATGTAAATAACTGATGATATGTGTATTAACATAGTGAATGTTCGCTTTTATGAAGTTCTAAGCATTACTTTAAATACCATTCATAAAACTTTTATCTCATATATACAAACATGACAATATCTATTGAGTTTTCTTTTATTCTTTGGAATGTATGAAAGTTTAAATATTTTTTTTTTTTAATTTAATGTAGATTGGAGTAAAATATCTGTATCTTTCTTCATTTCAATCGGTAATATCTGTATGCTGGTAAAGGTACGTATGTTCGTAAGAATTATACTGTGTCACATTTTTGACAATCTTCTTTCATTCATATTAGCTAATAAGAGAATTATTAAAGTTAGTAAAGTAATGAAAATCAACGTTATTGAAAGAAAACTCTAAAAGCATTTACATTTCCAGAAATATATCAAAGTTCCTTTTCTTAAAAACAGCAGGTGTATCGTAGTTTTTATTTCTATTTCATTAAAAGCTGAACTTGTAAAATAAAAATTTTCTATTAGTGTAAGGTAAACAAAAAGAAAATCAAGAGACAATCCGTATCATGAATGAAATTCAAGTCTTACATCGGATTAAAAAGAAATATTCTGAATCTAAATGTTTATGCCTATTTAGCACAAAATGCGTTTATTTGTGCTATAAATTTAACTAAAACCATTCTTATAACAGTATGTTGCCTTTAAACTGGGTAAAAGTGTTAAGTATATTTTCTGATGGTATTGATATACTTGTCAAAGAAGTTCTAGAAACCTCAAATGTCGAAAGAGCATATGATAAGAATCTCCTTTCCTATCGCTACGTCAGTTACAGGTTAAGGGGTGGCTTGAATGGATAAAGGTAATGTTTGTGCAAAAATATAGTAGTTCTATTTTGAAATGAGAAATAATTCGCTTTTTGTCAATTAAGGAAACTTGTGGTATTATTAAACAGAATGTCAGTGAAAGACATTGCGTTTGCACAGTGAATTATGAAGGTACTGAAAGGTAGTAAAGAAGGTGAATGAAAGAATTAATTTGAACAAATAAGGTAAGGCTATTATTAAAAGAAAAAACTGTTTAAAAGATGTAAGTTAGAATTAAAAGTAAGATGTTAAAATTTAAAAAGATGTAACAGAGTAAAACCAAAGAATACTGGTAATTCCCATCTGGAAAACAGTAATTTGAGTACGATATTGAAAAAGTTGGTTTTAAGAATTTCTTTATGCATGTGATGCAAAACAATTGCTAGTTTATCATGAGTGCTGACATAGATGCAATTAGTGCAGGAAAAATAGTAAAATTAATATAGTTAGTGTCTCTAAAACATGAAAAAATAATAGTGTGAGCAGTTTAAATTCATTTGAAGTACTGAAATATGACATAGACTAAATATCAGAAAATGTAAGAAATATTTTGGTATGTGTGGATGAAACACTGAACGTGGTTGTAAAATTAGAAATGAAAATTATCAACACACTTGAAGGTAATCGGGATTTAAAACTAAACATGATGTTAGAAACTTTGAAGACCATAAAACTATATGAGAAAGAAATACATTTAGATATAAATGGTATTAAACTGTAAAGTTCTGAATGGAAATTTGAGTAAAACCTGTAGATGATCTATTATGATCGAGGAATAAAACAAGTATTATAAAAATTGTAAGGAAATATTTGAATATGGAGTAAATGAAAACAATCCATATCGTTAAAATGAATAAAAAGGGATAAAATGTTGGAATTACGAGTGATGAGACAGAAATAAAAACATTATAATAAATAAGTTAAGCTAGAATTAAGAAATATAAACACAGAAGGGAAATCATGAACGTAAGAAAAGCAATTAACTGTTATAGACTTAAGTTTTCTTAAAAAATATTCGGTAATGTAAGGAAGATATTGTTAAACACGTGAAAGAAATTAGAAATTCTGTAGAAAATTTAGTAAATGAACTAAGATCATGAAAAATAAACGTTTCTTTTTAAATACAATTTCATACCACTAAGTTAAAGTGTGTATAGAATACTAGAATGGTTTAAAAAAAGTAAATGAAGTTAAAATTCAGAATATATTGAACATTATAACGTTAAAAAAGTGTGAAATTGCATCTAAAATTAAGTAATGTAACAAATAAACAGCACGTGCGGGAACGTTTGTGAAATATAACGTATAAGTTAAAAATCAGGGTATTCTGAAATTTATGAAAGGTACGAAAAAAAAATAGTATGTGGAAATTAAATAAAATATTACAAATAAATTAGAAACGTTAAGTATTAAAAAAATATGACAGTAAATGAATATGTTATTATGAAACAGAAAACCTGAGAAATAAGTTAAAGTTTCATGAAAAACTAGAAAGGATAAAAGTATCAAAAAAAGAAACTTCTAAAATAGATTATTTTCTTTTTTCGTCCCTAGAGGACACCGTGAGCAATTCCTAAACAGATTATTTTCATTTTTCATCCCTAGAGGATGCCATGACCCCGTTGCCAATATAAAAAAAAAACTAACTTTAAATGAAAAGCAGGAGGTCTACAACTCAATCAGCAATCTATCAACACCTCAACTCCACTCGTGACCACGCCTCCTAGTGTGATGACGTTGCCTTTGGTCCCGCCCTCTGTGTGACGTCGTTGGCCACGCCCACACCGCACACCGCGTGTCGGTGAACCCGCATTTTCTATCTACTTATAAATTTAATGTAAGCTTCAAAATATTACTCAACGTTACTGAGATAAACTTTAAGTGGTAAATGTAAAATGAAATAAATATTAAAAAAAATAAAAACTATGCATATGAAGAAAAAGTAAGAAAAATGTAGTAATTTATGTTTTTATTTGACGGGAAGCATAAAAAATCAATCAGAAAGTCAACCACGAATCTTGCGGCTGCTGACTGGATATGCTAAGAAATTGGTATGCATGGATGAAATGCTGCGATTCATTGCAACCTAACTGTCAAAGAAAACTCTTTTTACTAATACAGTACCTAATGACCGGAAGTATTTAATTACTTTTTTGCATATGAGGAAAATATATTTCCGATTTCATCATTTTAAAATTTCCTTTTGCGTTCAACTTCTGTTACAGAGTTTGTTTACCAGAAAATATGACAAACTGGTCATAAATCTCCATCATATTTCAGTAAATCCCAGCCGTTTTTAAATTTTCATCTACTGCAAATGACTAACTTTCCTATAAAGTATCGCACGCACAGTAACTCCCTAAATACATGCATACATATATATATATAAACCGCTGGAGGCCGTGAAGAGACCGTTGGTAATTTAAATCCTTTCATAGCCTCTGGAAAGGCGGAGCTCCCAAGAAATGATGTCAGCCTCGTCAGCCATTCCAGTTCGCTTTAAATTTATTTTTTATCTTATATATATGAGATAAAAAATAAAAATCTATATATATACAGGGTGTTTATAAAGTCCCGGACCCATTTTGATGTTTGATAACTCATAAAATAATGAAGATATAAACAAATTTAGGGCATTTATTGATGGAATAACTTATATATTTTCCTTTTAAGGTTTGAATATCTTTACTTTTGTAAATATCGTCTCCGCGTGTGGTTAATTTCAGATAGTTTCATTTTCCAGTCTAAATATCTGTACTTTTCTAAATATCGTCTGATTATTAATTGCATTTTTCTCTCTCTTTTGGTTACCTGATATAACGGCCCTGGACTTTTATCCTTTGGGGATTTGTAAAGGACAACGTTTACAGGAGGAGAGTGTCGAACATGGATATCCTAAATGCCAGAATTACAACTGCAATAGCCTCTGTGGATGCCGACATGCTTGCCGGTGCCTGGCGTTAAATTGAATATTGACTTGATATTCTCCGTGCGACGAAGGGGGCACACGTGGAAGTTCATTGACAAGGGTCATGAAACTTTTTGAGTCTATCTAACCATTTATGTTATTAATTTTAATTTATCTTTATTATTTTATGAGTTATTAAACATCAAAATGGGTCCGGGACTTTATAAACACCCTGTATTATATATATATATATATATATATATATATATATGATGTACCAGCTTTTGTCGTGGCTTAAAAGATTGGTGAAGAATCATAAATGTAGTCGTAGCTTAAATTATCAGACGATAAGTTTAAAAACAGGATCCATTTATTATTATTCAGGAAAATAGCAGTTACAAAATCAGATATCCGGAGTAAATAAAAAGAATTACTAATAACTTTTTGTATGAAGTTTACTGCATCGTGACATTTAAGAAAAAGCTCCGATATTCTTTTGCGAGTCCTATTATAGCCTCTGGAAAGGCGGAGCTTCCAAGAAATGACGTCAGTCTCGTCAGCCAATCCAGTTCGCTTTAAATATTTCTGAACATTCTATAACTGTACGTGTAGAAAAGGCGGGAAAAACAACTTAACTACGGGGCTGTGGATTTAATTCCACGTACTTTCAAATAAGAGACCGTCGCCATTAAAAAATGAAAAGAACATACAGTTAGGATTAAGTGTATTCTTGACTATGGAATTTTATTATTACAAATATATATAAGATATATTTAAATTACCAACGGCCTCTTAATGCTTAAATTAAATTTATTCCGCTCTCTATTCTGAAAATACTAATCTTTTTTTGCACTGGGTCATTTCGAGACTAAGCCATGTCATGTGACTCTTATATAACACTGCTGATGCAAGTGGAACTAAAACTCAAACAGTCGATAATAATTTTACAGCAGCATTAATTTTCCATTTGAGAACCAAAACCAACTCAGTCTGAATTAAGATTTCATCCTAAACACAACGCACTTGCTTTCTACACTTCAGCTAGCTGGAATGCTGCCTACTGCTCTGTCCTTATTACAAAGCTATCAAAAATGCAAACATTTTGAAGTAGGCACAAGTAGTGTGCCAAGTTGCTTGTGGCCGCAACATGCTTACTGAATTAAAAATGAAGATTGAATCTGCCTCGGCTGCTAGTTTCTTATTCATCATGGATCAATATTTCAATATTATACCCAATCAAAATTCTTTCTGCTCATTACTTATAAGTCTGCTTTATTACATATACACTTTTGGAAAAAAAATCGAAGTACCATAAAGAAAGTGGTTGTTTTTGATGAAATTGAATATGTGCATAGCTCATACACAGATAATAAAATGATTAAAAAATCAAGGTCATAGTACCTGTTCACGGCTCACAATCACCCATTGAGTGTTCAAATTAGTAGTTGGTCGAACCGCACCTGGCGGCAATGCATGCTTGAATTCGCCGAGGCAAGAAGTGGTAGAAGTTCCTAATCTAATCCTGCGACACATTCTCCAGGCATTCATCAGTTGTCTCTTCAGATCTGCGATATTTTGTAATGCCCGAATCTGGCGGCCTACCATTCCCCAGACATGTTCGATTAGTGAAAGGTCTGGTGACCTTGCTGGCCAAGGAAGAGTATCAATTGCACGGAAAGAGTCCAGAGATATGCGAGCGGTATGTGGCTTGGCATTATCTTGTTGGAAAATGGCCCCAGGATGACGTGCCATGAAGGGTAAGGCAACCGGCCGCACGATGGTATCAACATATCGTAGAGCTGTTAAACATGTACGGAGGATGACTAAAGACGACCGGCTGTCATAAGAAATAGCGCCCCACACCATCAAACCAGGAGTTATGGCTGTATGCCTCTGTGAAACAAAGGCTGATTGGGACCGCTGGCCCCGTCATCTCCAGACACGAACACGGTGGTCATCTGCTTCAAGAGTGAAGCGGAATTCATCGCTGAACACTATACGATGCCAATCTGATGGCAGCCATGATAATCGGCTGCGACACCACTCCAGACGATTCCGCCGATGTTGTGGAGTCAGAGGCAAACGCCTTAAAGCGCTCCTCTGTGGCGTAACCCAGCCTCAGACAAGCGCCGTGAGATGGTGTACGGTATTACGGGAGGTATAGACGTAGCTGTAGTGCGTTGAATAGCCAACAATGATACCATTGGGGCGGTTCGAACCTGGCGAACAATCATCTTTCTTGCCTCGCATTTGTGCTCCTTGGCTTTCCAGAGTCTTCATTTCGTCGGCAGTTTCCTTGTAGTAACCATTGCTGCCAACATCTTTGCACAGCAGTGTCTGTACGCTGCAGATGACGGCCTATTGCTCGGTATGACCACCCAGCTTCACTCAGGCCTACAATGCGATCACGTTCGAAGTCGTTTAATTGTCTGTAAGGTCTTCGATATCGTCGTAATGGCACCTTTAGTTGCTTCTTTACGGAATTACAATGGCAGCAACAAAAAAGATAAATTTTCAGGCTCTGTTACTGGTTTTATACTTTGCGAATTGCACTCTGGAAATGAGCATTATTATCGCAATTCCTGTTTATTTGTCTTGAAACTCTTTTTGCATGCCAAATTTCGTCAGGATCGTAAAAGTCCTTCTTTGTGCTTCGATTTTTTTTTTTTTTTTTTTTTTTTTTTTTTTTTTTTTTTTTTGCAAAAGAGTGTATACGCAGAGTCTGCACTAAAGGTGGGTAGTCGTGAATACAAATGCCGTTTTGTGGCAATTTCTACTCCTCTTGATGCTAAAGGCGGAGTGTTGTCAGAGTTATCTGAGTTATTTCGACGTTGTGGTGAGCGGCATCTCACAAACATGTCTACAGTAGATAATCATCGTGAATGGCCTTGTATTAAGCGTGGGAATGGAAATGGCTGCTAATATTTTTAAACAACTCGATGTTCTGATCTATCGTTTCTAATTTTGTTAGTCTAATTTGTCTATAAGGTTAAAAGCCTCGGCTAGCTCGTCTATCGGTTAAAATCCTTTAGATGGTTTGGATGTATGTAAAGTGTCTGTTGTCTGACTGGTATGCGAGCATATAAATTACTGTAGATCCGAAAGCCCTCTCGACAGGTTTGGTGGTAATTGAAGAGTAGAGAGAACATAGGATCCCTTCATTAAAATTGGGAAGGCACATCCTCGTTCTGTGTAAAATTAGTCCAGCCTGTTGATGCACCTTAACAACGGTCTCGGTCATCAGACGGCTAACTATCCCATGTGTACCATCATTCTCTCTCAAGTCTCGGTTTTCAACTACTACATATTCCTATAACTCCTGACTAAAGACGTCGGCTAATTTGTGAAGAAGCTGCCTATTAGACGACGTCGCTTCATGTGATGACCTTTCGCTATGTGGTGATGTTTTATGCTACCGCTTAATTGTAGCCATATAACGAAGAGCAAACTTTAAAGTTTTATAGTATATCAATAGGCTTGCATGCACCCACTTTTATATAAGATGACGCTTATTGCGTCTATTAGCTTGAGTTGCCAATCCTGTTAAAATGTATATGTGACATACTAACATCCATGGGTAGCAAAGAGTCTGGGTATTAATGTACTGGTAGTCTGGGTATTAATGCATTGATGACCGACACAGTTGTGGACTGCAGAGGTACAGCCGTAGATGAGTTATTTTAAAAACTGCTTAAACTGAAATGAATGCAGAATACTTCTACTCTTAAGAGGTTGAATATATTAATTAAAAATATGCTATACGAAAACTTCAAAAAGACTTTTTCAGTGATAAAAGTCCCTATGGCAAAATAAAAGTGAAAGTTCATTAATTCCTAACTTATCCACTGCGCCTTCCATTTCGTACCCTCATAAATCTTCTATGTTTAAATCTACTACATTCACTACGCAATGCATTTAGAAGTTCTACTAAATCTACTTTAAACTGGAAATGAAGACCGGCTACCTTTCTATAAATACCTCAGCTAAGCGAAGTAAAAAAGAAAGCCAGTTTTCATCGCCAACATTTGTGTTTCCAAACTCCGACTGCCCATGCCAAGTCAAACTACGCCTTAATGATAATTCGTCGAAGATTTCACTAAATTACGATCGCAGTCAGATAGCACTCACAGATACTGTCGCTTTATGTAGGCTGGTTCAATTACAGCCGTTAGCTGAGCTGACCAATGAGACCAAGTTTTTGAATTATTTAGATTACAGCAAAGCACTCTACGGCTATCTGCCTAAGAAAAAAGTTAACTTCGTGTAGGACCTTCCAAAAGAAATGATTCTTATTCATGTTAAACACTAGTGAAACCATGTGAACTAGATATCCGGTTAAAGACAGAACCGGAGAGTCGGTTGCAGGCCCATGCAGTCGGTTACAGATGAAAACATCGCGGTCGAAAACTTCACGGAGGAAAAACGCGTGTCAAAAACATCGTCATACGAAACATCGCAAGAGAAAAGAAAGCAAGGAAAAAAAATCAAAATTCTAAAACCATCCTAGTAAAAAACATTGTCGTCGAAAGTGCAGCGATTTAAAGCAGTTTGCAGCTTTAAAATATCGTCATCGAAAATATCGTGGAGGGGGGAAAAAAAAGCACCTACAAATCATTGCAGACATGCTTATGACATATATGATAACATCGCAGGCATGCATTTCAGGCTTTAAAAGTTGTAAATTTGTAAATGCATATTCACCTAATGATTCGGAGCGCAAGAAGGAGTGAGGAACATTTTTTTTTTTTTTTTTTTTTTTTTTTACGTTTTTAAATTAACTGACAAATTTTTTGCCGAAAATTAAGAAGGAAACTTCATTTTCATGAAAAATTACCAATGAATCAATATAAAAGATATTAATTAATTAATGTAAAATCTTATTAACTGCTATAGCTAACATTAATTTTCATATTATTTCAATTTTTTGAATGCTTAAATTTTCTTCTTATTTTTTTCAGCAAAAATTTATTAGTAAATTCAAGAATATGGAATATGACAATAAAAATATTCCTCATTCTTTTTTACCTCACAGATCGTTATACGAATATACAGTTTACAAATTTCAAAGCCTGTAAACGCATGTCTGCGATGTTATCGTTATGTAATCATTTGTAGGTGCTTAATTTTTTACTATGATATATTTTGTTTGAGCCCTTTATTTTCAATGACGATGTTTTACACCACAATGTTTTAGAACTGCGATTTTTTCTGCTTGCTTTCTTTTCTCTCACAATGTTTTGTACGACGGGGTTTCCGCCTTGCGTTTTCTCCACGACGTTTTCGCGTGCGATATATTTTTACTGCTATGTTTTCGGCGGACACCCACGCAGTCGGTCCATTCGCTGGAATTTAAACCCGATTCGAACTACTATCATTCAGGTCGTAAAATGTTAGTAAGAAAAATGCATATCATTTCTTCTACGCCCACCAGCAGCCGAGCGGTAAAATCGCTGAACACTGGTAGTTCGGTCCGAGGTTCGAATCCCGCGAACGGGCTGGCTGCATGGGCGTTTTTGTGGTTTTCCCCATGTGTAACGTGGATACGAGCCAGTTTCTCTTAGAAAGTCCTCCACGAAGGCATTATTCCCCTTAGGCAGATAGCCCTAGTGTGCTTTGCCATAATTAAATAAACGAAACCAAACCAAACCATTTCTTCTACAGGGGGAAAAAAGAGAGAGAAGTTTCTCCTAGAATTTTTCTGACCTCTTTCTAGATTTAGAAAAGACTTGTCTCATTTTGCTATTTATTTATTACTGTTTTAATCTTTCGTAATAATGCCAAATATGCAGGCGTAAGTAGGTAGGTCTTTTCCTATTAAATAGCATTTATAAGAGCTACCTAATTTGAATATTTCTAGTTTTGGGTAAGTTAAAAAATTGTTGATTCTGTAAAGGAGAAGTGCATTTTAATATTGATAATTTTTTAATGTAATTCTTACGGATTTTGATAAAAATGCCACTGAAATGGCTTTACTTACTTGCGTAAGAATTAATAGCTTGAACAGTAAAGACTCAAATAAATTCCCAGAAACAGACAATTTTGAAGTTAACTTTTTACATACAAGGTATTTTCAAACTATTTCTTCTTATTTACGGAATAAGAATGAATTACTACAGTGCTGACTTTCTTCAATTTATGAAGTGAAACAGTTGTGCTTCCCGATGAAGCTATCTGCAAGTATTATTCAAGCCACTGACAGAGCAATACTTGTTTTGTGAAATTATTCTTTTGAAGCATCAACATGTAATAATGCATTACATTTTTCTTCCTTTTATTTTCCATTTTAATTTATGTTTATTGGTACTTCGCAGTCATAATATGCTCTTCCTTACGAGAAGGATAGTTTAAATTAATTGTTCTTTCCGTAAAATACTCATCACAGATTCATAGTACATCTTTAAGTTGAGCGCAGTGTTTTCTTAATTAATGTAAATTTTTATTGGGGAAAAGTACTTTCATTCTATATTTGCATTGTGATCGGAATGCCTTAATCCCTCTGGGACTTTAATATGGACGCATTACCCTTAAGGTAGGCTGACAGCCCACTTACCAAAGCACCATCCCTCTTTCTACTGTCGAAGTTTGGTGAAAGTACGCATGCGCAATCGATTTTCTCTTAACCCACGCAAACTGTTAGATAAAATGTGTTCATGCTGACGGCTCGTGCTTGTCGTGCCCTAGAAATGCCGGCAATTAGCAAGCTACAAATTCACAAAACTTAGAATTGTCAGTTTGGTCCCAGTAGTTTTGCACAAAATTTCGACCATTTCATGAACACACTATATACAGTAAGCCGTTATTATTTACGCTAATGATTAAAAATAATGCCAATATATACTGAAATGTCTAAAAGCAAGTATTATATTTGCTTAAGGTTATAATTAATAATAGACAACTAAAAAAACTATTTAGCAGAGTACTAAGTCAACTAGATAAAGAAATTAGAAATAGCCAATTAAGTAATATATCACAAATAGAGTAAAGCTGTTAAAGTGCTAATTAAAAGTTTGCAAGAACAGGAAGAAATAAAATCTGTCACTCTTTTAATCATAAAGTACCGGAAATCCAATTCTCTGCATAGTAATTTCTTTTCGTTTAAATTGTTTTAAATACTTAATTAATTTTGGTTTTTAATTTACACTGGTGTTTACATATTTTAAGTCTACCTAGAGAAAGTACCCTCTGCAAAATTTGTCTTTTCCTACCTTTACCTTGCATTTTTACTACTTTCCTTGTATAGATTTATTTAACATCTGTAATTGCAAAATTCTATTTTTGTATTAATTCATATTTCTCTGGAGTTAGACACAAGCAAAATACCTTAACTAGAAGGTTTTTCAAGTGTACTACCAATTAAAAATGTTATTCTGCTAAAATAGTTTATTTATATAATGACCATTAATTTTCTAGCTTTCCCTTAAAAGTAATCCTCAGGCTTTTAATTTACGTTATAAATAAGAATTAGAAACTGCATGAATTTAATGTGTAAAATCAGAAATAAAGGAAATTTCCTTAGAACATTTAAACGGCTAAAATAAGTATTTTAAGATGTGCAAATTTTCTGAATTTTTTCAACATTCTATTATTTGAAAATAAAAGTTATCTTTTGTATCATTCATTCTATTCTTTTCACCTCATTGAAAAAGTTGCAGATAATTTACAGTCTTTATTTTTAAGCGGTTGTTATTTATACATTTGGCTAATGATATTTAGCAAAATATTAAAGTCTTTCAGTCGTATTCTGAAAATTTCTATTAAAGGGTGCATAAATTCTCTGTTACCATTAAATGAATTGCGGTAACTCGAGAAGCGTCTGAGAAGCAAAAGAAGAAATTGCTTTATTTTCTTCCCCTCTCCATGTTATTGCGGCCCATCAGCGGCCGAACGGTAAAGTCGCTGAACACTGGTAGTTCGGTCCGAGGTTCGAATCCCGCGAACGGACTGGCTGCATGGGTGTTTTCGTGGTTTTCCCCATGTGTAACGTGTATACGAGCCAGTTTCCCTTAGAAAGTCATCCACGAAGGCATCCCTCTCCTTAGGCAGATAGCCCTAGTGTGCTTTGCCATAATTAAATACACCACCATATTATTGCATTTAATATAAATTTACAATACTCAGCTTCGGACAGGGATACCAATAGATGCGGTTTTCCCTATCCCTTCTTGGAACTGTACTCTGATTTTGATTTTTATATTTTTCGAATTTATGCATCCGCCGTCTGCGATTTAAAGTAAAATAATTAAATAATAAAAAAAAGCTGAAAAATATTTAATAATGTCTCATCTCTAATGTAGAGAGTTAAAAAGTAAAAAAGTGTGACTAGAGCATAAATGTTGTTAGTGTAGTTGAATATTTGATTCCTGTATCTAAAGCTGTCCACACAGAAATAAATTAGAATTGAAATTCACTGCCAGAACAAACCATATCAGTTTATAAATATCCAAAAGATCTTTTGTAACTAACATAACAAGAAAAAAGAATGGGGTGGAATTGAATATCATAATCATGCATTTAAAATTCAGTAAGAAAGTTAAATAAAAAGACAATTGATTTATACGAAGTCTTTCTTTCGGTGTTGTCTTCACATCGGTTTGAAAACTACCCTTATTTTCCTAATCGTATAGGTATATTTAAAAATAAATGTTAATTACAGATTAAAATGACTTAAAATCTCTCTAACTGATTCACTATTAATATGGCATCTGGGAATTCTCAGTAAAGGAAAATAGGATATAGTAAATCCAAACTGGCTTATATGCTTGAGATTATTTATTACACAGAAAGTCTGTTGTTTATTAAATTGTCCAAAGGCTTGCCAAATTTTGGCAACGGACAGATAGGTCTGTAAGATGCGGAATATTGAGGTTGTTTATCTGGTTTTGAAAACAGCACGAGTTCACAGCATTTCCAAACATCAAGAAAATACCCTGTTACACTAAAGAGAAAAGCTCTTTTCCTTTATCCTTGAACTAGAGTTATAATTCATAGATGTTTTTTAACAAGTGTCTTCAATAATCGAGTTTATATCTTTAACAGTGCTATCTGTATCTTTTACAAATTCCATCTGTGAAAACTTCCCAAACACCTGTTCTTTAAGAATAATCCAATTTAGATTTTTTAATCTAATACGAGACTGCTTATGCGTCTGGAAACCAATATTACTGATTTCAAATAAAATGTAATTATGATCACTTAAGCTAATACTGTTCATTTACAAATTTCTATATTGCTGATAAGCATGAAATTTGTAATTTCAAGCCATGACTTTCCCAGCACAGAAAGTAAGCAATATCTGTTATTATACAAAATAAAATTATTTTCCGTTCAGAATTCAGCCAATTTCTGTCCTAGAATTCTTTCTGACCTATCTGATCTTGAACCTCATAGGGAATGCTATCAACATTACCACTAACACTTAGTGAAATATCTCCAAATCTTTCCAATAAAGATGCCAGATTTTGAAAATAGTCATCTATCCTGGCTGAGGGTGAGAAATAGCAAGTAACTATTAGACATGGGCTATCGCTCTCAATCAAAATTGCCGCAATATCTTTAGAGATTTGAATCAGTATTACTGATAATCTTTCATCGAATACGTAAATGTTCGATAGTATTTCCGCATTGCTATTATAATATGATCTAACAATGAGTGGGAAGCCATAGATTTTTCCTTAATTAGGCGTATGGTTCTTGTACACAGGCAATCTGTATTTCTCTTTCAGTGACCTTTACTTTTAACTGATCTTGACTTATTTTTAATCTTGTCTAACTTTATCTCATCACCTTGACTGCGTGGAGAAGATTGATTTGACATAACTTTACATTCCTAGGCTTAAAGTCCATAGTTAGTCTTTTTAGGCACTAAATCAAGCTACCTTATTGAACAAGAACAGTCTTTATATGTATTTTCGTGTCTTGTATAAAGTCCAAGGACAAAACTTTAGTTTGCTGTCGTACAATTATTGCACTTAAGTCCACTCTTTGGGCATTCTGCGTATGTTTCGCAAAACTGCATTTGTTAAATATAGAAGCACCCTAACAAAATTCTTAGAAGGGACAAAGACATAACATTGGAAGTACCTAGTGACTCTTAGAAGCACTTTTATACTCTCTGATACGATGTCTAGTCCACTTTAAATACATATATTTTTCTTTCATAGCTTCTTTGAACGCAGACGGATCTAAAGGTACTATCCAGTATATTCTCGTATTTGTTTGAATACTGAATCTTCGTTCAATATTTGCCTACACCATACAGACATCTTGCCATTTTATAAGACTAATTTCACTACCAGTTAGAGTGGAATCAAAGTTGCACATCATTTATTTTGGTCTTTTGACTGCTCTTTCATATTTTCATTGTCAGTTTTTGCATTTTCAGTGATCATTAGATCGTCATTCTTATAACTTTAATTAAGACTCCCACGTTTTTAATTTTTGGTACCTTTTGACTCCAGTCTTGAGTTTTGTTGGCGAAATGAATTTTGTCAATTTCTATTTAACCTATTTTGTTGTTTGAATTTTTTCACTTTGGATACACTAAGTAACAAAATCTGCTTCTTGTTTTTCGAAGATTTTTTTTATCTAGATCTTTATTTAGATCTTCTCGATTTAAGACATTTTTCTTACTCTTTTCTCCATTTCTTACCCTTTTTACCCTTCCTTCCATCATCATTTGCACTTTCTCTCTTTCAAGCAGGTATTTTTTTAATTCACTGTTTTCTATGAGGACATTTGTCACTATATTGCGCAATTTTCGAAATATTTATCTTATTTTATTTCCCACTGAATTCTTGATTTTATCAGATGGGTTTCCAAGTACCCCATCAGCTTCTTTGGAACGGTCATTTATAAAGAACAGTACAGTAAATTTAGTAACATCTAGTAGAGTAAATTTCAGTAACCTTCGAGACAGAAGAAATGCTTGCAATTTGTTGCTTATTATCTGCCTTCCCGACATTAATCTGGAGTTCCTACCAGGAGATGTTTGATGCTGCTAAGTGTTGTTTAGTTCCTATGTAACGCAATAACAGCCTTCGACCACGGAGAGGTAAACACTCCTAGGGAAGACTTCAGAATAAAATAATGCAAGTAATAAAAGATACATTCTATAAATTCACTTTCCCAGGGAGGAAGGTTAGGTAAGCAAACCTAATCTAATTAAATGAATGAAACTTCGCATTCAACGTTGAGGAAAAAAAATTATTTTATTTTGATTTTTTCCCTTTTATTCAATTAGAATTAGTAATCATGGCATCATCTCCTTTGCTGAAGCCAAATATGCAGTAAAGGTTTTTTTATCCCGTACAAACATTTTGTGGCTTCTTAATTAAAATTTATATAAATACATATAAATTTCTATGAAAAGCTTAAATTAATAATTTAAAAGAAGTAAATTATACCATCCCAGGAAGGTGCCAAACCTGTATAAAGAAACCTATTACATTTTAAAATTATGAATCAAATAAAGGAGATCCTTAACTACTTTTGAAATTTCTATAATTTATTTAAATTGGACTTACTTATAATATTAAAATTTATAATACATCAAAAGTTATTCATACTTTTTATGTTCCAGGCCTGCTAGACCTGCTAGCCGCCCTAGATGGGTTGGTGCTAGATGGGATAATCTGAAAAATTAAATCATGAATAATCCGAGAGAATTGTATCACATTTCGTTCGGTATGACCTTCCGAGCATTTAAAGATAAAAATTTTAAATACGCAATAAAATGAAAATTGAAATAAAAAAATTAAATATGAAAAATGTATACATATTTACACCCCAGTCTCAAATAAATCACGCGATTACTCCGATGGGATAAAGACTCGCACACATAAATCTTTAGCACATAATTTTTTAAATAAAATTATCATAATAATGTATTACCATAAAAATATAAAATGTAATTGAACAGAAAATCTAGTAAAAACACGTCTATTTCCACTGAAATTACAGCAGTCAATTTAATCGTAGAATTTAAACATTTGAATCGTAACAAATTTGCTAAGAATTCTATGAAAAGCATTATTGTAGAAGATTATTAAATTCATTTGAATTCATTTCAAACTATTACTAGCGAAAATTAACGCTAAACTTTCTTATATTAATAAAAAAAAAGAGATCAAGAAAACTTACAAAAATAAATTCAGTAGTCAACATTCCAACAACCTGTAAAAATTAAAATGACGCTATTCCTCGTTTCTTGCTAAGAACGCATGAAATCTAAGCAGCAAGATTGCCATTTTCTGTGAACTTTATTCAAACGTAGTAATAATTAAACCTGAAAAAGCATTTTGAATTAAAAAACCTCGCCAAAGTGTCCTAAAAAGGCACAGCTTAGAGTATAAATTTCTATACGTTTTGAGAAAAATCACTGAAAATTTCGAAAAATCCGTTTTTTTTTTTTTTTTCCTTTATTTTATCTGAGGAATTTGGGATTACTGGGGTCTAGCAGATTTCTAAAAAAGCATATTGAGACTCCAGTTCTCTTGATAATATTTTCCTAGTACCAGGAAATTTTTCGATGAAACCCTTCACTGAATTCATTGCTATATATATATATACATTCTTTGACTTTATATGGCTTCAAAATGTTATGTTCAATCTTTTAATTTTTCTCTGCCTTAACTATCCTTGGAAATTTTCACGAGCATTTTCGAAAAAGAGGCATCCAGATTGTTTAGCTAAATTCAACTACTGATCGAATTTCTAATCTGCAGAAAATAATGAAATACATAAACATAAAAAAAGTTTCCTTTTCTTGGTCTTATAAAAATACCTTCTCTGATTTTATTATTACTTTTGCGTCAGGCAATTACATTTTCAAGTACATGAATTCTATTCAAGATATGTAAGTCTTGTATTGATAATTTTGAACTTTCTTGATGAAGTATTTTTTCGGCCAATATTTTCAAGTATGATAATTTCTTATTATTCTGCCCCTTCTATGTCAATCGTAAAAGAAACGGAACGGAATTTTGGAGCACTTGAAATAAACGCAAATAGGTTTTAAGTTAATTTTGAAAGTTTTACAAACTTTTTTTTATATATAATGACAGCATAAGCTTCTTAACTGGAATTTATTCGCAATATTAAGAATTAAAAATCTGTTTGGTGAAAGCCGGAAGTGCAATATAAAGCAAGAGGTAAAATAAGAAAACACCTCGCGAATAAAAATACATACTCCTCTCTCCGTCTAAATTTAAACTTCACATATAATTTAAACACCAATAAAGCCTTACAGTTTTTGTAAGCATTTACACACTACTGAATTATGTATCTCAAAACTGCAGGTGATATAAAAAAAACCTAAACGCATGTACTGAAATTACTATTCAAAATGCAAAGAAAACAAGCCTTAACATATAACTGACCAGTGCAATTCTCATTAGCTGTATATCTAATCGATTCTATCAGTTTGCTACCCGTGAAAACATACTAAAAACATATGTTGTTGAAAGGATTATTTCAGCAATTTTTATTTTTAAATCAACAAAAATTTGCTAATAAAAAAGATCTCCATACCATACATTGCTTCTCTTTTTCTAATGTGCAAGAACGCTGCATTAGCCTAAGCATTATAAAGACAAATCAGGACTGATTAATTGTATCCTGGTGTTACAATTTCTCTCGATTAGATGTTAAACCTAGCTCTTCGTTAAGCATGACATTCATTCAGTCACACGTTAATAACTTTCTTGGGAAGTGTGGTAAGCAGTTTAAAATTATTATAGCATTATGCATATTTTAGTGTAAATTTTATCAAATGGTGTAAATAAATTTTTATCGCCGTAGCATTTTGATATTTATTTATATCTTTACCCCACTTTTACTACAAAAATTTCAGTTTTTACTGTATTTGCTTTATTGTATTAGCCTCATGAATGTTTATTATTACCAGTTATTTACATATAGATATTATACTTTTTGTTCAGTCAAGCGCAGTCAAATATTAATAAAATATTAAAGATGTCAGTGCGAATTACAGCTATCAATATTTACCAAATATCAGTTATTCACATCGTTTTGGGAAACTCAGCATGAAGCTAGAATAATACTGCATTTGATTCATAAAATAATCATAATAATAAATAAGTAGGGAAAAAAGGAAGATCTTCTCCATGAAAATCCGTATTTAAATGAATCCTCACAATACCTCTTGATTAAAAATAAATATCCTGAATGAAAATATCTTTCAGGAAATCGAAAACATATTTCTTTCGCATGGCATCTAGGTATGGGTGCAAAAAAAAAGTTGGTTAACTGTGGAGAAAAGAGAAGGATACTGAATAGAGAAAAAATATATTTGTTGATTGTTAAATGAGAATAGATCTAACGGCAACGGGAGAGCAAAATAATTTTTTTTTTGAATCCAATATTAAAAATCTATTTATTGAATTTTGTGGCAAGCTCTGAGATTGTAATGAAGCAAGTCACAAAAACTCTGCACGAAAATTGTGTTCATCGCGTAATGGATTTTGAGCAGCAGTTTTACAAAAAGGATTACAAAAAGTTAGAGGTTGTAAGCGAAGACAACGTAGGAAAGCCATGCGACGCACATGGATTGCACAGACCTTTTTTTTTTATTATTATTATTTATAAAAACTGCGTTTATTTAAAGTTTTCCCGTTGGGGTTATAAATTTTCATGACAGCCGAAATATTATCTGAAAAAAGGCTTTTATAGCAGGAGTAAATGAGAAACTGAGCGTATTTAATCACCCAGAAACAATCTAAGAGTATGATTCGACAGTATTTTAATTCTCTCTCTTGGTCATGTTTTTAATTTTTTCAAAGAATAAAAACTTCGGATTAAATTTTCAAAGAATAAATAAGTTTTCCAAAAGTTGAACTTTTTTCAGTCTTAAGAAATACTTTAGAACAATGAGTCAGGCTTTCCCCAAGGGTGTTTTCGAAACTCCATCTATTTTATTCACAATTTTCTATCCATTTTCCTCAAGTAGTTATAATTTTTATTTACTTATTTATTTTGTCTCAAAATGCTTTGTATAGAAAATTAGTCACACTGAAAAAGCTATTCCTAAAGCATCGTCTTTCGTAGCAGATATATTTCTCATGCTCTCTGAAGAGTATTATGTAATAAGCATGAAAGTTAAATACTCCTACTATGTGTACTGATTGGGCAGTAGCAGTGCATTAGGTTAAAAAGCTATGAGATTGCTTTTTTATTAGTAATTTTTGAGAAAATATCTAAATTGTTCATTTGCCTTTATGTAAACTGATTCATCAATAATTTATTCAAGACAATGTGATTCAGCATCAAGTCATCAGTATTAAATAAATAATTTGTAAAAATTAGTAAGGAGAGCAAGCGCATATGCTGTCCGAAAGGAGGTTAATTACAAAAGAGACAAAAAGCTCCATTGAACAATAAATAAATAATAATAGATTTAAATGTAACTTTAAGCCCTTTTTAAGAACACGAAGAGCTGTTGTTATTTTAGTTAAAAAATCCTGTCCGTCATAAATAGACGTTGTTACCACCCAAGAACCCGTAAAAAACCTTCTATTTTCTTCGACATTAAAAAAGTTCGTAGCATAGTTAAAGTAACTTTTATTGAACTTCACAATATTTCGCAGTAAGTGTTATTTTATAACTTGAGTACCATAAATAATAGATGTATAATGCAATATAATAGTACGTCGACTGCAAAATTTCCAACTCTGCTTCGTTTATAGCAGTACCATTTCCAACCGAAATAAAATGGCGTGTTTTGGATGAAATTGTGGTATATAAATCCTAAAACTGTCTACATATTTTGCTCTTTGTATTCTTTTCTCTTTTCTTAATATTGTGTACAAACGTTAACATTTTTAAAAATATTTTTATGCTTTTCTCTTTACACAATTTTACTTTTAAAACAGGAATGCAGAAAGAAATGTCAGATCTTTTGAAAGGCTATTGGGTTCAGTTTTAATTTTATTCAACCGCAAGAAGAAAGGATTTAGTTTTTTTGAACTGACCACAGCAAGTATTACTTAATCTTATAATATTTCCTTCCTCTAGGTTTCAATTTCTTGTGACTGTTAAGGATGATGTTCTCTTGCTGTACAAGGGAAAGATTAATCGTCTTTGTCTGAACCAGAGTCTTAAGAAGTCTTAAGAAGATAGGTCATCTAAAAAATAATTCAGTACTCACACAGATAATTTTGTGGTTTCAATACGTTTCAGAAAAATAAATATCTATTTTAATTAATTTAATTTCAACATAAATTTTCAGATATTTATTTTCGATCCGTACCTCGCGAACTGTAAAGAAATATTTCGAAATGACTGTAAAAAATAGTGAGCTTAAAATTAGATTAAAATATTCAGAGTTATAAATAGTTTTGGGAGATCTGGTGAGTAAAATTCTAACAACAAAATAATAAATCTTTTGAAAAATTGTAGACTGGAAAAATAAAAATGTTTCAGCCCACTCACCCATCTGAGAATACTTATAATTTATTGAGTATATTTTGTTATAGATTTTATACTGTAATCTGTTCTGTATCAACCGTAAGTTTAAACTGACAGTTTACGTACATATTTTTCACTCCAATAATTGATCGCAAAGCAATGGAAGAAGGGTATTTATTAAAATATTCAGATAGAAACCGAAAAGAACAATAAAGCAAAGAATCCAGTAAAAGAAATGAGCAAAATGGCATATACAGTAAAAAATAGTAATGATTTTAGAGCAACAAAATTAAATTAAAACGAAAAAGAATCAAGAAATAAATACTGAGATAGACTGCATTGTTCGAAAGCATACAGTGTAAGGTGAAACCTACGTTAAGTTGGTTAATTTTGCTGTTTTAAAAGGTTGTAAAAAAATTAATGGAAATTCGGAATAATCACAAAATTCACTAAAAATTATTGAAATGTTATGTCATGAGGAATTATCTGAGAAAGTTATGCGTGCATTCGTTTATTTCATTGCTTTTTCGCAGTTTGTCATCCCACTCAGGTCTGAAATCTCAAATGAAATTTTCGTCATTTGGTAGATGGATTTAATGTCCCCCCTCACTGTTTGGCCTAACTGTTCTGCTAATCCACGTATGAAAAACTGAATATTCCATTAGCATAGTTGTAGAGACATTAGGTATTTTTTTGGACGCAGGAGTCATAAAAAATGAGCAACGCCTTCGCCGGGAATCGAACCACGGACCTCTGGAATACACGCCCAGCATGCAGATCACTACACCACGAAGGCACGCTAAGAAGACGGGAGAAATATCTTATATTCTCCCCCTTTTAAAGGGCGACTGTGGTTTTTAGGGGATCCAATCGCCAAACTCTGGGCGTGGAGAATCATCATCCACCACCCTTTTAGTTCGGGCGCCACGCTAGACACATTAGCTGATTTTTTAAACAGGAAGAAGTGAAAAATGAGCAACGCCTTTGCCGGGAATCGAACCAAGGACCCCTGGAATACGCGCCCAGCGTGCAGACCACCACACCACGAAGTCACGCTAAAAAGACGGGAGAAATACCTTATATAGTTATTATAAGCAAACAAGCATGCATTAATTTATTGATTGTTAAAAAAGAAAGTTTCCCTTCACTCAGATTTTGGATTATCTTAATACCTTTACGTTTATTGAACTCTCATGATTAAGCTTAATATGTGATTAATTCAAGGGGGAAAAAACTTAGTAAAGTATTGGAGAATTCAATTATTTAACCTATTAGATCTAGCTATAACTTCCATCTTTCGGAATTTATTTTCGGAAAAAATTTTATTGTTATTATTATCAAGTGACTGAAAACTTTTCTAAGGCAGAAAACTGAAAAGCTCCATTAACTTTCTAAAGAATATTACATTTCTCCGAAAATTTTCTTCATTTGTGTTTGTGAAAATGTGTAGTTTCGTTACCTGAAGACAAGGTTTCTGCTCTTTCTGTGTGTTACATTTATATTGGAAGCCTAATTGCTTACGATGCAAACCTGACATAAATCTCAATTTATTGTGCGTTATTCTTCATGTAATAATACACGTGCTTGCTAGTATTAAAAATATTATTCATTAGGTATGCCATCCTACATTGAATTTTCTGCAATATTTCCTTTCTCGCACGTCAGAAAATATTATAAATGACCGTTGATTATCTTTGCGCCAAGTCTCGTTATTCAAGAATAAAGCTTGCTGAAGACTGTACATAAACCACTTTGACATATTGCACATAAATGCGTGCTACATTCGCTTTTAAATGCGGTGAAAGAGTGTTTGACAAGAGTGAGCAATGGGAAACTGGCGCTCAGTTTAATTTAGCTTAGAATTGTATTTGTTAATTAACAGCATAAATAAACGAACTCAATCATTTTCGTTTACTAAACCCCTCAATATCTTTTCATGCATATTGTTTGAAAATTAAGAGGCAGTGAATATTCATCGAAATTACATACCTTTGATTAATTATTGCTGTGGATATTGCATGCGCAAGCGTTGAAAAAGCTTTAAGTCACAGACGTTTAAAATAAAACAGCTTATTTTGTTTTTCATCTCAGCCTTGTCAGTACAAAAATGAATTAATAAATAACATCAAGTTCTTGTGAAACCTTCAGGGGACTTCTCTGACCAGTTTCATGTAAATCTGTTAAAATAATCATTATTTAGGTGTAGGCATAAAGACATCCGTTCGTAATGTATTGTCAGGGAACTTATCAATGTGCTGATGTTCAGGGTTAAAAAATGATTGCAAAGGAGATGCTAACTGTACAAAGACTGGTTACAGTTCCACTAAATGTAATTATTTATGACAATTGTATGCTACTAGAGCACAAGTAAAAAATATCTGTAAGCTTCAGATTTTATATTACTCCCAAATGTGAGATTTTTTTTTTTTTTTTTTTTTTTTTTTTAAAGAAAGCAGATCTTTAAAATTTCAGATGGACAGTCTCACGCGCTGGAGATAAAAAGGTTTTATTCCATACCGTGTTGCCATTGCTTGCTCTGAAAACTTTGAGTTATTTTAATCAAAAATTCGTTAAAGTTTTACAAAATATGAAATATATAATAAAACAAATTAAAAACTCAAAATTCGGCGCATTTTCGGGTGGAGGACTACGTTATTCAAAATTTGACGGCTCTAGGTACCGCTGCTTTTTCGAAATGCAAGAAGCATGCACACTTTTATGCAGATTCTTCATTATTTAATTTCTTTAAATATAATAAGGGGCAATAATATTTGGTGGCAACAATTTCAAAAATGATTCGACGCAAAATGGCGTTTCGAGACTAAAGCATTTCTAAGCTAACGCCTTCATGGGCTAAAAGTAAATAAACAAAAATACTGTGCAACTATTTGCCTATTTCAATGACTTCATTGTGTTTATGACAAATAATAATCGCATCAAATACCAATTAACGTTTTGATACTTTAGCTATTTTTTAACCTCTCGTAAGAATTAACACAAAATATATGATAAATAATTAGTGATGATAAGAATAAAGCAAAAGTCGGAAATTCTAGAAGAAATAAAATTATACGAATTAATTTTGCTGACAACACAAATAACACTTGAACAATAACAGTAGAAATTTGAAATTATGAATTATAGTAATAAAGACTAGATTGCTTCGTAATGCTTGTACTACAGGATGTTTATGGATATTGTTGTTAATAAGAAATTCATTTGATTCAGCATACAGTTCGATGAAATATGTATCGCTCTTTAGGAGACTGTGCTAACTATTTACAATGCCTGTAATTCACCTGAAAAGGTAATCGTTTTTTGTTGCATTTACCGGGAAGAACCAATGCAAGGAGTTTTTGAAGGATATCTCTGGCAAGGAGCGTTGCTAGAGTTTCCAGCGGCCGGAGACAACTGAAGAATTTGCGCCCCTTTCTGTGTGCCAAGAATGGAAAACATTTTATTAAAAAAATTCGTAGCATCAATTTGGGGCCCCTTGGATGCTGCGCCCGGGGACAGATAACCCCTTGCCCCACCCTATCATACAACTATCGTTCTGGCGATGTCTAATATACTTTTGTGGAAGATTATCGTAGCCAATGAACAATCGAATTCAGTTGAAGCCAATGTATTATATCTGAAACTTCTAATCACAGTGTGAGGAAAGAAAATATTACAACATATTCGTTTCAAAGCTGAACAGTGCATGCATCGTTTTTTCATAGCAAGACGAATTCTAAAATAAATAAAGAAAGAATTAACTGTGTCAAAGTATAGTCTACCCCCTCTTTTCCCCCCAAAAAAAGATGCTACTGCAATAAATACGTCTCAGTAAACATCATACTTAAAACTGGAACGTGACTACTGCCGTAGTATTTTGTGGGCCCTTAAAATGAACTTACACATGCATCCTGAATGCGTACTCATGACCAGGTTCAAAACAGAATCGAACAAGAGTGAATGAATATGGGTGAATAAATGACACACATTTTCTATTCTTTTTTTTTAATTATTGTTTTATTATTTGACGTGTTTCAGTTATAATAAAAATTTAGGTAAAGGTTGTTTATTTGAATTTTATTTGAAGCCGTTATGCGATTTTTCGAGCAGCAGTTATTTTTCTAACTGTGCAACAAGTTACAAAATTCAAGAATCAGTTGATTGAAAAAGTAACTGATATTTTGCCTCCTACGGAAAAATATTTTATTGATTTGACTTTGCTGTATATTTAGTTTGCAGTTTCCTTGCTATCAGCAGAAATAACAGACCACCGTAGCACTAAGTTTTGAAATTTATCACTCCTCTTTATTTCCCGTTTTCCTTAGTACGCTATTTTTATTGAGCTATTATTCTCTATACAATCGGTACAGCTGACATTTCAAAACGTTACTTTTCATAACTTTCATTTTAAAAAAATTGCTATAAATTAAACATTGTAACATAGCCAGGCGCTCACTTTCGACTTTTTTCTTTAATTTGTTTCCTTAACCTGTTTTTGCTTATAAAAAAAAACTGTGTTTATGTTGGAGGAACGAAAACTGAGACAAAGAACGAGTGCTTTATTTACTTCAATTTCTAAAACTATACTGATCTAGGCAAATTAGTTTTCCCATTCCAGTTGAGCTTAAGTTGAAAAATCTATTATATCCTAATTCAAGCGATATATTCACCTTTAATATAAAATTCTAAAGTTAGCATAACATGCTTATGATATTATTCGAGGTCTAATCTCAGGTATGCATGGCTTTTATGACTGATTTTTTCTTCTCTACTGGCTTTCCGCTGTATTTATGATAACAGTCATTCATTACAGTAAATTCGAGTCTTTTCTTTAATTAAGAATCGAATAAGTATTTCAATATCGATTTCTTTCTTCTTTATTTGTTTTGTAACTGTTAACCTTCCTTCTAGAATTCTTGTGTAATTAATTAGCATGCAGATTATTTTCCTAAATTCGGCTTAAGACTTTATTGCCTTTCCCCCACGAAACCCCAGGAGTACAGAAACAAAGAACTTTTAATTACAGACTAGATAGCGAATGCAAACAGCACCCGTAACTGTCAGGTACAGCAAAAAAATCAATCCCTCACTCGTCTTTAAAAGTAATTTAACCTCCCTTGGGGTACGGCGTCTCCGGCAAACAAAATTATCCCATTTTCTCTCTTCAGAATGCGAAGAGTAGTGTCCGGATAAGGTGCCGGGCAATGAAGACACATCCGATCTCTCCTGATCACGTGATCTCAGAATATAAATCCCGGATCCCGACTGCGGCTTGTATTTCCTATTCACGTAAAGGGGAAGATTGGGTACGCATGGGTGGTCGTGAAGCCGCTCGAGACCACTCGTGCCATTTAATTTGTTCCAGGGATTTAGCAAGCAAAGAACTTTTTCGCTCTCTCTTTCTCTCTCACTTACTTCTTTTTGATCTTCTTTCGCCCCTCTTATTTCCTGATACGTAGTTGGTACGCTCTTTTATTTCCTTCATGCTGTGTTTGATAGGTAACTGTTTCTTATTCGAATGGGAAATTTAAGGCAAAATTTTCGCAGTTTATAATAAAGCTTAATTACCCCATTAACCTGAACATGTGACAATATTTCGTCTCTTGAAATACCCTTCTGAAAATCACATATGTTTATCCTAGCTCTATAATGATGTTTCAAAATAAAATACAGCAGTTCAGAATATCATTTAATCAGTCGAAGTGCTTATTTAATATAGTTATTTATTGTAATGGACACAAGGAATAACTTCGTTCAATACACACAGTATCATCATAATACACTATTTCTGGAAGGCAATTTGTTTTTAATGGCCGAATTCTAAAGACGATAATTTCAAAAACGTGTTGCAAACACAGGGCAACGAACAGAGGTAACTTAAATATACGAAGCGTGAAAGTAAACACACTCCCACCCTATCAACAGGATTTCAAAAATATTTATAAACCAATTTATCCCGTATCCTGTATATTAAGCTATAAAAATATTACTCAGCTTTACCTCAAAAAGTTCTACTTTTGCCACGAAATAATATTTTAAATAGGACATCTGTAACATATCAAACTAATGTATGGAGAACTACCCTAAGACACAAGATTTTTGCCACTCCCCCAGCTCTCCAAGAAGCGTAGTCTTATATGTGAAGCCCCATTATTTTCAGGCTTATAATAAATATCTTTGCGAATTGAAAGGCAGATTATTTCACTGACTTATCGCATACGAAATGCCGCATGGCAATATCTCCGTGTGCTATGTGAGTAAATTCCTGAGTTACATACTCATTTTTCAGATTCATATAATAATGAATAAATAATGAATAATTGTTTACATTCCTACGTATGCTCTACTGGAAGAAAAAATGGGCCTTTTGTCTAAAATGACACGATGGGCAAGAAAAATATCTGTTGCGGTTTCGCAGTTCTCATGGTTGTTATTGACAGATTTTAATATCCGCAAGAACTGCACGTAAAATTTCTCTGTTAAGATATCACACAATACTTACGTTTCTCGTTCTCTGTTTCTCTCTCACTCTCTCTCTCTCTATATATATATACATTTATATAATTATAAACAAAATAGTAAGAAATTTGGAACTAGGATATTTTTATTTAAAAAAAACTAATACTGTAATATACATTTATACGTGTATACTGTCACTTTAAGTATGTATTTTCTGAGCATTTTATTATCATTTTTCTTAGAGACTACTTAAATTCATTGTTCGCATTTTTCTCAAAATAAACCCTAAAATTATTTAGTTTAAAGTACTTAAAATTACTTTAGCAATTTTTTAGATTACCCTTGCATATAATTAAATTTTGAAAACTTTTTGACAATTATTTTATTATTTACTGAAGATAAATAATTACATTTGGAGGCTAGACTTTGGAAACTTTTAAGAACAAAAATAAGAATCTTGTTCCCTGATATAAAAAAAGAATAATTATCGTTTCGTTTATTTCAAAATATTTGCTGTATATAATTGAAATTACCGAAGGTATTTTTGCATACAAACATTTTTTAAAAGCATTACGAATGAGAAAATATGCATCATACGTCTAAGCCCAGATCTTTGTGTAATGATACACTAGCGCATGCATGAAAGAAACGTGTCATCAATGATTATATTAATAAAGTGAGCTTTTTGTAAAGTTATAAATCTTTCCTTTGAAACGTTCCTTTTTTAAAACTAATTTTCAGAACAAACGAGCTAGCCTTTATTTTATGATTTGTTTTAGAATTTAATTTTTTGGGAAAAAAAATACTATCACAATAATTTTGACATTCAAACTGCCCTCCAGACTTATCTGATTAGAAATTTAACATGAAGTTTCTTTCCTTAAATGCTGCAAAGTCTCGTTTCGCGATGTAAATTTATAACCAGCCCCACCTTAATACCCCTCTTCCCCACTATCTTATGCTCCGTCTCTTTCATTTAAATTTCCGCTTTTTCAAAACGCTTCCCCTTCTGTGTCGAGGGAGCCTACCCCTTCTACCTGATCTAATTTAGGCTTGAGCTCATCAGCCCGGCCCGCTCATTACATGCGTCTACTTGAATTAGTAATGCCGCTAATACTGTAGGAGCTCAGGCCAATACGTAGGAAGTTCTATTTTGAATTCTGCTGCGCTTCCCTTGCAGAGGGCGGGAGCCTGACCCATGCAAAGCTCGTGCGATACACATAGATTAGGCAACTTGGGAAAATCGGATACTTATTTCGTTTAAACGTTAGACGGGCTTTATTTAAGCTGTGCTTTCCATGGAAGGGTTACTGTGTACATTATTCATTTTGGTGTTGCAGAAGTGGTGCGGTGGTTTCATTGGGCTAAGCCGGACGCAGCCAGTTTTAATTTGACAGCATGACGGAAAGTAGGTTGGTGAAGTCCTGTATAGAATTGAATAATTTATGCGATAATTGAAACATTTCTGTGCTGAGAGTAAATAATCCCAAAATGAGGCAAATTGCTCTAAAAATTCAAAATAAGAAAAGAAAAAGCATCATATAGTGTTTCATGTAAGAAATGAAAAGCAATTCCTTTCGTAGGAAAGGGTATTACCAGGAAGATTTCAAAAATTCGATATGATTGCATTAACATATATTTCAATTTAATGCACAATTTTATCGATAACAGATAGTTTCTGATGCAGCGTTTTATGATATATATATATATATATATATTCTGCTATAACGGCTTTAAAAATGGATGACTGACAACTTTTTGCTTTTACTCAAATTACTCGGCAGGAAAAAGATATCTACAGTTAAGTATCTTTGTTTTCTGATGACCATTTTCTTTTAGCCATGAAATTTCTTCCATTTTAAAATAACAATAAATGTACTATAAGTAAATTTTCTGCCATGTTTTCCTTGCTTAAATAAATGACAAACAAATAAAACACAAATGTTCAGAACTTTCAAGAAAAGTAGAGCAAAAGATGTCTCTCGCATTTTCTCAGGCGTGGTGCAATATCAAACACTGTGTGTGCAATGTACAAACATAATCGATAAGAGAAAACTATAGCTCTCATCGCCTTTGTCGCATTTTTACAATATATCTAATACTTCAGTTCATCACGTCTCACTTTTAACAGGCTGCTAATACAGGCGCACAATCTGCAAATTATTATTTCTAATTCTTGTTATATTCGTTAAACTCTTGTATGAATTACGAACTTATCTCTTCTTTTAAATAGTCGTCTATAAAATCGTAAACAAATCAGTAGGCATGAGCGAGATATGGATTTCTTAAATTAATCTAGTTTTTCACAATTCAAGTTCTTAGATTAAAAATTATCGTGGTAGTTAGTGTCGCTATTTCACTTTCGTTAGAAAAAAAATCTCAAGTTTTTTTTTTTTTTTTTTCTACTTTTTTTTCTTTCCTTCCCTATTTGATCTGTTCTTCTGGACAGAGTTAAGCAAATTTCTATTCATTTTAGCTTGTAAATTAGCATAAATTCCCTTTACAAATTTGCGACCCATGTTATAAAAGAGAAAAAAAGTTCAATATTAAAACTTAATTATTTTTAACTGTGAATGTAATTTTCAGCATCATTTTAGTATCTGAAAGCAAATATATTAATTTAAATACGTAATATCTTGACTAAAAAAAGCGTGTTTGAAAAGTCGTTTCGAGCTACAAATTTGTATTTATCAGTAAAATAAGGTATAAATATTATCATATTCATCATAATATGCCATAAACGCTATCATATTTCCGATAGAACGATATAAATAATACTGTATTTATGATAATATTTAATAAATTTCAATCATGGACAAATAATGCTTCTTTATTTCAGATTTCTAACCAAAGAATGAAACTTATTTGAATTAAAAGATGGCCAATTCTTTTCCCCTTTCGCAATTTTTTCTCCCTGATTAAATAGTTAGCTTAGCACAAACTCAAAAATATGCATTCCATTACCTAAAGTTTTGTAAAATCTTATAGGAACAATTCGTTCGAAACTTCATGGGATTTTTCAAAACATTTATATAGTGGTTTCAGATAAAGAATTTCTTTTTGTCGGAAAGAAATTTAAGCATATGGTAGAGTACATCCATTATCAAATATGACAGAGACAGGCTACAATGTTAACAAACTAGACACGCTTTAAAAAAAAAAAAAAAAAAAAAAGATTTCAGTAATATAATGTGATGTTTTGATGTTTTCAATACTTTGATATTGATTATTAGGTATGTTTCGTCTTAGTAGAGTAGAACGCTTTGCCTAATATATTCTAGCCGCACCCTTTTTCGACATGTGGGCTTAGAGACACTTTTATACCCAATGTTTTATTTATAACTGGCATGCATATTGCGTTAGTAAAATGAATATTATAAGAATTAATGTATATGTATTAAATGTGCTTCTAACAATGAGGGATTTATTCGTTACAAGCTGTAAAATACGTATGTCCCTCTATTTAAACACAATTAAACCTAAAAATTCCCATTAAACAAAACGTTAGATGACACATTAGCAATGATATCTTTATATAGATGCTTTCAAAACTACATAGTTAAAGTTAACATAACATTTCAATAAAAAATTAGAATCTGAAAGGTTTCAGATATTAAATTACGTCCTAAGGTGCGTTTTTTTAACGTTTTGTGTGTTACCTTTATTTATTAAATATCATGTTCTTTGCACTTAAACCATAAAATTCAATTCAACAGCAATGTTGCAAAATAATTTTAAAATGAGCATACCTTTAGAATTTCCGATACACAGCTCCGTGCGCTAGAGATAAAAAGGTCCCCCCCCCCGTAGAGTGTTGCCGTTGCTTGCTTTTAAATCGTTGAGTTTGTCAATCAAAAATTCATTAAAGTTTTAGAAAATATTAAATCGATAATAAAACAAATTCCAAATTTCAAATTTGGGCTTTGAGATGCCCATATTCGCAGTCGGATTACATTCAAAATTGGATGGCTCTAGGTACCGTTGTTTTATCACAATGAGAGAAACATACATACATTTATGGAGATTCTTCATCATTTAATTTTTTCAAATATAATACAGGGCAATAGTATTTGGTGGCAACGATTTGAAAAGTGATATAGCCTTTTAAAGTTTTCAACGCAAAATCGCAAAACGAAAACAATAGTCTTTCAGGGACAAAGCCCTTTGTTCTAATAAGAAGATGTTTAAGGGAGATATTGAAGAAATTTTAAACTGTTTAAATTTTAAATTTCTCCTGCTTATATAGTTTATTTAATAATAATTTTTCATGCAAAATATAATCTAAAATAATTAGAGAAAGGATTATGAGCAACTGCTTGAGGTTACCTATATCAAATTTGTTTAGTTAATTAACAAATGTAAAATTTTCTTTCACCTTTTTAAATCTGATATTTAGTAAAAATTAATTCTTTTTTTTTTTTTTTTTTTTTTTTTTTTTTTTTTGTTGTTGTTTTCTTTTTCAATTTCTTCGTTTTCTTTAAGAGTTGTTAACATTTTCATGTACAATGTGCAGTCAATCATTTGGATGTTGATTTATTAGTTATGACGAAGCATGTCAGTTACATAATATTTCAGTAAAGGATTTGAATTTATTGGATTATGCCAAAGCATACTAGGACTTTCTGCTTAAGGAAATGGATGCCTTTGTGGAAAACATTCTCAGGAACTGGCTCGCATTCACATTACACATTAAAAAAACCTCGAATATCTCACGCAGCCAGCGCTTTAGTCGGGTCGGAATACCAGTGTTCGACGGATATACAAATGACGTAGTTTCCTTTAATGTTCTATTGCTGAACTGGCCAACAACAAATAAGCGGTACAGTCACTGAACACTCGTACTCTGACCTGGCGCACGAGTTGGCGGCTTGAGATTTTGTGATTTTGCTAATGAATAAAGTGGATAAGAGCCAGTCCTCTACAAAGGCATTCCTTTTCTCAAGCAGATAGCACTAGTGAGCTTTGACATAATCTAATCGCAGTCACTATGCAAACGTTGATTATGATTTTGCACTTTATATGAAAATGCTAATGCCGCGTCAAGAAGATGAAAAAACTGAAGCTAAACAAGAATTAATTTTCATTAAAAGAAAATCCTATTAAGAAAGCTGAAATAAAATAATTTTACAATTTGATAATTTATCAAACAATTTCAACACAGGTAACCTCATATAGTTACCCATCTTCCTTTCTCTAATCTTTTTAGATTATATTTTTCTTGAAAAATTACTAGTAAAACTTTATAAAAGAGATTAATTAAATAATGATCTTTATAAGTTAAATACATAGGTTAAAATTATATTAACTGCTATAAGTAACATTAATTTTCTGATTATATTCAGTTTTTGAATGCTTAAGTTATCGTATTCTTAATCGTTCCAACAAAAATGAGATACTTTAAAATTAATAAAGAGGAAATATTTGGAATGCTGTCTGTGGTAAATAGAAGGCGGGAATTTTATTTTGGCGTTCTCAGCATTGCAAGATAAAATATATTCCTCATTACTTCGTAGAGACATTAGGTATTTTGGAAGCAGAAGACGTGAAAAATGAGCAATGCTCTCGCCGGGACTCGAACCACGGACCTTTCGAATACGCACTGAGTGTGCTGACCACTACACCACGAATAATACACCACGAAGGCATGCTAAGAAGGCGGGAAAACTACCTTATATACTCCCCCTTTTAAAGCGCGACTAATGATTAAGGGACCCAATTGCCAAGTCCTGGTGGTGGAGATGAGATTCATCATCCACAACCCTTTTTTTAGTTCGGGCGCCACTATAGAGACATTAGGTTAATTTGAAGCAGGAGTCATGAAAAATTAGCAACGCCCTCGCCGGGACTTGAACCTCGGACCTCTCGTTACGTGCCGAGTGTGTACATCACGAAGGCATGCTAAGAAGGTAGGAGAAATACCTTATAACCTAAGCTTAGATAAAAGCTTAGGACCCCCGCTTTCTTGGGGGGGAAGAGGCAAAAAATTTTAATATAGTACAAATATAGTATTGAAATGTAGTATAGCAGACTTATGAAGTTTTCCATATCTCAAATAGCTTAGATTAGCCGGATTAAGACTTATCAAGTCTAATTCCGGCTCTGCTAAGATCTCTTTCTTGTCTAACATCGAAAGGACTTCCCCATCGATAGTATTTCAAGGGCTTATATGCCGCAGAGATACTACACACCTGCAGATATCCGTGCATTCTGCAGGATTCGAGCTTTAGCCCAAGGCTATGGCAGCCAGCTTCTCTATCATCCTGTCAACAGGGTCATCAATATGTATAGTATTGCTATGATTCAGGATCAAAGTATTATTCTAAATAATATAGGCATTTGATTAAGTATTTGCATAATACCAATTTTAAAATACTAATACTTCTTTTAGACAAGAAAATCTAAGTAAATTTATTGTTCTTCCAAAATTCTTAATATCAGTGCTTTTCTGCCTTAACGTAATTTTAAAATACTTCATTTATTTTTCAGGATAGTTTTTATAACATTTTAAAGGATTACATTCTCATCGCCATTTCTAGCTTTACTACGAGCAGCTAAAATTCGCCCAAAATTCATTCTAGAAGACTGCATTTGAATGGGTAAATTTATACGAAATAACTGCAATCCAACTTTCACGAACTTCATTTCGAAGGCAACCGAATTTACTCAAACCGAACCATGACAACGTAACATTCGTAACAAATGCCGGCGGAAATCATGATTCTGCTGCAGCACGTAAGACTAAAGGTTATTCTCGCTAATGCTGACCAATGCTTAGGGTTGCATGCCAGAACTCACCCCCGAAACAAGCTATGCAGACAAGCAAGCAGCCAGTCAGACTGCAGAGCTGACGGGGTAATTTTCGATTTACATATTTTGCAGGCTGGGACCTTCAGTCCTGTTCTGCGTTTCGGTGGTCTGCGAGGAATGACAACATGCCGGCTGACATTGATCAATCGAGTAATGAAGTTCTACGTAAAGCCACTTTGGGGGTCGTCTCCTAATTAAGGTCGAATGGAGCTAGGTGAGGTGATAAATGATGGCGGGTTGAGGCGCACAGCGTTTTTGAAGGCTTCAAACTAATGGACTGATAATGGGAATATAAATGAAGCGCACCCCGTAATTGTCTAACTATACAGCTTTAGAGAATCGGGAAGTGAGATTTCTTTCTTTCTTTCTTTTGGTACTTTTATTAATCCTTCTAACGTGAAAATGCGGGAGCAAATTTATTAAAAGCAGAATAATTCTCCACAGTTCTGCAATCGCAGGACATTTCTGAAGAGTGTTTAACAGGTCTCTGCTATTTTTAATAGCTGTATCGATTCTCTTTTGTAATTATCTAGTAGCAATACATTTCTTTCTTTCATAATGATTACTGGGACCACACGGCAATAAAATTCCTTCATTTCCGATTTTGGTTTCACTTTTTGTCTCGTAACAAGCTTATAGATTTCGATTAATAGGAGCTCTATTTAATAATTTTGAATTAAATATGATATCAGAACAGTATTTAAGCGTTAGACCGCATTTCATGTCATGGAAACTGACTTTTATTAATCATTTGTTATATGTTAATTACTTTTATTTGCTAAATGAACAGAAACATGTTTTTTGAATTATTGTACAACTTTCAACCTTTGTACTCTACTTTCTTACTAAGCTATTTACATCAGAGAAATCTGCCTGTTACTTAATACCTAGATCGAAATTTCAATAATTGTAAGGAAATTAATATAGTTTCCTTAGTATTATTTGTGACTGAATTTTCTTTTGTTTTATATCTGTAATGAATTCTTAAAATTTTCAAAATAGGATATTCACTTTCTTTTAAGAAAATTAAATCGTTACATGCAATTATTTCGTTCGGACATTTTTTAGCTTTTTTAAAATGGTACAACTTACTAAAACAAAGGAATTTTAAATTGCGATTTCTTAAATTTAGGGTGACAACAACTACTAATTATTCACACAAAATTACCATACCTGTTTTCGTAACACACTGAAGCAGGATTGGAAATAAAAATCACTACACTATTTATTTTGAAATTGAGATCTTCACACGAATTTCTTCTAATTTAGCCGAAATTTATATAATTTCGTATTTATGATTACTCATGGAAAGTTTACCATTTTATTGTTTGATATTAACCTTACAAAGGATTTCAACGTGACATTGCAACAAGGGCGCTCCTTAGAAAGCAATTCACTTAAACAGCACATTCGAATTTTCGTTAGAAACTGGTTTTTATTTTTTTAAAAGAAATACGAGTAATATTCCCATTAATTAATTTTTCCTTTCTGTCGAACTCCGGTGTGGAAGTCATTCTTAAAAGATCATGTAAGTAGTAAAAGTTCTTCAAATCGGGCACTTCTGAAGATAAGAAAAATAAAATCTCTCTAGTAGATGTCGTAGGGCAATTTTCGAGTTGGCTGATTCAACTTTAATATGCAATTCAAATGCAGAAAAGAGAATGAAAATTCCAAAAATGAATCAGATTCAAACATGTCGTTGTAAAATTCTAGACATCGGTAGAGACACGAAGAACAGCATTCACAAATAGTGCACCTTACCTTTGCCTCAACTGCTGAGTTTGCGTGTCTGTAAGACACGAGATACATATAACAGCTGCACGTGTTTCCATTGTAGGGAATAGTATGCAATTACAGCAGGTATAAGAGTTGAAAAGGATTCCAGAGGCTTTTGTTGTGTTTTCAGGCGTCTGACAGGATGACAGAAGAATCTCTGACACCCCCCAAGGAAGGTTACTTTCGTCCATGCCAGACGTAATAATTTATTATTTATGCCGAAGACCGGTTCTGGAGAGCTCACTTGAAGATTTTATTTTTCTTAAATAGAAGCCGCCTTTCTTCGCCTCTTTTCTCAATGAAGTGTAATCCTTTTTCAGTTATTCTCATATTTTTTACTTGACTGTCAAAGTGACATGACATGACAACTAAAGCGATAAAAAAGTTATTAAGATAGGAATCAGAAGATTAAGCCTACACAAAAGAAAACAGACGTAAAAGGAAGGCAATTAACCATCGCCTGCTCTTCCTATGAAATAGGCCCTGATGCATTGCTAGCCCTTGAGTTTTTTAAAGAAATTCTCTTCCTATGTCCAGGTTTCTGAAATTTGCTACTAACCTAAATCATGATAATCTTATGATGATATATTTATCGAAGTATAATAATTGTAAAGATGAGATAAGAGAAATTAAGAATACAACTGCTTTTGTTTGGTATCATGAGTTCTAATCATTATGTTTAATGAAAAATTTAAAAAATGGGGGGGGGGACATTTTGTCAAAACCAATGAAATATGTTAGATCAATGAATTATATTAGTGAGAATATTTGCTATTAAATACCAAAATTGTCACTCACGTATCAGTAGGAAAATACTTCTTTCTTTCTTTTCCTTTTAAATGTTTTGTGAGTAGATCGTGCCAACTAGGACAGAGGTTTATATCTTCATAAGCAGTATCTAAAGTAATAATCCAGTGATGACTAAAAGTATGCTTAAGGCAGTACAGTCACATAAAAACATTTTTTGCTTTGATAATTTGAAAATGCACGACTTGATTTATGTTGCTTCTATATATCCTGCGCGCTTTCGCAAAAGGAATTGCTCCTGTTCGAAATGCCAAATAGTATCTAAAACAATTTTATAATATCAGAATTGCGTTTCCTTCCAGCAGTAGGATAGTCTCATTTTGTAAACTAAAATATTATTCATAAGCAAATCAATCTCTGCAAGATCCATGATTATTAGTTCTTTTTATAGAGTTATTCTATGTATTTCACGACAATAAAATAAATATTTTATTGCCAATATTAAATTAATTCATTGCAGAACAACTATGAAAAAGTTATGTAAATTTACGTATGATGATGACCCGTTTTCATGTGTAATATTTTCAAAGCACAGTTTTAAACCACTGAGTTATCTATTACTTGGAATTTCGCTAATGAGACTCTAATGTAGTAATTTTTTTTAATCTTTATTCTGGTTACACGTACGCTATCATTTTAATTATTTTTATTTAAATTAATATTAAAAATGTTTACCTGATTAATCAGTTCTTTGAACATTAAATGAAAATATCATAAGTATGAATATTTAAAAAAATCGCTTTAGCTAATTTCAGTATGCATAAAAATAAGGAGCGAAAAATAAGTAAATTATTTTTCTATTAATAATGTACAATGGACACTATTTATTATTCCGAATGCTTACTTTGAAGGTCTTGATAAGAATAATTTTACATAAATATTCAGCCCTTGCAAAAAGTAAGTACTCAGCGCTTCCAAAAAATATTGTATAAGTAGTCAGCGCTTCCAATAAATATTGGCTCAAAGTATAATAGGAATGTAGTTAGGGTTATTCTTCATTCGCACCTTCTTTTACTTCTTCCCCTGGAAAAGTAATAGCAGTAGCCTCAAATATCAAGCTTTGTTATTATCTAGCAATGTATTTCTGAACACGACGGAAATCCTTGCGGTGAGTGTTACTACCTTATAAACACTTTTAGGAACACTCTTCCAATATTGACACTACCAGCTGTTTTTTAAAATCCCATTTCTTACTCTTGGACGAACGCTGACTGTGAGCGATGAAGTACATGTTGAAGAAGGACATTTATTACTCGAAAATAGCCGCCACCGCTTTTGCAGGTTTGGAGACGGACCTCGGGGAAAAAGGGGGACGCTGTGTTCCGATTCCTCCTCCCCATCATGGGCGAAGAGTAGGGGGAAGTGGGAGATCTTGCTTGAGAGATGGCTGGTGTTGCTGCATGAACCGCCGACGAATGGCATGTTTGAAAAACCCAACTCTCAAACTGAAACCCGGTTTCTGTTATACGGATTCAACGTAGCAATTCCTCTTCCCCGGTAATGGCAAAGAAAAGAAATTTTTGGCTAGCAATAGTCCTTCGGGACGTGCATTAGATCTAGAAGGTTTTTTTTTCAGTGCTGCATCTCGGAGACTTCAGTCATTTTCGTTCAAGCTTTTCCCCGTTTCTCTGCCTTGCAATTTGTCTTTGTTATGTATAGTACAAATATTTTATGAAGTTTCTTTTTTGAATTGAGAAAATGCTTTCGAAATTAAGAGTTTTATTTTGGGTAGATATGAATGACCCTTATCTGATTTATAACGCATATTTTAATTTTTCTATCTCAGAATGGATTTTCTGTTCTTAAATTATTCTTTCTTTTTATGCATTTCTCCATAAACATTTAAAACCCGAAGATGAAGGTGTTTGGAATTACTAGACACATCAGTCAAAGCAGTTGCAGAAAATGTGCATGCATGTTCTCAGAAATGTGACATCACTTTTCAAAATCACCTTAGATGAAGAGTACAAAAACACAGAAAACCATACAAATTCAAAATCATAAAATTATATAAATTCGCAAGGTGCTACAATATTTCAAAAAGTACATTTAAGCAAGTGATTATATTACTTATTAATAATAAAATGATTAATTATGCTTCGTTAAAATAGTCATTTATTTTTTTCCCCAATGCCAGGACCATTTTTTAATTTTCTTTCTTAAATTTATTTGGTAAATTGACTCGAAGAATACAGATTTTTTGCTTTTAGAGCTATTTTATTTAATTTTTCATCATCAATCTGATGATAAAATAATCTGTAATTATTTTTATTCTAATTCCACAGCGAATTATGTGTCCACATAGATTTTCAACTTGAGAGAAATTACCTTTGATAATTTTATTAATTTAAAATTAGGATACATACCATTTTTTTTTCACTTTCATAAACACATCACTGATTCGCTCTGTCCATGTAGTATGGAAAGGCAGAAATGGAATAAAATATTTAACAAATATTCAATAAAAAATCTAGCATAGCGGGGAGGGGTGCATTAATGTTTAACTGTAATCAATATTTTGCATACATTTTCTCTCTCTTATTCTTTAGAAAAGGTAACTGCAATGCATTGTGCTGCTTTCACTACTGAAGTTATGCCAACACAAACTAAAACTGTCAACTTTCATAAAATCTTATATGTTTTTTTAATTTGAGAAGCATAATAAATATGCACAATAAATTTTACAAAATTACGATTCAAATGCCCAAATTATAATTTTAAAACAATTTTTTAAAACTGCAGTATAACGTAAAAATTTAATAATAAAAGCTTCACCCTAAAGGAATATTTTTTACATTATGAAATAATTTTTCTTGAAACCTTCTCAGTGGCCGAGCAGATAAGATTGCTAAACACTCTAGTCATTCAATCCGGTTTAAAATCTTGGCTTCATGGGATGTTCGTAATTTTTCCCATGTCTTACATTAAGATAAGAAAATTTGTCTAAGCAAGCCATCCACGAAAACATAGCTTCCTTTAGGCATTTAGGCC
This sequence comes from Stegodyphus dumicola, assembly GCF_044657685.1. Lineage (NCBI taxonomy): Eukaryota > Metazoa > Arthropoda > Arachnida > Araneae > Eresidae > Stegodyphus > Stegodyphus dumicola. Next base: position 195,439,060 of record NC_140780.1, read on the forward strand.
TGGTGTGCGTGATCTTAATTAATCAGCCTAACCTAACCATAGATTGTGATAAATAAGCCAGTCAATTTTTATCTGTAAAATGATTTCAATTTGATCAAACCAATTCATTTTTTGGTTTTCATTTACCTGATATTAAAAGCTCTTCTAAAATGACTCTAATACTACATAGATTTATATTATTATATATTTTATTAATGCGTTTTTAGTGCAAGTTCCTATATGTAGTAAAACAATTAGGTTTTATATATTTCTTATTTCCCAATGACTTCCTCATTAAGTTTTAGAAATTCATCTCTGACATTTTATGCATTTCATAAATTTTAATTATGTTTTTGACGGTTTAATTTTATAGCAATCTGGTTTCCACTGAAAGATTCTGTCACCGAAAACTTGATACTTTAACTTCTTAAGAATATATAACAGATAACAGGTATAATCCTGAAACGATCGATACAATAGCCCCCAATCATTCAATGCCTTAATATTAACCTCTCATGAAACGAGACTTTGATAAATGTGTCTATTTTTTCTCCTATATTCAATTTCGGAAGCCGGTGTGGCATTATTTTGCGATAAAAGAAAACAAAAAAATTTCCTTTGAAATAATATTCCTTCAGGCTTTCTACGGAAACTTCAGCACTTGAGCATTTGTACCCAATTGTGAAAGCGGACGATGATAACATTTTCTTTTCTTTGTTCTTATAGATTAAATCTGCGTTAACAGACATTTTAGTGCAGGTGAAGAATGTAGTGTTTAACAGTTTATAGACAAATACTAAAATATTAAAGATTTGATACGTAAAAAGCACTTCTTATACTAACTTATCATAAAAAGCACTAAAGCACGTGAAACTGCAGTCATTTATTTAAAAATCTTCTTCAATGACATACAAATGCACAATAAATTTTTAAAAATTATGATTCAAATGCCCAAATTATAATTTTAAAACAATTTTTAACACTGGGGTATAGCGTAAAAATTTAATAATAAAAGCTTCACCCTAAAGGAATATTTTTTACATCATAAAATAATTTTTCCTGAAATCTCAGCGGCCGAGCAGATAAGATTGCTAAATACGCTGGTTATTCAATCCGGTTTAAAATCTTGGCTTCATAGGAAGTTCGTAATTTTTCCCATGTCTTACAATTAAGATATGCAAATTGTCTTCGCAAGCCAACCACGAAAACATACCTTCCTTTAGGCATTTAGGCCTGGTGTGCGTGATCTTAATTAATCAGCCTAACCTAACCATAGATTGTGATAAATAAGCCAGTCACTTTGTATCTGTAAACTAATTTCTTCTCGATTTGCAAACGTTTTCTTCGCATTCAGTATTCCAAGAAACTACCTCAAATTTAAGCAAGATTTAAACAAAAAATATTAAAATAGTTTATAAATTATTAAAATAAATTCAAAGAAAGACTGTCACTTTCTTAGTTTTCATACTTGTTATGTAAAAAATTTTAGCCAACAATTTCAATCTGGTACTTTTGCTTTGGTAATGTTTCATTTCTACAATATTTTTTGAAAATATTTTTAAGTGAAGAAGTAAGTTTAAAACTGCAATTTTCACACTATCAGGAGAACTTTAAATCTATAAATAGAGATTAAAGATCGAACCCCGAACGATTACAGAGTGGAAAACTTTTTAATGAATTAAAGCCTTCTTCATGACAATTTATACCTAAGTATTATTTCTTGGGGAGGGTATTACTGTTGTTGTTATTACCAGATACGAAGTTTATCAAAAAAAAAAAAAAAAAGGGAGGGAACGCTACAATTAAAGCTAAGCAAGCGGTGGTTTGCTACAAACATCTTCTTCTTGTCAAAAGATTAGAATTATTGCATATATTATTGAATAATTTTATTTATAATACAAATAATTTTATTTAATCTACAACTTTATACAGCATTGACTGTACTCTGGAGAAAGCGAAATTTTAAAACATAAAAAAAATTTTAAATGCATTGAAACTACTGTGCCCTAACCCAAATTTTGATGATTCTGATGGGATTATTACACCGTAATAAAACTGAAACAATTATATATGAATAACAATGAAAACAAACAGTTAACAAAGATTGGGCCATGCATATATGTATATTTTCCAATATCCATTGATATTTCTAAATATCCATGTATATTTTCTTACGTTTTAAACACAACAAATTTTATCATGCTTACAAATAGAATCATATTCTATTTTGGAAATGAATTTCATTTATTTGAGTGCTTGAATCAAAGTTCAAATTAAAATGCGTTTAAAACTGTACGGAACTTCATGTGGCGTTACAAATGGAGAAGTCTAACTTCTTCCTTCCGCTGCTAAAGATATCTAATAATTTTCTCAATTATATTTCGTATGCCGTATAATCTGAAATCTGCAGCAAGGAGGAAAGAAGTGAATTTAACACTAAGATTCTTCTTATTGCAAATAAATTTTATACCTAAAAAGTTCGAAAAATGAGATCTGTTTAAAAATTACTGATGCTCCGAAGTTAATTTCTAACCTGATTTAATTTATTAATTTTAGTGAAAAGATCTGTCATATGAATTCAAAGGAAAGGACTAATTTTTCAAAAACCTATATGTCTGCTTCAGAGATTACCCGTAATTTATATATTAATTTATGAACGACAATAATAAAGCGAATAATAACTGTAAATACTGGAAGCAAATTTTGTTATTAAAACAAAGATAAAATTATATAATCTGCATTATTTAAAAAATATAAATAATGAGAGTACTTAAGTAAAGTATTTTTAATTTTGGACTTCTATGATTCTTGAATGCATTGTTTTTATTTATTGACAAGAAATTTAACATACTAATAAATCCAGACAATTAAAAATTCGGCGTTTTATGTTCCAAAATTTTTGGAAAGATCTATTGTTATTTTCCTGTTCTTTTAATAAGTTTATAATTTATTAATAGACTAAATAAAAAGTGTTATTTCCCACATAAAAGTTTCGCACAAGTTCACATAAAAGCTTCAGAAAACGACAAGTCGTTATCAAATGTCGCCAAGTAGGTCTTCCGGATTCCAAAAGACCTAGTTTATCTTATATTGTTGAATATGTTCAGGAAAGATACATTTTACCTTGTACTTAAGGGTAAAGATACGGTAAACTGAATTAATATGCATTGGGAAATGCAGATGATTAATTGCTCACATGTGAAGAAAAAACAGAGAATTCAAGTATCACCCAGGAAAGCTAAACAGAAGAACAAAATGTCTGTTTTAGAATGGCGTTAAGCTGCTGTGTGGATAGCATAGCCAGTTTCTTAAAAGATTCCAAAACAGTCCTCAAACTCTACATTAAGATAGATTATTGATGACAAATACGCTATATAAATGTAAATGTATTTGAGGTGTACCTAAGATAAGTGTTGAGTATAAAAAATTATATCGTATCAAATTACTTATGTTTTTCATGAAATAGAAATGCATTTTTGTTTACATTTTAAGAAAAAATATACGAATGTTCTACATTATAATGGAATGCTTTTATGCGTCTGCTACTACCAGCAGAACTAATGCTTTAATGTTTTGTTGCCCGAAAAATAGTTTCCTTAATTAGTGATATTTTTCATTTACGCGAGCCGCAATTCAAAATTAATATATATTTATACAGCGAATTCAAAATTAATATGTATTTATACAGCGAATTCAAAATTAATATATATTTATACAAAATTAATATATATTTTATATTAATATATTACGTATAATTATTGTATATTTATACAGCGTAAAATGCATGTAATAATATTCACTATTCTTTAGAAAGACAATATACATTTGTAGGACCATACAGCTAAATTATTATTTCAGTTTCAAAGTACGTTATGTGTTCTGCATGTCAGTTTGCATTTTATAGTTAATGGTATTTTTATGCAAATGAACTTTGAGGTGACTCATTTTTATGTTAAATATTAATAATTAAATTAAATTATCCACGAAGGATTTTTGTACTCTGGTTTCGATTTATTGTCATTCGCAATTTTCATCATTACATAGTAGTTAACATACTCAAGAATAAAAATATATTCATGAAAAACTAAATATTTCCATAAATTTAAAATTGCTTGTAACTTAAATTACTTGCAAAAAATGAAAATTTCAAAAGAGAAATGAACTTTTGACACCTGACGAATCATAATCATCAATCATGAAGAATATATTTATGTTCACCGTCTGAATATTTTATCATCAGTGTAACTAACAGACTGAGAAAAACGGAAGAAAACAAGCCTTCATTGCCTAACTATTATTAATTTGTCAGCCTATTCAAAGAGATTATAGAAAAGTTATTTAAATTTCCATATCCATTTGACGAAATTATGCGTTAGTATTCTGTAACAGTCGTTAACTTTCTTTCTCACAGCAATAAGTACAAAGACGAAAGTCAAGTTTCGTAATCAGCATAGTCAGTAAAGTAATCTGCCGAAAGTACATCCTTTCAGGGGGCAGCTTTATCTACTTCAGGCACTTCAAGAAAGCTAGCTGTCTCGGCTGAAAGAGCATGGAATTCTTTCCCCACTACTTCTCTAGTTAAGTACCAGGCGCAAGATTCTGTCTATATAATAATAATAGAAAAAAAAAATTAAAAAAATTAAAAAAAAAATCATTGCAATTAAAGGTTTTCAAACTTGTGGAGAAGCAAACACTCGATTGCATAGGTTTAAAAAAAAAAAAAAAAATATCGGGTCTCCTATAAATTTTTGAAAATGAATTTTCTATAACCAAAGATATCAATTTGAATTATTTTTTAATTTCCATAATGAGTTATAAACAAAGCTCTGACGACACTTGTAACAATTTTATTCAGATCTAAGTGGTTCCAGTGCTTATGTAATCAGTAGTAAATGCATTTGCTTAGTTCCTGTCTTATTTTTAATACTCCTAGCTATGGAAAATACTTTGAATTTTGTTACCTAATTAGATAAAAAGTATTAAACAAGAGCCATAAATAGGGATTTGGTGTCTAACGCAAAGCATTAAATAGTCTAAAAAATATCCAGTATATAATAATTATATACTGGATAATTAGTATAACTTACTATACTAATTGATACTTAAATCCATATTCATAATTATATGACCCTTTTGAGAAAGGACTGGAATAAAACCAAGATATTACTGTCCTGATATTACTATTTCCGTTTTGATACACAAAAATTGCTCACATTGCAAATGATTTTAAATTTGCTTCTAAACTTAATTTTTCGAAAAGGAGCGAAGAATTCAAATAGTATTAGAATTATATTTAATAATATTACCCGAAACAGTACTGCTAAACTACTACTAGTACAAATATTTTAGCAATACAATCTTTATTAGCAAGTCTGCCAAAGTAAGGTGAAGCCAAGAATAATTGTGAAATTTTTAAATGAGAACTAACAAATATATACCTCAGTATTTTTAGAAACAAATACTCATTAAAACTATATGAAGCTGCGAAAGATTTAATCAGATTATGCAACTATAATCTGAATTTGACGCTTCTTTTTATTCTTTATCGCTCGCTGAAAATGCTAGGCATTTAACTTTTCGCATTATTTCTCATATATTATTATTATCATCATCATCATCATCATCATTATTATTATTGAATGTTTTTAGCATGTTTTAAAGCATTTTGTTCCTCTTAGTATGTTTTTAAACTTTTATTTAAAATTCTATGTGGTTTTATATTTTATTTGTATGCTTTTAATTCCATCTATGTTTGTGTTGTGGGTTTCTACAGACTCGTGAATAAATAATATTGTACAGAAGACTAAACTGCTAGACGCAATAACGTTAAAAAACACATCGTCCTTGACTGAAAGAAGTCTAATGATAGTTTCGTGGCACTTCCGTAATTTGCTTTGAAATGGGTCCCATTAAAAATTTTGTGGAAAGAAATTTCTTAACATAGGCGTTAGCAATTATTTAAACTTTCTGAATTTAAAATAGGGCACAATAAGGACAAATATGTCTTATTGGTGAACCGTCGAGAGTCCATCTCTTATTGGCTACCTGTACCACGCCTTTCAAAAGTAAAGCGCTGGATTGGTTAAATTACTTAGCTCAGCTGATGCGCAAAAGAAAAAAATTTAATTAGTTATTTTCGTTATTATTAATGAAGAATTACAGTAAGATCGTTTAGCGTCGTCTTGCATAGTCATTTATGTTGTAATATAAGCAATTTATTCAAATAAAAATGGCGTCAGTTTTGTTAATTCATGATACTTAAAAAATGGAGCAGATTTTAATTGCTTGCAAATTTGTTGTTTTTTGCGTTACAAAAATACATCATACATCATTTGAAGGGAAAAGAAAAAATATGTTTCCTTGTTTATTTACTAATTTAGTATGTTATTTAAAAGTAAAGTTCCTAATCGATGGATCAGCTGAAGTGCGTAAAGAATTCTGAACTATACATTTAACACTGTATGTTATCAATATCTGATCCTTTTTCTTTTGGATTTTGGTTTTCTACTCTGGGGATTTATCGGAACGAGCATTAAACTTCAGCAACGAAATGTTGGAACGTGGTATTCCACGTGATTAGAAAGCATGTGGCATGGTATCGACAAAGCTTTTTGGAATGTTGATTCAAGCTGGGTGTACATATAGATTGTCCGACTTATAAAGCTTTCAGCTTTCCCTATCAGATGATTAAAGACTAATTTTTTACTCTACGAAATAATTAGTTTACAAGCAAGTAAATTATGCCGCTTCTTTTTAAAATACTTAATATGCTTAAGGTAATACAGATATTTTGCTTGTGACCATATTTTCCATTAAATGTAAGAAAGTTTATGAATCATAGCCTTCTTAATAGCAAATGAGATCATAATTTTTAAATGGGTGCAATATTTTTAATCGATAATCAAAGGAATGAAAAGTGTTAATTGCAAAAGACAGTAATTGCAGTAATTGTGTGACAGCATTCCAACCATAATCTACACAAACATTTCTTTAAAATATTTTATTGAGAAAGAATTTTCGTTTCTATACTGTTTAAAAGTTTACAGTAAATTATTCTAGATACTGTATTATGCATAGAAATTAACTGTTATGCTTTGAAAATGTATATTGTTTCAATATCTTCAATTTCTGTTTGGGAAGAGACGCAGCTTTCTTACATTTAAATACATTGCGATATCAATCAAAAAGCTAGCTCTTGATTGATATTTTTCCTAATCCTTTTGATATTTTTCCTTATCCTTTTGATATTTTTCCTTATCCTTTTGATATTTTTCCTTGTCTATGAACTTCATTTATTCCTTGGAGAAGGAGAGTCATTTTGTTGTCTTAATCGATGTTTAGAAAAAATTCTCATAGGTGGGATTTAAACAGAATGGTTTTGTTATATGGAAATTCAAGAATTAAAAAAAAAAAAAAAAAAAAAAAAATAGTAATTAGACAAGATAAAGCCAAGTAATTTGACAGAACTTAATTTGACGCAAGATAATTTCTTTTACGTCATTTTGGTAGACATTAGGTTACTGGAAATGTGCTGGAAAATTTTGTGTCCTAATTAATTTGCATCGTGTGCGCATCGTTGGAACATACTTTATGTCGTTATACAGTTTGATTTTCAGACTTTGAGATGCTTTCGATTCTGTAAAGGATAAATGAAATAAAGTTCCTGTAAAGGATAAATGAAATTACTTTTATTTTAAATTAGCCAAATTCTTAAGCACTACTTTAATCTGAAGTAAATCAATCGTCAAAAAGCCATATACTTTGTCAGCAGAATTTTAAATAATGAGTAAGATGAAAGAAAATATGATGTTTGACAACGCTGAGATGATCTGAGAGCATAAAGACGCTGGGAAGATGTCAGATCCTTCCGTTCTGTGACGTGTAAAAAGTGAAAACTGTTTTATCCTGATTTATGATTTGATATGTAATGCAATTCCAGATAGACACCAAAATAAGAAAATGAGTCAACTTGATAGATGTTTAGTTTATTCATTCAGAACTCAGTACGTAAACTTTCGATGCATTCATTGCATTTAATTCGGATGTTTTAAAACAACAATCAAACAAAAAACTGGATATTTAAAAATAAGTGACATAAAATATGCATTATCCACAACCTCTTTTGTTTTTATAATATTTGATTAATGAAACAACATATTTCAGTTTTAATAAAGTTTAAGTTAACTGTTTTTTATTTATTTTTTTCCCTTGTTAGGTTTTAAATTCCTTGATTACAGGATTGGGCTCACTTGCAATAAACACCTAAGTAAAGTTTTACTGGCTTTGTAAGATCACAGTCTTTGCACCGTGTGTTATCTAATATACAAAATACATGATAGGTGCAAAATATAAAAATGTTTTACACCATTGATAATTGCTTCAGAAGATGAAACAAAATCCCTTTTCTATATTATAACAACATACATTTAGGGAAATTTTACGCTTGAAAACTTTCACGGTAGGAGGATCAGCTTTGATGTAAATTTACAGCATAGCAAGTACTGAATTTATCTGAACTGACTGTTATATATATATATGCAATCAGTAATTAATTATCACAATGGCTTTTCTGATTTTCAAAACTAACAGCTTTCAGAAATGCCTAATTAATGATCCCCTTTTGTCTTTAAAGAACAAAATTTTAAGATTTATTTATTTATTTTTTTTTTCCCATGGAATGGTAGTTTTGCAGTTTCTTAAATAAAATCATAAAAACGGGAACAACAAATTCAACTTCACAGGAAAGTCAACAACAATAACATAATTCTTTGACAACGTAATAAAACGCACTTAAATTACACATACATTGCTGAAAACAAATGAAAAACTGAGCAGTATTAATTGAGTCACAAGAAAATACCTCAAAATCACAAACATAAATATATTTAGTCGTGGTGAACATTCAGATTTTAACAACAGATGGTTTGCTTTGTCAGCTTCTTTTTACAACATAAAAGGTTCATGGACTTCACATGTAAGTATTTTCGCTAATGAAAACAACAGCATAAAGCCAGAATACGAACAGTTAATATCAATTAATAAAACACTGAAATGATTCTATACATAGAACTTGCTAATATTTATTTTAATATTAAAACATCATACTCTTGATTTCATAATTCGTTTAATGGCAGGAGACTGACGTGCAACACTAGAGTGCATAACACTTCAATAAATGAATCGAAATCATTTAAAACTTAAAACATGACTGAGGTTTTAAAACCTAATGCAATAGATTCTATTTTATAAATCTTTCTTTAAAATGTATGAAGTATATTCGTATTTGGGAAAGACAAGCATGTACAATTGGCTAAGTTTGGTTTTCAGTTTGGACGTGGCATTATGTGTTTTTTGATGCATTTAAAAACAAATGCAAAAGGAAACACAGTTTCACTGGTTTAACGAATATGAGTGCGTTTGACAGTTCCCTCGGTAGCTTAAGTATTAAAAAAAAAAAAAAAAAAAAAGTACTTGAAATTAAAATTTTTTAGTTGTCTGAGGAAAAGGAAATTGTTGCATTAGCAATAAAAGACAAAAATAACAGTATTATTATTATGTGTATATTATTATTATATTTCATTCAAATTTTAACTTTAATTTGCTTTGAGTGTTCAACAGAATAATGGCCTTAAATAGAATGCAACAAAGTTAGACTCTGTAACTATGCTTTCCTATCTTGCATGTTGTTACATATTATGACCGGAGAAGTATATTTAGATTAGAACCAAAATAGAAGAAAAAAAAAATGCAGTATTTATATTATTGATATTCTTCTGCATGTTTTCCTTAATATTTTAACATACGATTTAGGTCAGAATTTACTGATATTTTAAGATTTTGTTTCAAATCTTAAAGTAATAAATGATCACATTAAATATAAAAAAATCCCCTTTATAATAAATTTGATCAGTAATAGAACCTGACCAGTGTTAATCTATTCATTTTTGAATTTATTAATAAAATTTTCATAAAACGTTTGGAACATATGTGTATTCGAGTAAGATATTCATGTAGTGTATTCAATAAGCCGATTTTAAACAATTTTTTTGCTTTATTTGTCTTAAAATCTTAACACCATTAAAGACCACTCACGGGAAAAAAAATTCTTTAAATTTCCTTTTTGTCTTCTTCCTTCCGTTACACATTTTTTTTTTTTTTTTTTTTTTTTTTTTTTTTTTTAGTGAAACTGAAAAAAAACAAAAAAGTTTAAGTATACTTTTAATTTGTTTATGAAAGGAACTTGGCAGAAATCTAGCTGGAAATGTAAATTTTAAATCTTTTCTAAAATATCTTTTACATAATGCTCATATTTCATTTTCTATGATTTTCAAGATAATTTATAATATAAGGAAAAGAATTAAGATAAAATATTGCATGAGCTGAATGATTATTTAGTATTCTATAAGTCAATCTTTTCATCTGTTTAATCCATTTTCTTACTGTAAAGTTTGACCAGAATGATTGAATGGAAGTCTATTGTTGAAATTTAAAGCAGAGAAGTCCTTACATGTGGAAAAGTAATTTTACAATGGATAGGGCAGTTTTTTCGTGTTTGTTGTCAGCGCAAGTGGAAGGGAAGCGATAACATCTGATGCGGACACGATCAGATAACTAAGGATTTGATTGATGAAATTTGCGAAATGCTCTGAGCAGAGAAAGACCAACCAAAGTTTCACTACACGCTTTGAATCTTTAAGCAGTGAAGGTGTCCAGCGTTCGCTTTTGCTTGAAATTAAAAACAGAATCATGTGCTCATAGCATTTAATGCAAGAAAAAACAGATAAAGAGGCTACATAATCAGAATCGCTACTAATTTTTTGAAACATTAATTTTGTAATAGCAATAACTGAGCTTTTATAGAGAAAATATCTTGCGTGATAAGTATAAATAAAGGCACTATCACAGTCTTCTTTGGAGTGCTAATGATTGCTAATGATGCATCAGATCAGGAGATCAGATTTGGTTGCGTAAATAATTGCTTAACATCTTTCCTTTAGGTTTACTTAACACTTTCCTCTTTCCTTCGCTTCTTCGGGAAACTGGCAGAATATATTTGCCACTTGAATTTAAAGTTGAGAGAGAGAACTATTGCTTTTAAAACGTATGAAAACATTTACCGCACATGAATGTATAGGGGAAAAATTAAGATTTAATTAAAGCACTAACCTTTTAGTATTTCAACTACTCGAAATATGACATTTTTTTAAAATTTAAAATACTTTATTGTAATCATAGTATATTGATATGATGAAACAGGTACTTAATTGCGACACATAAAATGCTGAATCTGTAATAAATTAAATGATTTTTTTTCTTTTAATTATTACTAGATATTGGAATCTTTAAAAGATCTAACATACTACTAAATTCTGAAATTGAATGTCATTCAAGAAATTTATCTGAATGAAAAAATAATTATTTATAGATGGCTAATGTTTCCTTCCCGTTGTTAATTAAAAAGTACCGCATGAATATCAGTTTTTTTTTTTAAATATAAAAAATTTCAACTCAATTACTCATTCTATCTGAAATTAGATATATACTAGATAGCCTCATATGCTACTTCTATCTGAAATATTTTGAAAATTAAGGAATTTTTTTGGAAATTATTTTTTTAATTAAATAATGCTACGAAAAATGATAATTCACTTATATAACAATTCATTAAATAGGTTACTTTTGTATTTATATTCAAGATTATAACAATATATTGTTTTTAGAGGTTTGAAATTTAAGGCCAAATCTTGAGTTTTGAGGCATACAAAAATTTTAAATACCCACTGCCGGGTCCAACACATTAAGGGTTTCTTTTTTTAGAAACTTTAAGCATTGGTAAGTTAGACATTTTACTTAATAAAATTTTAGATGTACCGTATTCTTATGTTACTATTTATCTAAGTTTTTATTTTCTGATTTTGCCTAAATTAAAAATGGCCTTACAGGTTATCGAGATTTTGTGTAAATATTGTGAACGATAATAATTAAATAAGTTTTATCTACTATTTAAGTGTAAAAAAAGGGGGAGCTGAAAGTTTGAAAGAGTGCGAAAAATTAAATTTTCCACCAGCAAGTTGTCTTAATCTGAAACTGAGCGAATAAATCTCGCTGACGTCATTTGTGCAATTCACAAAGCGAGACATTAGCGGCTCTGAGACAAGGACGCCGCGACGCCGTGTCTTCAAGAGGGAACGGATGGTTGCAACTGGGATGTTGGCAACCTTCCAGGGAACTTCCATCATCCAGTTAAGGTTCATGTCAGACACTGGCGCAGTTTAAACTCCCATCATTTTCTCGCCCCTTCTCACTACCCTCTATGCCTTCACCAGCTTTCCATAAAGGAATCGTTGAAGGTTTTCAAGCCGATCGAATCGCGCCGTGGGGAGACCATTTTTCTTATAGGGAGCAACATTGTCACTGGCTTGTCGCGTCCTTATGAAGCGCTTTCACAGATTTTTCAATTCAATTTTCCTTTTCCGTACCGAAACAAAAAAAGGCGAAGCTATCGTCTCCAGCATTGCTTTCGATTGGGAACAATAAGAAAATGTCACCATGCAATTAGACGGCACTTAACTACCTTATGGGCTGACTTTTCACAAGTATTACTCAATATGTCATTCCGAATGTATTTTGCAGTATGTGCAGCTGTAGCCGATCACCTTGTACAAACTGTAGAATTCAATTACCTTAGAAAACTAGATTCGTTTCAATGATTCTGACAAATGTTATAGAATAGAGAGAATTTTTATTTCTTCAATTGGAGTGTTAAGCTTCAGATTTTTCACCTCAGCTTCTACCATTATAATAAATCAATTACCAATAATGTTTGCTATCACTGTAAAATGATATAATATAATGCAATTCGGAATGATTTTTTTTTTTTTTTTTTTTTTTTTTTTTTTTTTTTTGCAGTTGAATATTAAGCCCAGAATAGTATAAAAATTGTGTTCACATTGATTGCACTATTTTATTAAATGACTTATTGCTGTTTTATTCGTTTATGTCTTATTCAAGTTTCGTTTTTTCTTAATTTGACAGCATCTTTCATTTGATAAAATTTTAATTAAAATGCACGTAGTTTTATGTCAGCAGATTGCGCGTTTTCTAAAATTACCTTCTAGGAAGCATAAATTTTTTTTTTTTTCTAATGATATAAGACTATGCGAAAAAGAAAGTAAAAGGCTACTTTATGAAATGTTAAACGCACTCGAGTATTTTACCATCACTACATTTAAAATGCAAATATTTTACATAACAAAAAATGAAAAGTGAAATGTAAACATAAAAATTTTCAGGGAAAAAAAATGCACATTAAAAATAATTCTCTGCTCAGCAGGTACAACAATCACTACAGAGTATACACAGTTAGAAAGCCCCCTGAGATTGTTTTTTAAGCTGAGTACACTTTCATTCTAAATCAGAAGTTATTATAGTAGCACAAATACTAAGAAAATGAAGTCGATAATGAAGTTGAATAAAGTCGATAATGAAGTTATTGTAAAACATATGATTCAAAATTACTAAACTCGTTTTTTCCAAACTGAGGATAAAGGAACCTTTTATAATATTTAAAGAAAATATGTGACTTTGTACCTTGTTCATCGAGTGGCAACTTGGAAGTGCCATGTTTTAAACATGCTACACCCTTAAAAATAACCAAAGAACATTTAATAACACCCTTCTGAAATGACACATACCTTAAACAACACATTTTTTTGCAATTTGTTTTGCAATATTTCACTGAAATATATGAAGATAGTTTTTTATCACTCTGAGACGCAGGAGTCTGACACTGCTGTTTAAAAACAACGAAAAAAATCACTCCTCAAATCTACTTTCAGAACTAACAATTGAAAGCAACACCTCCTTTTATACACTTTTTAAGTAGAATCCATTTTACAATATGATAAATACATAAATAAAACAAGTGCTTTTTCCTTAGTCTGCTTTTCCTAATCCTCGTGCAGATGAACGCACAGTCTTCTTTTCAGTACCAGTGGACGTAAAAAGGGATATACTGTACACATCTAGATGAAATAGGCAGTTGACATTTTCAGTTTCAGTTCATTGAAATAATCCGAAACGAGCAAACTACGTGTATGCACTCAGAACATTTCTCATTTCGTCTTGTGATAAAATGCATCTCAGAAGTTTACTGTTAAAATATTTCAGTGGGTCATTTGAGCATTCACTTTATAGGCAATTGAACTCAGCATAAATTTTATAGAATTTATATTGATAGATATTATTGCAGAAGACCAATTCTGTTCCTAAAATCAATTTTACAATTCACTTTGTCAAATTTTTTAATGTTTTAATCACAATGAGAATTTTTATTTTTATTTTTTGAAAGTAAATATAGAAATTTAAAGTAAACAGAATAATTATGGTTTAGTATTGCTTAATGACTTTCTTATAACTTAGACGCAGACTAGGCACTATGACTATGCAGTTTTAAACTAAAATACAATAAATTTGGAGTTCAATACATTCTTTATTAACTTTTCAAAAAATTTTGAATATGCATTAGCTTATATATATCTTATCTCTGTACATAAATGCTTTCGAGAATAATAATTCATATAATAATACAACTGACAGGCAGCATGATTGGAATTTCTTTGTCTATTTCCTGTTACGTCAGAAAGGTACGGAAGCTGAAGAAGAACGACTCGTCATTCACAGCAGTTTCCGTCCCCAATCATGTAATTAAGTTCAAGGTTAATTTAATGTAGCAGCTGGAAAAGTGCATCACGAATCCTCTTTCTCAGAGTACCGACAATCTAAGAGCATCGCCTGGTCGAAAGTTAAAATAATAACAGTTTATTATAGTATTCATGACAATTTTCTGTTTAAAATTCTAACATTATTAATTATAGAATTAATTTTTCAAGCATTTTTGCTTATTTCTCCTGCCGATATTTGGGCAGTATTAATAATAATAACTTGCTTTCATTTCCATGGATTTTAATTTTTTAACATATTTACAACTTTTGTTATCAGCTAAAGCATTTCGTTCATTTCTTATGTTATTTAAATTGTTTAGTTTACTCAGCGTCTAGTACGATAGTATGAATAACAAATGGTTCAAAATACATATATTTAAAAAAAAAATGTTTACAAACAGTTCTTTTTTTCTACGAAAAGATGTTTCGTTACATTCAACCAAATATTCCTTTATTTCAAAAAAAGAAATAGACGAATGTGTATTTACTTTTATTTGCTAAGATCCTAGACTACTAAAGAAGACCACTTCAGAAAATTGTGAAATCTTTAGTTCAAAGTGCTGTTTTTGCCTGATGCTGATAACTTTAAGAATTCATTAAATTTACTAAGTAATTTTCATAGTAATTCATATACAAGTATTGACGGAAACAAGAACATGAATTCACAGTAAACCTTCACAAGCTTTAACTCTGCTTTCGATTATTACTTCTAGAAAATATCAGCTCAGAGCCGATGTTATTGCACTAATATTTGGAATTGCGGTTAAACTGCAGTTAGAGATTAAAGCTTGATTCAGTTTGAGTCAAATAAAAGCATAATTTCATTCAGAAATCTGAATGAACGGCAGCCGCTGAAAGTAATGAAACCTCCGAGATGCATTTTCACACCACGCTTTCTCCTCCAAACAGGTTGATTTCTTTCAGTTTGGATACTAAATCTCTCGATCTACTTTAAGGCATGATGACTTCACAATCCCATGTGAATTCTAATGTTAAATAATTCACATGCACCAACGGTGTCCTGTAGTCAAATTTCACTGGGTTCAGTCCAGTAGAAACTACCTGAAGAGGCATAATATCTTTTACATACATTTTTACATTGTTCTGGAATGTGAGAAATAGTTACGAACACACAAAAGAGGACTTTACATTTTAACATCACAGTTCTGTAAGTCCATAATCCGTCTTTGTATCCACCACTAAGGAGTTTGGTTGGGAATGAGGAGATGGACCAACCATATGATGTGGTGGTTGAGGAGGTTGAACCACAGGTTGTAGTGTTGGTGGCTGAGACTGAGGGTTGGATATTCTGTTCGCATTTTGCTGGTCCGGATTATTGTTGTTGTTATTGTTGTTGTTGGCATTATTATTATTGTTATTATTATTACTATTGTTGTTGTTATTATTTGTGTTGTTGGCGTTGTTTGGGTTTTTCTTCTTGACGTTCTTCGTGTTAGGAAGTTTATTATCCTTCTTCCACTTCATCCGTCGGTTCTGGAACCATATTTTGATCTGTCTTTCGGAAAGACAAAGTGCATGTGCGATCTCTATTCTTCGCCGACGAGTTAGGTATCTATTGAAGTGGAACTCTTTCTCGAGTTCGAGAATCTGATGTCGAGTATAAGCCGTTCTTTGTCGTTTAGGTTCGACTCCTGGAAAATTCCCATTGGCAGCAACTGAAAAGATATATGCATAATGAGACATTTGCTTTGTTAAGTACATTTTGTACAATTATATCAAAATACGCCTGATAATTGTATACCTCATCTATAAATATCCCAATTAATCATTTTAATATTTAAAACTGTTTGCTTCATTTTCGGTGCGAAAAAGACTCAATTCAATGTTATCTTAAATATAAATTAAAATAAATTTAAGCCAATTGCTTTGACATTGAATTCTGATTTATGTGTAAAAAGTCACAGAGATTCTGGAGGTTAATATGAAAAGTTAAATCAGCTTTATTAAATAATCCTTCATCACGAAATGAATTTTAAATTTTTTAGGTTAAATAAATAAGTTTCAGCCGCATGAGAAGAGTTTTCTTTATTTCTGATTACTTCGCAAGAACTATTCATATTTAACTTGTAAATTACAATGAGTAAATTTTCAAAGCATGTATAACAATCTGCATTGATTTTACTTTAAGTTTATGAATATTCTAATTTGAATGTGTTTATAATTTTGCTTCAACAATCTTACCCATTTTTTCCATAACCATACTAATTATTTTATTTAAATTTCAGTATAATTGTACCAAATTTTTTATTTATACATATAAATATGCACTTTTTGTTAAGCAGTTTATTTTAGAGAACTGTTTAAAACACGGTTACCTTGTAAAAGGCTTATCTATAAAGCTTATGGCTACTACCCCTGAATTCAAAGAGACATATGAGCATATTTGAAGTCACTCATATTTAAAGCACTACAAGAAGTTACTCATTGATATTTACGGCATTATTTTATGAGCGACTCTCTTTAACTCCTTTCAATTTGCCATTTATGTTTTGAAACATCATATAATCATATGCTTTGATTGTTACGAAGTTTAATTCTTATTTTTGAATTTATTAAACAGTAACAAAAAATTTCAATTCGTAAATAAGTGAAAAAAAATTTTCACTCAAAAAGAATCATTCCACTGGCTATAAAGTCGTCACTCGTCAATTGTGCAGGGGAACAAATGGCATGTGCCAATGACATTGTTTTCTATTTATTGAAAATAAAAAGAGAAGGAAATATGTCTGTTGTAGACATTATATTAATAAGATAAACGTAGATTGTTAGTAGCAGCTATAAAGTGGAACAAAAAAAGGGGGGTAGAAAGAAAACTTTCAGCAAAAAAAAATGTTTTTTCTTTAATTTTAAAACAATTTACAAGTGTAAAAAACAACGAGGAAGAGAAATTATATCTAAATTGTCAACTCCTCCCGTTGCAGATATAAAATGTAGTTTTCGCGACCATTAGGGAAAAAAAAAATACTTAAGACTGCAAAAAGCAAGAAATAACAATAAAAAATCACGGATGAGATAAGAAACCAAGATTTTGAGGGAGGAGTAACGCCGGTAGTAAAGAAAGCAAGCGCGCTACACTAAGCCCTTCCCGCGGTAGTGACTTGATTTATTGTTATTGCCTGAGTAATATGAGTCGTCGGAACGATTTGGAGAACGCTTTAAGTCTGTCGACCAGCGAGATATAATTTATGATTATGGCCTCTATTTATCGTAGATGCACGTGGCCCCCATTAAAGTCTAGTTAACCTCACTTAAGTCATTCTGAATCGTTCCCTTGTTCACTCCCTTAACTTATATTCTAATGCGGTCGTATAGAGAGTAAAAAGAATCACCCTAGCGACAACATTTTATGAATGGGACGCGACTTTACTACGAAGATGGGTGTAAAATGAAC
This sequence comes from Stegodyphus dumicola, assembly GCF_044657685.1. Classification (NCBI taxonomy): domain Eukaryota; kingdom Metazoa; phylum Arthropoda; class Arachnida; order Araneae; family Eresidae; genus Stegodyphus; species Stegodyphus dumicola. The sequence goes on from NC_140780.1 coordinate 195,457,174, forward strand.
TTCATTCAAAAGTTTTAGTTGACGACATATCATCGGTGAGATATTAGGGAACGTTACTTTTCCTGGCTGATCATAAATTTTCCTTGTAGGCAGGACAGAATGGAAGTTCTAAACAAGAATAAAAGTGCGACTGTTGATTCGATTTTTAAAACGCATTTGTAAGCAACTGAAAGAGCAATAATATGTTTTTCGAAAGGAAAGTAACGTAGGAACTTAATAACCAGTATGCAAAGAATGCGTATGTGTATCAGTATACTGTTTAGGCGCAAAAACCTTTTTCAGTTGTCGTTATTTTGATCCTTTTCTACATTTTTGGAAGTACGTCATTGCCTAAAAGTATGACTAATAAGTAGACAGTTAATGTATATTGCAATAATTATGCATAAAAAGTTCGGAAAATAAGTTATCGAAAATTAGGCTTAATAGTTTTGATTGAAATTTGGAACAAAGAATATTATGCCGATTTTAACAGTTAGTAGAATTCAAACAGTTACATAAGGCAACATATACGTAATGCAAAAATAACGTACTAAGTTGGTTATGATAATACGAAATAAATATACCCATTATTTTTGTTTAAGTTAATTATAATAATGAGAACTAAATATATCGATTATTTTTGTTTCTATTTATTTATTTAATTATGTTTCCTGTCGCTTCTGCAATTAGAACACTCTAGTAACATTCAAATTATTTTATGAGTGTCTTCGGAAAATGCTTTTCACAAATACTTAGCCGTTAATCAAAAAGTATTTTACATGAATGACTGAGACTATGATTTTAGTACTTTCGTATTCTCTAAGTTGGCATTTTCTTTTTTGAAAGAGTGCTTTTACATTATGTCATTTGTTTGTCTTAACTCAACAAGCAGCCCAGTCACGAAGCTTCTAGAATTACTACAATAAATATAATTATAGATTCCTATAAAATCCTTAAAATTGCTTCTAAATTTAAGGTACTGTTGTTTGAACAAGAAAAAAGATAAACGAAAATTTCATAGTTGCCAGTTTATTATTATTATCAGCGGAAATATAGCGATCAAAAGAGTAAATTTACATCAATCAAGCTACAGTTTCGGTGTGCCAAAAATATTGTCAGAAATATACTTGGTTATGGACAGTCTGAAAAAATCACTATTAGCTTATATCTTTGATTTTATGCACAGGTTAATTAAATTTTTTTATCTTATTTTCTTAAGTTATTTTCACAATCAATAAATCAATACTGTTTTTCAGCTCAGTTCTTAAATCTTAATTTGAAACATAGCAGAAGAAATTTTTGCATACATTTTTCGCGAATTATCTTAACATTAATCAATGTGAAACATTATCAACAGAAATTATCTTTGAGAATCTACGTAATATAAAGAAAATAAAGCTTAAAAAATATGTTACATTGTTGTAAGTAATAAAAGACAGCATCTGACAAAGTATTAATTTTACCGCAGTTTATTGGCAATTAGTACCCTAGTCTCTGACTTTTGAAATCTTGTATTCCCACCCAGACACGAATTCTGGGGAGCGAGCTGGCTGTAGAGATGTTTTTGTGATTTTTGACATTTATAACGTGAATATGAGTCAGTTTGCTTTTTGAGAGTATTCTATGAAGGCATCTTCGCTGAAAGCAGGTGCCCTTGCGTATTTGACAAAAGAAACAAATTAATCAGTAGTACTATTGAAGAAAATCAAATTTTAACGTTCTGCCATTCGGGGCTCTGTAAACTGAAATCGCAGAAGCTGTTTCAAATCAAATGATTGCTTTTATGTAGTTCTTCAATTTCTCGCACGAGTTATAGCAGATATATTTAAGTAGAAAATATGGAATATTACACTTACATAGAATATACAAGGATCTAATTTTATGCTGAATTAATTACGATTTAACTAAATCTGTGCAGAATAAATTTGAGAGAAACCGAAGAAAATTTGTGAGAAAGGGTGGTTTTTAGTATCCTCGCAACAAACAAGTCACAACGTTTAACAAATTTCATCTCATTAACTTCGCTTTCAAATGAAAATAACGAAAGCATTTAAAAATCAGTTTTTTAACCTCAGGCATATTTTAGATATAAATAATATTTAACATAATGGGATAAAAAGAAAACATTACTGTAAGTGAGATATATTGAATATGTGAACAATTTAACATCATGTATCTACTCAAAATGTTAACAGCAGCAGAATTGTTGTTTGGTTAGAAAATGTTTGAATGAAACTATTTGAATTTTTATGCTACAGAAAAATTCTTACCTGTGTGCTCAGACATATCATATTTAGATAGATAGATACATAGACTATCATATTATATATATTTAGATATATATATATATATTTAGATAGATACATAGACTATCATATTTTAGATATAAATAATATTTAACATAATGGGATAAAAAGAAAACATTACTGTGAGATATATTGAATATGTGAACAATTTAACATCATGTATCTACTCAAAATGTTAACAGCAGCAGAATTGTTGTTTGGTTAGAAAATGTTTGAATGAAACTATTTGAATTTTTATGCTACAGAAAAATTCTTACCTGTGTGCTCAGACACGGTGGCAAGATCATTAAGTAACATATAAAAAAAGTATTCATGAATATTGCTTTTGTTTGAAAAAATGTGTTTGATTGTTAGTTATATGATGATCAAAGTTAACAGTTTGCCTCTTTAGTTGTCTATTCAGTTGCTAACAAAACTTTCGTAAAGCATCTAAAGTATTTTTTTAATTATGTGCTTTTTTTATCGAAAGGACTGCTTACTTTCGGATTTGCTTAGTTTTTTTATGCCTTTTAACCAATATATTAGTTTAAATTTAGGATGCATTATTTTTTACGCATTTTATTTACATACTTGCATGTACAACAAGTTAAAATTCATAAGATCATATCCTTGCCTAAATTCCTTTTTCGAAAATATATATATTCCATTATATAGCACATGAATTCACTTCTAGAAATCCGTTTACAACAATTTTACGCTATTGGTAATTAGTGATGCATTCTTTAAATTTTCTACAGAATATTTTAGAAAGTTTCTTTAATATATGGTCGATATTTTCCTGTTGCAAGTAATTTTTACCACCAATATAAGAAATACATGCCATTTTGAACTTTAATAACTAATAAAATTAAAACATCGTGTTTTGCTAATTCCTAATGTAAAGGTATAATACACTAAAGAAACTAATGACACAATTTTACTCCTGAAAAAGCGACTCTCAAGGGCACACTTTTCTAGAAATATTCTAAGGTATTTTATTTGAGATAAATGTTTGTCAATTAATTGTTGTCTTTATTATTATTCTGATTTTAAATGTTCAAATAACAGCCGTTAAATCAAGTATATACATATGTACGAATTAAGGATTTTGGCAGTTTTTCGCGTTTAGGGAATCTATTGCTGATATTACGGGAGAAGAAAGTGTTACTTAGGAAAGATATTTCCTTTCACGGAATCAATTGGGGGGGGGGGGTTGATTCCGATCCGTCTACCGTACCAAAGACTTTGCCGGAATGAACATATGGGTAAGAAAAAATATCGAAACCACCAGCGGCTGAGCGGTAAAATCGCTGAGCACTGGTAGTTCCGACCTTGGTTCGAATCCAAGCGAACGGCCTGGCTGCATAAGCGTTTTCGTGATTTTTCCCGTGTGTAACGTGTATATAAGCCAGTGTTCCTTAGAAAGTCCTTCACAAATGCATCTCTTACTTTAGGCAGATAGCCACAGCGTGCTTTGCCATAATATACTAATCCAAACCCTCAGTTTGATATTTCCCCGTCAGAATCAGTAATTTGTCATGAAATAATAGGTGACTGTTGTAACATTTTACAGAATAAAAATAATTGTCTTCACGTGTAATAATGGAAACGGAAGAATTTAAGTCAATTGTGGTTTTTATGTCTCAATTTTAAGCTTGGTTTTTGAAATAATAAGTTTTCAGCATGCATTTTATGCAGATTGACATAAATATTTTGTGTGTAGAGAGAAGTGTAGATTACCTGTTTTAGAGGACATTCTAAGGATACAATATGCAGATACTATAGAAATATATTAAATCAAATTAATTGCATGGAAATTATTTAAGAGAATAACTACTTTTATGACATAAAGTAAGATAAGAAAGTATTATATTAACGCACTTCTAATAGGTACTTTTGTCCTATTTACATAACGCATCTTTAAAAATTATAAAATTAACATTTAGAATTATTCACTTTGCCATCATTGACGACTGATATTCAAGGAATCCAAGGGGAATTTTATAATTTAAAGGCAAATTTGATCTCTGTTAGCAATTACTGAAGATGCTAAGTAAATGCTAAATGTAAATGATTGAAATGTTGCAGTCTGTAAAAGGATTAGTAAAAATCATGGGTATAAGGAAATAATATATTCGTATACCATTCTTTACTATATTAAAACCGTCAAAGCATAAGGAATGATAGTGAAAGCAGCAAAATTTGCGTGCTGCTAAAAGTGCCGTTACTGATGACAGAGTCACTTTTAATTCATTAAAGAGTAAGCATGGGAAACTTTATAAGAAATACATGCCATTTTGAACTTTAATAACTAATCCAATTAAAACATCGTATTTTGCTAATTCCTAATGCAAAGGTATAATACACTAAAGAAACTAATGACACAATTTTACTCCTGAAAAAGCGACTCTCAAGGGCACACTTTTCTAGAAATATTCTAAGGTATTTTATTTGAGATAAATGTTTGTCAATTAATTGTTGTATAGAATTAAGATTCAATTTAAAAATTTTAATTTCTTACTCCTTCCCCTTCCCAGAAGAGCACATGTTTTGCATCAGCGATGACTTCACTGGAATCATTTATACCAGAGACGGCCACCTGGAGGCCTCTGAGAGCCTTTTCTGTGGTAACCAGCAAAATTTGTTGCTATTTTAATTACGGATTTTCCATTTTCTAATGTATATATTTAGTTCTAACTCTAATTATCATCAGGTTGATTGAAAATGTTAAAAATATCATCGAAAACTGATTTTGAAGAGCTGATTTGTTCTTCGTATGAATGCCACATTTTTCACATTCATTTTCATTACGTTTTAAACAAATAATTGTATTTCAAAAAAGTCATATTTGGATAATTTTATATTGGTCTCAGTGCTGCTGTATTTACGCAAAGCAGTTTAAAAAATAATTTAAACAAAATATAATTACTAGCTTGAAATAAGTTTATTACTTTAGGGCATATTCTTAAATACTGACTAAGCAAAATATGTTATGGGGAAGTAGTTCCATCACATGCTGAATTAACCTTTGGGTATGCAAAAGATTGATACTGATTTATGAAACGATGTGGGGCTCTACTTATCCATATTTATTGCTTTCAGTATCTAAAGAAGTAGCATAAGTGAAGATTTAAAGAACATCGATGCAGAAGTAAAATATGTTATAAAATTAATCAAAATAAGTTTAATTTTCATGCAGTTTAGAGTACGAGGATTTTAATAACACAACATTCCTTACATTTTACAATCTGCATAATGATATTTAAAAGAAAGTTAAAAAGCATGATTAAAAATTAAAATTTCAAAATAATAATCAATCAAAATGATGAGCAAAAACTAATGTTGTAATGAGTAAACTAATGAGCAAAAAGATAATGAGTAAAACTGATGCTGCTGGCAACAAATTATATATGCTTTATGCCGCTTGGAAAAGTGTCACCATAAATACTTAACTTTTACACAGCTTTTGTATTGTTAAATGAGTTTACCTAGCTGCTAGTTAATACTACACTGTATCTGTTATCATTTGTTCAATTAAATTAGTTTTTTTACATGAAAACCTTTCTACTTTCTAGGTGTCTATACTCAATGTCAAATCAATATGGTTACATTAAAACTATATCCGCTTAAAATAAATTAAAAAAGATAATGTCTTTCATATTTGTGTCGTACTTGGAGAGAATGGCGTAAAGTGCCTATATGTCTCTTCAGTCATTAGGAATTGAATAACAGACGGAAATAATATTGTTTAGTGGTTTTAGTTGCACAGCCACTTTTGAACTCTGCACAAGGGAGACGCATTAATTTATAGTATGGCATTAAACGAGTCTTAAAGATGAAAATATCTCGTCGAAATCATTGTGGAGACCTGAAATAGCTGATTATTTAAACAAGTAACAGATAAATTCTTGTAATTCTTTTTTTTTTTTTTTTTTTTTTTTTTTTTTTTTAAATCTTCTTATAAATATTTCACACATTTTGAACTGGTTTGAATGCAAAGTCCTGGTCAAATACTATTTCAGTTAACAATATTCTCACAAATTATCAATGAGATGAACCCTCTAATCCCAAAAATAGAAAAGAATCAAGCCGACTCAAGAATTCAACTCACAGTCATAAGGTCTTGTTTCTAATACCTCTGAAGAAAAATACATTTCCCCCAAGAAAGACAGATTTTACGTCAAACATAGAAAAAACTAGGTACCTTATAAAATTACCGTCATTTAATGACATTTTCGTTTATCGATACGCATTAAAAATTATGTTCAGTGATTCGATGTGAGAAACGCACCGAAAATATTTATTTTTAATTAATAATGAAGTTCTTTTCCTCTGGATCAAGCCTCAACTAAGAACAAAGTATTATGATTTTACCAAAATAAGCGAACAGAAATAATTTATCTTGTGTGTATGCGCCACGCCATAAAATTTCATTAGTGCAATGCTAAACTCTAAAACTGTATTGTAACAGCGTCAATCTTTTTACATTGCTTTCTGACTGTATAAAAATAGCAGTCATCTTGAGCTTCATGCTAACTTTATAGTTTTACTTATATGCCTTCAAAACTGTAAAGACTTCACAAGTTTTATAAATTCCGCACAGTTTTATTGTATACGTTGAGCTAAAACTCTTCCTTGATTTTACACAAAAATTACTGAAGTTGCAAAAAGTTTACAAAAGTCTCGGAAAAATCTCCTAAACCTTTCAAAATGAGTAGACGATATTTTTCTGTAAATTTCAGGTAAGATAATCAAATGCAAGCAGTCACTTTGGGATGTCTGGACATCATTGAGTAATATCCATTAAAAATCGAAATGTTTGCTTACATTAGGAGACTTCGTGCAATTTATAAACTAATGTATGATGAGTTTAATGTTTTGAATGGAAATTTTACAGACAAAACAATGGGAAACTTATAAATATCATTATTTGGTTATTAGGAAACACAGAGACTATTATATGAATCATATCTACAACAAAGCATATTTATCGCAGCTTAATACTTGAATTTTTAAATTAAAAGAAAGTTGAAAGAATCTTAATAATTTATTAAAATTTGTGAAACCCGTGACACGTTAAATCATTTCATGTGATGATAGTAAAAGAGATGTGAAAGACGCCTTATTCTAAACACTAAAAAACGGAAAGTTCTAAATGATACTTCATCCCTTTCTAAAAATGGTTATTAAAAAAAAATCATACATTTTCTTTTAGTTAACAAGCTGAATACTTCTTAGTGAAAGAGGAAACCCTAAATAGAACTTCAATGGATATATAAACTATGGCATGCAGATTTTTTAAAGTTTTTAATACAAGTGCCCTTTTAGACATCTTAAATGCAAAGTTTGTTTTATTTCATTTTTAACTCCTTTTCATTCTTTATTCTTAACATTAGCTTTTAAGACTTAGCGGTAAGGCTTTGAACCTTTCACTGAAGGCTAAAAATCTTATTTTAATCAGTTGCCACTTTCAAATCACTGAGGAACCTTGATCTTGAGAAATTCTCTAAGTTTTCGATTTAAATTAATTCTCATAATTGCTTTTTTACGGATGTATACAACAGATCTTATACCTACCAGCTAGAGTGATAAACGCCTTCTCTGTCAAAACATAAGACTAATCGAGCAGCCTTTCCGCCTAAATGATTCAAAGGATTATCAGTTAGCCGTAGTTGAGCATATAGAAACCATCAACAGTTATCATGCATGGGGAAGAACGTGACTAGCAATAACTAGTTCTCATTTATTCTCTTAATTGAAAACACGCGGATGTAATTGACTTTCTCAAGAATAAAATCAAATTGTTTCTTAATGAAAAAAAGAGGGAAGTAATTATTTGTTACGATCTAATTAAAAATATTTGTGTTTCTGCAGCAAATATATGGTAAAACGCTGTTTAGCATTTCAACAATGTATTCAAAACGCAACTATTAATTTAAAGAAGGAACATTTGGTTAGAATCAATAATAATGCTGTAAATGACGTTTCAAAGTATTCAGATATAACTTCGTGATTTCAAATGATATATGCCACATTTATTATTCCGAAAGGTAAAATTTTGAATAGCATTTTGTATGAGTTATTTTCAATAAAAGGTTTCCATAAATTTCGTTTTCGAATGGCCTTAAATAGCAGTATAGTACTCAATACTTTATTTATCTACTAAAACAAGAATTTTAATACATATGGACTGGAAAAAAACAATTCTTAAGCAAATTTCATTTTTACTTAAAGACGAAAATAGCATAATTTATGTTGGGATTAGGGACACGAAGCTTATTTTCTAAAAGTTAAATTTGCATATGGATGATGAATTTTTTTTTTCACTTCTAGTTTAATTTGCTTAAATCTTGCTTTCTTTTAAGAAATATATATGTACATGTATATAAAAACATACGAATAACTTTTGTTACCATTAAATATGACAAATTCTAATTTCGTACTTTTTCACTTTAGGTTATAAGTTCTCTAGTTTGGATTACAGAATTAGCTGTAATCTATTTATTTAATGATAAATTTACCATTTTGATGACCTCAAAAAGAATAATTAAATTGTCTATACACATAAAATATGTAACATTTAATGTAAGAATGCAACAAAAATAAGAATTTTCCCCTCTTTCAGGAAAAAAGGCCTTTTTCTCGGGGGGGGGGGGTATCATGCGAGCATAACAACATTTCAGATATATGACAAAAGGATAAATATTATTTAATACACCAATAATCGATAAGGGAGGAAAAGAAATAGATTTCAACCTACTGTTAAATAACACAAAAATGCAGCAGACGGCTTACCTTACAAGTGTTGGCCCAAGCAGCTCTTTTTAATTCTAAATGAAACTCAATGTATTTTTTAATTCCGTATGAAAATGCGTTACGACTTATGAGAAAAATTATTCACTCAAAATGTAGGAAATATGTCCATTATTCTCAGCTTGCTACCAAAAATTTTTTATATTTAATAGTATTAGTAATAAAAACCTCACATATTTTTATCATTAGAAATTGATTTAAAATACGTTTCCTCGATAATATTGAACGAAAATTGTAGTTGAAGAAAATTTTGAAAAATTGATTTATTTAAAAGAGAAATCAACTATATAAATCTAATACACATAATTCAGGTGTTTAAAAGTGCTTATTGTAATATTTCACTTTGATTTCTCTGTATTATAAAGAAATACTAAACATCTCATTTTAGTCCTATTAATAAAGAGAAACGCATTTACCTATAAAACAGAGATCCAGACACTATTGCTGTACGGCGCGTACAAATATTATAACGTCTGTTCTTAGCAATATATTTAGCTTGAAACAGAGTATAATAAAAATAGTGCTAGACTGTTGAAAATTAATAATAGTTTTGCAGGCTCGGATTGCAACTTCTGCTCTCCAAAGTGCGATGTATTGTTATTTGTATTTCTGCTGTCCAGATTTCTACTTTATAACGCATTAACGGTTTCAAAGTTTATTACCTAACGTTAAAATAAACGTGGTTATTGTATCTCAACAGGGCCTCTCGCGTTGCGTAGAGCTCTCAAGGTCAAACGGGGCACGAAACTGCTCGTTAATGACTCCATAACTGGCTTAGCGTTCTAGGTTAGATTCCTCGAGTGTTGCCGAAGGACTAAACAATACGAGGCTCTCGAATTTAGTCTTCTGCGCTGCAGACGTGTTTTGGACAAACTGCATTGTTTCCTATCTGTTGCAGGTCACAGCACCGTGGAAAACATGTTCAGTAAATTTTAAATAGACAGCAATGAAATTTATTCAAGCTTTTGAGAAGCGCATCTCTTTCAATCTGAAAGTAAGGTTTAAAACCTAAAATAAGTTAACTTTAAGGATAGCTAAATCTGAAACAAATAAATCAGAAATTCACTTTGTTTAAAAAAATTGAAAATGGGCTAGTAAGTAAGTTAATAAAAAAAAGAAAGTTATAAGTGTATTTTAGATAACACATTCGCATAAGTTTTAGGAAACACACTTCAGACTTTAAAAACAGTTTAGTATTTAATAAAATATAGCATAGAGATAAAACAGGAAGGTTTAATGAGGGAAAATAACGGAGGAAATAACACAAATTAAAAAATACAGAACATTATTCTAACCTTTCTTAATATACAATAACATTTTTGATGCAGAAATTACTTTAAATGGGTATGTTAGATAAAATATGTGTAAATATATTCTGAAGAATTTGAATATATTTATTAAAATTATGTGAGAAGTAGATTAGTTTCTTTAGGAGATATCGATGTGGCATGCTAATAAAAGTTATGTAACTCTTTCTGCATCACTGTGTATATACATATGTGTGAGTGAGTGTGTGCATCTTTCTTGACCAATCTGCATTTATACTTTTACAAATTAACTTCTTTTTAACCTTTCAGAGTCCTTATCATTGTGGATCAAGAACTTAAATTCATATCAGTTTTAATTTATTTATTGCTAGAAATTCTTTTTCCCCTTTGCTTTATTTAAACATTCACATTTCTTATGCTCATTTTAAAAGCTTGCTCTTTCATTCTCAGCAATGAATACATATATTTTCGTAATATTTATAATACGTCTCCTGTATGATATAAGATAAAAAGTAAAATAAAATATGCAGTAATCATCGATTGTTTTTCTCTCGTTTCTCCAATCTAATCTGAGCAACACTTTCTGAGACATAAGTGTCAGCTATGTAAAATTTATCGCTCACACATGACTGTCTTTACATTTGGCTAGTTCATCATTTCACACGAAATGTTGAAGGAAAATGTCTCCTATCACATTTATTGCTCCTATCATATTTATTGCCATGTAATGTCAAATTCTTAAGTATTATATATAAATGCCAAATTTTTATAATTCTTATATTAGCATCAGTATCTTTTAGCACACATTTTTTTTTTCATATGGCTGTCTGCAGATTTCAACTCTTCTTACAACTTGATCTGAAAATGTCTACATCTAGGTTATGAAGTGCCATAATAGTTTAAGTTGTTGCAATAAATAAGATTTGAATCACATAATTTAGTAAGTTCTTTATTACTGTTATTTTAATTTCTCATTTAGAACGTACTGTATAATTAAGTAAGTTTTTAACTTCTATTATTTTCCTTTCTCATTTTGAATGTATTGTGTGTTTTAGGTTCTCATGTTCTTAAGTTCTTATTTCAAGTCTCAAGTGCGTTTATTCGCGACTGAATTACGGAGAAGAAAATATAATATTGTTAAATGTTCAACATTCACCTTTAGTACATGGTGAATGTCGACATTGACCGGTGTAAGTCAGAAATAAGAGTATTTGGAAAATATTTCGGCCATACACCAAGAGACTATGTGAATGTTGACATTCACCGGTGAAAGTCGACATTCTCCAGATTTCGGTGTTTCACCGTAACATATATACATTCTTCATCTGTAACTATGTTCTCTTCTTTTCTTAGCATGTTGAAAATAACTCGCATTATCACCTATTCTTGAGCTTTAGGTCGTTTTGAAATAAGTAAATCCGCCAGCAGGGCTTAAATGGCTTATAAGCTACTATCCAGTACCGACGGTAAATTTGAATTACTGTATTAAGTGACATTTAAATAAAAGACCAATCCCGAAATTTAAACTAGAACATAGTACAATCTTTTTTTTTTTTTTTTTTTTTTTTTTTTAATCTACCACATTTAAAAGCAAGAGACATCCATAGTATTAACTCATAACACCACGTCGATTACTATTTCTGGAGTTCAAAAATCACATAAAATGAATTGGTTAAAATTTTTAACAATCTGACGAACTGTCAATGATTTATCAAGAATAAATGCACTATGAACTTATATGAAGTCCACTATTGCTGAGTGGCTAAAGCCCCCAAGCACTGGTATTTCGTCCTATTTTCTTTCTCGCTTGCTGCATGGGCTGACTGCATGACATTTTTCCTAACTCCGATGAAATGCAGAACAGTTTCCCATAGAGTCTACTCTTACCTGTTGAACGGGCTGGCTGCAATGTGCCTAACATGTAATGTAAATAATTCCAGTTTTTCTATAAAAATACCCGCGTTAATGATCCCATCAGCTGGACGACTCCTGTTACTCAGACCCATAGTATTTTGCAATAGTTAAGCAACTCAGAGCAGTTATAAGAGTAACTAAGCAATATTTAGGCAATTACCATCTTATTATTTAGACATTAGGTAAAGTACCTTGTTTAATAAATGGAATAAAGTGAATTGAGAGCTACAATAGTCACAAATACGTCAGATTTGATGCTTGAAACGGAAAGGTATTTATTTCTTGTGAATTCTCATACTCTAGCTCTAGCTTGTTCTCAAGCTTTTCGCAGTACTACTTCATCTGTTTGCTGAATTGCAAAATACTGCAAGTAGTTTTAAATAAAACTTTCAAACTACTGAAAATCTTATTTTTGCAAATCACTCTTTGAACTACACATATAAATGAATATAGTTTAAAGGATTATCATTTTGTTTGTTTGTTTGTTCCTGTCTTTCCTTCTTAAATTTAAGCAGATAATACAGAATGGTATTTTTGTTTTCTCTTACTGCTGAAATATAATTATTGTATTTTTTGCATATTAGAATATAAAAATGCTTTCAATAACGACAGCATAAAAGACCTTTAGTTTGTTTAATATTTCGCACTTAAATATCTCTAGGAATGACTTCATCTTTTTTGAGCTGTGAAAATTTTTTCAACGGGTAAACAAACTGTAGTATACTTTCTCACTTTGTGCCGAAGTACTCTTGCGTTCAAGCTTTATGAACTACTACTGATCTACGCATTTTGTTGAAAATGTACTTATATCTTCAAAACTAAAAAGGAATAAATTTTGTACCAGCAAAAAAAGTACCGATACAACTGCCGAGGCGAATTAAAACAGTAGTGTGATTTTCCTATCATGGGCGTTCTCTTGCGAGTTTATAATCGACCATTTTTTCGTACGACTGGTTTTCAACGAACCATGACGCAAAAGTCAGGTGACCTTCACAAAACACGCACAGAGTGGCTTATGGAACAAATTGGAAAATGAAAGTCATGTGCGTAGCTTTGGAAGATTTTTAGTATTTACGCTAGAAAACAACACGTATAATGATGTTTTATGTCATTTTACAGTTATATTTAAACTCAGATTTTTAAAAATCTTCACTGTATTTATACAGTTTATATTTGTATGGCTTCGCAATAAGTGAAAGAGGCATTTTCTCTAATGAAATGACTTCATTCTTGCAAAATATTTAAAGGGAAATAATAATATCTATTTTGTTACTCGACCTGATAGATTCCCTACAGTGTTAGGAAAGCAAATAAAGAAAATTGCTCTGTGTTTAGTAATCCAAACTGAAGAGTCAATAGAGACAAATTAATAATATTTTTACTTTTTATTTATGAAAGTAATCAATTGATAAAGTTGCAGTATTAATGACAAAGCATACAATACTAAACTACATAAATCAGGACTATATAAAAGCACAAACTTGTTAATACTATTATAGGTCATTATTTATCTGAGTATCGATATAAATCGAACCGAAAGTGAACAAGAACTCTGAGGATTATCCACCGATAAACAGCTTAAAACAAGATCCAATTAAAAAGTGTTTATACTGGTAAACAATACAGCAAATTGCTAAAAGGCGTAGGAACTTTCGTAGAACCTTAGTGTATGAAGATTTATACTTCCCTGTCTTAAAACTGACTTAAATGACTTAAAATTTAACATGATATTCATTTTATTTTATCATTATAAAGAATAACTTACGGAGAAAGTAGTAGCGGAAAGCAAATGAAACCCAAATTCATTAACACTTTTGTGTAAAATATGAACAATGTAGTAGAATTAAGGAACTGGCATAAAATTTTTTTATACTCAGCATTTCTCTTACGAACAAACAAAACATGTTCTAGTTCTTAGAAACTTGAAATTTTGAAACTCAGGCTCATTGAAATCTTAAAACTATTTAAATGAAATGAGTAACAATTGTACTGAACAGACTTAATTATTAAAAAATAAAAAAGGTATCCAAGAATTTTAGTTTACACATGCTACTGTATGAATCACAATAATTTCTTCCTCTCGGTTAATCGGGAAAGTAATTTTTAAATTTAAGTAAAATTATTATTTTTCAAATTGTAACTCATGGAAATTATCATCAAAACATATTTTTAATACAGTAAGAAAGAAATAAATTATTCCATTTACTTCTTATGCCAATGCTGTAAATATGGGGAAATGCTGCATAACTGAAGAGCCTATAGATCACATGAAAGACCTACAAACATTTACCTTTTTTACTATGAACATTTCAGAGTAATAAATTATGCACATCAACAGACAAATCAGAGTTAAGATTTAGATCGTACTCCTGCTTAGTTTAAGCCAGTGTAAAACGATTTTATTTTAGTGTCTGAAAGAACATATCCCCTGTTAACTTAAACCAAGCCTTAAAATATATCTCTGTTTCATGTATTAATCATAATAAAAAGATAACAAGTGTTATACCAACTACCCATCAAAGTTAAATGCTTAAAAATTGTCTGTCACATAGTTTGTCTAGGGGTTGTTCATTGCCTATCTTGCGTGACATACAACTGTTAAGGCCATAGTCGGTTCAATGTTGAAAAGAAAGTGACAGACTAAATATTATTCAACTTTCTTTTTCCAAAGCATATTAAGTAATTTAATCCATGCTCTGTCGACTCGAAGCAGCCAAAAGTCTTGCCAGAACAATGCGAACACAACCACTCTGTCAACCTTTTCAACATAAATGCAGATAAATTCATCCAGAAACCGAGAACAGTACATACACTGTAATATATTGTCCACGCTTCAATGCTTCATCATTGAAGCACTTCTCAAGAAAGAACAGGAGGTAAAAGCAGTATTTAAGGAATAAATTCCCTGCTGCAAGCATATACTTTGTTTAATACAAAGCAAAAGCAAACTGCAAATTCATGAAACCTTTTTTTTTTTTTTTACCCCTCCTAATTCTGTAGGGTTATGACGAAGTTCATCAGATAAGAGGTCCTATTTTATTAAGAACTATTGAACATAATCAAACCCTAACTCAAGTATGAGAAATATTTTCGTGATAGAAATAGGTATCATGAATACAAACATGGAAGGATGAGTAGCGCATCCATCACCTGATAATCACATAAATAACTAAGAATATCTCTGCTTATAACAAATGCTACGGATGATGTTCTCTTCTGATTTACAGGAAATCAAGTAATGGTATGTTACTTCAATGCAAACAAATATTTAAGTCATCTATGTTTAATTTGTTTTAGGTAAAGGGAAATTATGACAATGACTTCCATTCCTAAAAGCATAAACATCTATTTTCACATGAAATTTCTATTGGTTGTGCAGATTACATCATCGTAACTATATTGCAATAGTTAGTCGAGGTTTAAAAAGTTCTTTTCTCCATTTTTAAGGGTGTAAAATTTGCCAACTAGTGGAAAATTTCGTATAAAAATCCTTGTAAGTAACGGTAAGCAGAAGGTACTGAAAAAAGTAATTGTTAAGGCTCGATTTCAAGGCAATATTTCTGCGTATTTTTTATGTGTCTTGATGTAAATAAAAATTAATGCCAAATCAAAAACGTCGCTCTAATCTCTTTTTAAGAATAACTTGCATTTTTAGAAACCGTTTGATTATAGTGTAAATAACTATGGTAAATTATATAATATATCTGTCTAATAAAATTCTGTTTAATAATATTATGCGAAGTTATCAGAAGAAGATGAGGTACGTTGAGATTCAATTCAGAATGAATGAGCTAATAAGATATGCTATTTAAGACGCCAAAATTAAAGAATTAATTGGTCATTTTGATTTTTTTTTCTGAATTTGACCCCAGCAAATTGGTTATTTCTTTGGTTCATGCGGCTTGATTATTCGTACTTTCATGTTCCTCAAAATAAGAATATTAACAGCCGGCTGTTCGGTCCCATTCAAAGCAATTTTCCAAAATACTGAATTTCACTCTTTCATTCATACTGTTACTGATTTCTCAAAATAATTTAAATAAAAACAGATATAAAGTCTTAACTGTGTAACACGAAAGGGATATTATTTGAATAATATGGTCAATATAAAAAGAAACTTTCTCAAAATTTGGTTTTATAAAAATTAAAAACAGCTTTAAAACACATAAATTTTATTTCAAGCATAGAAACAAAAATTGTAGTGAAAAATGCTTCGAAGTCTATTTTAAAATTTTATCAAAAATCACAGTAAAATATTTAAATGATGACAGATTTTTAAAGTAAAACAATGTGTCTAGTAAAATGCTGTCTACTTAATTCATAGATATTCCTCTCATAAAGCTGACCAGTCTCTCATATGTTATTTCTTCTAAGTTTTATTTTCAGCAAAGTTTTTATTCTGATTATTTTCAAGCACCTGAAATTTACATCTTGTTAAATATTGTGAAGTTACTACAGATGTTACGATAACTGCACGCAATTTTGAATGTACCTTCTTACCGGTGCTCTGATCCTTCATTGAAACGCATTTCTGTTATAAAATACAGTAAAGCATGTATAATAATTTCATTATAAAAATTTTTCATTTAATTTTCCTTTGGTAACTCAGACAGCAAACTGTGGAGTAGTTTCTCTATTATAACTGAATCGTCGCAATTTATATGCATAATTTGAAAGGATTTTAACTAACACTTAGCCCCATCATATAAGAGTTGTTGATTTACGGAAATCACTAGTTAAATGAATTCAGTTAATTAAATCTCCTTTTGTGACAAACACTATTTCTATAATAAGTTCTTGAGTGTTTTATCAAAACCTGTTTTTCAAAATGCACCATTGTTAAACATTTTTATACAGATGGACTTTATTAATCAATTATTTTGAGGTGGAAATTTAAGTGCTTTTGATATCTACTAAGTACACTATGCTTTATTGCTAATCCAGTAAAAAATATACCTTTGTCGTAACAAATACCTGATTTTGACTTTGTTTCCGAATTTTTGAGGTTTTCTATGACATAAATTAAAATTATGTTTATTAATAAAATTATTTGATATTTATTATGATCAGATGAATCTTTCTGAGGCACATTGTTTTCACTGAGCCATTTGCTTTTCAAAAAAAATATTCCATAAAGATTTTTTAACTCTAGGACGATATAAAACGCATATGCGGTTCTAAACAAAAATCTTAGATCTCATTTACTCTTCAGAAATCAAGGACCTTTAGTCTTTGGCAGCTATGACATTCAGAATCTTATCTCTAGCCAAGTACTCGCTTGCAATATAGGAGGGGAAGAGCTAAAGTTCTAGGCATTTATCCAAATTTGTAACAAAGACATCTTGATTTCCTTTGAAAAATTCACTCTTAGTCATTGTCATGGTTTGCATAAGTATTTATTTACGTAAAGATCAATCTTCTCCTCTTTTCTTATGCATTTTTATGAGATATATTTCATTAAAAGTCTTATTTTGCATTGTGACATTTGATAAGGCCATGTGAGAAATTTTCCTGAAGTCTTCCAAGATTCAAGATTTGCATTCAAATTAGTACTTATATTTAGCTATCAAATTGTGATTTTACAGGGTATTCATGAATTTCCTTTAATATTTATCAAAAAAAACTTTGCATTAGTTCCCTTACCCAATATATTGCTGTGTAAAAGACTTTATTTAATGTTAAATAGATCTCTCTATGTAATTTTCAGAATTTCTTAGGGTTTCGTATAATCAATTCATATTCCTTTTGAGTACAAGCTGCAGTGAAGGATCATTTATATGCTATCACTGACTGCTAGATTAATTTTTCTGATAATAATTTCAAAGCGATCAGGTAAGGTGAAAACATGGAATTACTGTAAAAGAAAGATTTTAGAGCCTTTCTTTCATTCTTTCCAGAATGATAAATATTCAACAGCACCATACATATGAGCAATGTTGCTAAAATTGTTATTCTACCGAAGTGAAAGCTCAAGGTTGTACTTTGTGGGACTTACAAGTGCATTGCTTATTACATAAATAGTATAATAATATTTCTGGATTTAAATAGGAAGAAAAGCATCTAAAGTGTATTATTATGTATAAAAATATTTCGACGTTTACTATAACGGTTAAATTTTGCTCCAACTGGAAAAACCGTTGAATTCATGGCATGTTCATGAATTATTTTAAATAAAGGCATCTTCATGCCGATAGCTATACTAACGTAAAATAGTCAGAAGTTTTGTTGTTCCTTGTAAAAGACGCATTTTTTTAAGGCATGAAGTTATTTGCTAAAAAAAATTAAGTTTTTATTGATATTTTAACTTATTCTTCCAAAAGTGTTTTGTGGACGTCTGTCAGATCACACATATTTAAAAAGAGGAATGTGCCTAACCATACAACTTCGTAGAATGATCAGTTCCCTCGAAACCTCTCCCGTGCTTATAAACAAACTTTAACATTTCCGGAATAATTCTTTTCAAATAAAGACCCAGTCGTTTACGAAGTGTTGTTATCAGTAACCGCCACGAACGGCTCTCGATTACTTTTTTATTACGTATTGCCAAAGGGGATCAATGAAAAGGTCTTTTACTGAGAAATATTGCGGCTGCGAAAAGAGCTACTCTGATGGAGGGGTGTGAGTAGGGACAAGAAAAATCGATTTTTCCTTTCCTGCTGCTACCACGTGGTTCTGTTTTTATAAAGGTAAACAATCCTCCGAAGCATTTGACATGGTTCAGACGTAGCGAAACCGCGTTTTGTGGATGAATGCTATCACAAGTTTGTCACAGATTGATGCGCATTTTTACCGTCTGGTCTAGTCAAAGTACATGCGTGCCTATGTTTAACGGTAGTTTAAGTAAAAGAATGGCTTCTTTAAGCATAACTCTGCTGCAGCAACCTCGTGTGTATTCTTCATACTGACCGCCCTTGGTACTAACCAGAATATCTTTGAGGTACCTTACCTTATCTCCGAGGAACCTCATTGCTATATCCTTGTGCGTAGTCTATTTATCTTTACTGGTAATATAATAAAAATAACGGCAAGTTTAAAAATAGATTAAATTTTGGCTTTGGTTAGCTTTGTTAACCGTATATTATTTAGTATTTTAATGTATGTTAAAAAGTAATATTTTATAAGGCACGATAACTATATTTTAAAATAATAATCAACATTTTATTTGCATTTTATTTTCAATTAGTACACTTAAATCTCGATGTTAAGTTAAAAATTAAAGTTATGAACTCAGCAAAATAACTGGCTTTTCTGTGGCATAACTAGATATGATTTCCATCCTAATGTTAATTAACATATTTTCGGTTTTTTTCACATTTTTTTTAAAAAAGAAAGATTATCTTTTAGAATATCATCGTCAATTTATACAAAATTATTAATTAGTACTTAGTCTTTATCAGAGATTCTATAAAATTATGAAAGAAACATGTTCATATTTAAAAAAAGCTTTCATGTATATGCAAATGAAATTTAGAGAGCTATTTCAAGCAACAACTATTTTAAATTTGATGCAATAATAACACTTTAGCATAATTTTAGTACATTAAATAGAAAATTACACTAATAATAAAGAATACGTATGTCAGCATTATTTTTAAGTTAGCCACAGATAATATACAACTTAATTAATTCTGATCAAATGAATTCATGTTTAAAAAGAACTTAACTTCCAAAATATATTTCATCATTATTTTTCGTGTAGAAATTGAAAATAATGACAGGCAATCTGTATTGACTACTGATTGGAGTAAAAAGCTCATATCTTAAATTATTTTGTAAAAAGGAATGATGTAGGTTTGTTATTAATGAATTTTAGGGCTCTACAGAACGCATTAATATGTAAATGAATCAAAACAAAATTTCTGTTCTTCCGCAATTTGATTACTTTTTAACTGTAATTTAAGCAGAACTTTGAACATTTCTGCATTGCTGTCAATCATAATATCCTGAAAACTACAATATAAATTCCTACAACGTTTGATTTCATCGTAGCTAGAAAGCGAAATTTTAAGCTGTTAGTTTGATAAGATCAAACTTACTAGGACTTTTCGAATGTCGATCTTGTCAGCTTTGTTTGACTCCCCAAATGAAATGGATTTAAAGCTTTACTTATAGCTAACAGTAAATGAATAAATCAACTCCATAATCAATCCATGCTTCCAAATATGTTAATTCATTTCTCACATAATTTGAAAACTATTAGCTTAAATTTGTAGAAATAAAGAAATTATCTTGCTTGTATTTCACAAAGCATGGGTTTAAGTTTATGCGCTTTAAATTTTATTTAAAACGAGTAATTTTATCTAGTGCATTTTAGGATACGATTTTGTCATTTAATATAAGAATATATATATATATATATATATAATTTATCAAGCAAAGCAGTAATAACAATTTTTAAAAAACCAATTTTGGTCTAGAAAACATCTTGCGCAATATGCTGCAAAATAAGTAAAATATAAAAATTGTAGTAAGCTCGCCTAAAAGTTACCAAGAGCTGCTGCTCCAAAAGGTTTAACACGTTTTCAAAAAATTAATACACATGAAAATCAATATTAATACACATGAAAATCAATATTTTATTAACGTTTTACATGTCTAATGATTTGATTTTCATGTGTATTAATTTTTTGAAAACGTGTTAAACCTTTTGGAGCAGCAGCTCTTGGTAACTTTTAGGCGAGCTTACTACAATTTTATATATATATATATATATATATATATCTTATTGAAGCCTGGAATGAATAAAGCCAGTTCAAAAAATACGAGAAAGTATAAACTTATAATTTCAGAGCAGAGGTTCTGAAATTTTTTGCTTCATGCATCTCTTTCACCATTACTAGATGATCATTCCCCCACACGCATACTAAAATTTGAAAAATGCATAGACAATTACTTAAATCTAAATTATTTCTTATTGTGTTTTACATATTAAACATGAAAAGGTACAGAAATGTTAATAAATACTAAAACAAATAGCAATTTGAATAAAAGTAGTTTTTTATACTCATAAATTAAAACTAAATACTTAACAGGTAAATAAATTTTGAACGCATTTCCTCCTAAAACTATGAAATTCATCCCTAGGGAGGAATTCCTCCTGGTTGAGAAGCCCTTTTTTAGAGCTTATAAAATAAATTATTACCAATTATTCCTTTTAAGCATAGTCCTTAGCATCCCATCTAAAATAAATAATAAGTTACTAGAGCATATAAATTTATGCATATATTTGGCTGAATGAGGTATGTATAAAAATAAGTATAAACTCTATATGAAAATTGTAAACAAAACAAAACAAAAAAAAAAAAAAAAAAAAAAAAAAAAAACTAGACGTAAAATGACCCTTTCTCGCTTTATGTTTTCCGTATATCCTCTCTGACATATTTCATATCTGCTTTATATTCAAAACAATTTTTCACACTTGAGTAATTCTGAAGCTTTAAAATATGAGAAATTCAGTAATAATAATAATAAGTCTAAATTTCAATGCTGTATGAAGATTAAACTTTATATGATGTATAATGATGAACTGCAAACATCTTTATATTAATAGAAAGGTTAAAAAAATATCGTTTTGTTTCTTAATTCTTATTTTAGCATTTTGTTTACTCGGAAAAACATATATGAATATATTTCCACAAAACTAAACCATAATCATTGTAACCACTTTAATACAGTTTAATTTTCCTTAATTCCTTTATAAAAATCATTAAAATAGAAAATTTTATGTTGTCAGTCTATTCCACCTTGTTTGAGAGAGATTACCTATCACAGAATAGATTGAGAATATATTCATCAGTTGAAAACAGCAGTAATAATAATAATAATCGTGGCAAAGCATATAGAACTTTTCAGAAAGAGCCGAGTCTAATAGAAATGTATCCAAAACAAGTAAAGAAATTTATTTAGTCCCTTTTTAAGATGAAATTGATGCTTTGAATCAACATATCGAAAATCTGATTGCTCTGTGTCAAAATATACAGATTTGTTAACGAGAATTTCACCTATATTATAATTTAAATTTAAAGAATAACTTTTTGCTTAAATGTTCCCTATCACCCCCACAATGACAGCAAAGAAGAAATGTAAAAAACACGATGTGTGATGCTTGATTTTAAAACTTTTGTCATCATCCAGGAAACGGAGTATAAAATTTAGTAACTTTTAAGCAGAAGTATAAAACTGAGATTATGTAAAGGGCACGTGCTTAATTTTACATTTATACGCATTTATACCCAGTTAAATTATTTCAGTATGGTAATGCCAGACCATTTGAAGTTTATCTTGATAATAGCTTTTAAAGTATGCCATCATCCATGAATTACGCGTGTAAATTATGCAAAGATTGATCAGTAAGGGTAGTTTAATTTATACCAAGCAAACTATCTAGAAAGTTCAATGCGTGAAGTAGTATCAAATATTTTTTAATTAAAAAAACCTGTAATTATCGGAGTTATTTTTTTAAATAAACGAAAAGGTAAAATTTCTCAAAGAAAGATTAAAGTAATTTGGGAGATTTAATAATTTCTATACGATGGCATTGTAACATTTATAAGGAACATAAAAATTACATATATTAGTTAATTAAAGCTTTAAAAAAACAATCATACATTGTAATAGTAAAGCTAGAAATAAAGGGGGAAACAAACTCATTTTTAAATTTAATTTCCTAAATTCTTTAATGCTCTTCTGCCTCAAAAGTGTTCCGTCGGATGAAAGTAATAACACCAGAAATATAAAACATACCTAACGATTGCTATGAATTCCTATGAACAAAGTATGGTAATTCAAAACTCATTACACTGTTTGTCTTTTGGCAACAAATCCATATAGCAGAATGTTGAGCTCATGCTGGGGATGAAGTTCAAAAGACTGAATCAATTATTTCAAGAAATCTGATAACATCGGGAAGACGACATTCGAAGTACTCAGCATAACCTGTAAAACGTTCAGACATGTTGTCCCTTCTAGACTTTTTAAAATCAGCTTTTGTCATTAGGCTAGATATTATTTTCTCGCAAGAGATGTTTCTTTTTCATACTGTATACTGCTCAGTATCACTAAATTTAATAGATTTGCTGATCTTCCGTCTGGTAAACTTTCGTTGCAGCCAAAAGAAATCTTCAAGAATAAAACGTCATGTAGCTAAAAAATATCTTTCTTTTTGCTTTTCTTTTGAATGATGTAACATGTTCCTAGTTCTGTAAAAGTTGTTAAATTTAAATGTTTTTTTGATTTCTTTTGAATGATGTAACATTTTCCTAGTTCTGTAAATGTTGTTAAATTTAAATGCTTTTTTTATTTTTATCTCTGCATAAACATTTTAATGTTTGTCCATAATTGGTGTTACTGAATTTAAAATAGAAATCCTTATTTCAACAGCCACGGAAACTAAACTTAACTAGTTCCTGAGATTTTTCATTTAATACCAATTTTAATAAGCGATAACTTGCATAGAAATGGTGAAATCGATAAGAAAAACAGCTTATTAATTTTCTGAGGCATAATTCTTAAGTGCACATCGGTATCGCAACTGAGGGAGGGGCTTCGAGTAAGGACCAATTAGTATCTCTGTTCTTATGATATCGAATTTTTGAAAGCTGTGGTTTACATTTTATTTCTTATTTGTATGGCAGTTATCTGCTGTATCCAGCATATATTTTAATCCTTTCGAATCCTCTCAACCAGACACTGACATATTCAAATTACTTATATTTCATCTAACTTTTCTTTGGAAATTTTCACAAGAAATCCACTATATATTAATTATTTTGTGGAGTAAATCGGGAGGCAAAACATTTTCAACCAGCTTACTTTAAGGGCGGTAAAGATCACGTGACACAACAGAAAATACTGCAGGTTTTCAGAACCATAACAAAGCTCTGAATACTCAGACCTATTAGCACTGAATGCTAGTAGGATGCACTGAGTGCTCAGAACTATGAGGTTTCATAGTTCTGAGTACTCAGAACTATTTCTGCTGTATGCTATGTTATAGCTCTGAACTATCAGAACTATAACATAGGATATAATAGGAAATACTACTGTTTTATAACTCATTGGTCAGTTGTAGAAGCTCCTCCCTCGGTTGCGATACAGATGTGCACTTAAGAATTATTCTTCTCGGGAATAGTTATTTCTAAATATATTACCATTTTCCCATTTCTTGTTTCAGATATTATATTTAAGTGTATTAACTGCTGAAGAACAACAGGAATTGATGCAAATAATTACAATGAATCGAGAAAGAAAACAGAAACTGCTTTAAATAATTAAAATCATGGAGTTATAGAGAGGAAAGCTATATTTGCGATAATGCAAAGCTATACATTGGCAACTTACATTAGAATTTTGCATTTTTAAGAAATAAAGAAAGCAAAAACACACTTGACCAATAATAATTTAAATTTTCACCAAAAATAAGCGCGATATAAGATGAACATAACTGGCGTACTTCTAATGTTGCATTAAAAAAAAATAGAAGAAGGTCATATATCAAAAAATGTCATCAAATTCATGTATGGTATCTGAAAGATATTCACTAAGCATGTTTTATCTTGAATATGAAAATTTCAAATTATTTGGTGTAGAAAAGGAATAAAATAATTCCTTTTTTCCGACAAACTTGCTCATTGTGTTTTTCATCATGTAACAAGTCTAAAACAATTAACGTGTGATAGAAAAGGAAAGTTCAAATGACTTTTCTATGATTCCGCCATATTTCTTCAAAAATTTCTCATTTTGCTTTGAGCTTTTAATAAAATGCAGTTTTGGGTTAAAACCTTGTCATAAGGCGTTTTTATACATAATAGCTGATATTACTAAAATGGGTTTTTGAAGCTCACATCTGAAAAATGCAACTAAATCTTTTGAAAAGTGTAAACCTGAATGTATCAAATAAATATGACAGAGAAAAACAGCTAAAATTTAGGAAAATTTTGTGCTCAAGGCTTAGCTTTCATGTCAGAAAACACTTAAGACTTCTTTTTGTGATTTAAAGTGTCTAGGATAAACAAGGATCTAATGTAAGACAAACTTCAAGTCTTATTTGTTTGAGCTATGAGATCATGAAATCCAAATATACTTTTATTGTGCTGCTCAGCAGACAAAATTCTTTTGATGTTCATCGTTTAGCTTTTAAAATGAAGAACAAAGTAATTCAGAAGTTACAGATAATTGTTTGCGAATTAAAAAACAAATTGAGTGATATTTAAACTGGATCACATAATGTACAATTAAACACACTGAAACTTTAAGAAGTAAAACTTCTGAAATTTTCCAGCAAAATATTATCTTATAATATCATTAGTCACAAAAAGTTACAGTATTCAAAACAAAGACATAATTCAAAGGCTTTGTTGCCACATGGTTTGTAAAAATCAGCATTAAATGCAGTGTTTTAATCTCCAAGCTTAAACTGAAAATTTTTGATAATTTCTCTCAGAGTCTAAACTCTCTGGTGAAATACATTTTTTTATCATTTTGTATTCTAAAGGTGTAATTATTCTTAAATTAGGGTTACTGAGGAAGGTAATATATGATATAAAGCATGTCATGGAAAGTATTGCACTTAAATACATTTAGTAAAGTTAAATAACTGAATTTTAAGAGATTTTGGTATGGTAAACCTAGTTTTTCTTGTAAAACCAAAAGTATGTAATGTCTTTAGTCCAATGAAACTGAAGTAGAAATTTGTATTTGAAAAGGAGACAAAAAGCTTTCTTCTCCAAATTGTGAATGGTTATTGTGTAGAAATTTCACAAATATAGATTATAAATTTGTGTAAAAGAGTAAAATAAAGCAAATGCTTGAATTACATGAAATCTGTCAATGTGAGAAAGGTAAGAAATGTCAAAAAAGAACTTCTAAATGAAACTTTGCTTAAGAAAACCAAAATGATTGAATTTGCAACTAGATGTTGTCATAAAATATACAAATAATATGTCACAAATTATCAACATTCTTTTCTCTGTCACAGATAATATTTCTATTCATGTTAACAACTATCTGAAATGTTCACAGAAATAAGATCACATTTTTTTCACTACCTTTTGTTTGTATCTGGTATCAAACATCTCTCTTCCTTTGACACTGTATCAGACTGAAGAAAGAAGTCAGCATTTGGAAGCAGTTTCACAAATATCAAAATTACCTAATTTTCATTAATTTTATGCTAAAAAGAAAGCTGCATAGAATGGAAAAGACAAGAAATTTCTAGAAACTCTGTTTTCTACCCTTGAAGTATATCTTGTTCAAAGTTTGCTTTTAACAAGCTAAATGTCAGATAACATAGGGCCCAAATCTTTCAAATCCAAATAGTTGAAATGTAACAAAATTTTCTTCTAGAAACAAATTTAACCGACAAAAAAGAGTGTGTTTCTATTCTGGTCGTTATTTAAAATCTTCAGTTTAATGAAATCTGTTGAACAATTAAAAGTTCAGTTACTTATTCTCCATCTATCGTTTAACAAACGTTTTGAAAGATGAACGAAATGACAAGAAGCTAAAAGTCTGCACTTGGTAATCTAATCTTTTGCAAGAATTTCTAGATCTGCGAAAGGAGAATTTGAAGCCTCATTGTCTTTCTATAAACATCCTGAAAGAACTCAATAGAGAAAGTAATTTATTGTTAAAGATCTAACCTTACTAGGTCCTTCTGATTATCGGATAGACAGAATTCTTTATGAAGTGTAACTCTGTCACTTGAAAACATTCTCATTTGTGCTTATGCTAATCATTCAAGATCATTTATAATTAGAAGCTTGCAGTAATACACAAGAGAATGCAACTGTAAAAGTTAAAAAACTTTAGAAATGCCTTGTTCATTGAATGGAGATATTGTGAGTGAATATGAGTAAAATCTGGGACAGTTTTTAGTTCTCTGTTTGCCACTGAATCCACATGTATTTAACAAGCTATCTTCAAGTCACAGAGCACGTTTAGTGCAGAGTTAAGAGAAAACCACTATCAGATGACATAACCAAGTGAGACAATCTAACAATGTAGGTTACAAAGGTGACAAGAGTAAATTTTAACTTTTCTATACAGAGTTTCTAAATCATGCTTTAAAATACATCAGAAACTGCATGCTTCAAATTTTTGTATCATTGTTTCATACTTGTAAAGTGATAAGATGATTATAAATGATAAAATGAAGAAACGGGAGTTGGGGGAACCCAAAATGTCAGTTAAAATTTATCAAACAGCTCAAAATTAAGAGTTTTACATCTCAATTCCTGCTTCTTTTGTATAAAAACAATATTTTGCAGCTTTTTTTATCATATAAACTTGCTACAATAAACAGTCTTACAAAAGGTAAAGTTCAAGGATTCTGTGTCTCAAGAAAGTGAAACTAACAAAGCAAGCCTCATTGTGCCTCAAAGTTTAAGCTGCATTATATTGCTGTTCAGTTATCATTATGTAATGTAAATATAACATTCGAATCCTTTCTTTAACTTATGGATTGATCTGCACAAGAAACTTCTTATTTGCTCAAGCTATATCTGCCTTAAGCAGAAAAAGGTCAGTACTCTTTTACAATTTCTGAATAACTTACAAGTTTGACATGAAACAATATTTAATCATTCATCAAACATTTGTAACTTTAATGTGCTAAGATGAGTGCTTTAAAGAACTATTATGGACAAATGTCATTAAGGTCCGAGATTTAAAATGTTAACCATTTTCAGTAAAAGGATAATAATACTATTATGCGTGTAGTAAATGTAAGAAAATACAAAGTGGAAAAGACATTAGTATGTTACATGTAAAATAATATTAACAATGAAACTGATTTTTTACAAATGCGAAATTCTAATGAGGTAAAAAATAACATCTAATTTCTGATTTAACAAGAAAGTTCTGTTCGAACTTTAGAAATTTTCAAGTATATAAAAGTACAATAAATGCATATGTTTAAACTGGGTTCAGTTTGAAAATCCTCACAAGATACAATTGATTAAAAAAAAAGAGAGAGAGAATTTGAAGAATTTCAACAAAGATTGTTCCGAAATTGGTAATTTACAATGAAGGCCAATGGCCAATGTCTAGCTAGACATACTTAAGCTTCACTTAATAACAGGTAAAACTCAAACCATAAGACATATAAGCACAAAAGAGAATGCGAAATAAAGACATCAAAGTATTCAGAGCCAGTGCAGGCTGCATTACATATCTCGAAGTTTTTGCATGTGGACTTTTGTTATGCTGTGTTTAAAAGGCTAGTACAATTTGTGTATTATAAAAATCATGTCCAAGATGTCTGCTAAATTAATCAAAATTTGAATTACAAAATATACAAGTGAAAACTGTAAGCAACAAAAAGTCTTTTCGAGAGGAGTGTGATGGATACATTAGAGAGTCACTATTCATATTGTACATCAGACAATTTAAAGAGTTACTAACAAAATACAGCACCACAAGGTTATTAACAACTGAATGCAAAATAAAGTAGATTATCAGAAAGTTAATTTAAATGAATAATAAGCATGTATATTCTTGAAAAAAAATAATAAATAATAGATTTGTGTCACATATGAAGAAAGTTTTGAAATCAAACAAGTAATAAAAAATTGATTTTTCCAGTGTAAAATATAAGCTTCTTTCATTGCAATTATTGGGAAACTACATGATTTCCATTTCCTCATGTAGTAAAAGAATTGCCACTTTATGAAGACTGATAAGAATCGGACGTTTTTCTTCACTGAAGATACAAAGCAGCTAATAAGTGAAGCTTTGCCTTCGAGTCAAAAAGGTGCATTATAAGGTGCTGTCTGCAGAAACTGTTGGTTTCAAGCATACAGATAAATGTATATCCTCACCGTGCTTGAATTAAAAGCTGGAAGGCAGTGATGGGACAACTGGGTCCTTCAGTCAGAAATGATCAATGATGATGAAGTCTCTACTTGTTGTCTACTTCTCCAATCCACAATGACCAATGGAAGTATAATCACACATGAGACATGCAGGCTTGGAAACTTCAAGAATTTAGGATGTAACTGAACTGACTACTGGAAAGAGAGATTATTCTGATAAAAAGGAATCAAGAAAAAAGAAGTGAAACTTCAGCGTGTAATATATGATTATTTCTTTAAATACGAAAGATAAGTAAAAATAATCAACATTACTATGCAGCTAAATAACTAGTGTTTTCACGCATATTTAGGAAATTTAAAGCTAGAAGTGAATGCATTTCTTGAATTTCTTTGTGCAAATAAAACATTTTTAACACTGTAAATTTTCAAAAACTCCTTAGCAATTATTTCAAAGACTTTTTAATTTGATATTTTAAAAATATGTTTCAGGAGATTTGTTACAGATTAGTGTGAAAAATTTAAAACTATTTTCTAAAAACATAATTAAACAAAAATTCGAAGAAATCTCAAGTAAACATTAAGACTTCTTATAAAATGGATTTCATTTTTTTACTTCTAAAGACTAAGTTGCATATGGGTATAGAATAGTAACAAATAAAATTACTCATTAAGCTTCGTTTCTGTTGCAATTTGGGTTTCTTGTTCGAAAACAAACAATTAACATTTAACAATAATTAAATTTGATGACTATGAAATACATTTATTATTTTAATTTAAATTATCGTTACTGAAAAAGAAATAAACTGAAGCTTTGTTATAAGATTAAAGCTTGCTTTTAGGACAACAAGGGCAAAAAAATTAATGTATTGTGCTTGCTTATCGTTTTAAAAAGAAACTCATATTTCATCTTTACATACTGAGCAATAAATATGGCAAATATTTTTCTTTGTTCTCTTCTTTAATACCTTTCTATAATGCTTAGACGGTTAATTTTTATTTTTCCGTCTAATAGAAATACGGATATGCACTCTATACGTATACACATTGTAGAAAGAAACAGCAAAATTACTTATAAAGATTATTTTATAAGCAGTATAATATGCATATGCATTTATTATACCTGTTAGTTATCCATCTATTAACAGAGATAAAACTTTAAAGATTGTAATATAATATTGCATATAGTAATCAGAAACACAGATTTAAGAAAAAGTTCTTAAAATTCTTCAGTATGAGTATAATCTCGATTTTTTAATTTAAATTTGACAAATGCAACTCAAAAGAACTATGTTTCAGTTCATACCTTCACCATGTTTGCTAGTTCTTGTCTTAATTACTTAAGCTCCGACATTGAGTTGCTAATATAATTTAGTGTCATTTTACGTAAAATTAAATGAATAATTATTTTGTTTTCGAATGAATTTTCAGAAAATAACTTTGAAGCGACAATAACTTAATTTTTATTACATTAAAAAAAAGAGATTTAAAAGCCTATGATAATAAATCGATAAACAATTAAAAACTATCTTTAGTGTTCGAAAATGGAAAAACAGACTGTCTTTTACTCGAAACATCAAAGCTTAGGAGCGAGTAGCAAAACATAAACAAATCGCTCGCCTGAGGAAATCGTTGTTTCCCGAGGGTGGACGAACCTATTGACGCGGCTAGCGGTCTAGCTTTCGCCGCGGTATGTCGTAAACGATCAAAACAGACATTAAACAAATTTATGGGGATTTCGGGGAGCACAACAAGCGATTAAGTCATTTAACGTTTCAGTGCCTGCTGCGGTATTCTTTCAACGGTGTTTTTAAATGTTATATAATGATGCTTTATCTTTTTGTTGGAAGAAGCTGTGACTGCACTTAAGTACTTTTATTTTCACAACTTAAGAGTCCTATTTTCAGCATTGAATTTTAATGTTACTTTTCAACAATTCCATAAGATTTTCTTGATTTGTATGAATATATACATCATACGCATGTATATATATATATAACAAGAAAACATATCAAGATATGTATGTATATATACATAAAAATACATATATGCATACAAATCAAGAAAATCTCATTAAAAATATATACATATACAGAGATACATGCGTAATAGAATAGGCATGTATCTTTGTATATGTCTATATTTTTAATGTTAACAAAGATACATGGTATAATAAATGTTAACAGACATACATACGTAATAGAACTTTTTTAAATTGTTCGTAACATAATAGAATAAGTAACACATAATATTATATATACATAAGGAAATTAGATTTTCCTATATATATATATATATAAGGAAATTATATATATATATATATATAAGGAAATTAGATTTCCCTATATATATAAGGGAATTATATATATATATAATTTCGTGTCATATATATATATATATATATATATAAGCTTATATATATATATATAAGAAAATTAGATTTCCCTTTGATACATATGTGAAACTGCAAATGAATGTTAATATGATAAATAACTATTGAAAATATACGAGTACTCAGAATTTATGGGCTTTTTTCATCATTTAAAGAGATTTAAAGAATTAATCTTTAAAAATGTCACATTTTAATGTATCAACTTGCTTCCTCAGTATTAACATTTTCCTAATTTTGACTTCATACATTGCTCACTTCCTTACTTCCTTATTTACTGTTTCAATTCAGAATTACAGTACAATTTATTTTTATTCTCTGCACAACTGCAGCTTTTTTCCCATTTAATTCAAAGCTTAAGAATTTTCTCCCATGGTATATGATTATTCTCATTTTTCTCAGGGCTACTTGCCTAGTTATATGATGCGGGATGCAAAGCTTTTTGATGGTTGATCTCACTTTTGTATTTACTGTGGTAGCCTTTCAAAGTTGCTTTCAAGTGTAATATGATGATTTTTAGATAAATTGGAGAAAATTGTAAATGCATTATGGTCGCTGATGATCAATCTCTTAAGTGTATTAGTTATTAGCAATAGCTTCAATAAACACTGCATTTGTTTGCATATTATCTTCTTCGTCCATGTAATCCAATATTTGCTTGTGTACTTGAATTTATATATGTGTATTTAAAATTGATTAATTCTTGGTGCAGTGTTTCGAATGGTTTCATTTTTAGTTAAATATTTTACTACAGGTATTGCTTACACATCTATCTTTCCTTTCATTCTGAAAGAGAATAACAACTTTCTTACGAGATAAGGACTGAAATAAGTTATTTATTTGATTTTTCGTAATTTTAACCGATTTTCTACTGAAGCTTGCACTCAGTATCCACAATAATTGTCATTTTATTTCCCTTTATATTTTTTTGTTTTGGTGTTCATAATTTGATTCTAATTACATGCATATGCAATTTACATTTCCTTTTGCTTCGTAATATGGCTTATGTTATGCAAGATCATGTATTGATAGGTCCAAAATTCATATAATACTTAAACTTATCATTTATTAAATAATCTCTAGCTGCATTATGTTTTCCTCATATTCAAAACGAAATATCTTATTCCTGTATTCTCGATACTTGTATGACGCACTATGCTATCATAATAAGTATGCAGGTTTTCCACAATTAAGTATTAAATTTCTACTAGTTAAAAACTTTGTAACATCGAAGTTTACTTCTAAAATTTCTGTTAACCTAATGTTAATTGCACAACAGTTATGTTTTCAAATATGTAGTAATTATCTTAAGATTCTTTCTTGAAGATTTGCAATATTTTATTCCTTAGAATAAATGCAAAATTAATGTCATCTGATGGTATGAATTACTGATAGAATATATTTTCTCTTTAAAGGCTCCTGCTAT
Organism: Stegodyphus dumicola; assembly: GCF_044657685.1. Taxonomy (NCBI): domain Eukaryota; kingdom Metazoa; phylum Arthropoda; class Arachnida; order Araneae; family Eresidae; genus Stegodyphus; species Stegodyphus dumicola. The sequence goes on from NC_140780.1 coordinate 195,490,056, forward strand.
TTCCATTATGTTTTGTGACAGTCTTCTGAATTTATGAAGAAATTTTACATATTTTCGTGTAAACGAACAACATTTTCAGAGGACAGTCTTTGTAATTTGTTGTATTACACCTTTTTACTTGGCTATTGCACACTTTAATACAAACTCTTATAAATTAAAAATTCTTCCCTTTTTCCTAAAATTTATATGTTAGACTTAGTTCAGTCATACTTATGACACTGGCGAACATTACAATCATCTCACTAATATTACACTACTTACTTTGCTAATGCTAGGCTATGAGCACTGAGGTCGGAGAAAATATTGTTTACATTTACTTTCTTTTGCATCACGTATAATTTATATAATGAAATTACATCCTCATTACAAAATTTTATATTTTCAACCAATCCAAATATTCAGGAGATTATGCACATTACTGTAGTTTCACTGTCTGGACTTTCTCATTGCAGTTTTAAGCATAATTTCTCCTCTTTCCACACCTATGATTTTGACAATTTCAGCAAGAATTTTGAACATTTTAAATGCATTCTATTCTATGTGTCAAATTTTTATTATCATTTGATTTCTACTCCACAGCATTAGTTATTATTGCATTATGGACATTAATTGAAATTCTCTGATAGTCGTGAAATAGATAAACACTAGATTTTTTTTGGCATTGAAATGATTTGTGTTTTTTATTTTTTCCCCCTTTCTTGTCATAAATCTTAGCCTGAAACTTCGTTACTATGATTCGGTTTCTTGTCTGCACCTTTAATTCTGTTTCTTATCGTGAAATCTTCATTTGTCATCTACGAGAAATGTTTTACCATTCTAATAATTTTAGAAAACCCATTTTTCATAAAATTATATTTTACTAAAAAACACAAAAATATTTTTTTGAGAGGGAGGGTAAAACTTTGGTGCAGATATTGTTAATCTAGTACTTAAAATTTCAGTTTTTAATGAGCGAAATTTAATAAAATTCAAACAAAAGTAAGACTCAATGCGGCCTAAAAGGAGTATATTTTCTGATACATAAGCAAAACTTTGACAGCTAATTATGGAACTGGTCAAAATATTTTACTGCTAGGCAAATTAATTCCCGAAAGCTGATTTATGATTTTCTAAATAGTAAACAATCAACCTTTGCATATGTGCAATTAGATTAAATTTCGGAATGACATAAACGTACTGTCTAAAATTTTCGTGCTTACTGAGAAACGACTTTGAAATATATTTTTCGAGTTGAATGAAACGAGTAAAACATTTTGGCATTGGGAAAAACATATGATATATAACTATTCAATTAGGTAGCGTTTTAATACCACATGGAGCAACAATTTGCCATACCCCTTATGATTTTCTCAGTAATTATAAGAGCTTTTAGTTATACAACACACAAAAACGTGTACTATTAACCAGCTCTAATGAAAGTGAAAAAGATACACAAGTATATTAATAAAGATAAAGTTTAAAGTGAATTTACTCGTATTGTAGAAATAAGCTTATATGTCTAGCAAGGATCTTTACTATGAAGTGAAAGTAATATCTTAAAAGAGTTTTAAGATTGGTTAAAACAATAACCATAATTCAAACTTTAATCATGTAATAAACAGAAATTACAAAACTGTTGCTAATTATATTATTAATCGAAAATGTGCGTAAGTACATAAATAAAAACATACAGATTTTTTTGCTTTTAAATATGTATTCAAGGTATAGATTTATAATTTTTGGCATGTCATTTTTAGAGATGTAAACAAACTGTGAGTTTGTTGTAAACACATAACTTTTGTTTACGCAGTTTTTATTTAGAAAAGAAACGTGGAAACTGTGTAAGTATCTTTATTCATCACATATTTATCCTGCGACATTTTAAATTGCTAATCTAGTTTTACGTCGATAGAAAGCGAACGCTCTCCTTTCGCCTAATTTTCCCTGTGATATTGTGTTTTCCCGCCTCTTTTTCCCCCTTCATTTTGTTAAGCTCATAACCAGACTTTTGGCTTAGATTATAGAAATTAGGACTTACCTGTCCCGACGTGAACTTTTTTCATCCACGGATAAATTACGGGATGGTTTGCTCCATTACCACCAGTTATTGCACAGTCGGGTGATGTAGGCCCCCCGAGCTGCTGTTGGGACGGCGGCGGATTTCTCTGCAATCCCGGCGGCGTCGGCGAAGATACCGGCGACCGTTGCTGCTGCGACGGCTGCTGCTGAGAAGGGCCCGTCGGGGGCACGGGGCTGAGGCTAGTCGCGGGGACGTGATCGACAGGCAAGGTGGGCGTGCGGGGCAAGGGCGACACGGGCCCCATTCCGCAGGGCGGTGGAGGTGGTGGTCGGTAATAATGCTGTCCCGCCGTCGGCGATCCATATACGGGACTCCCATTTTCCTGTCCGTAAGCAACGGGCCCCGATAGTGGATAACCGGCATATGGGTGATGGTGATGATGTTGCTGGGGATGTTGGTGATGACTCGGTGGTGGCGGGTGATGTTGATGGTGTGGATGTTGTTGATGGTGTGGATGATGGTGGTGGTGATGCGACGGCGTGTAGTAATCCCCACCGTGGCTAGGAATGTAATTCCCTTGAGAGTACTCCTCATTCGGTGGAAATTTGGGATCAGTATAAGCGGGAGAGTTCATCAAATACGAACTCATGATCATTAATTTTTGGATGAATTGGATGGAAATAATTTTTCTTTGGGGTTGTCGTTTAACTGAGCGCTGACTCCGCCCGTCGAAGAACATTAGCATATCACGTGACGGGCGCCCGCCAACCGCGCGCCGCCTCGATGACCCGGAGAGCATACGCCAGGATGATCGATGATAGGGGACACATTGCGCTACAATATGGCGTGCACTCGCTAACACCTGAAAAACGTGCCCAAACCCAAAGAACCTTCCTTTACTATTTAGGCACCAAAGACAGAGTCCGCTTCCAAGCACCGACCACAGCTACTAGACCATTGCTTGTGTGGTGCCGCTCGCATGCACGCACTATAGAGTGCCTGCCCGCTGGTCCCAGTGGCGCCCCCTTTTTCGCCGCTGAGGGGTGGCAACAACTTTCCAAAGGACCCGAACCCCCACCTCCCTCCAAGCCGCAAACAGGTACAGTGCTCTCTCTCTTTTTTCTTTATTTCATTCTTTGCTCTTACCATCCCTTACTTTTACGCTCTTAGAATGTGAACTAAACTAGTGTAAAATGTCAAAGGAAAAGCGAACCAATTTTAATTTAATACTTTTCGAACGCACATGCCAAAATTGGTAGAATTTCGATTCAAGCACGAGTTAATAAAACATAGGTAAAGATATGTCAAAAAGGAAAACGGAAGGCTATAAATGAAAGATACTTTTTTTTTTTTTTTTTTTTTTTTTTAATGTGGCCACTCAAATACGTAACATTAGTTTTCAGTGTTAAATTTCTTTCGAATTTTTTAGCTGTCATCAGTGAAACACACGGTACATCTTTTCGTTCATAACATTAAATAGTCGATTAATGTACAAAATAATACATTTTAAAAATAGCTAAAACGAAGCAAACCAAATTAGGAACGAACATTAGACTTATTATATCCCATTATATTCTTTATTTGCCAATAAGTGCAGTTCGCATTTCAAAATAAAATAAATCGAGGTTTATTGAACGTGACTGGATTAAGAAATTGGCGAATATACTAAAGTCAGCTTAGAATTCATTTGGGCATGTTTTCATGTTTGAAATAAAAAATGTATTTAGCAAAATGAATTTGATCAATTTTTTACTATGAATTATGGGATTATAGACTTATTTATGAATTTATCTCTGTTATGTACTAAAATCGTATACTTGAACAAAAATAATATTTAGTTTACAATATATTAATTATTTTTTTGCAGCATTATCTACTTTTTAAGACTAAATAAAGCTGTTTAATTCACTTCAATCAACAAAGAATTTGACAGGAAACACTAAATTTTCCTGCAGTTTTTGCATTTTATATTCATTCTTCCTGATATTCTTTCACTTATTCTGTTTCCCACGATTATCTTAAATTACGCATTTTGAAAAGATAATTAGGATATTAGCATGAAAACAACAGGTTTACTTCAGAATTAGAGTTGTTTTCAGAGATGTACTGTTGCTGATCATGAATTGCGAAGCATGAGTTTCTTCTATTCAGCTGTGCAATTAATAATAAAATATATGAACCACATAGTAGTTCTCTTTAATATTTTATTATAATTTTACAACTAACACCGCAAACTAAACTACATTTAGCTCTTGTCAAAATAAGTCTTTAATTTGAATATGAGTTACTGCATATATGCAATTTAAAAATTCTAAAATTAAATTTTATCAGAGAAATTTTATGAACGATAAATAAGCAGAAACCTATTGAGTAGAAAATCTAAAGTAATGGAATTCAAATACAGTGTAAAAAATTAGTTTAAATCTATGCACATTTAATAATATTAGTTTAGCTAAAATTAAAATAGTTTTAGTTTATAGTATGTAAGGAAGAATGCTAGAAAAAGCAACTGTAATTTAAAATTTATATTAGTTATGTATTTCATAAACTTTTCCAATGCTTTTAAAAAGTCATTAAGCTTATATCAACACAGTTCAACATTTCATTTAAAAATTATGTTTTTAGCCTTGTTTAAAACTCTGCTAAAAACAAAATAAAAAAAAAAAAAAATCTTTAAACTAAAACCCATGGAACTGCAATATAAGGTAAAAAAATTTTAAATATGAACAATTTAAATATCTTCTTTCCACAAATGTTCTTGAAACTAAAATGAAAGTATTTCTAACATAAATAAATACCAGTAAAACATTTGAAAAAAGAGAGAGAGAGCAAAAAGCTATTACAAATTGTTATTCAGGAAAATATTTGTAATTAATGCGGTAATGTTTTCTTCATAGAGCAATAAAGTTTATGAACGAATGATAAATTAATCAGTTGATTTTAGCAGATTTTTTTGCCTAGATATTTTAATTACCTTTTGTATAAGTTACATATGTATATATAACTTTTAGCCTCTTAATCCTATGCATAAGTATGTAAACACATGCAGATATATACGTGTATGAGGGTCTGTATTTATGCAAATAAATCCAACCCTAAAAATAATCTCCTATAGTGTTTAATTTATTATATGTAGCTTGCAATAAAAGTGATTTGCACAGATTTTGATCGGGACACTTTTTAGGAGATTGAAGATCAAAATAGTATATTATAAACAATGCAATCGAGTTGATGAAAAAGAAAATTGCCTTAAATTGTGATAACTTTCATCATCAAAACAAACTAACTTTTCTGCATTTTTTTGTTGAATCTTTCGTTTTCGTTTATGATTACTTAAGATTATTTCCAAATGGTTGTGTTGTGATAAGACGTCTTACAAATATGTGAGACTATGACTTGCTGTTCGTAAAAGTTATTGCTCAAAAATTTAACTTATATCGGTATCAGAAACACGTTATAAACAGTGATTAACTAATGCTATTTAAATCCATAATTTTGTAGCTATAATAGAAACGTTTTAATTTCAATAATGTTATAAAAGAAATTTGAAATCACTAATTTTTAAACTTAAGCTTTCTCGTGACTTTTTTTCCACTTACGAGAAATAAACAATGCAGTATATTTAAAAGCTTTTAAAAGGTATCTTTCATGTTCTGTTGTTATAGTGTTATTGAATATACTGAAAATGCGAATCCAAGATACTCTATTCCTGAAAAAGGGGGTTACCAGTATATTATCAGAATTTCAGTAAATCTGCTAAATCCCTCTCTCTGCTCTCGTATCAACATGTTTAAGACAATTTGCTAACAAACAACTTTTCTTAAAACTTTAAAACTTTTTCTTAAAAAAAATTTCATTTCTATCAATTTATTTGACTAAGGGACTTCCACGCTGAAGCAATTTGCTTTTATAATTTTAAAAAATATACTTGTTTTCGTATTAATCACAGGTAGGAAATTTTAATATCTCTTTATACTTTTAAATATCTCATTTTCTTTATTCTTCAACTAAATTAAGAAAAAAATGTATTAAAATAATAAGACAATTGTTAAAAGCTAATTATGTTCAAAGAAAAATTTCAAAGGGCAATAAAGCCAGAAAGATAATGAAAATAAACAGGTTTAATATTTCATTTAATTTCTGGTACTTCATGCCTGCATACAAAATTTAAAATAGTGATTACGGTTTCCCAAAGCACTTATTTTTTAATATAAGTAGAAATTTTCAAATTCTCTTCCTCTCAGAATTCAAGAGAACAAAAACCTATAAATATTTCTAGAACATTAAATTTTCTTCTACATGAAATTGTAAATTTCTTTTTCATTTTAATTTTCTTAAATGTATATGTCTTTTTTATGTAAATTTCTTTCTTTGTTCACCCTGAATTATGACCCACAATTTCGGGGGGGGGGGGTGGACTTTTATTTTCTAATTAACGAGTTATAATATCGAAGTGTAGTCATTTATACTTTAAAGCACTCCATACTTAATGACTATGGTGTTGTAAAATCTATTCTAAGTATTTGCGATTCTATAAGTCCTGTTAGATAATGTTATTGCATGATAAAAATTAATGGAGTACTTTAATTTTTTATTTCAATTCTTTAAATACTTAACAGCCGACTGTTTATATGTTTCTTATCTTCTACAAATAGACTTTTTTACATTTGTTTTTCTTAAAACAATTATTTTCTATTGCTTTGCCTGATGTGTGTATTTCACAGTTAGAAGATGATGAAAAGTCTTTCGATTTGTTGGTGAGCCGTACGCAAGAAATTGATGTTCCATGTGCAATTATTGTATATATAACTGAGCGTTTCCATGAATTTGATTTCAAAGAATAAGGACAGTAATTAAAATCTGAAGCATTCCTCTGAAAACTGTTATAGTTTTATTAGCCATTAGAGCTTAGATGATGACATGATGTAGAAAGAAAGGAATATTCGCACATATTTTTATAGAGTTTTTTTTTTTTTTTTTTTTTTCCAATGGTGGGCCCTCAGCCTACTTCAGCTTGACCACAACTAAGGCTAGAAGTGGGGGTCACTTTATTATGGAGGCACTTAATAGGTGGGCTACTTTGCCTCTTATGAAATGACGGAAAGTTATACGGAGAGAAATTTTGATGAATACAAATTTCCAGTGTAATCACATGTATGAGCAGGTTGTTAATATGAATGATATTTGAATTATGCTAATTGTCTGATAAGTTTTCGAGAAATATGCACTAACAGATAATAAATGCATTTATTAATTATTGTATTGCAAATACATTCAATTCTGCTGAAAAAGCACCAAATTTTATTAGTGCCTTCTCCGGGATTCGAACCCTGGCCCTTTCTATATAAGGTTAATATGATCATCTTACTGTAGCATTTAAAAATGCACTTTGGATTAGAAAGAAATTGGCTTTTCGCTAAAACCAATAACTTCAGTAGCGTGTAAAATTATATTCAGAAAGGGAATAATAAATTTTTATAGACTGTATATAACATGCATTTACACAGAGCAGCATTTGAACTGAATAAAGAAAATTATTATAAATATTAAATTACTAAAAATGAAGTTAAATTAAATTACCATGGAAAAAACTATTCTTCACTTATTCTTACATTAAAGTACTAAAAATCTGTGGTTAAGGAATTAATCTGAAAATTCGAGATAAAGCAATGAATTTTTAATCACCATATTTACGAAATACAGTATTATTGTTTAGTGTTGGTAAAGAACCACGGATTTTATCTGAACCACCAGCAATTATTACTTGACTTCTAAACAACCATCAAATTTTACTTCAAGCAATTTTGCATGCTATCAATTGGCTTTCTCCTCATTTTTTTTTTTTTTTCTTTTTATGAAATGTTAAAAAAAAAAAAGAAAAAAAGAAAGCAATTAGTTTGTCAAGTCATCCATTCCATCAATTCGTTAAACAGCTCTATGATTAGCTAGACGCTGATAATTGGTAGATTACAGTTACTTTGTAGCGATCTATTCCTAGAGACCAATACTTTTTTTAAAGGATTTTTGAAGTGGAAATGTTTTGGCATAGTTGCACCCTTGGATTATAGCCAACATTGAGATTTTATGTTGGTACGTTTTAACGCTTAATGAGATTAAGCCTACAGATAGCGCAAAACATCTATGGACTTAAGTGAATAACACTAAAAATATATTTGAAAGCCTCATGCAGAAAAGTCATTTTTTGCAAAAAAGCTTATTCAAGTACTTAAAATTACATGAAAAGAGTATTTTAAACTTATTGCTCATTTTCAAATGATATTGTTTTCTATGTTAAATAAAGTGTTTAGTGGTTACTGTCATTAAAGTGTGAAGGGAATTAACATATTTCGTTAAGAAGTTTGAATATTTTCTTGCACTTTAATGCCGAATTAAAAACTAAATACTAAAATTCAAATCTAATTTGCTCAAGCAATACTGAAATTGAAATCCTTTTAGCTGCGGTAATCAACGCAGCAGATGATTTTATAGGTTCCTATTTACTTTTTTGGTTCCCTTCAAAATTAATCTAAAACAAAGTGTAGATAAAATAGATTTTCGCGCACATTTTCAACCTTTGTCTCTTAATTTATAAATCTAAATATTAATAATATTGACCACGGAATTTTGAAGATCGACTTCAGATCGAAATTTTGATGTATACAAATTTCCAATGTAATCACATGTATGAGCAAGATGTTTGGGTGTTTATTAACCGCCTTATAATCTACTCCAGCTCAGATATGAATGATATCTGAAATATGCTAATTATCTGATAAGCTTTCATTCACATGCATTATTTTTACTAATTTCAGACTGTTTATACATTTAATGGAGAAATATGCACTAACAGATTCTAAATGCATTTATTAATTATTGTATTGCAAATATATTTAATTCTGCTATAAAAGCACCAAATTTTATTAGTGTCAGAGCATTCTATGCTCAGGTAAGGAAAAAAAAAAAAAAAAAAAACAAGAAAAGTAAAATAAAGAAAAAAGAACTATTTTGAATATTTCAGACAGGTGCAGGGTGAAGCTACCACTAACCTCTCAAGAGGATTTCAGCTTGCCGCATATTTTGGGCACCCTCTTGCCGCGCACACACTATCGAAGTTAGGGTTTTTCCAACGGAAGTCAAGGTCGCGCAGTTCTGTTAATGAGCTCCCACTCAGTCTCACACTAATACTTACAAAAACAACAAAACATCAAGAACAAAACAAAAGAAAGCTGTTTCTTGCACAAATTTCCACATATCACCTATGCTCATTCTACAACCACGACTTATCTCTTAGCTTATCTAATATAATATAAAATATAGTGATATTTTTTATTATATTAGATAGCTGTGATCAAGTCAAAATCAATTCGCTAATTTTATATCTAACATAGTAGATACTTTCCCAGTTTTCTATGGTAATTTGTGCATAAAAGAGTCATTATTTTATTTTTTATTGATTGCTTAAATCAATTACAGTTTAACAACAGGTTACAAATCATCGGATTTAAATCACTCTGGAATGGAAAGAAACACTAGCATTATAAATTATATCGAGTATAATAACTTTGCGCAATATAATAGTAAACAAATAAGGAATCAACACCAAAATTAGCACAAAGTAAAAATTTTTAAATTGTTCCATCCCAAACTACTATATCCTCCAGCTACAGCTGAGCGCAATTTGAAATTCATGAAAACCAAAGCTCTTCAAATTATTCAGACTATAATATTTCCGTTAAAAGTAAATCTTATGTTTTAGACGTAGCCAGCATTAAGATTCCTATTTTATTTAACATACTCTCCAAGTTGCCTTCAATTATTGGTAATTAATTACCTTATATCGCTAACATTTTATTTAAATGCTTGGAAGATTCACGTTTTATTTCATGTGCATGGAAATGCCGGATTTCTGCTATTGCTTAGATACTAATTTGTTGAGAAGATTCAGTAACTGATGAGTTATTTAATGTGACTCGAGAATAAAGAGTAAGAATGCAATAGATAGAATATAATTACTATATTTTATTGACAGAGTTTTTTTTTCTCCAGTGGCTGGAACTAGGACTATAACTTTTCATTTCCAATGGTGATCTCATCATTTGAGGCAAGTGAGAGTGAAGTCTAGTGATGTCAAAATTATTTTCGCAGTTGAAATTTTTTCACCGACATAGCAGTTTCACAGATGTTAGATGCATTATTATGTTTTTTAACCGCCTATGCGACTGTTATTTTTACCGAGTAAGGAAAAAAAAAATTAAAAATAAGAGTAAGGAGGAAGGTACAGTGTTAAGATTTCAAATGGGGTATGCGAATGCGTTAAAGAAAAAAGAAAAGGGGGTAGGAGGGAAGAAGCTTGACGAAGAAAGCAAACTGGTTGTAAGAACCGGTGAAGCAGAAGCAACCGACTAAGAAAATCCACTGACAGGCCAAGGGGTGTGTGTCGAAATGAGATTATAGGGAAAGGGGAGGGGGGAGTTAGCGGTCCTAAGAATAAAAGAAGTCGGGAGTAGATCTACCCTGAGTGAAAACTAGTGATTATCTGTCGCAGCTATAGGCGGAGCTGTAGTATGATTGCAGCAAAAGAAATTCGGGTAAAGGAAAAAAAAAAGGCATATACAAGGATTCGTCAAGAACTAAGGACTGTATACAAAATACGCCGCAATGATATCTTGGTTTTTTTCATGCTGGAGATACATTTAGTGCATTTTGACGAGTTAGTAATTATAATTACTACTTCTTACAACGAAGGAAAAGAATGCATTTACAAATCAAATCAAATACTCGAAATTATTATCCTTAATTTACACCAGCAACGAATGCTCGTGCTAGAAAACACATGCGCAATTCGAATTTCCTATTTTTTTGCCGTTACTTCGTTTTTCAGCCTGGCGTTAACTGGTGCGAGAGTTTATTATTTATTTAAAGAAAACAGTCTAAGCTTATTTCCCGAACTAAACAAAAAAAGAAAAAAAGAAAAAAAAAAAAAAAAAAAAGCCTGTTACCGAAAAACCCCAGTAAAGATGTAAATGCATGTTAAGTCTATCATATTTATATGAAAACTCTGCGAATCAGATATTAGATGTGGTATAATTCCAACACTCATTACCTGAACTCAAAATTATTACCATTAAATTATATTTTAAGGGTGATTTTGCTTCTCATACACATAGCGAATAATTTTTTATTTTAACAATCTTTTATCTTTTCAAATTATACTATCATATGCCTAAAGTTATTAAAAATAACTGTTATAATTATATAAAAATATTACTGCAGTTGATCCTATTATTATAAAACTTAAAGGAATTTTCAGAACTCATTACATCAGTTAAACTACAATCTGAAAATTTAAAAAATGACCTCTAATTTTAAATTTGCCGTTTGACAATTAATTAATGCTTATTTTGGAAAAATTATATCTAGTGAACAGCTTGCATGAGTGTCTAACTACGGATAAATTATAACAGTTGTAACTTCTATTTTGCAACTGGCACAGAATCTAATTTCAAAAATTGAAAATTTTATTTAGAATAAGCTCCTTTTTAGAAATTTTCAAACTATAATAATTAGGCTAATAAGCATCTGAATATAAGTTCCATTATGTTTTAAGTATCAGTAAAAATTCAGTTGCCGCCCATAACTAAGCCTCTGACGCTTCTTACCAACAGCTAACTAAACAAAAAAATTCTGTCTTTCATATATACCAAAGCTGCAACGTGTCCTTAATAACGCAATCTCATTTAAACGAAATTACAACCACAAATCACGTGAATTAAGAGCTTTAGTTTGCGGTCACCAGGCGCTAAGAACTACAGGACTAATCAGCCAGTAATGAAATATTAGCTCAAAAGCTCCTGTGTTGAGTGCTGCATTTGAGGTCTTACAATTCGTTAAGCGTTTTGGTGTATTTGGCAACGAAGCAAGTTTCAGGAACTTGCTTCGTTCGTATAAGCTTCTTCGGACTGATGTTTGAGAATGAGTTTATGCCACAAACACACATCTGTTAGAAGAAGACACGTTAGTGTTTCTTGATACGACTGTTTATTACTTCAGTATGATAAGCAGCCTCTTTACTCCATAGGAACTTTCATGGCAACATAGTAACTTCCATGACCACACTTCCATTCTGGCAGTAAAAGTGAGAGTAAAGGTTAGTCGGTAGGCAGGCATCCCTTATCGGCCGTAAGAGCTGATAGCTACGGTGATGCTACATGGATATGAATGCACTAACATTCTTAGTACCTTCTGCATTGTGCCACAAGATGCACTCTGCTGCCATAACAGGATAAGCGCACTGCTAGAGATAAAAGATTCCTCATCGTTTATTCAGCAACAGCGTAGCAACATTTTCATCGCCTAAAATGACACATTTTTAACTTGGACCAGACTAGACTCCAAATTGTTCACTTTCCTGGAACCAAGAAATGATTTTCGGGAAGCTTATACAGAAAACAGTCCTCGGCTAAAATCATTCTGAGAAATTCAGGGAATGAAAAGCAGACCGCAATGCCTTTGTTTTACAAAACATTTGACTTACCTTCAAGTAAAGTGATATTCATTATAGTTGCAAAGAATGAAATCAGCTGTTGTGATGCCTTTCACAGTTAGAACTTAGATGTAGTATGCAGGATACTTATGCAAAATAAAACAAAACATCGCCCCTGTTGTGTTTGTTTGTTTGTTGTTTGCAATTTGTTTGTTTTCTTAATTTTTCAAAAAGAAAAACTGTCATTTAACATCATATTTACACTTATATTAGTTACTTAGATCCCACTTTTCAATTATATTTCCACTATCATAATCCTATAGTTCCCCTTTCAGAATTATTTGGCATTAATCTTTTTTGTTTTTTTCCTGCCACCACAGAATGTTTCTTCTCACCTTTGACGAGTATAAGAACAAGTTTGTGATCCATCCTGCATTTTAGTTAAATTACAGCAAATTCTGAATGAAGGAACTTTATCCACAAGTACTTTGCAGCTGTGTATTCAGTTGAAGAATAAATTTAGAAGTAAGTGTTAAATAAGTTTTTTTTTTTTTTTCCCTAATGGCAGATTGTGAACAGTTACAGTGTAACTCAGTCCATTAATCTATACAAGGCCAGATGTGGTGGTCTCTTTATTATGGAGGCAACTTATAGGTGGGCCACCATCGCCTCCTATGAAGGGACGGACAGTTACAACCATGCCTTCTCCGGGATTCGAACCGATGCCCTTCGGTATCGCTGTCAGACTTCCCTAACCACTATACCGTCTGGGCGGATTTAATAATCATATGTTTTTCGATGAAGAATTATTTAGGGAAAATCTTAAAGTGATATTAATTTTAAATGTCAAAGAAGTAAGTGCTTAATCTTAAAGTTAATCCAGATGACGATTCAACCGAAAATTATACAAATTCATGTATGTTGAAATCTGTAGCCTAATCAATGAAGAGCACCACCATAACTAAATCCTGTTATATAAACTGGAGTGAAAGACTGAAAAAATATTTTCATCAGAATGAAAAAATATCAGAAATGTATGGTTAGTTAGTTTTGCCAAAATGTGTTGCTAAAAGTTTGGAATTTGTATTAATTTTATTCTCACAATACGCAACTTATCGAATTAATTAGTGTCCTAAAAACTAGATTTGTCTGTATAATTTTCTGTTATAAGATTTGTTTGTCTGTTATTAATGCCAAATGTGCCAAAATGTGTAGCTAAAAGTTTTGCCAAAATGTGTAGTTTAACTTGGACATGGAATTTGTATTAATTTTATTCTCACAATGCACAACTTATCGAAATAATTAGTGTCCTAAAAACTAGATTTGTCTGTGTAATTTTTTGTTATAAGATTTGTTTGTCTGTTATTAATCTCTTAATTAGAGTTCTTTCAACAGCAACAGACACATCAAGTTTTAACGTTATTTAGTGTTGTTCTATTTTCTGATTTAAACACTTGTTGAGGTTATAAGGTAATATTCCCGCCTTCCTAGCGTGCCTTCGTGGTGTAGTGGTTCTGCACGCTGGGCCGGTATTCCAGAGGTCCGTGGTTCGATTCCCGGCGAAGCCGTTTGCTATTTTTCATCTTTCCTGCTTACAAAAATATACCTATTGTCTCTACAAGGTTATGAACAGTTTTCATAAACATTAATATTATAATTTCTGCTGAGAATGTTAACTATTAACTGTAACTACTTTCCAAATGTTAGAAATATGAAAGCTGTTCCAAGTATCTAAACCGAATACTGAAAATCGAGCAGTCTTTTTGACTTCAATGAGTACTAACTTAGAACTTAAACTGGAAAAGAAAAGAAACTTATCGTTTGTTTATTTTTATTTATAATTATTTATTTATCATCATTTCAAATTTTATAAAGAGCAACTAAGGAATAAAGGAAAAGATTACCTAAATCAAACAAGCAAATGCATAATATAATTTCCTTGCTCATAAATTCGAGTACTTGAGTATATTTTGCTTCCGATTATGTTATTCTTTGAAAACACTCATCGTTAAAACATAACTCTCGAAAATTTTAAGATTTAAAATTAACTTAAAATGAGGATGAAAAGGCATAAATGTAAATCTCTACTAGTATAATCACAAAGAGTTCTCAAATATTACTTTTGGTTAACAGTATAACAGAAATTAACTGATGCAAATTAAGCACTGAACAGTTCTAATGGGCAATATTTTCAAATTCCTTTATTGTAAACTTCATCTTTAACTAATTCATTCAAATATTGTCCGTCTAACATCAAGAATTCAAACTATATTTTTACAGGAAATTTAAACTAATATTTCCTCTTCTCTATTTCTAAAATGTTGCATATAAACTGGGTCAACTGCAATGATTGTATCTGTAAGGTCCACTATTGAACTATTGATGCTTTTTATGGAAGAAATCATAGATATCATATGAGAAACATAATTTTTTTCATCATTTTATTTGCCGAAAGGGTGAAAACTCATGAACAAGACAAGACGTCTAGTTTATCAGGAAATAAAGAATCAAGAAGATTTAGATAATGCGATTCTTTCTACTAAAGTACAAAATTTAAGAAAATGAATGTTGGCCTCACATTGTTTTTTGACTTATTCATAGCATAGTCTAACTTATTCGCGCAAATGTATTTTAAATGTAAATTAGATAAGATGTATGTAAAAGTTATAAGGGCTCAAATGGCGGAATTTTCGTTTTTATGAAGATGTTATTCGGGACAAGCAACAGATCACCAATAAAGACTTTATAATTCCCCCGAAAAAAAGAAGGGGAAAAAAAAGTGAAGTTATTACAAAACAAAGGAATGGCTGCGAAACATGTCGGTACAAAAGGAAGGAATTTAGATGTTTTCGAATGTAGGAAAGATCGACGTTAGAGCTCTAAAAGAAAGATTTCTTGATTCAAATATTTCTCATTTATGTATATTTACCTGTTCTTAATTTATATATATATATACAGGAATTCAGGTGTGTTATTTATATATATACAGAAAATTAAAAACTAATGTCTCCTGTATTTTGCTGTTTATAATAAATTACTCTCTTTAAAAGTTGAAACTGAAATTATCAGTGTCAGCCTATCGAAGATGATATTAATGACCACTTTTTGAAAATAGAAGCTTGCAAATAATTTAATAATCAAGTCTTAAAATAATAATTGTTTACAAAAATTAACCAACCGTGTATTTTCGTAATTAAAGTACCTTGGAAACTGCTAAGAATATTGGCAGTATACAGTTAATTTTAAATCGCAGCGAGTCTATTCACTCAAACATTCGATATGTTGAAACAGGAAGGTTGATAGCCGAATTATTTCTGTGATTATGACTGTAGATTTTGGATCTCAAATATGAAAATTCCCTTATTTCAAACAAGTTTCACCATTTTAAAAATAGGTACGATTTTGGAAATAAAAGGGGATTTAAGCTTATCCATTTGCTTAAATGTTACCTCTTGCAACATTTGAGAAAAAGAGAAGCATTGAGTATATAACTACGTTTCTCTGAAAGTGATAATAATTATGTAAGACATCAGCCTATTATTTCGATTTATAAGTTGCTGCCAAACAGACTTGAATATCAAGTTTGGTTATAACGAAACCAATAATAACGAGAAAAATTTCTTCGTTTTAATATATTTACGTAAATAAATGATGAGTTTAATTTGAATGAATACGCTGTTAAATTAAATTTTAAATTAATTGCGCCTTTTGGCTTATTACACTAGTAATACTATACCTGTGGCCATTATATTCGAGTTGAATTTAACATATAACTTATGTATAAAAAGGTTTTTAAAATAGGAGTTAGCTCTAATAATATTAAATTAGTTTTGTTTTCAGTCAGCTCCCAAAATTAGGGAATTAGCACCGAAAGGCTAATGCAAAGCACATTCAGAATCAAGCATTCTTTAATATGAAAGATTTCAATGGTCTTTTACGAAAGTCAAGGCTTAGAAGGAAGGGTAAATTTCGCGAACATTAAAAAGAAATAAAAGGAAAAAAAAAAGGGGGGGAATTAAAAGAAAAAAGTTAAAAAATTTCAAAATGAATTTTAATAAACTCATAAATTCAAGGCTTGCTTTCTTCTCACTACAGACGTTTCAGCTTCTTGTTATTATCATAAAATCTATTCATGCGTGAATGTCGTGATCAAAGCGTGTGGTCCCGCAGTTACAAACATAAATTTTAATGATTTAATAATACAATGTATCCCATCATATCGGGAGGGATCTTTGTTCAAGTACCTAGGAACAATTAACTTTAAAAAAGTTGTAAACATTTTGAGAAACATCATTTGTAAAATAAAAGTTTTACTATTTAAATATAAGCAATTAAAGTTTGAAATTGGCTTTCATTCAATTAAATTGTTTAGAATAATATATTTTTCCAGAAAACATATTTTTCATATAGATGAACTTTCCGACCTTTAAGGAGACATTACGCAGCTTCGATTTTTTTCCCAAGTAATGAGGCATGTCGGTCATGTTATGTACCCGTTTTGATCTAACCGATATCCTCTCAAGACACAGCTATTGACATTTAAAATTAATAGCGTCTTTGCTTTAGCTTTCGACCGACTGCAACCTGAAACTCATTTCTGAATTAAAGATTGCAATGGTTGTAGATGAATTTAGCCACAGTAAGGATTTAACGAAATATGAAGTTAATGCATAAATTATCTTGGTTTTTACTCTTGAATATTGGCTCTCAATAGAAAAATTTGATTTCGATTTCCAACAAATCCTGGAAAGGAAGACGATTTAAAATCAGAGAGGGAAAAAAGAAGTTCGAATGACGATCGATGAGAATTTCCATCATGGTACTGCAATGAAAAATGAACATTTTCTAGATAGATGACTAAAATTATGAACTTGATTAATATTGTAAAATATTCAGTATCAGACGAAGACATTTTCACATTTTTTCTCTTTGGGGAAAATTTAGAAATAAGCTAGAATACAATTCAAATAAGTACAAGCTTATTTAGATTATTTTTTAACATAATTAAGTGACTGTTAAAATACTTGCAAAAAATGTCTTTTGATCTTTCCTATTCAAGCCGCACATTTTTTAACAATTACATAGCTTTTTGATGAATATCTCCATTCTTTCAATAACAGCGTATCTGGAGCTATTCAGGACTTTTGTTGAAATATTGGTCACTTTTAAAGAAATTTGATATGCCATAAGCTTTGACAAACTATGAGAGTAATCAAGTATTTGAAAAATCTCCATTGTTTCTCATAACATTAATTTAAATTAGAAATATATTTTTTTCAATTTAAACAGTTGGATTATGAAGCCAGAATACATTTTTTCATAAAGGAAGAAACTGGCTCAAGTTTAAAGGAAGAGAAAGAGATTAATATAAAATTTCGAATTAGGCCTGCCCCCCCAAAAATAAAACAACTATAGTTTGTAGTAGATTTGCAAATTGTAAGCCAATTTAAAATTGCTTTTTCTCTTGACTTTTGTCATTCCTGTGCTGCATTTTTTCTAACTAATTATAGCACTGGAATAAACTAAACGATTTTCTTTATACTAAAAAGTCATTCGACATAAGTACAAGTCCTTGTTCGATCCAGTTAGCTTAGATCCAGATACCATTTGTAGAATTTTTCAACAATGTTGACCCACTTAATGTTGGTCCCCTCAACAATGATGATCCCCTCATTCATCAACAGCCGTGGCGTCTTGACGGTATTTTAACCGCCAAATGTAGTATTATGCGAACAGTAATAGTATCTTAATAACAAGCGTTATTGATCGAGTTAGCTATGATAAAAGTATGTAGCATGGTAACTTTAAATTTTCTTACAAAAGTTAAAATATGTGTAAAAGAAAAGGAACTGGATGACAAAGCAATAATAAAATATTGTAAAATAACATAAATTACACCAACAGGGAAAAAAAGATTCTCATTTCAGTCATTAATTTTTAGATATTCTCACTTCATTCTCAGCTAGTTTTATAATTTCGGTTTTTTGTCAACAGTCAGGCATTTAATTGTGAAAACGGAGAAAGAATTTAAAATAAAAACATTACTTTTAAAAATTCACTAATTCCTTTATTAAAGAAAAGTTTAGTTTCATAAAAAGTTATGAAATACTCCTTTAAATAACACTTCTTCCACTCCTATTTGCAGGTATCCCTTTTAAATAGCCGCGACACCAATTTTAAACTGACAGTTGTTTTCTTAAGGCAAAGTGATAAGATTAATTAATTCTGTCTAATTACTACACCAGTTTGACATCGTGCGGTAAAGAGAACTAAACCATCGCATTAAATGATTTTTATCGAAATTGTTGAAGTCAATATTTTACTCTCAAGACGTCAGGCAAAATCTTTAACAAAATATTGCATTAATTTAAACATATTTAGGCGAGATATATCTTTTACTAACATGGCTCAATTAGCTTGCATGATTTCGAGCGCATTCTCTGCCTGTGCTTTTGGCATTCATCATCTTTAATACATGACGTTAATGACATTTCCAACGAGTTCTTCAATGACTGTTTGCGGCGATCATTAGCAAATATCACCGAACAACCGTTTAAGTGTAAGATACTGCAGATAAAATCTTCAGCAAAGACTACAGCGCCCCCATTTGCTACCCTCGGTTAAAAAGACGGAAACGATATGTTGATTTTTTTACACACTTGAAAACGAAACCTATTATAAATGATGAAATTTGTCTGAAATGAGATTTATGTAAGTTTCGAATGTTCTTCCGTGAAAACATGCTACCGTAAGTAATGAATGACTGAGAGTTATTGGTAACTTGCAACCTTTGCAACTGAATCTATCTGGAAACTGCCCGCTTCGCCTTCTAGAGACTCGCATATGGTTATCATTCAAATTTCATTAACTTTTAAAACTGCTAATATCTTGATTATTTATATTACAGAACAGCGAGAGTCATGTTATTTTCGAAGTCAGTACTTGTAAGCGAAGAAAATTTTTATTAAAAAAAGACAAACAATTTTTAATATTTGAATAAAATAATAGAGTTTTGTAATAAAAGTTAATGCAAAGATGTTTTTTTTTTTTTTTTTTTTTTTTTTTTTTTTTTTTTTTTTACTAATATAACTGAGATCGTAACCAATTCGGATAATCTAAAATTCGGTTAATAGGGACTAAATTTCATGTCACTTTTCCGTTTACTGAAATTTTTATTTGAATTTCTGAAAATGAGCGAATGTTAATATTTGCACAAATTTTAATATCACTAAATAAAATTTATTTCATAAGAAGTAATCCATATAACACTTTAGTTCCAGATAACATATCCATAAAAAAAAAAAAAAACAGTTATACGAAAATTCCATCAAAATTTACTCAGTTGTCAAATTATTTAAACGAATTTTTATCAGACAGCTTTTTTTTTTTTTTTTTTTTTTTTTTTTTTTTTGTGTGTGTGTGTGTGTGTTGTTGTTGTTTTGTTTTGAAAAAGAACTTAAACACTTTTTTAGATAGTCGAATAACTCTATCAGCTATTGCACGACTTGCACGACTATGCTAGGCTTTGATCAGTGAAAGATACGTAGGAGAAGCATCAGGCCACTGCTTTAAATATTAAAAAAAACTTTCATCAAAATTTAATTGCTATTAGTTTCCGAGCGGTAAACCTGCTTATTATTGTTAGTTCGACCCAAGCTCAAATTCTGACTAACGGGTTGGCTGTACGGAAATTGTTATAGATTTTTCCATGAGTAATGTACTTATGAGATAATTCTTAAAAATTCTTCCACGAAGGCACCCTTTCCTTTAGACACAGAGACGTCATCTATTTTGCCATAATCAAAAAAAAAAAAAAAAAAAAAAAAGTCAGAAATCAGAAATAAACCAAGATGCATAGTTAGTTTTCCTATTTTTCGTTTTGAAACTTGTCTGTGAATTATTTGTCAGTTAACGTTGCTTTAATTTTTGACATACGTAAACCACACTTTTTTCCGTAATGCACAACAGAAAGCAGTTAAATGCCCATTACTAATAAGAAAGGCCAAAGATCAATCACTTATAAAACTTACGAATGTTACTGATTTCCGCTGACCTTTTGTAATGTTACTATATTTTTCCAATTGTTTCTTCAAAGTGATTAACCGGCTCTGTTAATAGACACCTTGGTTTACGGGGGTCCGGTTAATGGAGGTTTTAGTGTAAATAAATTTAACAGTTTTGCTAATGTTGAGATGGAATTAATAGATATTAATAAATTAAAATTGTATAGCTGCATAATAAAGATATGGCAGTTTTTACTTTTTTTTAGATGAATAACATTTTAAACAAATCTCAGACAACAGCTTCTGAGTTTAAGCGTCATCAGTGAAGCAGTCTCCCCCCCCCCACACACAGTTTCTGAAGAATATCACAGTAAGTTATATATTGCGTCAATTCTTATGTACCTCAGTTCGAAAAGTTCCTTTTTGTCTTTTGCCGTATTCGTTAGTGAAATCATTTTGTCATGAAAGTTTAATTAATCAAAGCACATAAATAAAGGAAGGGCAAAGAAAACTCTTTTTTCCTCCATCTTAAGGCGAGCGATATAATATATGCATGCATGTTTTTGTGAATAAGTGATTTAAATTTCTAAATGTTCAGATATTTCGGCTTTAAGTATTGAAAACCTGACATGATTAAATTCCATGTTTAATGGAATTGTTAAGTTGAAATCCATCATTTTTTCTATTTGAAATTTGTGTACGTTAATCGATAAGGACACAATCCAGGAAGGCCGTGTTATTGACCGTTCCAGTCCGAAATTCGTCTAAAGCGGCCAACTGACGGTAACCATGGCGATTTATTATGATGGAAAAAGTCGAATGATTTAAGAAAAATAGAAATTCAAGTACTGCTCACGATTCCATTGTTTCTAATACCAAGCATGATTTTCTTAAAATTTATACGTTCTTCTTTCAACTCCTGATGTTTTCATTGATTTTTCAAAAATAGAAGTGTGATTTTAAGATCCAATATATGCAATAAAAATAGATCTGTGGACATTTTAATTGTTATGACTTAAATATTTACAATTGTTTCAATAACTTGGCAAATATTGGCTTCTAACTTATGGATAGTTATCCATAAGTTACAAGCCAATATTATCAGTTTTGTTGGATTTATCAGTTTTGTCGGATTATCAGTTTTGTTGTCAGTCATCGTCTAAGCTACAGCTCTCATAAAATGATATAATTAAATTAACTTTTTATGGAACAAATTTAAAATTTCTTATCTCTCTCTCTCTCTCTCTATATATATATATATAAAGAAGAAAGTCTGCGTGTTTGTTTCTTCGTTAATCTCAGACACTACTACAGCTATCTTCATTAAACTTTCTGCAATTATTTTCTGGGCCTTGGAAAAGGTCGACGTCTAAAAACGTGCGACGGTTTTTTTCACAAAAAAAAAAAAAAAAAAAAAAAAAAAAATCAGAGATATTAATTAAAAGCGCTTAAAACGCTAATTTCCGCCCACATTTCTTCGAGTGACAACAGTGCTGATCTCAGCAACAATGGCAATAGTAATATATCAGCAACAATGGCTGCGTGCCATTGCTAATAATAATGAGAGAGAATTAGTTTATTTTCTTATCGAAATTTTTATTTTGGTTCATATCGCATCAGGCTGAAAAATATATGACTATAAATCGTACTTTTTGCTCAAAATAATGATGTATTTGTTTTTATTTTTGCTGACCTAAATGGAAATTCTATATGTGATATGGATATATATAGCATATGATTATATGATTACGGAGTCATTTGTGGTACATGTATTGAATATTACTTTGTTTCTTTGATATTTTTTATGCCTTACAATGACGCATCACATTCGTTATAACTTGTAATATGCTATTATACGTATTTTCAAACGATGTCATGAGTAAAACTGCGCACAGGGAGAAAATGTATTCATACGACGAATTCCCGTAGCTCCGTATGATCTGACGTTTGAATTCAAGTGTCTTCAGTCTCCAGTGTGTCTTGCTTTTGCAGTGTCTAGCAATAAAGATCAAGGTGAATCGCTTGGAGTTGCTGGTGTTCATCTGGGAACTCCTTGCTTTTCACATGGTCAGTTGTACTTAGCATCTTCAAGAGTAGGAACTGGAAAGAATTTGTACATTTTCGCTCCTGGTGGTAAAACTCGAAATATTGTAAATCGCACAGATTTACAATAAAAATGCATTTAAGTGAATTGTCTTCTTTTAATAAAAATATCTCATAACAGAAGAAAGCACCCTCACTCGATTTTGTTACATCAAAGATCAATGATTAGAGAAGGATTACAGTGGTTTCGTTCTCTCTGTTGTTAGATACATTACTCTCAATCTAACTGAGCTGGCATCGGGGACTTCCGCTAGTATGATATATAAATGCTTTATTTCTATTCCGTGTTTTATTCTCGTAAAACATGCTTATCTCTTCATTCCGAATTCGGAAAAACCACTGAAATTTCTCCTTCTCCAATTTAGGTAATGTTTTCAGCATGAATTATTTGCTATAAATTTTTTTTATAAACAAATAAATAGTGTTTTTGTTTTCCTAGGCTTCTTTTTATTTAAATTTCCATTAAAAACATAAAAACAAAAATAAAAACCAGTCATCCAAGATTTTCCCTTTGGTTCATACTTAGAAGGGGGGAGGGAGGTTTAAGTTCTTGACGAAATGAGAATTTGATGCTTTTCTAATCACAAGTGGTGTCATTTTTTTCCCCTCCCTAGTTCCTTCAAAACTGAACGCAATAAAACAGACAATTTTTTTTTTTTTTTTTAAATTTAGATTTTTACTAAATTTCTCTTCTTGACAAGATTCTGCTTGAAGCTGCATATGTAATCTAATAGGAAGTTTAAAAAGAGGCCGATTTTAAACATTAAATGTGCCTGGAAATTTTTGCATAGCTTATAAGTCGAGATCATTCCAAATTACATAACACTTGTTATAAGGTATTTCTCCCACTTTCCTAGCGTCCTTCGTGGTGTAGTGGTTCTGCACGCTGGGCCGGTATTCCAGAGGTCCGTGGTTCGATTCCCGGCGAAGGCGGTTGCATACTTTTCATCTCTCCAGCTTCCAAAAAATTCCTAATGTCTCTACAGTGGCGCCCGAACTTAAGGGTTGTGAATGATGATTCTCCACACACAGGATTTGGCGAATAGGTTCCCTAAAACCCTAATCACCCTTTAATAAAAGGGGAGTATATAAGGTATTTCTCCCAATTTTCTAGCGTCCTTCGTGGTGTAGTTGTTTTGCACGCTGAGCTGGTATTCCAGAGGTCCGTGGTTCGATTCCCGGCGAAGGAGGTTGCATATTTTTCATCTCTCCAGCTTCCAAAAAATTCCTAATGTCTCTTACAAGCTGAATACTTATGAATGTAATTAAACTGCTTTCACTTATATATCTGTTTTGGATTTTTCCAACAAAATTTGAACGAATAATTATTTGATTTTTTTATGTAGTCTATGCAATTTTTAAAGTTAGTTAATTGCAAGTTCTTAAGATAACAAACAAACAAAGTAATATTTATTGGCAATTTCGGAGTTTTCTGCATGTGTTTGAAATACTGATTGGTAGTTCATCCCACTGAAGAGTTCCAAGATTTGCTTTTGCCCCTTGAGAAACTTTTCAGGGCTGATTATTTTGTTTATTTAGTCTTCCAAAGTGTATTTTCCAAAGTGCTTGTTCCTAAACACGAACAAGCCGGTATTTCTTAACTCGAGAGTTTAGAAATTGTTCTGCAGAACTCAAAATCTTCAAGAAATTTGAAAGATTGGCTTTACGTATTTTACTTATTTAGTTGTTATTTTTAATATCAGATTTGTGCGAAAAAATCATGGCGAATAAGAACTAGGTACGTGTTGCAGAAATGGCCGTTGTCATGGGTTTCATTTAATCTGACAATCAATTTATCCTTCTAGAATATAATGTTGAACTAAATCAGCCAGAAATGCAACAAATTTTCTCATTTGCAGTAAATTCAAACCAATTTCTGTTTTTGCTTTCGAAGAACGAGTTTAATAATGTGACAACACAGATCAAACACCACTCGTCTCTTTTAGCACCTCTGAATTCCGCATATTGTAAATCGAATAAAGGATTATGATATATAACTTTGTTTCACTTTGACTAATTTAATTTATTATTTAACTTTGCTTACTTACTCATCAAGATAAAATATAAAAGGAAACACACATGAAATAAATAAATATTGCTTATTTTAACACTTAAATGAATCAATTCCCTTTACCTGTTATTACTCATTTCAGAGAAGTTCTATCAATCAACTATTTTATGCATGTATTTTTGTTATTTTATAATAGTCGTTATTTTAGTAACTTTTTTTATTTTCAGGAATTGATTTTTTTTTTTTTTCCCATGTAGAGGTCCAAAGTAGCAAAGAAGTTTAAGAAGAGAAGAACTCCATAAAAGTGAAAAAAGTAATGTAATTAAAAAGATGAGTCTGTTCAACATAAAAATGTACTTTGTTTTTGTATTTTTAGTTAATTTTTAACTACGTAGAACTTATGAATTTTTTTTTTCAAATTCAAGTTTAAAATGAAGTAAAATTATGTTTTTTAATTCAATTTATTTCGATGAGTGTTTGAACTTGAAAGAGTTTTCTTTATAAATAATAAAGTTTCTTTTCAAGTAGACATCGTTTCTATCGGATTTTAAACAAATTTAAAATTTCATCTGAAATCTATGTTTATTAATGTGCAAGTTCTTATTATTGTGTAATAGTCAAGTGGGATGTTTACATATCATATATACGTTTAGACGGAGAAGTGCAAAAATTCATTTCATTTAAAAATTAACTTTCGTATAAATAAAAATATTGCCTTTTCTGAATGGATCTTTGAACCCTTTTAGTGTTCCTCTCCCCCCCCATTACAATATATTAGATACAAGCTTTTTCGTTTTACATTCTGAAATGAAGATTTGTTAAGTAATTGCTTGTTATTAATATTTTTCCTCCCCCGTTACAATATATAAGATACAAGCTTTTTCCTTTTACATTCTGAAATGAAGACTTTTTAAGTAGTTGCTTGTTATTAATATTTTTTTAATCATCATAGGAACTTCCCTGGCTTGTCTAAAAGATAAATAATTTACATGACTGAATACAAAATAAATTCTGTTTAAAAAAAAAAAAATTACTGCAAGCTAATTGGTTCAGTCATTTCTTCTCCACATTAACAAAAGCCCAAATTTCTAAAGTTTACTAACTGGTAAGGGAGAAAAAAATAATTTTGAATGATCAGAATCTAATAAAAGTCGCTGAAAAGTATTAAGGTTTTAACAAAACATGAACACAGTTTTCTCGCTTTAATAAAATGCTTAAAACTAGAGCATGATAAGTTAAATATCCTAAACTTATTGAATAATTTGTTGTCCTAGTTTATTACTTTTCTCTCCCTGAAGTAAGAATAATCTCAATTTTTATAATCTGTAAAAATATTAAAATTTTAATATTATTATTTTATTGCCTTTTTAACTTCATTCTGCATTTTAATTTGCATGTAAAAGCTTACGGAAATTAAGTCCAATAGTCAGATTTGTAAATTAGATTAAATAAAGTTGGTTTTTTAAACTTATGAATATCAACGCTTGTAGCGATAGCTCTGTGATAATAATTTATTGGTATCAGGCTTGTACCTAATTTCTTCAGACTTAAAAAATGTGAAGAATTGCTTCACATCGATTTGCTTGAGAAAGGCGAAGATCACACTCGAAAGCATAGATATATTGCCTGTAATGTGTGCATAAATTCAATCAACAGATGCATGAATTGAAATAAACTTTAATAAATTCTAAATAAAATTGCTTGTGACATGGTGGAGTAATCTAACTTTAGCATCATCATCGTTTTTAGATGCGGACTAAAAATACTCAGACAGATCTTATGTTTCAAAATGGAGGAAAAAGAAGTTAACAGCATTTTCAAATCTTTATAACTAAAACAGAATTTTCTTAGAAAGAGTCATTTGTCTCCCCGAGAATGAACTTTTCAAAACATATGCAATTCAAAGAACGAATAGTTCACAATCAATGCTTAAACTGCTAAGAAGATGGTTTTGAAACATGGTCAATTCCAAATAAGGATTTAATGTTGATAATTAAACTTAATTATGAACTTAATTAAAAATTGACTTTTTCTTCCCCTTTTTATGTCTAGGCATGTAGAGGATTGGCCGGTTGGTTTATTTGATTATGACAAACTAATCGAGGGCTATCTCGAGTAAGGGAAAAGATGTCTTCGTGGAGAACTTTCTAAGAGAAAGTGATTCGTATACACGTTACACATGGAGAAAAACCACGAAAGCGCCCATGCAGCCAGCTGGTACTCGAACCCCGGACCGAGCTATCAGTGTTCAGCGATTTTGCCGCTGGTGGGCTCGCATGTAAATGAACTACAACTGCTTTAGACGAATACGTACACCTTTATACTTACACATAAACTATGCGGTTAACAGATATTTTAAAATGCTCTATTTAATTTTAAAACTCAGAAGTTGAGAGTAAAACTGGGGTAAGTTATTGCAGTAAAATCTGAAAACCCTTTTCAGGTAGTCTTTGAGGTTATATAGTTTAATTAATAAAAATAAAATCAATATCACCATTTTTATCACATTTTCCTCCGTCTGAACTTAAATTTAAGGATTTAAACCTGTCAGAATGAAGCAATGATTACTCTCTCCTTGCGAAAGAAGAATTATAATCTATTAAAATACGACCGGAAATTGTGGCTAAAATCATTGTCTATTAGAATTAAAACTTTGCTTCTAATACCCTGATAATAAATTAAATAATTTTGAATTATTGGATACTGGAATAATGTAAAATTAATTTAATCGATCCGAACATTGCAATATCACTCTGCGTAAAGTTTCTTTTAAGCAAAAGAATTAAATTCCAATAATAGATAAAGTCTGTAGCGTCATTAGGTTTTTTGGAGTAGGAGACGTGAAAAATGTACAGTGTCCTCGCTGGGAATCGAACCCTGAACCTCTCGAATACGCGTTAAGTGTGCTTCCAATTAAAGCTCGAAGGTATGCGAAAAGGAGAGCGAAAACACCTTGTAAGTCATTGTGCTTGCAATCAATTATTAAAGCTACATGTCAGTACCTCTGCCTGGCAAAATTATTTTAATGTGCATTTCACCAAGTTTTTTAGCCCCGTACGGTGGTTGTCTTTATGCTTTAAGGTATTGCAGATGTATTCAAAAGCTTATAAAACAAAGTTAAGATTTAACATTTATCTGAATTTGCAACAGGAAATACGATATGCATACTGAATTTTTCTTTGCCGATGTTCACAGACATGCATTCCATATAATTTCCCTAAAGTATAGACTAACTTTGTTGTTTTCGATGTTACTGAAGTCACATATATGAATATTCACGATTTCAAAGGGTCTTTTAGAAGGGGAAAAAACAATAAGGACAAATAAAATTGAAGTAAAAATTCTCCTTAGGAAAAAGAAATCATTATAGAATGCATGAAAATATGCTAAAGATTTTTTGCATCCCACACCTTTCATAAGGAATAACACTGAAAGAAAAGAAGAAATAAACAGAGAGTGGGAAAAAAAAAAAAAAGAGTTGCTTCGTCCACTAGAATTACAGTTGGCGGAGTTTCTAAGGGAGTCGTGTACGCTGGAGGTTAGTACGCTGGACTTAAAAGAGAAAGAAAGAAAAAGGAAGAAAGCAAGAAATAACAGGATAGGATGCCTATTCTTGCACATCGCATTAGGAATGTTTGGTGCCTTTCCCTTGAATAAGTAAGCCCTAATGATAGGGGGTGAGTCTGCTCTGAGAAGAGGCGGGAAAGCGAGAACCCGTCCGCTTGATTGCCATGCTGCTATGCACAGCGCCACTATCAAGGAAACCAATAACAAAAGGATTGCAACATTTGGCGCAGTTATCGCTCTTTTCATTTCACTCCGTTCTGAAGAAGGATGGGAAAATAAAACTTCTGGAATTAGGACAGATTAAGAATAATGATAACGAGGTAGTAAAATTAACTAGGTTTATTAGCTCAAAAATCGCTTAAAATAGGGAGAGAACAGAATGGTTCAAAAAACACGCATAGATAAAATGAAAATTTTGAAGTTAGTAACAAATTTAGCTTCATCAAGCATACAACATATTAACAAGAAAATCAAATCAGGCCAATTTTAGCGAATTATTGCTTTAGTTTCAGCGGCTGTTATAGTTTTTCCAACTTTTTAGCTTATATTTTTCAGTATCAGTGAAATATAATTATACTTTCCAGTTACGATGAAATAAAATCATAACCATCTTCCTTATCTGATCGGACGAGAATTGTCCTCTCAGGAATTCTGAAAGATTATTAACTTTTTCTGATAGTAAATCTATTGTGACAATTCTAACATAATTCTTTTTGAAATGCCTTGGCAAGCATTGAAAAATTTCTAAGGCATTTATGCTTGTTACAATAAAACTGGCCGCCTAACAGTGATAGTGGTTAGCGACGTCGACTGCCTTGCCGAAGGGTTCGAGTTCGAGTCTCGGAGAAGACATGAATGATTGTAAATGAATAATGTCTGTGCGGCATGGGGGACCTCTAATGCGGCGAGCCATACGTCTTCTCGAGAGGCTGATGGCCGGAGAAGACGGGTGAGTGACCCTCGGACCCGAGTGTGCTCCACTTGAAAACTGAAGACGGAACTGACAAAGTTGTACTGTCACTTGTATGTTCCCCCAAATCTCTTGCCAACAGCAGGAGTAATCTTACTCATTGCCACGATGAATTTCGTGGGCTTGCTCTGATACAAGATGAAAGAGATTAGTCACAACAGCAATAGCAACAAAATGAGTTATTGAAGAGGATAAAAGAGATTAGTCGCAACAGCAACAGCAACAAAATGAGTTATTGAAGAGAAATACGCTAATTTTAGGGGGAATAATTTATTTATTTGGGAAGTTTCTAAATTAATTCCTAAGCAATAATGCGTACTGAATTTAGGAACACTAACTTTTGGAGAACACCTCATTTTAAGGAAATTATTTTGTAATACACGAAAAAAGCTTCGAAAACAAGCACGCACATAGTTCAACTTTATAATGAATGAAAAGTAAAATACTTGATTAATTGAAAATCAGATAAGCTTAGTCCATTTCTAGTAGTTATTAACTAAATTCTGTTCTAAGAGCAACATGAGTAGATTTATTTTAGTACTCCAAAGCATGTCGCACATTAATATGTCTTCAAAATACCCTTCTTTATACTAATTTTTAAATTTTTGACAGCTAATTATCACACAGTTTTAGTTCAAGTCAAATAAATTAGCACAATGCAGCAATGTTGAGAATGATAAGAAAAAAGAATATTTTGACAGAAGTTACATTATTACAGACTTATTTAAAAATTGAAACTTTACACAAGTCTATAGGTTTTCTTAACGGCCTGCAACTGTGTTAAATTAAGTTCATTTTAATTCTGTATTGCTAATCATAATTAAATTAACTAATTATAGATATTCTAAACGCATTATATGCAAACTGAATATCAAATAAATATGTAATTTTTATCAGAAGATTTTACTCAAGATGCGAAACAGAAATTATTAAAAGCCAAACCGGAATATTCCATGCAAAATCTTCCAAGAATATCCGGAAAAAAAAGTGCCCTGAAATTTAAAACTCATAAATAAATATGCTAATAAAGTAGTTACAGCATCAAAACAAAGTTAGCTTATTTTTGAGATGAGCTGTATTTATTAATGGAGCTTAAAAAACTTAATTTTCTATTTAAAAAATTCACCATTCACACATATACTGAACTCTTAGTTTAAGAAGTTTCAAGAAAAGTAAGAAAGTAGCTTGTTTTTCTCGTAAAGAAAAGGACAGAAATATTACAGTCGGATTTTAATCATCACTAAGCCCACTAGCGGCCAAGTGGTAAAAAGTCCCGGAACACTGATAGTTCTGTCTGGTATTCGAATTCCGTCAAATGGGCTGGCTGCTTGGGCGTTTTCGTAGTTTTCGCCATGCGTATTATTCGAGCATACGAACCAGTTTCCCTTAGAAAGTTCTCCGCTAAGGCAACCCTCACCTTAGGCAAATAGCCCCCGAGTGCTTTGGCATAATCAAAAGCAATTAAACCGAAACCAATCCCCGCGCGAACGAACTGGAAATCTTCTTGATTACATATTTCTACACGAAGTCGTCTTCCTCTTAGGTAGATAGGCCTCGGGTCCTTTGCAGTATTCAGATAACCTAGCCTGACTTAACCCACTTATTACAGCTTGCTTAGAAAATTAAAAAAAGTTACTGTATAAACAAAAAGGCAATCACATTACTATTGTGAGCTAATATCTTTCAATCTGAGTATGATATTCAGTTTGAAAAGGAAAAGAAGAAAATCGTTGAAAATATTAACTGCTCTGATTCCCGAAGCCCATTTGAATCCATTTATGCAAAGCTATGGGTCGGGTGACACTTGTGAATGTCAGCGTGGTGGCTGATTAGCAGATTGGTTAGTTAAATGATTTTGATACCATTTACTGAAGAAGGGGGACTGCAAGATTCATTTAATTTTTAGTATCAGAGGTGCTATAAGTCTCAAAACTCATTTTGGTCCGAATCACTTTTCAAGTTGTTGCTACCAAACGACATCGCCATGTTTTTAAAGACATCAAATAATGAAGAATATGTGTGTATGTATGTATGAT
The DNA here is from genome assembly GCF_044657685.1 of Stegodyphus dumicola. Classification (NCBI taxonomy): domain Eukaryota; kingdom Metazoa; phylum Arthropoda; class Arachnida; order Araneae; family Eresidae; genus Stegodyphus; species Stegodyphus dumicola. Next base: position 195,521,228 of record NC_140780.1, read on the forward strand.
CATCGCATTGTGAAAAACGGACGGCATCTAGAGCCGCCGAATTTTTAATACCTGTAGTTCCCCACCCGAATATGGGCACCTTAAAGGCATACGGGCACCTCAATAACCGAATTTAGTTTCGAATATGGGGGGCACCTCAAGTAAAACACAAATTCGAAATTCAAAATTTGGTCTGTTTTGAATTTCGAGTTTTTTTTTTTTTTTTTTTTTTTTAATTTATCTCTTATTTTGGGTAAATTTAACGATTTTTTGTTTAATAAATTCAGTGATTTTGAAAGCAAGAAGTGGCACCATTGTTCGAAATAAAACATATTTATCTCCAGCGCTTCAGACTCTTGTCAATGGGAAAAATTTAAGGTATTTGTCTTTCAGTTTTAACACACAAATTCGCCTGTTTGAAAGCAACGTGTTGCCGCTGCCTAAAGTAGAATACTTATTATCTCCACGCTCTAGGGTGCTGCGATTCAGTAAAGCATAAGATAATTGTCAAATTTAATTTACCTGTTACTGAGTAGCAGACAAAGTGACTGAAAAACAATAAACTCAGTTCTTAATTTTGTTTACTCTTTTTAATCTGATTGACTTAAATAAAAGGCCTTTAAATAATGAAATGCCTAATTAGAAATTTTAAATATTTTTATGAAATGACCCTAGCTAAACTCATTAAAACCATTATATACTTTTTCCCATTTGATGATCATTTTTAACGAGCTCGGCCTCTCGAGAGACTAGTTCTCAAAGAAATAATATAACGATTATAAAAATAATAATAAAAAAATGTATCGCAACACCTAACACTCTGTCAGAAATTTCTAAAGATATGCTGCTTTTAAATATTTGGTGATTTTGTTCTTGACTTTTAAGTGGCATTAAGTGCGAGAAAAGCGGTGTTTAATAATAATAATAATCAAGCTGCAAAGGGGAAAAAAAAAAAAAAAATGCTTGTATTAGCAAGATGGTTTCCAAGAGCAAACTGGTAAATGCGATGCTCAGCGAGATCATAAAAAATCTTAACAAATCTTCTGGTACGATGTTAAAATCTGACCCCCCCCTTTTTTTTTTTTTTTTTGGTAGACAAATAGTTTCGTACACAAATTCGTTTTAGTACACAAATAGTTGATATTTGCAAATGCTTCAGAATTTTTATTCTTAAGGACCCAAGAATTTTTTAATTAGGATTATAAATTCCCAGCACCTGCGTTTTAATTTTGCAACTTCTGGAAGAAACGCTTTCTCTCCCGCAAAGCACGTTCATTTAATAAAGTATTAACTAGAACTAACTTAATTAACTAAATTAAATTCAAGATTTTCGTTATTCTAGAAGAGATGAATGCAAAAAAGTAGAGTTCATTTATTATAAACAATTTTGCCTATTTTTCTTTCTTACATATTACACTCATTCATATTTTATTAATTTTTTAAGTATAAATCACATTCTGATGGGGGCAGAACATCCCAATCTGAAAGGCCAATGTGGTTAGACCTCCAAGCTCTAAAAACAATGACGTCATTGTTTCTAAATAATTATTTTAAAATATTTTTCAACTCTTTTGAAAACCTATTCAATTTAAAATTTATCATCCGCAACTCATACTAAATAGGGATATGAAAAAGAATATAATTCATTCAAAAGTCTTAGCGTTATTTAAAATTCAAATCAATTTAAAATGTTGTCAATTTGAAGATAATTTTAAGCTTAGAAACTGGAGAAAAAGTATTTCTATTCTTTAAAAGAATTCGTGGATCTCTGCCGTGTTACTTGAACAAATGGTTCAAAGGAAGTTAAGTCCGCAATGACAATGGAGTAATATTTCTTATCTAGGCCAATCGTCTCTTCTCTAGATCGTCATTGGTGAGATGACACTCATCCTTCATTGGTTAGCGTGATAATTTATTCCCGGTAAACTGCAAGTATTACAATGGTTACGATTCTACATATTAGTGAATATAGAAACCTAATTTGAGTAATTGTGCTTTCGATTTATTGCTGGCTCCCAAGGATTTTGCATTATTGTTCATATCCATTTAAAACATCGTGTGATTTTCTTGAATACTGCGTCCCTCAGTCTTGTTGTGATGATGCATATAATTACCATTTTTAATATCAGTAATTCCAGAAGTTTATTTGATGTGAAATTTAAATCATGTGAAATACTTTTAACATTCATACTTTTAAGAGAGGAATGTATTCTTCGGTAGAGATAGTTTCGTGATGCAATAAATTTAAATAAAATACGTTATCAGTAGAAATCGGTAAAAAATATGAAAAGAAATTTATCGGATAAAAATAAGTATAAAAACTCAGATAAATAAATACTTTAATGACATAGCCGCTGTTACTATTATTATTGCCCTGCTGCTGTATGGATCATTAATTTTCCATGTTCTACATTTTATTCAAAGAGTTTTTCCCCCCTTTGCCCCTTTAACTGACGTTACATATGAGTGATTTTTAATATTCTTACTTAAATTACATATTTCCCTAATAATTTTTAATACATAGATGGATAGTTTTTTTCAAAAGAGAAACTATTTGTGCTTTAAAACAAAGAAATAAACAAACGAATAGAGTAAAAACAGACAACATCGGAATAAAACTTTAAAAATCTTAATATTTCAGTTGACAAGACATCAGCAAGTTTACCCTACTTTAGCATTTCTACATTTTTTTAATCGAATAACAACTTTGAAATGCAATAAATTTCATCGCATAAAGATTATTTTCAATTAGAAATAAACGTCCACAAAGGAATTTTTTTCTATTATATTCTAATTACGCTGTTATTTTGTCGGTGAATCACATGCAAGGCGTTTTCATGAGGAAAAGGGCCAGAGTGATTAAACGCTTCCAAAAATGCGGAAACGAACTCAATGAAATTGAAAATGACACCAGTCTCCACATCCGCATAATTGATTATCTTAAAATACTTACCAATAACAGAAAAACAAATGTCAACGCGCTGGGAATAAACTATTAGTTTTAATTAAACTCCAAATTCTGTAGATTGATACCATTAATAATGGCTTTCGTAGGATTAATGCATGTAAACGATAAACGAGATCTTGAACTTCTCTTCCTGCATTGATTTTTTTCTTCTTTTTAATTTTTTTTATGAAGTTCAAATTTATATTGAGCCTCCTTTACTGTCTATCAAGCGGAAAGTGTATCTCCTTCTCTTTTGGGTAATGTAAGTCGATGATTTTAAAAACTGTGTACTTATTTCTTTCAGCGCATTTCAGTTTTGCTCAAATAATAAGAGTTTGCGTGCAGGTAAGTATATACTTTTAATAGTTTGAATATTCTTAGTGTGTGTATGTGTATATAATTTACATATTATTTTCATTTGCATTTAAAAATGGAAAGCGGAGAATGGATTTCTGATAGTTTATCATTCATAAAATTTTGAATAACGGAAATAAAATAAAACACAATGGGATAAAATCAAAAAATTATAGTGCATATTACTGATAACTCTTACTTTAAACTGGGAATAGCCTTAAAATATTCTCCCGAGACTTAAAATCAGCATTTTGAGTATTAACTATTTTCCATTTTAATGCTTTAAATCCTCTTTTATTAAACTTATTCTTCATTCCTTTGGGTGTTATCCTCCACTCCCCCCCCCCCAAAGAAAAATTCTTTAAATCTAACTCCAAGTATCTTTTTAGCCAAGCAGATCTGCTGTTTGAGACAAAAACAATGCTAACTGACAAAGGTAATTCTAATTTCCTTCATTACTCAAAAGTTGTGTTCAAGAGACAAAAATATAAATTTAAGACTTAAATATTTAAATAGTGCATTTATAAAGCACAGGCGAGTTTTAATTACTAGATCTTAATTCAGTTTTAGAATCTTCACAAGTCCGAAAATTCATTTTTTCATTTGCTGAGAAACAGTTCAATTCTTAGTCACCAGAGTCCTTGACAAGTTTTGAGTCCATCAACGACCGAGCGGTCAAGTCACTGAACACTGGTAGTTCGGTCTGAGGTTCGATTCCTGCGAACGGGCTGGCTGCATGGGCGTTTTTGTGGTTTTCTCCATGTGAAACGTGTATACGAGCCATTTTCCCTTAGAAAGTCCTCCAAGAAGGCATTCATTGCCTTAGGCAGATAGCCCTCGAGGCTTTGCCGTAATCACATAAACCAAGGTAAACCTTGCAAATGTTTAGCAGATGCATCAAAGTACTTTTGACATTTACAATTATGAACTTGGGCTTATGAAATTCAAGGTACTTAAAATGTCAATCTCCTTCCTTACCAAGTTGCCAGATTTCATTAATATCTCAAATACAATGCTTTATGCAAAATTAAGTCTTTTATTTGAAATCTTATCTCTTAATTCAACAAGTCCTACCTTTCCATAACTGGCAAGTTTATAGACAAATTTTGCAACAAATTTAAAGCAAATTTGGATGGCTCTTTTCCCTGTCTTGCCCCAAAAGAATATGAACTTTTATTCATCTGAATTTTTAATTTTTATCATTAGTGGTCGATCTTAAGAAATGGAGAAAGAAGTTATTAAAATATTTTCCCCTTTTTATGATGGAAACCACACTTTAATAAAAATTTGAGTAACGGAAAAAGGTAAAATTTGAGTGAGGAAAAAAGTCACACTTTAATAAAAATTTGAGTAACTTCTAATAGCATTTTAAACCTGATAGTTTCTGTCTTCTGAACCCGTTAACAAACATTAATACACATAATTCAGGTATTTGCTTCCTAGGATGTAGAATATTGTATTGAATTTTAAATTTCAATGTTACGAATCATTTTTATTAACAGTTATATATTACAAATAATTCTCTTCAATTCAAGTTATCATGATTGCACAAATGCAGAAAGTGGACTGAAATCTTATTTTTTTGTGAGGAAGCTAAATAATAGTCTACAAATAATAATTAGACGGTAACAGACTTCTTACCGTCCCACTTTTTAATAACTTCAATGATTCTAGATTTTGAATTAAATTTATTATTTCCTTCTTAACTTTGAATTTGTCCAATTTCACACAAAATAAGTACTAGAAAATTTACCTGCAGATTTTTAGCTTATTTTGGCTGATAGCTTAAAAAAGGACAGCTGATTGTACATATCATCATCAAGGCATCATTATCTTTACAAATATAGGTCATTGACCAACAGTTATCCTGAATGTGATACTAGAGAACCTTAAAGTTGATGTATAAAAAAGTCATATCGAGAAATTTAGTAAGTTACTTGACAATAGCCACGATGAATTGCATCGTTATATTTACATCATATACATTACTGAAGTGTTTTTACATCTAAGGTATCGTTTCCGTTAAGAAGTTGGTAACAATTCTTCCCCGTTTTGAAGGCAGAACAGAACTGTTCAACAGGATCTAACTCTTCCTAATGTCCATAAATTAGTTACAGCTGCACTTAGGTATTTATTTTTCATTAATATTGCATAATTAGTTTATTCATTGCTCTTTCATATTAACATATTTATTTTGGTAATGCAGGAAAAACTACATCATGAGACGTCTTTGATCTGAAAGCTTGAACGCATTTTAGTTTTAAACAATTATAGTATTGGCCACAGAAAATGAACACAAAGTTGCGGCTGATTTTAAAAAGAAGGATTTAGGGTGCTGGTGTTTAAAATAACGCCAGGAAAGATATTTTGATTTTAAATGGAATGCTGTTTTCGTTTAGGGTTCATTTGGGTTGGAGGGTCATTTATTTACATTTATGAGCACACATCATTTAAAAATCCAGTCTTATTCTATAAAGATTTTTCTTTGAAGCAATATGCCCATCAGCATTTTGCAGAGCAAAATCAAATGTTATTGTAAAAATTCACAAAACTGTTTCCCAGATATAGTATCGAAAACACAGCACATAGTTTCTAGAGATTTTACATCTCATAGAAGTGGTGAAATACATAAAATAGAAAGTAAGAGTATTCCAAGATTATTTACGATGCAATTTACCATAATTTCATTTTTTAAGGGAGTTTTGTGTCTTTACCAAGAAATCTCTATAAAAATTGACAAAAGTAAATGTTTAATTGAAAAATAGGAAATAAATAAATTGATGACTAACTCTTCTGTTTGACCCAGCACAGATACCCTCCAGCTCATGGAAACTAAGCACTGATTGAAACTCAAAGGTAAGAAATAAACATTTTTCGAAGTTTAAATAATTGTATGGCTATTTCTGTTTTCTTACCAATGAAGCATTTTTGAGTTAGTATTCCTGCTTTCAGCCATACGCTTTCTGAATGAAGCTTAAAATTAATTACTGGGATTTCAGAAGAGAAGGAAAAATTTGATGTAAGTAGTAGTAGTAATACAAAGTAGCAGCAGTGTTATTAAGTAAGTAATACTTAGTAGCGTAACAGTAGTAGTAGTAGTAGTAGCAGTAGTAGTATTAGCAGCAGCAAGAGTAGTATTAGTAGTAGTAATGGCAGTAGTAGAAGTAATAGTAGTAGTAGCAGCAGCAGCAACAGTAGTAGTAGTAAAAGGAATCAGAGTAGAAATAGGTAAAAAATTGATACAATGTTAGTAATGATAGTTATAATGATCATATCAATCGATAACAATAATATTTTCGCCTTTGCATGCGCAAATTCGGAAATATAAAAATTTCGCCTTTACTTAACTAGTTCTGCAAAATAGTTCCGGCCCTAATTCTTTAGAGTATTAATTGCTTTTATAATTTATAATTATTTTATTAATTGCTTTATGACTCATATCCACTTTCTAAATCGTCAAAGCGATGATAAAAATGTAGTCAATAAAGAATCCTAATTCTTTCTCCCTTTAATTCCCTCCCCTCTTTGTTTCCCAGATTTCCCATGCTCTTATGCAGACTAAAACGTGTTGTAGTTTAGTGATTCGATGACTCTAAATTTTTCATTTAACAAATGAAAAGTTGAGAATTCCGGAAAAAGGGAAGTGTACAGAAAACACGTGTACTTAACAAATAAATTGTCAAACATTTAATTATTCTCAGAATTTCTTCAAATTATTACACATTTTAGAAACTGCGGAATATTTCTGCTAACAATTTATTTTTCATGAATGCATTTATTGCTAAATAGTTTGACTTAAAAAGATAATTACAAAACACCATTTTTGTGTTTCTTTATTGAGATACGTGATAAAACTATTGTTAGAGATTTAAATTTTTGGATTTTTCATAATCAATTCATTACAGGTTTACATTAAAATACCAGGTAGTTTAAGTTTTTAGTTTATTTTCCTTCCCCAGTTATTTCATTTTTAGGGTTTTTCCGTGTAAGTTTCCCTTTTTTCTGCACAATATTCTTATTTTCAGCTTCTGAGTATTAACAAGGGTATTTGAATCTGAGTACAAACAGATAAATTTGAGTAAAAATTATAAAATGCATCTGAGTGAAATAATATCTGTTTTAATAACATAAATCCTTAAATGAATATATGTCATTTAGTGCGCAATGAAATATTTTATAGTTTGTTGTTAACTTTTCTTTCCATAGTGCTCTTCAAATTATTCGGGATGAAATTTATGGACGGTTAGCGAGGAAACGTTTACACTCCACTCATTCAAGCAATGAATATATAACAATATGCCAAACAAATAATCGTTGAAACTTTCTCAATCAGTCTTTTATAAATAAGAAGTTTGAGAGAAATTAAATTTCTGTGTTATAGTTAAATACACGCAAGAGTTTTACTTTACTGCTCTCTATTTGAAAATTGCTTACAGGATAGCGAAACGCTGAAAGAAAGTCAAAAAGCATAAAATGTTCATCACCATTGATTGATGATATTGTTCACGATTTTTTTTTCTTAGTCTTGTCTTAATAAAAGGGATGGAATAGATTTGATCATAATATTTAATTAAAAAACAGGTACTATCATTTTGTTCAAGTAAAGCGAAATTTGTCAAAAGAACATGAAGGTTACTACAGGTTTTAACCAGAGATTTGCAACCTTGCAGCTTTTACTTATATAGGATGATTTGCATATATCTCTTGCCGTTCTTAATCATTCTTATTAAAGTTATTAGTACATATAACTGGGCTGTAGCTAGACAACCTTTCTGGCTGTGAAACTCATCCACGAATGAAAACGATAACATAACAAATGCACTAATTTATCTAGTTTATGCTTCTTCCTGAGGAATAAATTTGCTGTTCACAATTTCTAATTATAAAAGTTATAATTCAGTTGCCACGATTGGCGACAATTTTTGGTGTTGCTTTCATTCTGGCTTACTTTGGCGATTGGAAACTGATAACCCAAGACATGTGAAACGGGGCTGGGAAAATAAAAGAAAGATGCGTAAAAAATAGAGAACACACTGCGAGATAAGTTGAACAAAAAAGGAAATGGAATGAAAAAATTCTTCCCTTCTCACCTCCGCCTCTTTTTATTTATTTTTTCTTTTTATTTTATTTATTTATTTATTTTTTTTACTAAAGCGAATGAGAAGCAGATAACTGATTCTGCAGTTCTGAACTGGAAAATTTCGCAGAACCAGTACAACTTCGTTGGTAGAACACGCCCAAACAACCACTACATCAGTGTTTCCAAGCTTTGTGTTTTACCTGCGAATTTTCTTATTCTTTTTCATCTTTTCCTTTCCTCGTTGTGCTTTGCTTTTTTTTTCCTTTCTCTCTCGTTGTTTCTCTATCGGCCTATTATACGTTTGTATCTCCCCCATCCAAGTCTTCCCCCTTTAGCTTGCATAGCTTATACAGAATAGTACTAACCTCCCTTTTTCTCATTGGAAGTTTGGTGCCAGGATAATTCTATGTTCCAGACACTGTTCCAGTGCAAAAACAGTTTTGCGTTTTTCCGTTGCTAGGGAACGAGTAGATATTATATCGTGCTTTGCGCTCCTGATTTAAAAAGGATATTCCCCGTATCATTCTAAGACGTTCGCTGCAACTCCGATTAAAGACTGGTTATTCGTAGACTAAAAAAAAGAACGTTAAAATTATATCAGAACTTTTCAAAGGTCCTTAGTAATTTTCAAGAACATATAATTAAATCACATGTAATAGATGCAGAAGCACATCCTCTCTAACGAAAGAGAAACAAAAGCTATCTGGCAGTTTAATGGAAGGTTGGATTGCTTTATTTAACCTTTATAAAGTAGAACAGACGTACAATTATCAAAATGAAGCGTAGGATTTTTTTTAACCTTTAAAATTTTTTAAAAAAGAAATGATGGACTAAATTCTGAAGGAAAATAATTATTTTAGTTATGCAAAGCGAAATCATAAACATTGACTTTCCTCTAAAATAAGAATGGAAAGTGAAATAAATTATAGATGTAAAAAACGAAAGGTATTTCCTGTATAAGATGAGAAGCTCAAACAAATAATCAAAATTCTTTAATTATCCTGATAAATGACTTGAGATATGCCATCCATGTACTGAATATTTATAATAATTTACATGTTTGAAATATGAATACTTTTTCTTAATGCAATTCAAAAGTTGTTAAATAATAAAAAGAAAGGAAAAATACATGCTCACTTTATTTCATAAATTTAATTCTAAGTCTAGAGCATTTTCCAACGTACTGATCAGGCGGAATCACAAATTTAAGTTTTCATACCTGTCGCACGTTTTCTTTCATGTTTTTTGAGAAAGTATTGGCTTAATGTTTCATAGTTTGTTCTTTTAGTTTGAGATAGCTACAATATTTTGAACGCCGCTGTTGATATTTTTCTGCCGCCCAACCGGGATAATAGTTAGCGATTCTGACTGCCATACCGAAGGGCGCTAGTTCGAATCTCGGAAAAGGCATGAATTTTTGCAAATGTATAGTGTCTGTGCGGCATGGGGACACTCTAAATATAGGGCGAGCCGAAAGTCCTCTCGAGAGGCTGGTGTAGGGAAAGAGGGGTGGGAGACCCTCTGACCTGTCCTTCCGGGGCTCTCTCCATCAAAGGGGGCGGAACTGAGCAAAGTCGTACTGTTCCCTGCATGGTGCTCAAGGCTCTTGCCAGTGACAGGAGCAGTCTTGCACTCCTTTTCACGATACATTTCGTGGACTTGTTTTGATGTTACTGTCAGACAAGTGAGATAAGTCACAACAACAACAAATAATATTCTGGAGGTTAAATGCTCTCTATAGATTTGTTTTATTCTTCATTTTCTTAGACTATACTTTTAATTAAAACAGAATGTAATACAATCAGTTTACTTTTTGTAATATGGGTATGGAAACTGAAGTCTGACTAACATGTATTAAATTAATAACCTAACATATATTAATGTAATGAAACTAACATGTATTAAATTTTATCTTGCAGATCAGTTTCAAGTAGTTAGCTCGGTTACTTTAAGGCAAAACATGCGAGGGCTATCTGCCTCAGAGGATTGATGCCTTCATCGAGGACTTTCTAAAAGAAACTGGCTTATATTCACTTTATGCATGAGAAAAACCACGAAAACTAATCTTGCATCCAGGTGTCGAGCTCCCAGTATTCAAAGTTTAGAACTGGTGTCAGAACAGGTGGGGGGCGCTTAAAATGCTCAGTCGCCTTATTAGTTCAGAAACTTTTGTTTCACGTTAGTGTTGTCTTTTTCTAATTCTATGGTCTTTTTATATCATTCTAGGCATGTAGATGGAGAACTAAGAGCAGGAAATGCAATAAATGAATATGTATAACTAACTAGAAATTTCTTTTTTCGATAATTTTTACCTTCAGATAATTGATTAGTTTGGAAAAAGTAAAGAAATAATATGCACATAAGTAACAGTGGCATGGTATTAGGTCAGCACATCAGTGACCTAGTGGTAAAATTGCTGAACATCAGTAAGTTTATTCCATTATTATATTATCATTAGTAAGTTCGAATTTCATAGATCGAGCTAGTTACATGACATTTTGACCGTACATAACCGTACATAACGTGTACATTTGTACCGTACATAACGTGAATATAAGTTAGTATTCCTTAGTATGTCTTTCACGAAGGCACGAGTGCTTTATCTAGACACAAATCCTTATGTGCATGCCATAATAACAAACAAGCAATAAAGTTTCGCGTTACTCTGGCTTGACAACTCGTGTAATGAGTAAGGATCCCATTTAAAAAAAAATTAAATAATCTGTCTGTCTCTCTAATCTATCTATTTATATATATATACACACATATATATATATATAGATATAGATATAGATATACATATACATATTTTAATTTACAGTGCGTCGAAAATAAGAAGCTATATAATTTAAACTTACTAAACATTCTTAGATTATTAAGTTGGATTATTCTATTAGTGAAATTACGTTTATAGTCTCAATTATTATCGTTTGACGAAACGCACTATAGGTATTAACTTAGCTCGAGTTTTGAGCTGCTTTTCTCTTGATAAATCCGGCTCAAACCTCGAGTTGAGCTATTTACCATTTATTGCAACTTTTGGTACATATTTACTGTATATTTGAAAAGTATTTAATTTTTACAAGAGTTCTTTCTAAAATTATTTGTGCGTTAAAATTTCTTAATTGTTTTCACCCTTTTTAATTTTGAAGTCATCTCGATTTGTAATTTTTACTTTAGTTTTTACGAGATAGCTTTTACTGCTTTAATATTGTTTCTAATTGTTACACGATTTTACATTTTTTCTAAGGAACTATAGTGTCAAATGTATTTTTTAGCATTAGCTTTTAAACATTCCTCTTACTTATAAAATTAAAAAAATTTTGCAGCTCAATGCGCAAAATTCTTGACCACTAAGGACTCTAATTCATATTGTCTTGCTACTTTTATATATACATATGTATATAGATTATTTAATTTTTTAATAATTTTAATAATTTTATATATATTTATATATATTGATGGCGTAGTACGTAGATAGCATAGAAGTAGAATGTAGAATTTGTCATGAACAGCAAGAATTTAGATTGCGTTGAATGCTGAAATGTTGATCCATAATGAATAGGAAACTGGCAGCCGACGCAGATTAAATCTTCATTTTTATTTCAGTAAACATGCTGCAAACACTAATAGCTTCGCACATTAATTGTGTCGATTTCACAATGTTTACATTTTTGATGGATTTGCAATAAGAGAGCAGCAGGTACCAGTCCAGCTAGGCCGAAATTTAGAAAGCAAGTATGTTGTGTTCAGGATGAAATTTTAATTTAGGCAGAATTAATTTTGGATCTCAATGCATTTTTATTGGATAATTAATGCTGCTGTAAAATTATTATTGGTCTTTTTAGTTCCATTTACATCATCAGTGTAATAAGAGAGTCCTACGACATGCATTAGTCTCGAAATAAGACAGTGCAAAACGAAATTACTATTTTTAGAATAGACAGGGGAAGTTAATTTAAACATTAAGAGGCTATTGTTAATTTCAATTATAATTTATTTTTTACATATTTTTTTATCTTTTCTCTCGTACATACATAAAAATACAAATATGTAAGTGTGAGCATATATATATATGCCCACACTTTCTCGACTTTTAGAGATTTGATAAGTAAATCTTATATATATATGCTTGCTAAATACTTATAAACGTACTTGCTAAATCTCTAAAAGTCAAGGAAACTCACTTATTAGTAGATTTAAAGCAATTCACACGGCCCACCAGCGGCCGAGCGGTAACGTCGCTGAACACTGGTAGTTCGGTCCGAGGTTCGATTCCCGCGAACGGGCTGGCTGCATGGGCGTTTTCGTGGTTTTCTCCACATGTAACGTGTATACGAGCCAGTTTTCCTTAGAAAGTCCTCCACGAAGGCATCCCTTCCTTAAGAAGAAGTCCAACTTCTCTTCGGAGTAGGTTCTGGCAAACATTATTCCATGTAATATGGACAAGACAACAACAACAAAGCAATTCACAAAAAAATCTTAAAATTACTAATAAACCATTTTATAATAAATCCTCCTGTTTGTATGCACTTCCAAAATTTCATACAAATCCAATTAAATTCAGATTTGTAGCTGATGGAGCAAATAATTGCAAAAAAGAGGGACTGATATTAATTTTATCTAAATTCTCAAAAAGGTTTGAATTGTGGTCCAGAAGCAAACTAATATAACATAACAACTGGATTATCAACAATAATCAGAAAGTTATTAAAATTATTAATGAACAACAAATTTACAATATTAACTGCTACGATTTTAAGAACTTTTACATCATCTTGCCACTTACTGAAATTTGCAGTAGTTTAATTGAGCTCTATCACCTATTTCCCAGCATAAAAAAAACTTAAAATTTATTTCAATTAATGGGAATCTTAAATGTGCACTTTTTCACGATTTTATCAAATATCAAAATAAAATTTTCCTTCAAAACGGTATTCCTATGAGAACCAACTATTCAACTACCATTTCTAACCCCTTCTTCGTTAAGGAATATAGCTTTATTAACAATCACCATAAACCAGAACATTTTAAATTTACCTACAGGTACATTAATGACATCGCTCCATTAATAATTACACTGAAATTGAAAAACAAGAATTCTATCCTAAATGCCTCAATAAAACTGACAAATATTACATCGAAGCAGATTATCTTGACCAAACAGTTGTTTTTCATGATAGGCTGTATCTAAACCATTATGACAGTATAGTTTGGATGTCCTTAACACAGTTTTGAATTAGACATTCTTGTTAAAATTCTTGCATTAGTTTTAATTTACATTAGCCTATCTAATAATTATCTCTCTCGTTTATTAACAAAACAGACATTTTTCAGCTTCCAAGAAAGCCCGCTTGAGTGATTATTCTGTAAGATAATATTTTTTCCGTTTTGTCTCTTTTATTCGATTTTAGGTTACCTATAATTTACAACATTTTTGATAATTTTTTATGATTGCTCACGACTTCCTAACAACTATTTAGCTTCTTCAAATTAATTTATTCTTCACAAATGTTTTAAACTTTTTTTTAAGTTTTTGTAATGCACTAACTTTTTAGATCCTTGAATTAAAAAAATATAATAATTATTATTTTGGTATTAAACATTGCGACTTACACCATCCGTTGAATTAATCACTGCAACTTCTTCCATTCGTTGATCTGAAACGAACAGATTATTCCTTTTAATTAAATTTATGATGATTAGTATTAAAATTCTTTTCGGATAATCCAGGTAATTTTTATGATTTTTCCTTTGTACTTTTAAAAATAATTCATTTTTGTTACATCATTTTTGCTACACACATTCAATGTTGCCGTGGAAGATTTCGAATTATTTTTTATTGTTAATCAGCTTAAAATTCGTAGTTTCTCTGAATCCATTACTTAGCATATTATGGGTCAGCAATGGTATTTCGCTACCGAATAAAAGGAATATATATTTTTTCATTTCAAAATTTTTTTCTTCTGATGTTACAGATTTTAAGAGCTAGCTCCTCTTTTTAGGTTTTATTTTTATGCTTAGAATTTTAGTTCGGGTTTATATATATTAGATTACTTCTGCTTTACATGTGCTTTGGACTCGGTCCAAGTAAATTGAAATTATCATTATTAAATTTTAACTTTTTTGCTTGTTTATGATTATGTTACTGTAAAAAAAATTAAAATCTTTAACCCGACTTATATGGATTCAAAATTTACATTTATTTTTATTTTTTCTTGTATTGGATTGCTTACATTGCATTTTTTTTGACACAGTCTTCTCAAAACAATAATATTTTAAAATTTGATAATGTTTTTGATGCTATAATTTTTCAATTTTTTACACTGCTTACTTCGGCCTGTAGGAGTTGGACTGATAAAGACACATATTACTTTAATTGCTGTTCTGAGATTACTTTAAGTTGCTTAAATTTGTGTCTTTATTGGTACAGAAACAGGCTTATTTATTTACTTCTTTTGTTGCATCAACCCAGTGATGACGATGCAGCGAAAGATGTAAATTTATTTTTTCATTTTTGGTTTTGACATGCTTTCCCCCTTTTTCTTACAGTTTGCTTTTGTTAGTTTGTTTGTTTTTGTTTTTAATTTTTTCATTATTTCATATGTTAAAATCCGAATTGAATACGGGAGGAATTCTAGACGTCTTATTCATTTTAATTTATTTTAAATTACACGCACACACACACACACACACACACACATATATATATATATAGTCTTACCGACTGATATTATTCAAAGCCCCCACTGCCGCTAAGAATTTTCGGACACCCTACACTTATGAGTCAGACACGAAGAGAACACTTTGCCAACTCCCCACCAGAAAGAATGTAAGTTACTTAATACCTTTTCTGGCCTTTATATCTTCATGTACATTCACTGTTCTTATGATATTTTTATATTATTTTTATATTATTTTTTATTTGTTTTTACAAAGTTTGCATTATTTATCTTATTTTGTAATCTTCTGTGTTTATTTCAACTTTACTTTGAATTCTATTTCATAATGACAATTTCCAATGTTTAATTTTTACAAATAATATAGAACTCAAATGCATAAACATGAGGGTGTCGGGGACGGTTACTCGAGTTTTTTCGGATTTCTCTACAGAAATTGCTTTTTACTCCAAATTGAATTGGCTGAAATGCTTCATAAGAATAAGTTCTTTGAGTATCAGCATTGGTTCGTAATCCCTTCTATTCGCGGAAATATTTGGCTTGACTAGAATTGCCGGTTTGGCTTTACCTTATAACTCGAGTAAAGACGAAACACCTTCGTATTTACGTATTTTTATTAATTATTGTTCATTGAACGGGAGTTGGTTTGTTCCCATTGAAAAGTCAACTAATTTCCGATCAATGACAATGATTATATGTTTTTAATTTAATTTTTCCTTTTACAATTTAAATTTTGTTCTTAATGATGATTTAATTCCCGTCCCCGTTAAAACATTATTAACATTTTACTTTCAAGTTACTTCAAAACTTCTTTCAAAATATAACTTATCAGTATGGATTCACTCTTTTAAAATAATTCTACTTTAATTAAACTTAGGAGATAATATAATCAATTAATCAATATTGTTTAGGAAATAAATTATTATATATATATATATATATATATACATGTGCACAATTATGCACTGTTAAATTTTATGTATATTGTTTGAAAAAGATAAATTACTCAACGCATTAAAAAAGTATATATATATAAACACTCAAATTTACTCGTGTGCGGGGAAGGCGGCAAATTTATAAAAAAATGCAGAATGCATTACGATGCATGCATGACTGGATATTTGAGTAGCATTTATTATTTCAGTTTTTTGATGCGGTAAATAATTCATCCCTTTGCAACATCATGTATGTACACCTGTGAGTGTGGGGAACTAATTTTAATGTGGACCTGACCCCTTGCGTAATTTCTTTTTGTTTCTGTGATCGGGCAACGGGATGTTAAGAGAAGCGGCAGCGCGTCCCTTCATTCCAAGCAGAACAGATTGTCTTCTAATGGCCCGCAGAGACAGACCGACAGACAGTTCCCGAAGAAAAATTAATGCCATCGATTGCGTTCAAGGACGAAAAGGCCACATCAGCCACATTTAAATCAATTCCACTAATGTCGTTAATGCATGTTTCCGTTTTGTTCTTCCATTTTAGTTTGTTCAACGTGAACGCTTGATTTCCTTATTCAATGAAGATCTAGGTGCCATAATTCCATACGCATAAGAGCTGCCTTTTTTATTTCATTTCTACTAGCTCATTCCGTCTAATGGATATAGAGTTAGCTCACAGGCAGGAGTTTCATTTCTGCACCCAAATATTGTCATACTATTAGAAAGATCATTTACCTGCTTAGTATTATTGAGGAAGAGGTTGTTTTTTTACAATCGTAGCTTGCGCTCTATGTTAGCAGTGACTTTAACTCGATTTGGATAATTTTATTATTAAAAAAAATATACGTTTAACATTACAGGAAAAATGTTCAAATAAATAATTGAAATTTTTAAATACTTATTTCGTTACTGCTTATAGATCATGTGTGCGATATGCTAGAAGATACACCTGAACGATAAAATATCATTGACATTTAATAGATTTAAAATAAGTAAACTGACACGAGCGCAGGGCAAGACACTTTTTTTTAACATAAAATACAGGATGTTACGCACAGAGAGAGGGCAATCGAATTTATTTCGGAAGTCTTAATAACCCATCTTCTTTCAAGTTAATGATTAAAGCTTCTTCATACGATGAGTTTAAAAATTACATAAGTTATCAAAAATTTGCAATAAACTTGTGCACTGTTAGAAACATTCTTTCTATAATTCACTTCTCTATATCACTTTTAAAGGTAACATTTATTTCTGATTGGAAAGATAAATATTTTCACTAAACTTACCTGATTAATAATGACGTTTTTCGGGCTTTAAGTCCATTTGGACATGTTTATGTGTTGCTAAAATGCTAAAATTAACAATACCTAGATTTGCATCTATTCTAAAATTAAAAAAAAAAAAAAAATTCTGGGTAGCTGATATGTTCTTGCAGAATGCCTTATGGAAACAAATCTCATTATAGGTACTGAAATTTTACTCCTTTGTGTTTATCTTATACTCTAGAGAATTGGATATTCGTTTTATTGTTATTTTATATTATTTATTTTAATTACTTTGTAGAGAAATTAGGTTGTTTTTGAAGCAAGAGAGATGAAAGATGTGCCGGGACTCTAGCCGGGACTCGAACCACGGACCTCTCGGTTACGCGCCGAGTGTACTGACCACTACGCCACGAAGGCATGCTAAGAAAGAGGGAGACCTTATAACTTTTTTTTATTTATTAATTTTATCTCGAGTCAACTTATCAAGAGTATTTAGGTCATCTACCATTGAATTTTTGTGAGATAATACTAATATGAGAAGTAAACTATTCGGAAGTTATAATTATATGTGCTTTAGAGGTACGCAGTGATATTTAACTTATTACTTTATGGCATTAAGTAAACTCATGCCTATAAGTTGAGAACGCTCTGTGTAAGTTGGTTTTGCCTCATCCACTTGAAAAAAAGTTAGAAGGAAAGGATGATTGTAAACATTTGAAAATGGAGGGTGGCAAAAATTGGAATTTGGGCTCACTTGACCTGGATAAAACGGTGAATGTGTAATATACAATGTTTTTATTACAGCGTCACCTTGGTGATAGTGGAAAGATTTAATACGGTTATGCGGTAACCTTGAATGATGGCTATACTATATGTTGCACAGCAGCCCATCCTGCTACTGATATGGCTAGCCAGCATTCCTTCAGGTATTCCTATGGAATTAAATCTTCTAAGCGAGTTGGCCACTCCAGACGTTCTGTATTCTTAGATTCCACAATGTAATCCGCAATGTAATTTCTTTAAGATTTGCATTATCATCTATTTAGAGAAATCTAGGATTAAATGCATCATACATAGATCAGGGTGACATATCTGTAAATATTAGCCTTTGAAATTGATTACTACTCGTAAAATGCTCCTGACAAACTTAAGAAGCAATCATGTGCGACACGAATGCACATAAAATTCAAAACTAAGCATTAATACTAAAATAAAAGTTAAATAGTGAAGTAAATAGTATTTTGAGCGCTATTCAGGATACTAATCGCAATATCTGTAGGAGATTCTTGAACGTGTCCACAGAGTTAAGAGAACGAGAATTATGCTTGAGACAAACCAGTATCGCATTGCTGCTAATAATTCCATAGGAAAATTAGTGATTGCTAAAAGCCATTTTATGTCTCATTGTATGAGAATCTTATGACTATCTATAGTATATTCTTAACACAAAATAGTGATGGGGTTATATAGACACTTTTAGCTACGGATAAACTTAGTTCTTCTCTGTAGTGAGAATTAGAGTTCTTTCAGTTTTACCATTTGAAAAATATAGTCTTTTAGATTAGCAGTTTGGTTTTAGAGCATAATCTGTAGCTAGATAATACACGCGTTACAAATAGCTGAAAATTCACGCATATCAAATAGTAGTTTTTAAAGTTAAACTAAGAAACAGACACTGGTGTTAATTCAGTTTACACTTTTTACGAGCTTATTGTTATAAATACTTCTTTTTCATTAAAATTTTATATTATTCCCAGTTTAACTTTCGTCTTACAACATCTGTTATTATAGTCTATTATAAGTGCTTCATTTTCTAACTAGAAAACTATCACAAAATTCTCAGTTCTAACATAGTATAACGTATTACAATTAAAATACGGATATCAGGTATCTCAAGTTATAACCATGGCCATTAAAAAATATTGTATTAAATAACTTGAATAAGCACGCTTGAACAAAACAAAGATGATCATATAGCGGAAAAAATCCAGTTTACTGTATACAGTTTGTGATTCAAATATTTCGATGATATAAATTGAACGATTTTATTAAATAAAACGATAAAATGCTGAGATGTATTATCATAAAATAGAAAGTGTTCTAGTGAAAGTTAATGTTGATATTTAAAAGTACACTTTTAAATAAGAGGGCTATGTATGTAAACAAAATATTGAGATATAGCTGCATTTATTGTTGATTGCACATTATGTTTTCGAAGGTATTTATTCAAACAATTTTCATTTAATTTTTTATAGGACTTATTAAGACTTTAAAATAGAAGTAGAACTACTTCTCTTAGCTTCTTCCAATAAAAACTTATCGCCAATCATAACAAATTTGCTCAGTAGTGTGTAAAGATTTAATTTCACGATGTGTTGCTACTCATAAAGAAAGTGACTTTAAAATGTCTAACTTCAGACCATATAAGAACAGAGCTCAGCTGTTTCGAGAGGGAAATATAAAGAGCTTGTGAGGAAATACACAAACCCAGATAAAGCTGTAAACACGCTCCCTTACGGTACCTCTTAAACTCTTAATTGATTAACAACTTGCATCCTCTCACGTGCTATAAAAGATAGAGATAACTAAAGAACTGCTACCCAGGCTACATAACAGTTTTTCTTTGATATATTCCCTCTCTCGACGATGTTGTTTTCTGGTAGCTATTCTGAAAGTAAAAAATAAATCATACCAGCATAAGAATCACTAATCGCAATAATGGATTATTTTCCTTTCTTATTTTTAAAATTCCTTCTGTATTTTAAACACTTACAACTATGTTGTGCTTTTTAACATAGAAGATAACGAAAATAATAAAAAAAAATTGGTTTTGAATTCGTTCGTAAAGACAGTGCACTTTTCATTATGAAATATCAATAAAGATTTCTTCGGCTAAGTAATCCGAAATCTTATGTAAGTGTCAGAATTACATTGTTACAGCAACCATTTTTTGACTTGTTTCGACCAAATAAAATTTCAAATAATCTTAACGCATTATATTTATATCAAACGGGATCAGCGGAAATGTTGACAGACATTCAATTGCTTTCAAATTTTTAATAAAAATAAATAAGATCAAAATAAATGCACAATATATTTTTGGACATAAAAATTGTTCGGGAGTTTCACAATTGTTACCAAATTCAGGTGAAAAGAATTAAATAATTAAATTGGTGAAACTGTTGCTTCCAACCTGTCTATTGCGGTAGAATCCCTTTTAACGTGCAGTAACGGGACCGTGCAGATTCCGCATAAGAGGTTTTTCCGGATAATGGAATGTATATTTCGGAAACTTACTTGCTCATGTTTTTGATGCCATTCGTAGAAATAGTAATATAAGAAGTCTGTCTATCAGCTAAAATTACATAAATGATGTCAAAAATCGTACAGATTATTTAAAATTAAAAACATAACATGATTTTATATTTCCAAAAAACATAATTATACAAAATTTTAAAATTGCCATATTTATTAGCTCATGAAAATTATGAATTTCTTAGTATGATGGCGCATAACTTCGAACATCTTTAGAAGAATGTAGCTGTGGTTTCAAAAATCTGTTATGTATATAATGAAGTTTCATAACATCATGTGCAGACATGGACGAATATTTCTCGGGAAATCTTATGAAAGTCTGTAATTCTTCATCAACTTCCTTCCACGTAACGCTTTTGATCTGCGTGTCATCTTCATCATTACCACCCCTTCTCCTCATCATCTTCCTCCGTACCCAGTTCATATCTGATTATTTCGTCGTCATCGAGGGAGTGAGACGCGAACAGAATTGTCTACATCCACCCAAGTCTGCATCTTTTTTTTCACTACCACTAGTCTTCTCCGAATATATAAGCAGATCCAGAAGTCTGACACTGACTTCTTTTAAAACCAAGAGAATTTTTGCCATTAGATTCGTCATCTGCGAAATTGATCATAGGCCATTATTTACACAAATAGCAACGTAAAGTCATGTTCCTTATATCTTTCCAGTAAAAGCGCAAAATAAATTTAACGTCTTTCACTGTGATTTGCTTCTGGAAATCGTGGACACTGCTTTAAAAGTTTAAACATGGACACATAAGAAAGGATCGGAAGTCAAATGTCTTTGGATTGTTAGCTCTTTGCATATTTTTTTACCTCTTAGTCCTAAATTTTCCTATTTAAATGTAGACTTTCAACAGTGCTGTTATTTTGATACTGCCAGTCAATTGGGTGCTGGTTACGATGGATTTTACTGTAATTTGTTACTTATTTATTAAATTATTTATTGTGTTTCATTTAAAATTAAAGCTAATAAGCACTCATTTTTATTGTATAAGCAGCGTTGAGGAATTTTTAAGGGCTAAAATGTGGAAAAAGAGTTCTTTTCTTAGAGTGATATAACGAACATACTTATATCTCATGAATTTAACAAATATGAACTGCTACGTTTTCTTTACTGGTGAGTGGAGGTTTCCTGAACACCACCATACTGTGTAAGTCCGCTTGTTCTCGAATGCCGACCAGCGGTCGAGCGGTAAAGTCGTTGAACAGTGATAGTTCCGATCTGGGTTCGACTCCAGGTGAACGTGCTGGCTGCATGAGCGTTTTCGTGGTTTTCGACATGTGTAAACTGTATACGAACCAGTTTTCCTTTAAAAAAAAAAAAGTCCTCCACGAGGGCATACATCCCCTTCAGCAGAGAGCTCTAGTGTGTTTGCCGTAATGAAATAAATCAAACCAAACCAAACCGCTTTATCCTCATATATATTGTTGCCTTTATACTTGCTACGAGAATGGTGAAAGGAACGCGATCATGGAAATTCTTATTACAGCAGGTAAACATAGTGTTATCTCAAGGAGATACTTTTTCACTTTATTTTTTGACATGTTATTAAGTAATATATTACTATTAAATACTACATTTCTCACTGTATTATTTAATATAAATAAACTGTTTAAATTTTAATTAAACAGGAATTACCGAGTATGTTATTTCCTTCTCTGTGAGAAGAAATAATTGATGATTTAAGATATCAGAGAAAATATTAACTTTGTTGAAAAATTATCCAATTATTATGCTATTCTATACGTCTATTACTCAATAGATAAAATCAATCATTGCCAGTAAAATACTGAAAGACGATGTTTCAAGGAGCTGTTTAAAATATTTTTCCATAACCCTCCCTGTTTAAGGGAAAGGAAACTCCCTCCAAGGAAATATGGGTAATAATTAAGAATCCTTTGTTAGTGTTACATCACTGAGCATGTCGAAATAGCTAAACGTTTCGCTTTCGAATTGGAACAATAATGAAAGATGTTTTTCGTGTTGTTCTCATTTATTTATTTATTTTCCTGTTATAAAAAGTTAACTGATAAATGAATTCAGGAAGATAAGCTTCTGTACTTGCACCCAACTATCAATCTGAAACTTAGTATATACATATGAAACGAGAAAGAAGAATAAAATGATAGAAAAAATAATTATTTGAAAGATAGCGAGAGTGAAATTAAGAAGTATATAAAGCATATAAATCAACTAGAAGCCGATATTATCATTCCTTTTTGAAATGAAAAGTTTGGACGATGTCACTAACAATCATTATGTATGTTGGTACGCAGGAAATCGAAAACAAATCTTGAATTGTTCTCATTGCAAAATTCTGAAACCAACTTTGCTTTCGCATTTCTGCGTTTAATGTCCGTACAAAATAGCAAATCGCAAATCTTTGAATTAGCTTTTGAAACTTTTGAAAACAGTTATTAATGTATAATAGTCGAGTAACTTCGCAGAAAATGCGAAAAAGGACTAAAATATATAAAGCTCACCTGAATTAAAAAAAAAAAAAAAAAAAAAAAAAAAAAATATTATGGTTAAATCAGCAGCAGACGTGACTGCGAAATAATTTACGGAAACAAGGCGATGAAAATTGAATTTATACTTCAGTTTCTAATTAAAATATTTTAATGCTGCCGCCCAACGATAGAGTGGTTAGTAACTATGACTACCGTGCGTAAGGGCCCGGGCTTCAAATCCCGGAGGGTGCCCGCCGAAAACGTCGCGGAGAAAACAACGCAAGGCGAAAACGTCGTGGTACAAAACATCGTGGGAGAAAATAAAGCAAAGAGAAAACGTCGCAGTTCTAAAACATCGTCGTCGAAAATAAAGCGGTTCAAAAACTTCGCAATTTAAAAACGTCGTCGACGAAAATATCGTGGTAAAAAATAAAGTACCTACAAATCGTCGCATGACAATAACATCGCAGGCATGCGTTTTTCAAGCTTTAATAACTGTAAAATTTAATAATTGTTTAATAATTGTAGAAACTCGCATAATGGTTTGTGAGCGCAAGATATAAAGAAGGATAACTTTTACTTTCATATTTTTATTAACTAATAAATATTTGCTGAAAATGTAAAATGGAAACTTAAGTATAGAAAATTAATGCAATTTATAGCACTTAATAGATTTTCAAACTGACATAGTAAACTAGCAAAGGTTATTAATAAAATATTTTTTATAAGTTTTACTGGTAATTTTTCATGAAAAATATTACCTAAAAAAGAATAGAAAAAGAAAGATAAATAAATAAATGCTAAGTTAATTATGAGATAATTTTTTTTCACTTTTGTTAATCTGATACTCTTATAATGAAAATTACTTCTTGTTGTATTTAAATTTCTTGTTTTGCTTTTGTAAAAATGTATTAATAAAAAATATGAATGTGAAAATTATCCTTCTTTCCATCTTGCGCACACAAATCATCATGCGAATATCCATTTGAAATTATTAAAGCCTTAAAAATCATGTCTGCGATGTTATCGTCATGCGATAATTTGTAGGTACTTTATTTTTTACTGCGATATTTTTGACGACGATGTTTTTAAACTGCGAAGTTTTTGAACCGCTTTATCTTCGACGACGATATTTTGTACCACGATGTTTTAGAACTGCGAAATTTTCTCTTTGCTTTATTTTCTCCCACGATGTTTGTTCAATTAATTTTAATCTGCATTTCAATAGATTTCTTGCTTTATCAAGCAATGGGCAGTCAAAAAGCAGGTAGAAAACACTTTGCTGAACGCTAAGATTGCAATAACACAAATTGGAAGACGTTAACTCAAATTGTTCACGATAAACATTAAACTTACCACGTCCAGACAAAAATTGCGTAACTTTAAAATTGAGCAGCAAATCCTTACTTTCCAGTCTTTCAAAAATAGTTGGAAGAATGTTTTTGTAACAAATCCCTTATCAGAATAGATATAATCACAGTTCCACGGCTCAATCATTTTAGCTTTGAATGTTTTTTTTTTAAATAAGATTTTGGAATATTTACACCAACATTAATATCATTTTGGTTGCATTCTTAGCAAGCCAATCAGCTCTCTCGTTTCCATAATTACCCGAATGACCACGGACAAATGTAAAAAACACTGAAGTACCCTTCTTCTCCAGATCTCCGAGAGACTGCCGTATATTAACAATAACATCATTACATAAGAGGTATTTTTAAGGGACTCCAGGGAACAGAGTGACTCCGTACAGATTAAATAGCTGCAACCACGTCCATCCTGGCTAATTATCTACTTAATTGCTAAATTAATACACTGAAGCTCAGAAATATATACAGTACATTCATTTCTAATGCGAAATTGGTGGCACTCAATTTCAATATCATTTTCAAAAATAACCTAAGCAAAACCAACT
This sequence comes from Stegodyphus dumicola, assembly GCF_044657685.1. Classification (NCBI taxonomy): domain Eukaryota; kingdom Metazoa; phylum Arthropoda; class Arachnida; order Araneae; family Eresidae; genus Stegodyphus; species Stegodyphus dumicola. Next base: position 195,546,158 of record NC_140780.1, read on the forward strand.
TTATCATCAATCCTACTACCATCCGTATACAGCACAAGTGAGAATGAATTTACATCAGTGTCCGTACTATCCAGAATCTGCACTGGTTGTCTTACAGAAGGATGTGGAAGAACAGACAAGGGCAATACACGATCAAAGTGAGAACTGGAGCAGTTTGCAAGACTATTCTTGTAATCTATAAAGGTCAGAATAAACAAATAAATCCAGCAGCGGAAGTCCGGCAAGAGAGAAAACAGCATTGTAACTAATAGTTTGCTAACCCCTTATAACTCGCAGCAAAATTCGTCTTTGAACTCGAAGCAGGTGTTTAGAGTTAATTTTATTTTTTAGAGACAATCCCCAAGCTCTACACATTCATATGAAATAAAGGGTACAATGCCTTGTTTATAAATAATTGCGCTAACATTCGATTTAACACCAAAACTATTACATGTAATTCGATTCAGCCCACGCCGAAGTCTCTCACATTTATTAGAAATGTAGGAAATATGCTTTTTCCAGTTTTCGACTTGCGTTGTTTTCTCCGCGACGTTTTCGTCCTCGATGTTTTTGCCGCGATATTTTCGGCTGTAAACATCCCGGAGAGGGCATAGATGTTGTAAATTTGTAGCATCTTTGAGGCATAGGGGCACTCTATATGGGGAGCTGAAAGTCCTCTCGTGTGGTTTGATGTTAGGGGAAGAGTGGTGGAAGTACGTAGGATCCGACCCCCGTGGTGTTGTCTCTCGAAACTGGGACAGAACTGAGCAAAGTCGTACTCGTCGTATATGGTGCTCAAGGCTCTTGCCAAAGACAGGGACAGTCTTACACTCCTTGTCACGAAGAATTTCGTACGTGTACTTGTTCTGATTAGGTCAGACAAGTGAGAATAGCCACAGCAACAACACACGTTTTATTATACAGATTTAAGGTTAAAACATCTTAAACTTATAGTCCCTTTTGTCATATAGTCATTAATTTTTAAGAATTAAAAAAATTCAGTCAATATTTTAAAAAACAACAAGGTGCCACAGGCACGTTTTACTAGGAAGAAAGGCATGATTTTACATTTTGTGTGTTATCACATATATATTTTTGCTTAGCAGACTTTAATACAGTCAAAATGATAAACATTTTTATTTAGACGAATAGCTTGCTTTTTTTCAGCAAGAGTTCGAAAATTTCATGCATATTTCTTGTCAAAGTTTCCAATCTTAAGGACGTTTCTTAAAATTGCACTTTAAAATACTTCACCCCCCCAACGCGGAAGAACGCAGCCTTTTCTGCCGCACTTCAACAATTCCTCATATTCCCAACAACAAAGAATACATCACGAGTAAATTTTGTCTAGTTCTCCGTTAAAGGGTGTGAGGCAGAAAAGGCTGCTTTTGTGTCCACTTAACGTGGTGTAATGTATTATTGTTCGCGTGCGGAAAAAGTGTTTCCTAAACATGGTTACGAACAAAGGTGCATATCCTAGTACCCGGCGCCGCATATAACGGTCTTTTTAAATACGTTGCTCCCATCGATGCACTTTTTGATGCGAAGATAATAATCAAAAGATTAATGAGCATGTTAACTTTATGCGATGAACTGTCCTTTACTTTCAAACTTGCGGTGGAGAAGAAATAATAAAAACTCTGAATTAATGACCTTACGAACAAAACTCGGCAACAGCCTTTATTTAAAAAAATAACCAAAGTTTTTTGCATGGTTCGTAAAAAGCTTTTAGGGGAAAAACGCTTCCTGTAATTTACTTAATTATATATCCGTTACTTTTTTTTTTTTTTTTTTTTTTTTCTGGCTGATGTTTAAATTGGGCTACATCCAATTTTGATCTTAATAGTAATTAGGCTAAATGATCCTAGAACAAGTGGTCCATAGGGTATAAGACTAAGTACCAAAACCAGCGCAATCTAAACAGCTTACACGGTTCGAGTAGTATGCATATCGATCTATACTTTTTATTAATATTGATTTTATAATCTCATTACCCAGATGTGTTACTTTTTTGTGATGTTTTTTCACCAGTCTTTTTACAAAAAAATCAAGACAAACTTGATTGACCAGAACAAGTAAACGCTGCAGAGATTAATCACGGATTGAAAAAAAATAATGCAAGAGAGGGTGGGAAAAAATGAAAAAGCTCAGCAGCTAGTTAAGACAACTAACTCGAAGTTAAATTGCCGATTTGCGAATTCAGTACCTTAAAGAAAATTTAAAGAAACCACTTTTTTTCTCTACTCTTTTGTTCAACGAAAACTTTTTCCTGCTTCCTCCCCTACTTTTTACTTTATTTTTTAAAACCACCAATTGATCAACAGTTTCTTGGGTTTTATTATGAGGTATAGCGACCAACAACCATCCATTACATTGATTAAAAAATATTTTATTTTATTTATAGAGCACGGTAGCTATGATGGAGCCGGATTATCAGTGTTGCTTTGAAAAATTAAAGTGCCATTATAGCTTTCCATGTCATAGGAAGCACAAAAATCATGACTTTACACGGTTGAGATTCCTTTTGTTACCCTGGCTGTGATTACATCAACGTTAAGATAGCAAACCAAAATCATAAATTAATTAAGAACAAATTTTTCTTCTGTCTAGTTTGGCAAACCCAAATTTCTTTGAAAAGAGACATAAATTTTATAATAAGTTTTTTTTTTTTTTTTTTCAGAACCTGGAAACCAAAAGATTATTCAAATACAAATTAACCTGACGTTTATTCGGGAACCTAATATATGCGTTTGAGCATAAATGTCAGGTCTGAAACATGGCATCTGTACGCTACAGCGGAAAATATTCGATTATTCTAAAAGATTTCTAAACATTTCAATACATTCTAAAGCCCTTAAGGGGGGAGGAATGGGAAGTTGCTCTGTTTTATCGTACATTTTAAACGTAGGAAGGATATCCCCCCCGCGCCGATTTCAAATTTGCTTTCAGTTTCAAAGACAAAGAACCTCATTTCGGTCAGTCGTATCACCAAATTCCACTTTGCGTAAAACAACTTGTCCTGCATCTTCCTTCAGCGTATGCGAGAAGGATGCTATTGGCCTCAGATAAGTTATAAAAATTGTGCCCTTGACATCAACTTACCTTTTTTGTTCTACAGTTATCTGTTTTTTTTAAATAATATTTTCCTTTTATTTTTGAATTTTATATTGTTAGACAATTCTGCAGGTGTCTGAAACAAAAGAAAAAAGTCATTAATAAGATTGATTGACAGTTTTAAAGTTTTTTTTTTTTTTTTTTTTTTTTTTTTGTAACTAAAATTTTCAAAAAAGATGTGTTCAGTTTCGCTCATCTTGCTTTTTTTCCCATTATCTCCTGTTTCATTCACTCATTTTTAAAGGAAAAGGATGAAATGAATACCTGAAACATCTAACGCTATATTTGAAAAGTATTGAAACCTGCCCATTTTGTTTAATTCATTAAGTAATTATTATTTTTGGATTATAATTGTTACCTTGAAAGATGAGAATCATAAACCAAAAATTTATATTTGCGAGAAAATTCAGGAAGACAAAAGGTTTTAAACATTTCTTTTATTACTGAAAGGAAAGAGAAAACGCGAGCTATTACCTACGCATACGTGTTCCTAAACACGATCGAATTATTTACGAGTTCCAAACTTCATCCTAAACTATAAATTGACAGTTGTAAATTTCCGAAGCCAATAACTGCTGTTTCGCAACTAAATAATTTTAGTTGCAAATTTTTTATATCATAGAATACATTGGAAAAAAATTTTCAAAAACATCTACTGTCTTGGAAGCAAACAACAATTAAAGCCTATTCCTGATATCCACAAATTTCAGTAACTTCGCCAGTTTTTTGACTATGAAAATTTTCGGTAACCTTGATCTTAAGGGCATGTTTCTATCTATTTATTTGAAAGATTCGCAGATTGTAAAATTTATCCTCTTAAACACTAAAGTTTGAGACAAAGATTTTGCAGAAGATCAACGAGTTTTTAACATTTCCTCATATTGTTTGAAACTTTCAGCTTCACAAGCAATAATCTTTGTTGTTAAATCACTCTTTCTAATTCATTTTATATTCGTAGTAATCATCACGTTAACTTCATATTTTAGCCATACTTTTACATAAAATTATATACATTATTTTACCTTGTAGAGACATTAGGTTATTTCGAAGCAGGAGAAATGAAAAATGAGCAAAAGCCCTCGCCGGAACTCGAACCACGGACCTGTCGAATTTACGTCGAGCTTGCTGACCACTACACTACGAAGGCATGCTAAGAAGGCGAGAGAAATACCTTATATACTCTCCCTTTTAAAGGGCGACTGGGTTTCAGGGGACTCAATCGCCAAATCCTGGTGCTGAAGAATCATCATTCACCACCTTTTAGTTCCGGCGCTATTGTAGAGATATTATGTTATTTCAAAGCAGGAGAGATGAAAAATGAATAATGCCCTCGCCGGGAATCGAACCACGGACTTCTCGAATGTGTACAGATAACTACATCACGAAGGCACGCTAAGAAGGTGGAAGAAATATCTTATATCCTTTTAAAAGGGGTTATAAGGAAGAATAACCCCTTCTAAAAGGATCTTTAAAAGGGGATCTCCTTTTTCTTCATTATATCCATTTAAAAGTGGTATAAGGAAGAAATACCTTGTACCCCTTTTTAAAGGGCGTTTGGGGTTTTACGGAACCCAAACGTCAAATCCTGGTGGTGAAGAGTCATTTTTCACCACCTTTTGGTTCGGGAGCCACTGTAGAGACATTAGGTTATTTTGAATGCAGGTAAAATGAAAAATGAGCAAGGCCTTCGCCGGGACTCGAACCACGGAGCTTTTGAATACGTACCGATCGTGTAGACTACCACACTACGAAGGCACGCTAAGAAGGTGGGTGAAATAATTTATAACCTTTTGGTATACAACTCAAAATTAACTTGTTCAAAATCTAAGCTACGTTAGATAAGTAAATATGCAGAGATTATAGTTTACAAAAGTGCTTACGGTTCAAGTTATCAGTAATAATGCTGTAAGGCAAACTTGGTTGTCTCTGAGAGCCAGACTCATACTGAACTGCTTCTCAAAGGACTAGTTTCTTCTAGACCTTCAGTCAGAACAGTAAGGCCATGTACTTAGGTAAGGCAAAATCATAGTAATCCCTAATATACACTCATGTCCATAAATTAAGGATAATGCAAAATCAGGCAAAGGAAGAGTTAGAAGCAAAATAAATTTGACTTATTCGTAAAACTTATTTATTAAACAAAAGGTAAAGAGCAAAAAAAAGATGCTATATGTTTGATATTATTAAAAAAATGAGCGATTTTTCTCCCTGGAGCAAATTACAAAAAAAAAAAAAAAAAAAAAAAAAAAACCCTATTTACAAAAAAACCAATATTACATGGTTGGTATGATTGTTAATATATTGTATATCTCCCAGGCGATGCAATACAGTCCGTACAACGCCTTGGCAAGCTGAGTATCAAATTATCGATCTGATCTTGGGGGATATTACACCACTCAAAAAGAAATGCTCTCTGAAGTTTCGGTAGACATGTAAGAGGAGGTTGACGGGCTGAAACTCGTCGGCCAAGCATATCCCACACGTTCTCTACTGGATTCAAGTCCGGTGAGAGTTCTGGCCAGTCCATACGGAGGATATCCTCCGATTGAAGGCATTCGCTTACGATATTTGCACGGTGAGGACAGGCGTTGTCATCCATAAACACAAATTGTGCGCCCATGGCGCCCCGAAACAAACGTACATCTTGTTCCAGAATGACGTCCCCATAGATTTGGCTTGTCATGGTTCCAATTTGAACATGCAGGACAGTTCTGGAACCGAGAATAATTCCACCCCAAACGAGCACTGCTGCACCACCGTAACGGTGTCGTTCAATGATGTTTTCTTGGTGGTAACGGGTACCTGGAGCTCTCTATATGAAAGTCCGGCGAGAATCAGACTGCAAGCTAAGCCTGGACTCTTCGGAAAACATCACACAAGCCCACTGTTGCGGTGTCCACAATGCGTGCTCTCTACTCCAGGCTAACCGCAGGCGACAGTGAGTTGCAGTAAGTGGAACGTATCTGACAGGTCTACGAGCATATAGACCAATCTGCCCTAAGCGTCTGTACACGGTCTGCCTTGAAATTGTCGTACCCGTGGCTGAAGAGAGCTAACGAGACAGGTCTGAGGCTGTGCTCCGCCTGTTTCTTTTGGCAGTAACTGCGAAATACCGGTCCTCATTCGGCGTTGTAACTCTGGGGCGACCTGTGCTGTAACGTCTACTCACATTACCGTCATCTTGAAATCGTTGCCAAAGCCTGGAGATGACACTCTGGGCAATTCCAAGTTCGCCTGATACTTCCAATTGGGTACGCCCGCATTCCAGACGGCCGATAATTCTACCACGTAAAAAATCATCCAAATTGGTCCTTTGTGTCATAACTATTCGGTTATTGCACTGAAATGCTTATAAAGCGCCTTCGAACAATTTTACTTCTTTGCCTGTATTCCTTATATATCACTCTCTTACATTCTCGTCATTGTGACGTACCATCGGTGTCATCTGGTTACTTCCTGAAATTTGAATATGATTCTTGAAGATGTGCGTAGTGATTTTAAAGGTGATATATTTATTTTAGAGTTCGATTTCAGCGTGACTCCGAATTATCCTTAATTTATGGACATGAGTGTAAATTTAGCTCTATTAGCAATAAATGTGTTAGTGAATTAATTTTAAAAAATACGAATATGCTATTTAGTCGAAGTTTTTTTTATATTGCAGTAGTTGAATCTGATACAGTACACTTCTTTCCTTTCACCATTTAATTCAATCATGTTAATATTTCAAAGCGACACTAGTACTAATGCATCCTCAGCTCATTTATATTGAACAGAAGCAAAGAATTATAAAAGTGATAGTTGTGTTGAAGAAAATATGATAGCGAGTGACATTAACTGCATATAAGTAAACATGTTGACTTTAGTTCGAAAAATAAACTTTCGTGTGATTTTAGTTAAATTAGGTTGCTAATTAGTTAGCATTTTTGGCCACACAGCCTGTGATCTGTATATTGTGCAGACCTGCTTTAAGGACTGATCAGATGTCTTAGAAGGAAGTTAAAGCTTTAAAAGAGGCGATGTACTGGATTTTAAACACAGAAGGGAAAAGGTGTGGATGGTATTTATACCGTAATAAGAATAAGTAAAACTGAGACATTTGTAATGTTTGGCACCTTTCGATATCTTTGAAAGTCTGGAAATTAAAGAAAAAATATCTAAGACAAGTCTATTTTACATAAAAGAGCACAGGATGAAATTACCGATGTCCAAAGATTTTATTCGTTTGGCTGCTGATAATTCCAACATGTTTAAACTCAAAATTTAAATCATGTTTTGTTTGTGTAATGACGAGTTTGTTTATAACCTTCACAGAATCAGATATTAAGCTATGACGCTACGCATATATATATATATATATATAGTAGTGCGCAAATTAATCTGAACGCAGTTGATTTAAAGATATTTTTATTGAAACCTTGATATTATTACTATATTTTACATTTAGTATAAGTACACCTCTGGCTTGTATGGCTTGTATGACTTGGCATGGATTTTGTTAGGTTTATGCAAATTATCTTTAGCTTATCGTCATGAAACCATACTTGAAATAAAGCAGAAATCATCCTTTCTTTACATTTTACAGTCTCACTTGTTTTGGTAAAATACGCTAAGTCAAGACTCTATGTAAAACTAAAGAGACTTATCGCTACGTCTAGCTATACAAACATAAGCTTATAAATGGTTGTAAAAGATCCTTTTCTTAAGAATTCAAATGGTTGAATAGAATGCACTCCTGACGCTTACAAAGACAAAGCCAGCCAGGAAAGCGGGAAAGCAAAAAGTAAAATTTTAAATTAAAACTAAACCTTACTTAGCCAAAGGCTATGCAGAGATAAGCGCTCAAATTAGATCTAACCTACACCGGCGTGACAGCATAATTTACAAGGATAAAGTAATGCCGTAGCAAAAGTGCTATCGTAGAATATCAACTAGCAACGTGGCCTTCAGCAGGGGAACACGCTCTGACTAAAACAATCTTTAATCCTCACTTAAATACACACGATCTAAATTTGCATTCTCGCAGGAAAATGGAAAGGGAGATCTGATAGTAAAGATTCTGAACTTCAAATTACGGTTAATTAACATAAATACCTTACAACTTGTATAGTTCACTTTCCGCACGCTAAAAGCTAATATCATTTCCTTTAACATTTATTTACACTTCTATCGACGTGTGGCACGCAACAAGGTTTTGTTGGAAAATGTCGGGTCTGGTTGGACAGAGTTAGTTCCTTCATCTTAAGAATAACTTTTAATCATTTTAATATATTTGTCGGAATTCATCATTCCATGAGCTGGCAATGGCGATTCTGGTTCATGAACAGAAAAGCACTCCCAAAACATTTACTTAACGGAGGATTTTATACATTAGTTGATATAAGTAGGAGATAGTTTTTCGCTGTATGATTTCCTGACATAGCGAACCTCTAGCCTTGCACAAAGGAATGGGTCTCATATAAAATCATGAGTTTTTTCGATTGATTTTCACTCAATTTTTCACATTTTCTTGCCCACGATAGTCTCTTTTTCATCTATGGTTTAGTTTTAATTCGTTTCTTATAAGGATGAACTGTCTTATGACCAGCTTGTAGTAGCTTACGAAGAACAGTGGAGTCATGAGCGTGAATATCTGATACTGCTAAATTTTTATCTGGAGGTTAAAACTTATCAATCTTGAAATTTTGTTTGTATTTCCTCAGTAAAATGGAGTTCTCCCTGGCACCTAGTTTTCCGCTTTTTCTCACACTTTCCTTTCTGCTGGGGTGATAAACTATCTGTATCGTTAAACCGTCTAATATTTTTATTTTTCTGTTGTTGTTAACAGTACCCAGACTTATACACTTTAGCACTGTTACTTTGTGTTATAGAAAGTGTTCCCTTAATGTCATTATCTTATTTCACTTTTCTTTCTTTTTTTTTTTTTTTTTTTTTTTTTTTTGGTGTGGTCCGTCATTTAAAACTCGTAATGCAGTTTTTTCAACATGTAATACAGCCAAAAAACAACAATTACCTCAAGAGAACAAGCATAATAGTATATATGTATACATGTATATTTTAAGTTTAAAATAGTTTTGTATTCAAAAGATTTATATTCTTTCCCCAAAAGTATCTGGTAGATATTATTCAAATATATCTTGTAAATGAGTAAATGATTTATTTTACAGTCTTCAGGGTAATAAAAGTTACCCTTAAGCAGCTAGAATTAAAATACAAGATTTTCGCATAATCTGATTTTCTCAAATAAATAACGTAACGTCTGAACTCATAAATACGTTTAATAAATAATGATACAAGAGATTATTTCCTAGAAAAATCTGTAGAGTATAACCCCTAATTTCTTAATTAAATTCCCGTTTTTAAATCGTGGTTTTCTTTCAGGAAATATCTATTGCACGGGAATACTTCCTGACGTAAAGCACACATTTTGACTTACAGTGGTGTATATTTGGTAACTTAACTTTTTAATTTTGCCTGAAATTAGTTCAGTCTAGTATTAGACATAAAGAATTAGACATAAAGCATAAAGAATTAGACATAAAGCATAAAGAATTAGACATAAAGTCTAGTATTAGACATAAAGCAATAGAGTACCACAATTGCTTTCCTACGCTATTGAACCGTGTCTTGCAACAGATACTTCGCCTTAATAAAAAATTTCGACTTTTATTCTATTCAAAAAATAATTTGCATAACTAAGTCATTTTCACATTTCAAATATCAGTAAAAATACTTACAATCACGTCCTATCCAGTGGATGGATCATGTCCGATCTACAGATATACATAGTAAACTCGGCGTTCGCAGAATATAGCTGATCAAAAATTACAACTTTGCTTTAACTTACTAAGAAAGATGCTTCTGAAAGTGGAACGCAAATAGAATATCTGACAAAGATAAGGAAACATTTCATTTTGTTACGATCTAACAATGACCAAATGCGTAATCATATGCAGATAAAGAATAAAATTCATATACTGAAAATGTTTATTCTCATGATACTTTAATAACTCTCCGCCTTTGTCATAATGACAAATTAAGACGGACAACGATGAACTCAGTGTTTCAGTTATTGTTGTACATGTGCTTTTTGCTAAATACAACATAAAAATCTGATGTAACCAGCACATGTCCTTCCGTAAAACCGATGTTAAGACATGGAACTGGTGAAATAGCAACGATCTTTAAGTAAACTTTTAAACTTCCGGTTGATCGTAAATAAATAAAATATAATTTCTTTAAAAACTTTATGGCTCAATCTTCATTATAAGCATTACTTATTTTTATTATTCTGTTTTACCATGCAAACAACAATGGTAACTATATGTGTCCATGTACTCATCCATTCTCAAACTTTGATTTGAAAATATCCCATCGATCGAAGTATATCCTCCGGTTACATAGAGTTCCGGATTCGCAAATTAATGAATTAACAATCACAAAATTTTTAACAGCAGTATATCTTTAGAATTCCCGATAGAGTGTTAAGTGCTGCCATACACTTTTTATTTTTTCTATATTACTTATACTTGATTTATTATTTCTTTAAAAATAATACACAGCAATAACATTTGGTGGCAGCATTCTTTTGTTTAAAAAATAATTCGACGCAAAAATTAAACGAACACAAAACTGAGGACAGCTCATTCAGTTGCTTCATAACGAGAGCTAATGTTCATAATAAGCTTATTCTCACTGCATTTAGCCTATTTTCAAGAATACATTTAATACTTAAAATGTGTAATATGTTTTTCTCAGTCATATGCCTATTTTAAATATCAAATATGAGAAGTTTAGGATTATCTCATAATACATTTGTTATGAACGTCATGCTGCAAATATGCATGCAGTATGACTTTCGGTTTATCAGTGTTATCTGAAAACTAATCTATTGTTCCCATTTATAAATAAATAGCTTAAGTACTAAAACTGAAACGTTTAGAGTCTATTTTAATATCATTTCTCTTTAAAAACTGTTATGGACTTTAAATAAAGCCCCACTTTTGGTTGTTCATTAAAGAAAGTTATGGGCTAACTATAAAGTACCATTTCCGTTTAATCAATTTTACACCAAATCTTCAATCATTAACCAGAACCCAAGTTCTCCAATCATTAACCAGACATGTTGGGTGGATGATAGATCAGGAGAATGGGAAATCCAGGGTAAAAATGCAATATAATGGGCTAAGAAAAAAGCGTGCAACGTATGGTCGAGCATTGTCCTGTTGAAATGTGGTCGTAAGCAAGCACTGAATGCAAGGAAGGAGAAGATGCTGCAAAACCTCACAGATTTAGCGTCAGCTGGTAACTGTACCGATAATGTTTACTAGATTGGGGTGGGATGGGAATCCAATACCACTTCACAACATAACACCGGGTGTAGGACCAGTATGACGATGCATAACGCAACAGTAGAGCATATGTTAAGTCATTAGGTTATTCTGAAACAGGAGATGGGAAAAATGTGCAATGCGCTGCCCGGGATTCAAAACTGGACCTCTCGAATACGCAATGAGTGTGCTACCGTTACACCCTGAAGGCATGCAGAAAGGATGGAGAAAATTCCTTATATTGTACCCCCCTTTAAAGGGAGAGTGAGAATTAGGGAACCCAGTCACCAAATCCTAGTAGTGAAGAATCATCATCCACCACTTTTTTAATTCTGGCGCCACTTTAGAGTCATTATTTTGATACTGGAGATGTGAAAAATGAGCAATGCCCTCACCGAGATTCGAATCTGGACCTCTCGAATACGCAATGAGTGTGCTACCGTTACATCACCAAGGCCTGCAGAAAAAGAGGGAGAAAACACCTTATACAGTCTCTATCCACGGTGTCTCCAAACTTCAATCCGACCACCGTGGTATTGCAGTCAGAAGCGAGATTCAGCCTAAAACACATTGTCATGGCAGTCCGTCTCCGCCTATCAGTGCACCATTGTAAACGCAGATGCTTTAAAGTTAAGGATAAGCGAAGCCATATGGACGCCTAGCAGACAGTCAATTGTAGTGTAAACGACGTCGTATTTTTTTTTTTTTTTTTTTTTTTTTGTTCGTGCAGACATCGACTGCTGTGTTACAGAGAGCGTTCGTTGTGATACGGTCGACCACATGGCAGTACGCTCCATCAGTGCAATGCGCATAATATGACTGTGTTCCCGTGGAATGGTTCAACGAGGCGGTTACAATTGCTCCTGTCTGTCAGTCGTTCCCTTCTGCATCCGCCGATTCCATATTCATATGGCTGTTTCTTGGCTACATCTTACAAAATGCCCGATTTCCCTGAAGGATAATCCACAGTATTTCCGTATACAGTGATTCTGATTCAGTTAAAATCATAAACGTACACGAATGATGCTCGTTCTTTTTTTCTACGAGGCATACTGAAGCTGCACACAAAAAAAATCTCACGAGAGAGCAATTCACATTTCTCAAAACTGCAATCTTTCCCTCCTCTTTATAGAGGGATTGGAAGGAGCGCTGCAGTCGCCCATAATGTGCGCGTGAGCTGAAATCGTAATCATACGCATATTGCAACACGGTATGCACATGATACAATTTTCATGCTGTTTGGGTGCTTCCTTAATGGTGTTGCATTTTGGATGGCTAACAGTTTATTTCTACTTAATGAATCAGGCAAATTTATATTAACCGAATTAACGTTTGCAAACGCAAAAGAATAATTCTTTCAATTTATTATTGCATTTTCTGAATACGTGCCTAGTTTGAAATATAAGCATATCTAACTAAAACATGAAACTCGAATGCATGAAACAAGTAATAAGGTTTTGAATATGAAAGAAAATTTTAAGTTATGCTCTGAGCACTGTAGAGATGAACTGTGTACGTACACTTCAGTAAGATAAAATACACACATTTTTTATTATTATAAACATTATAAGAAGAGTTATTTTACTAATCAGATGATAATATATCGAAATCCGAAATTTTCTGTCACAGGAATTAATGTTATTTCTCAATTAATTAATGCATATCAATTGGGGGGCATAATATATTTAACTGGATGCTAAAAAAATTAGGAATATTTCTTGCACAAAATACACTTGAGAGCTGGGTTAAAGTTTATGAGCGTGGAAGATGGCAATTTCCACTGAACTGATAATCAAATTAGACAGTTTGGCACAAAGTAAGGACAAACTCTGAATTTTTCTCTAAGAGCAAAATGTTACTAATGAAACATGAGAGCTATCCTTTCGGAAATACTGGTAGTATTAAATTGAAGAGTATTAAATGGCATTCCTACTATATTATATTCCTACCATATTCTAGGGGCATTCGGTATTTTTTGGAAGCGAGAGAGATGAAAAATTAGCAACCGCCTTCGCCGGGAATCGAACCACGGACCTCTGGAAAAACCGACCCAGCGTGCAGAACCACTACACAACGAAGGCTCGCTAAGATAGTGGGAGAAATACTTTATATACTCTTGCCGTGTAACGGTTGGTACATGTGCTCTTATGATGTAACATGGCTGGTCCATCATCTCACTACAAGAGAACATAGGATTGCTTTAGTGTGGAAGGTTATTACCACTTTACGCGTGGGATGTCTGAATTAATCCGGTAGTTTATAGCTCGTCAATAGACTTGAATTGTTCACATTCAGAAGTGGCCAACATTAGGAGTTTGAGAGCGAAATGTTCGTCAAAATGCACTGTGCACTCGTTGTCAGTAAAACACGAGATCTCCGAATCAACGACTTGGTATGGTAATTCTTAATACAGGAACACATGTAAGGAAAGGACTTTAATCCCTTACAAATCACAAAAAACGCAGAATAAGCAGAGGAAAAAATATTCCCTCAATTAAGGCTTGGGTTACAACAGTATTCTTATCAATTTTCCGTTATTTCTGAGTGAAGTGGGAAGATTGCAATTGTACATGTACAAGAAATGTACAGTTTAGAAATACTCATGTACAGTACAGAAAAAAGACAGATATTTCTCAGTATTCGGAACACCTTTTTAACTATTACAAATGTATTTAATTAAACATTAAAAAAATTATGAAATAGAATAGTTTAAATCAAATATCTTCATACACCTATTGCATAAGTTCTAGTACCAGGACTTGGTTTTAGGCAGTCCCTAACCTTATTGCTCTTCTTTTTACGTGTAATATACAAAAATATAACAAAAAAAATTAATATCTCATACGATTTCGTTTTCACTTATGCTTTAAAAAATTCTTTTTTAGGTAAACATCATATTACAATAAATGTATAAAAATATTTTTCAAAGCACAGAGACACTTCCTTGCTGTTCATTGTTTTTTAATCTGAGAGTTCCAATATGAGAGTTCTTTCCATTTTGAAGAAAGAAAGTGAAAGTGAGATATACCGTTCAGGTTTTTGTAAATATATATTCTCTTCCTCAGTTTTAAATCTGTCATGCGATATTTATTGCGAAAAGATAGGAAACAAAAAATCCCACTTTAACTACTGATGAATGAATTATCGTGATTTGTCGTACGATAGATGATGTCAATAACTCAATGGCCTGCCATTAAGGGCAGCACTTTAGTGATAAACGACCATCTGTGTAACATTATAACCATCCTTAACCTTTAAATGAAGTTGACTTAAGTGAGATTGCAAAGCGAGAACATGATGTATGGACCATCGTAAAGAAAAAATAAAATAAAAACTCAGCTGACTTTTGAATTAACGACTTGTCAAACAACTCTATGTCAACGCATTAGAATGTTTGAAATATGACTTTTACATTAACTACTACAGAACAATTCACAGCGGCAGATCTTTGTTTCGCTTTCAGATTTTTTTCGCTTTTGCTTCTGTGACTCCAACGCACTTACATAGCAGCTTTCTATCCCAGCGTAATTTGCAGTTCGCTGTCAAACATGACGGACGTGTTGCTGTGCTTATTTATTAATGATGCATAGTTAGAACTGTCATGAAAATCGCTAATGTGAAACCTACGTGTAGGCAGTAAGAAACATTAATGCGTTACAAAGATGATGGTATTTAAAGATTTGGATCGATTATGATTCTCCAGTCTTTAATACGTCGAATATTCGAAAAACATAATTTTTTTTCACACAACATCACAGAAAAATCTTAAATTCTCCGCCAAATCGTGTATTACCATGATTATAATTTAGTGAAAAACAGATTAAAATTGCTAATTTTAGAATTAAAGCTTGATTTTAAGTAAAAGGTTTGTAGTTTTTGAATAAAATTGCTTTCGAAATAACAGTCATTCATACACTGTATATATGATTCTCGTAAATTCTACTTAAGAATACAAAAATACATTTTCAAAACAGTTTTACTTTTCTGAGCATAAATTGTAGGGGAATCAAAATATATTTATGGTATATGTATATATTTAAAAAATAAAAGGCACTCACAAGGAAGCAATTTACTTAAATGAAATCAAACATATAGGTTCGTCACTGTGTCGCTGTTTACGGTGTAGTAGTTAATAGAGGTAGTCCGGACATCAGAGTGCGGTTGACTCCTGAGTTAGAAGTGGCTGCTTGTGTTTGCTTTCCCCCTTTCATGAAGGTGTAATATTGGTCTAACTTCTGTGTACTTTCTCTGGGTAATGCTGTCGCTGATGGGAGGCTATATGATCGATGGGTTCGCCCATTTCCAAAAAATGATTAAGGAAAAAATGTTTGGTCACCTGGAGGGAAACAAAAAGTATTCATCTATGTTAGATATGAAAGAGATTTAAGTTCACACTCGTCCGCACAAATGACATCAAGAAGGCTTAGGAATAATCGCCGTTCCTGTCACACTTTATAGAGCTTTGTACCTCAGATACGTTAGTTTTTATTTTGACTAATAGTGTTGAACTGAAATCATCGCTTTAAGTATACTGTGCCCATGTTACGAGTTCTATTGCAATTTAAAAGCTGGAAGCGCACGGCCACGGTCGTACCATAGAATTGCATGATCATTCGTCATATTGCTTGTTATATCGGGGGCGTAGATGTTACTATCATTTGCTGTGTGCAGCATTAAATTCCAGAAACTATAAACTATATGCAAGCTTTTGAAGACTTTCACGGACAGCGATGGGGGAAGACCGAAAGGTAGTCCGCCATACGAAAACCGGCACGTCTGCAACAATTGTTAACATTCGGCGAACAATGACCCTCTCTCGCCAGCATCCTGTGAGTGCTAGTTCTATTAGCACATAGTTGCATGCCGCTAGATTACGGAAACGCAGACATTTACGATGTCTGTCCCTTATACAGCAAAAAATGTACAACACACTGCAAAGGTGCCACGAGAGAATGTCATGGAACCAGGCTAAATGGCAGCAGATAAACTTAAGTGATGGTCTCGCTTTTGCCTTGGTTCGGGTAACCAGCGCATTAGCATGTGAAGGCAACAAGATCAGCCATAGATGAATGTTTGTTCTCTCATGTCCAGACACATAGGTGTCTTAAAACGAGTTGCGATTTCAAGTGATGCCAGATCACCGCTGGTTTTCTGTGAACGTTCGCTACACAACTCTATTCCAAAAGTAGAATGCTCATCCTTATATTGCTAGCAATTCAATATCTTGCTTTGAAGCCATAAATAGCCAATCCTGTCCCAAACAGGAAATTTCTGGGTTGCTATAAGTTGCTCTGTCAAAACTATACCTCTGCCACTAAATTTCTAAAAATGACGAAACGGATGCGGCTACGCAAGGGATGAGCTATATTAGGGTTCTCTATGACTCCATGCTGCAACTTGTGACAGAATTTGTTAGACACATTGACTGCCCGACGTTTTTGCAATAGGTTAGTAAGAAGTAAAACGTTTTCATAAGCTGCGCAATAAATATTTATTATACCATTCTCATTTTTTATTAATTTATTTTTGTTGTGTCTACTAACTTATTAACTGCGTTATTTGAGTTCAAATCCCTGTAAACGTTAAAGTTACCTAAGAAATTTCCCAGTTTTTCTTGTGCGTAACGAGAATGGAAGCCAATTTCTTTTCAAAATTTCTTCACAAAGACTCCTTGAACAGATAGCCTTCACTTGCTTTCCATAATCGGAACAATCCTACTCAAAGTTGCTATCAATTAAAGCCTTTGTAATACTATCCATATTTGTAAAAACATGAATGCTATAAAAAGGCTTTCTTTTATGGGACCGAATTTGATATTATTAAATTATTAGCCCTTGATTAGGTAATTAACTTGTTGCAATCGTTTGCGAGGTTGAGACCTTGCGAACCAAAGATGTACATTTGAGTATTTGCCATCAAAGCATGAGCTCGAGTTAACACTTGAAAGGCAAGTTTTCGGTTTTATCCGTTTTGTGCAATCTCTGCGAGTTTTTCACTAAAATTATTGCTCAAATTTTGGTCTCTTTCATTCGCTTTCCCAACACTGTTGTAAGTTCAGGTTGGATTCTAGTATTCCTCTTTTCTTCTTCTTCCTCTGCGAGTGGAATGCGACCCTATGTTCTATGGTAATTATTGTGAGTTTTATCACCCCTCTTAATTTGTAAAAAAAAAAAAAAAAAAAAAAAAAAAAACTATTTAGAATCACCCTGTATATATATATATATATATATATATATATATATATATATGTATATATATATATATATATATATATATATGTCAACTCAGTCATCAGATCATTGAACTCGCAAACAAAATCACTGCTGCCCAAAGATCCTGCATCTTACGATGGATACCGGCTCATGTAAATATTTTTGGTAATGAGAAGGCTGATGAGCTTGCAAAGGCATCCCGTGATTCTCCTCAGCCATCCAACTGCCTAACCCTCGTTGATGCCAATACAGTTGCCAGCCAAAGACTAATCAGTCAAGTTAAAGGAAACTCCATCCTGGAATTGAACTGTTACAGAGCCATATTGACTATCATAACCAGACTTAGGACAAATCACTTAAAAGGGATGAGGATTTCTGCAGACGGACAGTGTAGTTACACCAACATTTGTCCTCATTGCCCAGATGACATTCCACTGTCTCGCCATCACATCTTCAGCTGCCCAGCAATCCAGGCCAAACTGTTTGACATCGGCATTGAAGACCCAGTGGACCTACTTTATACTGATAGAGCTGCCGAGGTTGCAAAAGCTGTCTTTGACAGCTTTGGAGCTATATAATTGCACTTTGTCATAGACAAGACATCATCATATATATATATATTACTCACGCACGCATACATACATATATAAAGAGAGTAAGACTCTCTAGCTACAAAAACCTGATATTCTTCCACTACAACTTATGAATTTTTATACGATTCCCTATGAAAACGGATATGTACCTAATCTGTAATCTGTGTGCTACCCTAAAAAAAAAAACCTGCATCAGGCTTACTGAAAAAGATACCCTTCGAAAGACTTTTGTATGTGAGTCGGCAAATTTCGAAGGCATATCATATGCTAACGTGGCATTGGTAATTAAGATCGTATAAAAAAAAAGTTTAAAAAGATGAAAGTATTCATCAGGAAAAATAGTACGAATAAAGCTGTAGCCTATCAAAATAGAATTATCACACCCTCAACAACGCATACTAGTGACTTCGAGACGCATTGCTAACACAACGTTAACACGAGACTTTGTCGATTCACATACGCACATACAAATGCACCTGAATGCGGTAGGTTGCAATTTTCAATAAATGTTCTAAGCGGACATTGCTTTGGAATACACAAATTAAGTACATGTCATTTTATACATATACAAATGAAATAATGCAGAAAGGGGTAAGAAATATATCACCAAGGTTACGAAAAACCGTTATGAATTAACGGTTACATTAAAACATAAAATAAATTGTAACATAAAAAATTAAAAATGAATCAATCATAATTTTTAGAATTGTCCTTTAACTGTGAAAGAAGAACCAGGTACTTAATTAAGCCAACAATTTCAGCCACTCAGGAATAATATGAAAATTAATATAAAAGAAATATAATTAATTTAATATGAAAAATTGAATAGAAATAAAAATATAAAAATAAACAACGATGAAGATGTATGTGGTTAATTTATTTCTTCAAGAAAACAGAAGTTATCTAGATAAACAGTCATAATAAATTTTCTTTCCGTACCAGCATCTGAATAGGCTGGTACGGAAACCAGATATTCATCATAAAGATTATGCTTTGAAATTTGGAATAAAAATTTACAACAAAGCAAAAGATTATAAAACCAATTTCTACAACCACTTAAGCTACTAGAATTCAGTATATGCAATGAAAGGTCAAAATCCGTCCCCAAACAGAATCAATGGCAAATCCAAGCAAGTAAAAAGCATGTGACATCACCATGTCAACCCCTGCAAAGCATTAACACTACTTACACAAAATATATAAATAATTACAGATAAAACAAAACCGTCGGTAAATGAAGTGAATAAGCAGTGTTAAAATGCATAAATGTCTAAAAAGGGGGAGAATGGAAACAGTTATTTTAATGTTAGTTATGTTAATGGACTACCAGTGCTTGGAGTTGATCAAAGGTTTCGTCATAGGGTGCCCAAGGAAAGAGGAGTGGTAGCCTGTGAAATCAACACTCAGTTTTTTGAGATATTATGTGCAATAAAATAGAAGTAACATTTTAGTGTTGAGAAGTATGAAAATAAAATATTTTCTTATTGGAAACTATGATTGCTCGTGTACATGTTTTTAAGTCTAGTTACTTGTTTTGCGAATGTATTTGCAAATACGCTTCTGGAGATACTGGAGTAAAAAAAAAAAAAAAAAAAAAAAAAAAAAAAAAAAAAGAGGGGATTGTAGTTACACATGTTTCCACTTCAAGGAATCTAGATGTTATCGTTGCGACTATTATCGGTTCTGCTGCTAAGCTGACGACAAGGTGAGTAAATGAAATATGATAATACACTTTGCGTATTTACAAGTTAGTTGTATACCTACGTTCCCCCCCGGGGGTCGACGTAGAGAATTCTGCGAAGCTACTGGCTAGGATCTGTACCTAGGCAGTCTCGGCCACGGGGGTATAAAATTTATGAACTTGGTGGTTCTGAAGGCTCCGGGAAAGGTCACTTATTGGCCGGCCTCGGAGTCTGGCACGTCCTAGCGCGGCGTGGTGCTAGTAACCCGGGGGTTTTCCCCCGGGGTCGTTGGGTAATGTCCCGCTGCGACGGGCTCGCCCGAGCGACTGGCAGGAGCATTAGACGACCGGTGCTGCCTGGTGACGTATCCAGGTGGTGCGCGGCTCTGCTGGAGGGTAATAGTGGAGGTTGAACCTCCACGACGTGCCCAAAGGCAGAGTCGACCTGTAGTGAGATTAAGTTACTCGGAGCAGGGCAGCCGAAAAGCTATAGCTATAGTATACCTACGTTGACCTGTAATACCTAAGGTGGAGCAGGTAAAGGATAAATTGCTATGTATACCTACGTATACTATCATTTCATCTGAATCTCTAGTTTCTTCCTTTTTGCACAAAATGACATTATTTGGATTAGATAAAAGCACATGATTACTATCAACCTGAGAAGAAAGATGCCTTCGTGGAACCCTTTCCAAGGGAAGCTGGGATATTTATATTACACATGGGAAAAAACCCCGAAAACTTTCACACAAGCAAGCCCGTCCGCCAGAATTTGCATCCGGATAGAAATATCAACGTTCAGCGATCTTATCACTAGACTGCTGGAGCGCCCTTTTTTGAAAGAGCAGTTTCATAACGAACTTCTTAGAACTACACCTATATAAACTGACATTTACAGCTATATAAATGATATCATTCATTTCAATAACTGTATGTGATAAACATGATATTCACCAAACTTGTTTTAAATCAGCAACAACAGCAATTACATTGATTATGTAGGTCTGGAAACAGAAAATTGCATAAATATCACTCCCTTCTTTTATATTTATAAGAAAACACTTTTATATTTAGTATAATTAAATTTATATACCGGGACTCCAATAATTCTAAAAAAGTAACTGGAAACCTAATCAGAAGCTAAGTAATTAGAATTTAAAACTTACGCACAAGCAGTAATAGTTTCCAGCACGAACGGATAAAACTGATCAATGCATTTCTGAGCAACAAAAAATTTATCTTGAATTTTTCACTTTAATACATTATGGCTGCCCTTGGGGGTCTTTTTTTTAGATTTATTTTATGTTTTCGGCAGTTAATCATTCTTACATTATCTGTTTATATCATTAATTTAGCGTCATTCAGCCTGTGATCCTTGAAGTTTGTCCTTGTGGTCCTAATATTTACAAATAAATAAATAAATAAATAAAAAAAATAAAATAAAATAAAATAAAAAAATAAAAATAAAAAATAAAATAATTGCGTATACCCCAAAATAGGCCGCCCAGATAGTATGGTGGTTAGGAAGCCTACTGCGGGACCGAAGGGCCCGGGTTCGAATCCCGGAGAAGGCATGGGATGTTTGTAAATGCATAGTGTTTTTGCGGCATGAGGGGTACACTAATATTTAGTGATCCGAGAGCCCTGTCGTGTGGCTGATGGCAGGGGAGAGGGGGAAGACCCTCGGACAATCCCTCCGGGTTGCTCTCCTTTAAAATTGGGGGGGGGGGGTAAATAGAAGGTCCAACCTCCTTTGAGGTTCTGGCAACCATTCTTCCATGAAATACATCGGCAAGACAAAAACAACACAACCACAATAGAGTAAAAACTCTTTGTGTTCGAAATTAGGCATGACAATGAACTAAAATTTTTTCTCCCAAGCCTGACATTTTACAAAATTTATTACTAGTTAATCCTACATACGGAATCCCTAATCTAGAATAATGACAAAAGAGGGATTTAAAGCACTATGTAGTACTCCTCGCCAGCTTAAACCCAAACATAGAAACAGCTATGGAAGAATCGAGAGGATCTTCCATCTTATGAATGTCACTACTAACTTTTATTTAATTTTTAGTTGATAAAATAAAGATAATCCAACTCTAAGAGCCTTAATTATTAAAAACGAATGACATAAGATATAATTAATTTTCGCTAATTATATTTTTAAAATACAAGTATACTTATAGTGACTTATGTTTAAAGAAATTGCTCTTGCAGTAATCCGCAGAACAATCTAATTTATAAAAATGGTCCACACTTGAAAAAAGTTCGAGAAACGCTGTATTAAATACGTTTCCACTTTAATTGTACTTAATTGTTAATAATATATTTCATGATAATATTTTTACTATTCTACATCGGCCGATTAGGCGATGTTGCATATTATTTTATATACGCTTGAATTATTATTTGATTTCGTTTTAGACCAGACTTTGGATTTCTGAATATATTTATGCTTTTGAACTTTTAATGCAGTTTAAGACTGTTTCACAATTTTCTTCTATGTTAAAATTCCCCCCCCCTAATTCCCAAGCATAGTGGGAGGCCATACCTCAGAAATCGTTAATTCCCTTATTACATTAAAAAGAAAGGCTCAAGTTCTGAAAATTTCTATCATTAATGCTCAGTTACATATTATAAGGTTGTAGAGACATTAGGTCATTTTGAAGCTGAAGACAGGAAAAATGAGCAATGCCCTCGCAGGGACTCGAACCTGGACCTCTCGAATACGTGCAGAGTGTACTGACCGTTACAACACGAAGGCATGCCGAAAGGGGGGGAGAGAATACCTTATATACTCCCCCTTTTAAAGGACGACTGGATATTAGGGGGCCCAGTTGCTAAATACTGGTGGTGACGAATCTACAACCTTCCTGTTCGGGACCCACTATAGAGTCATTGGGTTCCCTTTATTTATGTGAAGAAACAAAAAAAACAAAAAAAAAAAAAAAAAAAAAATGGGCAATACCCACGCCGGGACTCGAGCCCTGGAGCTCTCGTATACACGTCGAGTGTGTTACTGTTACGCAACGAAGGAATGCAGAAAGGAATGAAAAAATACCTTATATACTCCCCCCCCCTTTTGAAAGGCGACTGCGGAATAGGGGACCCAATTACCAAAGCCTTGTGGTGAAGAATCATCATCCATCACCTTTTAGTTTGGGTGTCACTGTAGAGTCTATTAGGTTTTTTTTTTTTTTTTTTTTTTTTTATGCGAAAGACGTGAATAATAAGCAATGCCCTCGCCGGGACTCGAACTGGACCTCTGGAATACGCGCCGAGTGTGCTAACCATTACACATCGAAGGCATGCAGAAAAGAGGGAGAAAGTAAGGTCTTCTGCTAACTTCTAGCAAGTTTTCTAGAAATAGCAACGCAAACTTCTGCTTTTTATTGTTAATATTTTGCTAACTAAACTGACATTTTCCTCACCCTGAGAAAGAACTTTATTTCTTAAATACACTTTTAAACTCTCTTCTTCTTTTTTTTTTTTTTTTTTTTCTCCTCCCCGTGGGATCCTAATATTTATTTAACAGTTTAACCTTCGGCTATTGAAGTTGGCGTCGTTTTGAAAAACTTCCATGGAAATTATGAGCAGCCGAAATTTTAAAAACCTCTTCTAATTCGTGTTTTAGAAGGAAAACTAATGCAAGCTTATTTTTTTTTAGGGGGGGGGTTAAAGAAAATAAAAGACTAACTAAAATTTTCTTTTACATAGACGGCAAGATTGCCATCCGCTAAGATAAAAAATAAATTGGAAATTAAAATCAGACATTTTATGATTGAGTTAGTAATACGTTCTGTGTTCCGATAAGCTGAGAATTCTGTGCTCAATCTCCAATCGTTGCATATTCTTAACAGGGCATTAGGAATGGATCATTAATTTGTAGAAATACATGGGAAAACTAGCTACCTTAAACTTCAGTTTGTTTTAGATATCACAAAGATGTTGATGTTCCCTGTCACTAACATGTTGACAGGGAAACTGACTGCCGTAGTCTTGGTCACGGGTTCTATTTCCGGTGAAAGCATGGATGTTTGAAAGCGGATAGCGTCTTTGCGGTATGAGGGCGACTCTTAAGGCCTCATGATAAATTAGTGGAAGAGGAAGAGGGTTGGAAGGTCCATCTCACTGATCCATCCGCAGGAGAATTCTTCTCACAGGTCTAACAGGAATTCCATCAATGGATTTTTGTCGCAGAACGCGAGGGAATTATTAGTAATCTGCGAAGATCTTTTTTCCTTGTGGAATGAGGATTTTATTCTCACAGGCAATTAAAGAAATAATTAGTAGAGAATTTAAGAAGTAATTTAAGCGTCCTCTCTCAGTGAAGACTTAGCTATCACAATCTTCAATGCCTAGCTAAGACTTCGAAACCGAGACCAACAACGTGGTAGCAAGTCTTTGTTAGCTACCATATACCATTCGGGATGGCAAAAGGCATTTTATTAAAAAAGTAAAATCTATGGCTGGAATGTGTGACCATTTCTGTTATTTTATACAAGGGTCTAGAAAAAAAAAATTATCTCAAACTAGAATACGGGAAAGAAATATCCAGTAATCTAAAGAGGAACGAAAAATTTAAAAAAAAAAAAAAAAAAAAAAAAAAAAAAAAAAAAAAATTAAAGTATTCCATACCTTAATTAGAAAAGCACTCAACAGAACCTTAAGTGGAAAGTTCTGGGTCTGATCTGTTGTCGAAGAGAAAAATTCTAAGTTGTTCTAGTGGTACTTATAAAATTTAATGGCATCCTAGTGATGTTTGAAAATTTAATAGCTTTCATTTTTTTAACTGTGTGACGCAATAAATGCGAGACACTTCAGATATTTTGTTTTAACCATGTTGCTAAATTCATCAAAACACAGAAAAAAATCAACCATTCCAAATTTTTTAAAAACTTGTGTTTAAAACGTTAGAAAAACTGGTATATATACGTTCATGAGCGATATTGCATGAGCGATTACCAAAGATATTGCTGTTGTGTCTATTTTCATGTATTTGATCTAATCAGTGCTATCCCGCCTCAGTTTTGAAGGACAGCACCCGGAGGACTGGTCCGAGGTTCTCCCACCTGTCTTACCCTACCACTAAACTACTCGAGAGGACTTCAGTCTCTCCATACACTTTGAGTGCCTCCATGCCGCATAGACTCTACGCATTTACAAACATCCATGTCTTCTTCGGATTTCGAAACCGGGCCAAGCGGTGCGGCAATCACCGTCACTACACTATACCATCTGAGCGGCTCCATAAGTATTAATGATTGTTAATTAACTTTCTAAGGAAAGAAAAGTTTTAGAAGAAAATAAACATTCATTTCCTTCATTTTACTATTCAAAGGCAAGATTTATTTTGAAATGAAGCAGAAAATAGTTATAAGACAGAATTTTTAAGCTTCTGATCTGGATTTTATTATTTTTACAGTTATGAGTAGAATGTTTGAGTGCATCTGTTTCAGTTACAAACATAACACTAAAAGAATTAACAGCAATTGCACTTTATATTATATTTTCAGATGAATAAAATATTTAAACCATTATTGTTATTTCCTTGAGGACAAAATGTTTCAAGCTTATGAGAAATTTTATCTAAACTAAGACTGGAATTTCAATGAAATATATCTTTTTTAAGTCTAAATTAAACTGGGTGTTCTTTAACGCTTTTTGAGATTATATGAGCGCTCTCAGTTCGAAATGATAAAGTCCGAATAGAGACTTCAAAATAATTATGAAATTAAGAGGGCAAAAGTTATCTAAAATGATTTAGGATTTCAATGATCACTTGTTCTGTTTATTCAAATGATTTAATTGAACTAGTACTGTAAAAAAGTAAACAGCACTGTAAAAAATAAAAAGTAAACAGTTTTACTGACACTGTTAGGCTTCATGATGAGACCAGAAACTCAAAAGACTGCATTGTAAGCTAAATCATAGGAAAGGAAAATAAATGTTAAAAAAAATGTAATTAAAAATTTATTATGAAAGAATGCTCTCTTTGTTGTTATGGTTATAGAACCTTCTTCCCACTTCGAGCATTTTTGCTCTTCTTTACAACTGCTTTGGTGTGTCAACATCCAAAGCAATTAAAACACTGAGTTGCTATAATGAATTTACGCACAATGTTCCGAGTCCCTTGCAAGTTAACTTTATGACTTTTCGTCATGAAAGTGATGATATTTGGGTCCACAGCTATAACCCAATTTTTTCCATATCGTCCTTTCATCGAGAACTTAACCCTATTAGAGACATTTTCTTATTCACAGTTCTGCTTGCGAATGATTTGAGCTGAATTTTCTTTGGTAATGTCTTCATTCACATAATACAGCATGATATTGGGATCCAACTCTGTAGGGCTTTTCACATTCATTTCTTACTCCAGTGCCTCGTTTGTCTGGATTGCTTGCTGCAGGAAGGCACTATCATCATTTCTTGCTACTTCGATAAAAACGCCACCCATGTTGATCATATTCACTTTCAATTTTGTGGGATTTTTGTTCCGCACAAGTTTTTATTTGACTTTTTGTAAAGTCTTATTCTTGTTTATTGGATACACCAGTACTAGGTGTTCCTCTTCTGTCTTTCTTCGTCTTGACACTGCTCGGGAAATTTGATCGCTGTCGCATCTGTTTAGAGGCTTTTGGGCATAGGTCTCTTTTCTCTGTGCAATTGTTTGCACATTGTCATTTACTTGTTTTCGTCAGTTTTGCTTTACTTTCCAGTGTTGCCATTGCCAGGCACTGTTCTATCATCACGTTGGAAGTCCCCTGCAGGAATATTGAGCCATGCTGCCTCTATAGACGTCCATAATTGTGAAAGTGTTGACGGTGCAGGGTTTTGGGCACGAACTGACCTCTCGATGATGTCCCATAAATGTTCGATGGGATTCATGTCGGGCGATCTAGGTGGCCAGATCATTCGCTGGAATTTTCCAGAATGTTCTTCTAACCAATCGCGAACAATTGTGGCCCGGTGACATAGCGCATTGTCATCCATAAAAATCCCATCGTTGTTTGAGTACGTGAAGTCCATGAATGGCCGTAAGTGATCTCCAAGTAGCTGAAGGTATCCACTGCCAGTCAATGATTGGTTCAGTTGCACCAGAGGACCGAGTCCATGCCATGTAAAAACAGCCCGGGCCATTATGGAACCACCACCAGCTTGAACAGTGCCTTGTTGACAACTTGGGTCCATGTCTTCGTGGGGTCTGCGCCACACTCGAACCCTACCATCAGCTCTTACCAACTGAAATCGTAACTCATATGACCAAGGCACGGTTTTCTATTCGTTTAGGAACCAACCGATATGCTCACGAGCCCACGAGAGTCGCTGTAGGCGATGTCGTGCTGTCAGTAAAGGCACTCGAGTCGGTCTTCTGCTGGCATAGCCCAAGGAAGACAAATTTCGCCGCACTGTCCTATCGGACCCGTCCCACGTACGTCCCACATTGATTTCTGCGGTTATTTGACGCAGTGTTGCTTGTCTGGGAACATTGACAACTCTACGCAGACGTCGCTGGTCTCGATCGTTAAGTGCAGGTGGTCGGCCATTGCGCTGTCCTTGGTGGGATGTTATGCCTGAAATTAGATACTCTCGTCACATTCTTGACACTGTGGATCTCGGAATGTTGAATTCCCTAACGATATCCGAAATGAAATGACCCATGCGTCTAGCTCCAACTACCATTCCGCGTTCAAAGTCTGTTAATTCTCGTCGTGCGGCCATAATCACGTCAAAGCCTCTTCACATGCATAACTTGAACACAAATGAAAGCCCTGCCAAAGCACTTCGCATTTATACATTTTCTATGTGATACTACTGCCATCTGTATATTTGCATATTGCTATCCCATGACTTTTGTCACTTCAGTGTAATTGGCATTCGCTTGCTTAATCTGTGCCTGATTCAGTCGGAGGATGAACTGGGGATATGGTTGAAAACGTATGACTATTTATACATCAGAACACTATCCGCACGTCGACTTCATTTGGCCCTCGAACGGTTGCTTCTTGTTTCGCCCCAAGACGTGGTCCTACTTTCCTGATGATAACTCTCTACATTAGTTCTCTGTATTTACGTTAGCTTTTTAAAATTACAATCACTTAATCAAACACGCATTCTTTGTCTGTCTGAATTCTCATCACATTCTTCTCACTATTTCATGATGCTGCACTTTTCTCTTTCAGGTAGTATGTAAGAAAGGAACTATCTCTTTCTTTATAGCAGTTGAGAGAAAATAAGAATTTGGAGAGAAATAAAAAAGAAAGGTAAATAAATACATTAGATTTTCAAGTATCAATAAATAAAAGAATAATATTTTTTATAAAATTTTTCCAGAATAATATTTTTTATAGAAGAAATGAAAGAAATGATATATCTTTGATATCGCAAGTAAAATGGAAATATAAAATATAAGCGAGATATTTTCTGATCTCCAATTTTTAATTTGTCAAAAGCAATATCTTTGGATTTAGGTAAATTAAGTAAAGCGGGATATAACTCGGTCTTTTAATATCGAGATATTATAAATGATACAGAAATTTAATCAGTAATATCTAATTTAAAAACACGTGATTCAAATAATTTTGGACATCAAAACAGTTACAAATCTATGTATCTCAAAGAAAATTCACGGATTTATTTCAACCATATCAGAACACAAAGAAGTTGAATTAAGAATTTTTCTAATGTTGTCTGTAATTGTTGCTAGTGGAGAAAGAAGATACAGCAAATTTTTAATAATATGAAATTACGAAAAATCTTTATTTGGCCCAAGAAAACTTTTTAAGCACTGTTATTCTGTGCAATGGGAATTAAACATTCAAGTAGACTTTGATAAATTTATTGCTGATTTTGCTTTGTTAAGAGCAAGAAAAAAGTGCTAGAAAAAAATTAGTGCAGTATTTTATTTTAATTGTATTACTATTTGTTCTATTTCAATACTGTTTATCAAAAAAGGTATTTTAGTGCTTCTTTTTAATTATAAATAATATTTATGAATATATTAAGCTGTGATTAAAAATTATTTTAACGGCGATGACTTAAAATAGATATCTTTGTGTAATATAAAATACATTAATATACCCTAGAATCAATCTAAGATGATCACCCACTGTTCTAGATGATTGTGACCATATCCAGAAATGATTATTTTGGAAAGGCGTTCTCAGAAATCCTGCTCACTTTAGCAGGGGCTCATCTAAGATACGTGTTCGCCACAAAGGATTCACTGTAGTTAATTTGAATGCATATAAAGGCGCACTTATAC
The DNA here is from genome assembly GCF_044657685.1 of Stegodyphus dumicola. NCBI lineage: Eukaryota > Metazoa > Arthropoda > Arachnida > Araneae > Eresidae > Stegodyphus > Stegodyphus dumicola. Next base: position 195,575,335 of record NC_140780.1, read on the forward strand.
CGCTTTACCTCAGGTGACCTAGGCACGGCTGTGCTTTACCATTTAATTTAGTTTAAGTAAGGTACCATATATAAATTTAGTACTGTGTTAAAAGTTCAGGGTCTGCTTTATTTGTTTGCGTGTATTTTAAATAACGGCAATTGGGGTTGTATTTCAAAATCAACCATTTAAGCCAAAGAACATCTGCTAATGTAACATAGATTACTACATTATGCAATGCGAGTTTTGCGTTATATTTTAGAAAAATTTTATGGAGTTGCCACAAACCATATGAGAAGTTTCTTTTTAGTAAAACTAAGAACTCTTTTCAGAATTATGAGCTAAAGTTTTTCCATGGTAAAAATTTTAATTTGACATATAACAATAAATTTAAATTAAAAACTTTATGCGTTTTAGAAATATCTATGCGTTGTTTGAAAGATCAGATCACGAAACAGCGCTACATCAGCCAGAGGAATGCTAGTAAGAAATTTAGTGTTTTTTGAAAAAGCCGTATAATATCAAACAGTCATTAATTTGAGTAAAATATCAACTACCATTAAAGTTCATGTTCTAAATCTTTGAATTTCATTCGTTCTAGGAAAATTATTAACCGAGTTAGACATTCTTTCAAAATCGATTTCAAGTATCATAGTTAATTCTAGAGAAAGATAAGACCGTTTATTTTACTCAATCAAAACATCGAACAATGACTCAGCAACCGCCAAAACAACTAAACGATTATCCTGCAGAAAGGAGGAGTAAGACGAAAAACCGCACAAAAAAAAAAAACAAAACAAAACAGAACAGGGTGCCTCCTGCTGTTCAGACAGGTGATACGACTGTCATATTCAGCTGCTTTTGTCAAAATCCACTCAGAGAATGCCTCCTCCACCTCCCCACAGTCCGCGTTACGAATCAAGAACAGACAGATAATTTCCCTCCCTTTTTCCCTGTTCATAGTATTACTATCCCCCCCTTCCTTCCTTGAGCAGGATATTTCTTCTTCTGTCTATTCGTGATTAATTGGTATGCCGAGACCGAACGCTATAATCATAAGTTGATGAATAAAACATTCAGCTTATTCTTGGCATTGACCTCACTTTGGCTAACGGCGATCTTCGCAGGATCTTAAAAGGTCACCTCTATTTAAACTAAGCCCCTGTGAACAAATTTCGGGTGCACTTTCTACGTAAAATCTTACATATTCGTGTTTTCTGTAAAAAAAAAATATATGTATATACTATATACGCACAATTTACTTAGACGATTTATGTCGACGATGACAAGATCTGCAACCAGCAGCCTGAAACAAAACATCATCACATTGTTCTCAACAGTGCCGTCTTAATCTATGAGCACTATAGGCACTGTCTGGGAGCCCCGCAAGTAAAAGGGGCCCATGATTTAGCAAACTTATTATTATTCTTCACAGTGGGATATAGATAAAAGCCTCAGTCTATAATTTTATGAAACAGCCCTTGTCCTCAATTTCAGTTTATAAAAGTCTCATTAACATTATTATGTCTTTAAATGAATATAAGAGGACGATCTTGTTCTCTAAGAAAGACAATTTATATAGGGTATGTTAGTTTATTCGGATTACGGTAAAACCCACGATAGTTATCTGCATAAAAGAAGAGATGCTTTTGTGGCCCATTTTTTAAGGGCAGTCGACTCATATACACGTTATTCTTGGATAAAACATTGAAAACTCTCATAAACCCACCATGAAGCACATTCGCTAGAACTAGGTCGAACTACCAGTGTCCAGATATCTTACTGTTCGGCCAGTTCGACCACAAGTGAGCTAAAAGATGGAGCTTTGTATACGGCTATAATACGTAACAGCTATATATAAAACTTCCTACAGCTTTAATTGAGTTTAATGACTATAATTCTTGCTTAATTTATTTAAGATTTATGGACTAAAATCACTAAATGCAAATAAATAAATAAATGACGTAAACTTGCATTTCAGGAGTCTGATGTAATATTAAATCATTTGTATCTGTACAATGATGCTATCATTTAATAAACTGAGCACTCTCAATAAAAAAATGCCCTTGAAGATGTCAAAATTTTCAGCATTATAATACCTTAATTACGTTGTGTAGAATATGAAACTGAGTTCTACCTTTATTTGAATTATTGGACCTGCATAAGTTTATACAAATAAATAATCTGAGCTAATGTCTTGGAAACCAATAAGATGTGAATGAGGCTTCTACCGCGAGTGTAATTCCAACGTTAATTCTTAGTTAAAATATAACGTGTCATGCTAACATGAATAAATGGAATGAAACAGACATAACTCTGCTCTTTATAAATAAAATTTAAGAAATGTTCCATGTTCTAAACAGAATAAAGTTGATTTGTGTTAAACAAATTAAACAGTTATATCGGGATGTTATACGTAAACTAACGGAAAAGAGCAGTTGTTAGCCTGTTAGTTTTTATAAAGTTGGCAGTTCTGAAGATACTTTTACTTTGTTCATTTAATCTACAAGCCTAAACCCATGTACTCCTGCGTAATAAGAATGTACATTTGATAGAATAACTACCAGTACAAAATAATTATGCTCTTAATACGGTCTTCTGATCCATTCTCGATAAATGAATTCCTCGGATGTAAGTTCTTTAAACTAATGTAAAATCAACAATACACCTGAACTAATAACATCCTAATTAGACTCTCAGGTAACTTCAGAACAGGTCAGTCAGATGCTTATCAGAAAAAAGTTAAATTTTGTTGAAGGTTGGCATTGTTGCATTTGTAGGGCTTGAATAGCAAATTCCAGCCCTACGAAATATAGGTCATTATACAAATGGACCAACGAATATTTATTTCTAATAACAAAGCGTTAAATGATGAAATTAAAAAAAAAATCTGTTATTTTTAAAACAATCTCGTTTAATTAAAGTTAGAAAAGATCTTTGAACTTCCTTTAACTAAAGTTAATAGCTTCCCAGTACAGCGCCATCATTAATTTTGTGGAAATTTGAGCAGATGATTAAGAAATTTTCCTTTAAACTTTTCAAAACTATTTTTAAGAAAATGTGTATATGTAGAAAGCTTTACTCAAGAGCTGTTTTATAATTATATTTTTGTTTTTTTTTTATTGTCGTCATATTCTCTCAGAATCAACTGTATTTCAGTAAAAAAAATTATGTTAAAAGATGAATATAAGAGTGAAAATCCCCACCTCTGAAGCAATTTTTCGCAAATGATTAACAAACGTTTGTTACAATGTTGCAGTATTTTACGTTTGATTTTTGGTTATTTTCTTTTTCTTTCCTTTCCTTCCCCCCCCCCGAAGCTTTACGCTTTCTCACCCCTAATTATTTAATTAATAATTATAATTATTTAATTAAGGCGTATTTTAAAAAGGCTATCATTTTCTTAAAATGTGAGAAAAGTATTACAGTTCCAGCTTACTTAATCAGCATTTGCATACGTTTACACGGAAAATGTCAAAATTGTTTTTATTCAAATATTAATTTAAACTGAATTATTCTTGGGGAAAAAAACCGTAAATGAAAATTAATTTAGCTGGGAAAGAATGAAACAAAAATTCAAACGTATAAAATATTAGAGTTGCACAAACTGGAACAAATAAATAAAATTTAATGCTCATTAATAAAGAGACAAATATATTTTTTTTTTTGTTAAAAAGGTTAATTTCTTATTAAATTACAAAATATTGTCATTATTAAAGCGATAAATATATTTAATCTTTTGTTAAAAATATTAATTTCTAATTAAATTGAAAAATATTCCCCTTCTCCCCCCAATTCTTGATTTGCAGAATTACTCAGGTCCACCGACGAAAGGTTTGACATGTGTCCGATAGATGGCGCCACGACTCAGATTTATTCTCGACCTAAGACAACGTGAAGAGAAACCATCGGTTTTGAATGTCGGAGAAAGCATTTGGTGTTTTGTTCAGAGGAACATTGCTTATCTGCACCGAATAATAAAACAAAAATTGGCAACAATTAGAGCTTTTGCATTTTCCTGTAAGTCTTTGGACTGTGATTAATGAAAGGAGACATGGATGCGTTTCAGGAATGACAGTAACACCTTTTCCTAAACAGATTTCAATAATTTTATTATTTTTTTAATATGACTATTGCTGATGCTTATGCTATTTGTAAGATTAGTATTGTACTGTGACTTATACAAATAATTAGAAAATTTGACTTTTTGTTTACATAATTTTAACTTATTAAAATTCATTTATTTTAGAAAAAATATTGAATTTTTGTACTTCCTGGTTAAGAGTTCAGACTTAGAAATAATATGAAAATTCTTTCTTAGACGAAATTAATATAAGTTTCATAAATGAAAGGTTGTTTTCTTAAATAATTTGCTTCCGAGCAGTCCGAGTTGTCAAGGGCGAGGAACGTGATTATTTCCGATTTTTTCAAAATAAATAAATAAATAACATGGGTTTTAAACATCATAAATTTTTAAACTTATTATAACCATTAACATCACTCTGTGTTTAGGCTATTATTCCATTAGTCAAAATGATGCATTAACATTTGTTAAATTTCTTTTATTACGGATTGCTTAATATTTACTAACTTTTGCATAGAATTTCTTAAAATATACCATAGATGCTTTAAATATATAGAAGTTATTTATGTTATTTTTTGCCTTAAAACTGAGTTTTGTTCAACTGACTTAAATCAATGCATATAATTATAATTTGCATCATTCTGGGACTTGTTAAAAATAGATCTAAGTTTGGAGTACATTTGTTTAAGTTTGGAGTAACTTTGCCTGTACATTTTATATCTATTTCTTGATAGATTTTAAAGAAGCACTGTTAAATAATTATAATGTAAAATCATTTTTGTGGGAATGTTCGGACAGATTTTTCTGTTTTCTACTGAATTATAAATATTTAACAATTGCTAAATAGATATATCCCGACGAATTCATGACATATCCAAACAGATGATAAAATTCTCATAAATTATCATCTGACATGTATATCGTTTCTTTGGGATTATGGAAGTTATAATAGTCTAAATTTAATAATTATTGAAGTCTAAGAAAATCGCGATGATTTTTGTCACTTATTGTACAATTATGAAAGTGTTTCAATTCGAATAACTGTTTGTTTTTACTTAGTTCGTGTAACTGTAGAAATGATATATTCGTTTGCTTGAAAAACTGTGGTTCTTAATATTAATTATTGGAATATTAAGTTTGGATACTAATAAGAAATATATCATTAAACATGGTTTTAACAATCTGTATATTTATTATTGTATATTAAAAATCCTAGAAAGCCAACTTCCAACTTTAAGAACTTAAAATGACGGTTCAAATCCTAAACGAAGGTCGTTGATAACAACAGGAGATTGCATTTGCAGCTAAAATGCAGATTCGTAATTTATCTTTTCACACTGATCAGCCTTTCATGAAAATGAGAATTACCTTTTATTTCATGGAATTAATCTAAAGATGGGTAAAGAACTGAATAGAAGCGCCAGTAGTTTAGCAGTAGAATAAAACAGCGCAAGAACTATTGAGATGTAAGATATCGGTTATTAATTTCAGTTACTTTTAATTTTGTAGAATATTATAAAGAACAATCGCGATAAGCGTATATTAAATCATTAAATGCTTAACTGAAACAAAACTAATAGAAACTTAGAATCTTGAGAAGGATAAGATCTTAAGCTTAATAAGCACTAAGCCGATTATGAGGCTTCGGTTAATTATTTGGATAATTATTTTATATTTTTAGGAAAGTCGACCCCTGTCTTGAAGAAGCCATTTGCCGTTGTTAAAAAAGTGAGAGATGAAAAAAAAAAAAGGATCTTGGGCAATATTCATATTATAATCAATCAATGCATAGATTATATTATTAGATTATATTCATATTATAATCAACAAATCAGAAGTTTGTGGATTATCAAATGAAGTTTTTTTAGCTTTTCAATTTTTATTAGGAGTTAAAGGTTACTTATATTTATCTTTTGCAACTTCTGTTGTTGATTTTAGTTAAACTAAATTTATGAGTATTTAATGCATATGAACAGTTAGAACTGAAAAGTGCAGCGCTTCTTCTAATAGATTTAATGAAGAAAAGGAATTGAAATATTACTCAAGAGTGTTGCCATTTAAGTTAAACATCTTGTTAGAAATTTGAGGCTTCTCCTAAGATTGCAGAAATGGGCAAAGAGAAAAATAAAAAGTATAATTTGTACTGAGCATATGTGCATTAAGAGAATAAAAATTTAACAATTTGCTAAACATGTCTATTGTTAAGATTAGAAAGGACTATTAATTTGAAAATGAAGGTAATTTAAATGAGTAAAACTGCTAAATAACTTTAAAGCTCTTAAAATCATTGAAAAAACGGTATGTCACCCGTGGTCGAGTTTAACCGCTAGTTGTAAACCTGGGTTCGATCCTAGGAGAACGGGCTGGAAACAAAATTGGCTTTCGTGGATTTTGACATGCGTTATGTTAACAGGAGCTAGTTTTTCTTAGAAAGTTCCGCACGAAGAAGCCCTTGTGCCAGATAGCCCTTGTGCTTTTTTTCATATTCAAATAGCCTTCCCTAATCTAACCTTTAAAGAAATGGGAGATTTTGAAATAAGATGAAAAAAAAAAATTAGTAGGCTTTCGATAAAATTCCATTTCTGATAGAAACTTAGATAAAAATCAGCTTTGACAATAATCTAAATTTATAGAAATTAATATATATAATTTACCTTCTGACAAATTATAAATATTTAACACTTGCTAAATAGATATATCCGGACAAATTCATGACATATCCAAACAGATGGCAAAATTCTCATAAATTATCATCTGACATATATATCGTTTCTTTGGGATTATGCAAGTTATAATAGTCTAAATTTACATAATTATTGAATTTAATGTCTTTTTCCGTGAGAGAAAGAGTTGAACAAAAACAACTATTAGGTGGAATAAGAAATGTTTTCATTGAAAAAGGAAATAGATATCATTCGAAATGGCTTTATAACTGACGAGATAACCACGTTCAGTGGGTTAATCAAAACAAAAAGAAGAAAAGATGAAAGAGAGAAAAACAGATGCGGGGTCCTGTTTTCAATGAAAAGTGTCTGGAGATTGTAATCATTTTCCAGTAAAACGTTCCCTCTATACCAATCGAGTAGAATTAATTCCGCAGACGTATTCAGCACTCTGTTTAATGACATGTTTGCTGACAGCAAATAATAAAAGAAGTACAGCAATGATTGAACAAGCTACAGTAGTTCCCCTGACGAATTTTAAAAAGTAAAGACATTTGGGTTCGTCGCTGACAACTGAAACCGAATTTTGTCCTTTTCTGTCTGCTCAACAAATAATGAAAATTCCATCTTCAACACAATGTTTTATAAGTGTGTTTACAACACGATGTTATATAAATCAAACATTTTATTAAGACTATTATTGCTTCTTAATAAAATGTTTGATGATTTTGTTAGGCAGACTGAAATACGTTAACATGTCCTTCATGTGATAATCCACAAAATGCCGATTTGTTTACTATAATATGCAACAGCTCTTTCATAGAAATTATCTATTTTAGACTGACATATTTTTTCACTTATATATATTGCTTAACATTACAATTGTTTAGAATTTTAGCCAGAGATATATTAATTTTGGTCATGCGAGGTTTCGTTTTTAAAGTGTTAATAATACATGCTTCCGCTGGCGAAAATCTTAAAGGGAGTTTCATCTATCCATCTCGACAGAGCTTTATAATTAACAGCTGAAATCATTTCTTAGGCACAAAAGAAAAATCCCCAGGAAGGCTGTCAAGTAATATGTTTTATCAAACGATTTTAAATGATTTTGAGAATTTTTATTTAGTTATTTATTTGCTGCAAGGATTTGAACAATGCATTTACTAGTTTGAAATTACTATGGCATTAGATCCCAGAAAACTAAGCTAATTTTCTAAAAATATTGCTTAACATTGCAAATATAATGAATTCTAGAAAGTTATAATTACAGTTGTCATTATGATGACAGAAAAAAACTCTTGATTAAATCACATATACGCTTACTGTTTATATTAGCAAGAATGCCTCAAAAACTTAAAATGTATTAAGTATTTTTTTCTAGCATAATAAGAGAAACGTTTAAAAGTTAGAATTTATTCATTCGGCCTTAACAATGGGCTTTTCACAGAATCTAATTCTGACATTTAAATAAAAAGATAAATGCTATATAAGGTTATTACTATTATTAAGAATCCCCTTTAATATATTTTTGGTTAACTAATTTATTTTCAATAAACTTTATTAGTTTCATTTGCAAGCATTGATATTTCATGAAAGCCATCTCACATCTACCTGTTTCAATACAAAACGCTAGCACGTTTGCTGTGAAGCCTATCATAAGCCAAAATGGCAGACAACTTCATGTTAAAGTCATGAAAAAGAAGTTACGATTTATGCGCATGGAAAAAATTTATGTGACCGTTCCTAGACTTCCAAACAAACAGATAGCATCAAATAACTCATGAATCTTGAAATAATACCAAATTAAGAATAATGTGATAAAGATCCATTCTAACTAACTAGAAATAACACATCTGATACACATTTCCTGTCCAAATTTGGAAAGACAGTGGAAGGCTTAATGTTGATGGTAAAGATGTTGTGTTTTGAGTTGTTTGACCTTAGTATGGTGACACAAAAGAGAAGAGAACGAGAGGAATATCAATCAAGTTATCACGTTTAATAGCTTCTCTGTCTGCTTGTCTCAGTGCCCGAAAGTCGAGTTTTCATCCACTCTACCGTTCCGTTTCTCCCAAGTTTTAATGTGTCAATTTTTTTCTCATCCTCAGACAGTAAGGCTTTAAATCGGAAAGCCCGAGCAAGGTAACATGTGTTGTAAAGACTAATGAGAGTTGGCTGTTGCGAAAGGTATGAAATACTATAGTGTGGCTTGACTATTTAGATTAATACATTATTTCTGTCTCTCTGATGCACTGGCCTTTTACTTCCGTAAGAAATTTCATTTAAGCTTTCAGATACGTCAAAAGAGTATAAAAACAAGTTTCTGTAACTAAACGAATGTAAAGATTTTTTAATATTATATATTTAATTTTTATAATTTTGATGCAAATATATACGCATTTTAGGATGCATGAATTAAGTATAAATTCATTTTTTAGTGTCAAGCCAGACTTTTCTGAAAAGCTATCCACTTTACATTTTTCCACCACCATAAACAATATTGGAATAGAGGAGTTTATTTTAGCAGTGAAGAAATTATTCACATTCTGAAAAAATGCGAAGAAGTTTTCCTCAGCAATTATTGCAATGAAGGTGCCTCATTAAGACAGAAAGTATTTGTGTTCTTTTAACCAATCAAGTATCAGATTCCCCAGATCTAGGAAGAAATGAAGCAATTAAACTAATTTTTAATATACTTTCATTTTTGAATTGCGATGATTTTTGAAGATTTAACTACTCTATTCAAAAGGAAAAATTCTGTCTTTCGGAAATTCAACAGACAAGTTTTAGACTTAATTAATTTAAGACCTTCCCATTCAGTCAACTTAATAAGGACATGTTGTTATAACAAACGTAGATTTTCTTTAATGTTTTTAGGGTATTGTGTTTGATTCAATAATGTATAGTTGAACTAGTATACAAGCGCAAAAGTAATTTGTAGTACATGCTTATTATTTTAATTTACTTCAATTACTTTGCGTACCATACAAATCTACTTGTGTAAGTATTTACTTAGATTCCGGCCTCATCAGAATGCGTATTTACGCCAAAGTCCAGTCGTTGAAAATCTTTGCATTCGATTCATAAGGAGGGAAACTTCTTTTCATACTCAACGAAAGTAAAAATGAGGGTATCACACAAGCACGTATTACTTCACGGAAGAGTGAAGACTTTTGAAGATCCCCACTCAAACTCCTCCCACTCTCCCCAGAATTGCCTGAGGTCTACTATCCAGGAGAGACTGTGAGAAGGGGTGAGCGAATTATTAACGACTAGTGTTGACCTTAAGGAAAGTTCCAATTACTCAGAAGAGCAGTGTAGCTGCATTTCAAATCAGACTCAAATAGTAAGAGAAAGCCGGTACTATACATCAAGTGCAAAATCAGGAATCCTCTTTCACTCTCCCTGATTGCAAGTATCAGGTAATTGCATTTTATTTAAACTATTTTCTAACGGCGATATGCAAAGCAGTTATAAATTTATGATGGGATTCAGTTAAACATCAAACTGAAAAACCTGAGCATTCCCTTTCAAATTGGTATGTACAGTTTGAAATTATATTCACAGGAACTCAATGGGTATTGAATTCTTAAAGTTCCTCAGATTTTTAAAAGTATAGAAAGTTTGCTCAAGTATCTAAAGACGTTTGAATAAAAGTTCATATGTTACCAGCTGTTTAAGGTTAAGTATACCAGAAGCATAAAATATTCCATTAATAGTTAAAGAGAGTACCTTTTAATGATTGTAAAATATTTAGTTTAAATACTGAATATATGAAAGTAAACTTAAAATGTATTTATTTGTTAAAAAAGAATAAGAAATTTTCCTTTTAGGTATTAAAGAGCTGTCAGAACATTAATATCGGGACGAGAACTGGCCAAAGATGGTGCCCCTTTCAAACAGCAGCTGGAATTAATTTCTGGTAACCCAGTTTCTATCAAGTATGTTTTCCATCATCTCCAAAATATTCGGTTTTCGTCTATACAACGGTCGATTAAAATTACTTAAGATGCTAACATTTACATGTATATATAGTAACCCGAAAAATTTACTAGACTTTAAAAGTTTACCGTTTCGCCCAAGTTTTAATGTGTCAATTTTTTTCCCTCATTCTCAGACAGTAATGCTTTAAATTTGAAAGCCTGAGTAAGGTAACATGTGTTGCAAAGGCTAATGGGAGTTTTACTCTTCGGAAGACTCGCACTTAAACAAGAAGGAAAGACACAACAGAACAGCGCGGCAGGTGTCTAAATTTCCTTTTTGAATCACCAGGGCCTTATAAGGAGCCTTGGGAAGGCATTGTGCAGTAACAAAAATTAATGCACGCATATTGTGTCGTAACACTTTTCCATCGGAAAAAAGATGACTTATCGATGGAGATTGCGCTACTTAATACCTAGTGAGTTCTGATGAGCATTTAAATTCGAGAATAATTTAATGCTTTATTTCTGAATAAATGGATATTCATTGCTGTATGAAAATTTAAAATATTGACAAAGCTACAAGGTATGATATTTACCAAATACTCCCAAAAAGATTCCGTGAAATTTTTCTTTTAAATTCGTTTTATGCGTTCCGATGCAGAACGGGAGGAATTCCTTTGATATTTTTGTTATTCTTTCTTAATATTTGGAATTTTGACTGAAAATATTGCAATAATTTAAATCGAAATTAAAAATAATGAAAGTAAAACTTATTAATCTCTTCTACAGATTTTCTGTCTGCCATTAATCATAACTGAGATAAAACTGGGAATGCAATTCCCGGACGTCAGGCATCGGTTGTGCAGGAGGATTCAACGAGTTTGTCAGGAACGATGGAAGGAGAAGGAATTTAAAAAAAAAAAAAAAAAAAAAAAAAAAAATGCTGTACGACAATGCTCCCTCTCACACGACTGGAGTTATGGTGCAGATTCTAACGGACAAATGTGTGCCAGTTCTTAACCACCCTCCATATTCACCAGATGTTTTGCCTAGTGATTATTTTTTCATTTCCGAAAGTCAAACTTTACATGACAGGTCAAATCTATCAAGACGGTAACTAGCATTCAAGTAGCAGTGACACACAAGTTGAATAACATCCCAAATAAGGATTTATTTGACAATTTTGTATGGTTATATGAAAGTTCTGTGCGTTTACTCAAGTTGAGGAAGATTAGAACACCTGAAACATTAACACTATCATCCTAGGATTTCTCGAGTTTTCATTAATCCAGACTCGAGAACATTTTGGGCAAATGGTGTGCATTTATGTTAAGATAGGTTATGGTATAAAATTATCAAATTATTCATTATATTGCAATTACTACAACTATAGTCTTGAAATAATGTGCATACTGATATCAGATTTATTTAATTTTCATAAACGCTTTTGATTATCGTACAGCAGCTTTCTTTTGTTTACTGTGCTTTTGCATCCAGCAAACAGTTTAAACAGCAAATAAACCCAAAGCAAGTATGTTAATTTTTCCAGAATTTTATTTTATTATTAAACTCATATACTAAAAAATCTGAATATGCTGATATTCTGATTTCCTATCTCAAAAAAGAGACATAGCTCCCAAAAATATTATATAAACGGCGTTAATCAGCAGTGCTAATTAAAGCAAAAATACTCAGCATTCTCTTTACAGTCGTGTGCTTTTTGGCTGAGATAATATGCACTTATTTATTTGAAGAATTTAATATATCCTATTTGATTTAAAGTGCCATTTGAGCACTAACTGATTTAATAAATGTAGTATATTCAATATATATAGTTAAGTATACAGTCATATATTTTTTTTATTTAAACAGACATTCTTCAAGTAGTCTGTTGCAGCTTGAGTACTTTGTTTTAATATTAATATTAATCAGCAAAAATGTTGCAAATATTGTAAACTAACTTATTTTTATTAATTTCAGAAGTGGAAAAATGCATGCAAAAAATGTTGCTGAAATCATGAATTTTATTACTTGTAAAGGACTGTGGGACACAGAAATTCTAAGAAATATCTTATTTAGAATCGGAACGAATATTTTGAAAATACTGCAAAGAATTAAGTATTTCTAGGAAATTTAGGGATATTTTTCGCAGAACATTAGTTCTAAAATTATCCTTCATACATTAACTTGTTAAAAAGAATTAAAACAAAAGTTCATTTTTCATGTTCAGAAAAATGAATCGTGATTCAGCAGTCGAAGTATGATAAATTCAACACGAAAGGCTTGACACATTTTCAGAAAATTAATGATCATTATCTATCTATAATTTTCTCAGCTCTAAACTTTGTTGCACCTCATTTATTCATTTACACTGTTTAACTAAGCTGAATAAATTAACCACTATGTTGATCGTGGTTTTCTGTAGATTGAATTATTTAGTTTCTTTAGCAAGTGATTAAGCAAAACCTAAAAGTTAATTTTTTAAAAATATTTTTGATATACATTTTACAGCAGTTACTTTCGTTCTATAATTAACTTTGCAACCTTCAGAGTTTGAAAAAAAGACTAAAGCGCAGAGATAGTTTTTTTTTTTTCCTTTAAAAATTGTATTGCATATTCTGATCACGTTTCTGCTAAAAATCAGCCACAGGCTGTGCGGTGTTCAAATGAGTAGTTTCTTTGACAGTGATGTGTGAAAAAGAGGAAACTATTTCTGCCTTGAGTTGTTTGAGAAAAAAGGTACATTAATATGTATATGCATTTAAAAGATCTGTGATATAAAACTTTCTTGTTGGTTTCATTTTTGTACTAGGATTGCAAGTAGAAAGTTTGTCAACTGAACTGTTTATTACATGAATTAGCTGAAATGTGAGACAGTAAAAGTTTGGTTTCATAATCTAAAAAATTAAAAAGTGAGACTGCAAATTAATTGTGATGACAAAATCGTCAGGAACGAAGTAAATATTTAGTGAAGTTATTTCAATTTTTTTTCACTTTTAATCACAGAATGTATGGTAAAAATTTTTAATTAAAAGGAGATTTAGAATCTATCATTGTAATCAAATCAAAAGCATTGTTTTCAGTTTTAAATGGCATTTATCTATAAGTTAATTTGCAACATGCATTCAGCCTATCTCTAGAGATCAACAAATATATGAAGATTGCTTAATATTACATTAATGAATAGAGGGAAAAGATAATCCAACAAATTTCGCTGCAAGCAATCATCAGGAAAATGGTTTTCATAACATTTAGATGCAAATTACTTAGCTGTGAAATTGCGATCATCAGTTTGCATTGTTGTCTGTAAATAATGCGATAGTTTCATTTTAGGACAGATAACATTATATTTTATTGAGAGATATTCAAATAAAACTCTTCCTATTATTCTTTCTTTACTTTTTCCTATTATTCAGAATCTAGATTCTTTTTTTGACAAAAGAAAAACTTTCAGAATGCTTTGGCTTTGAATTTAACTTCGATTTTATTTACATGAAAAATAAATATATTAAAATTTGCTGCATGGGAATAATGGCATGCGTGATTTTCTTTGATAGAACATTAGGTATATATGTTTCTGAACTGTTTTATTTATCAACAGATAAATATAAATAATAATGTGGAATTAAAGGTGTAAATAAACTAATATGAATCTAAAATATAGTTACTTCTCCTACCGGTTATTTGAAGCAATAATTCACCTAGGAAAAATCTTAATCAAAATCTCGAAATCCCCCCCCACCAAAATTACTACAAATTTCTTCAATCATTTGGAAGGGAATGCCATTTAATTGGTACACCCACCAGAGCATATTGCTCATTACAATTGCCTGAGATTTTCATAATCTACAATATTCAGAACCTAATATTTGAAGTTAGATAGTTGTATAAAAATAATATATTTTTAATAATATATTTTTATTATTAAAAAATATATTTTTTTACCTTTCCTTATCAGAATTGCTTAATGCTATCTGTCTAATTTATGTGATTAAAAACTAGAAATGCAGGCTCAAGGTAGGTGATAGCCAATTTCTGCTATTTTGTGCAATGGGAGAGTACCACATCTTTCTCAATGAAAAAGAATGCAAGTTTCTATGATTTACACTGTCAAATAAAACCAAAAACGCTATTTTTTTCCTAATGGTTACGTTTGATGTGATAAGATTCTAAAATTTAAAATGAAGTTCAGTATTAAGGTATTGGGCAGTGATGACAAAATGTCAGTAACAGCCGTCACATGTCAGTAACAGCCGCATGTTGGAATTCAGGAAAGCTTGAAAACCTCAACTAGACTTTCCAAAAGCCTTAAGTCCATATTTACATCCTTTTAAAAGTAGTGAAACTGATTTCAAATAGAAACATTTTATTTTATCAATTTATCTAACAATCATTCAATGATATTTTGCCTTCAGCGTGTGATGATGCGTCGAAGACAACGCGAAGTTTTGTGATGCCTTTGTTTTCTCTAATTGTATCATAACTTGGCAAAGAGTACTCGTTTTCAGTTTTTGAATACTCCTATTCTTCCGCGATATATCCCTGTAAATGTTGATCGATCACAGCTTTGTAATGAAACTTCGGATCTTTCTTAAATCCGCACCACACTGATTCTAAAATCCTTTTTCTGCTACCTTAAAATTATCCCGTAATTCCCCTGTATGCTCATTCCACGGCAAATATATCTGTCATCCTCAAATTTTATGTAATCTAAAACTTTTAAAAAGTTAGCATTGTTATCTAAGCTGTTATGTTATTAGATTTATTAGAAACTCCAAAAGCTTCCAATTGCCATAAATTCCTCATCAGTTCGGACATCGGACCAACTTCTAACTTATTTTTAGCTTATATGAAATTATGCATGATATTAAATGCCTCTGATGAGATTAAATACCTCGTGTTTTCTTTGTCGCTCACAGATCACTGAAATTCTACCTCAAATTCATAAATTCAGTAGACCTTATCTTGTAGAGTCATTAGGTTAATTGGAAGCAGAAAAGATGAAAAATATGCAACCCGCCTTCGCCGGGAATCGAACCACGGACCTCTGGAATACTGGTCCAGCTTGCTACCGTTACACAACGAAGGCACACTAGGAAAGTGGGAGAAATACCTTATAATCTGTAAAGCATCCATCCATTATTTGTAAAGCATCCACAAGCAAATCTAACTATTAATAATTTTCTTTACAAAATTGTTTGATAGAAGCAGTACAATATTTATATTTGTTGTGCTTTGTAGTAATATAATTAAGTTTCCTAACTAACAAAAATTCAAATAAAATAATTTAGACACTGATCAGTTTACATTTATTAATAACTTTATATAAAGAAATAAAATTAATTAATTACTTTCTTTATATTGAGAAATTTTAGTTTATCATATTATATATATATATATATATATATATATATATATATATATATATTATTTGTATAAGAGCTGCACCACTCGCTTGCGAGAGCAGCTCTGTTTCCACCCCTGATGATATTAGGGCTTTGTTTCTCAAAATTTTTCATTTTTCTCTGAAAAAGATTTGTATTACATAACACTTTATTTTTTCTAAATAATATTGATACTTTACACATTTTCCCATAAAAAATTGCAATGAAATATGAATGATGATATACGTATGGATGCAAGAAATCATAGAATTTTATTTTTGGATCAGGAAAATTCTTTGTAGTCCAGTTTAATTTCTGGATACCCACTGTAACCATGATTAAGCTAAGCAAGGTTGGTCAAGGTATCGAGTGTACTGAAGTTTAAATATAGCACCAGTTGCATTCATTTGTGTTCTCCTAAGCTGTGTTAAATTTCAAATTTCCAAATAATGATTAGTCACAGCATTTTTTTAGAAATATGATTTATAGTATTAATAAGTTTTGAGCTTCAGAAATGTGCTATAAAAAGACTTTTTATTAGCTGAAAAACTTACAGCTTTCCTTTCTCAAGAACGGGTCAGAATTCCCAAATATGTTAAATAAACCGCATTTGATCAGGTGTTGTAATTAAGGCAAAATTACTAAGGATTCTTATTACAATCATGTGCTTTTTGGCTCGCATAATATGCACCGACTCATTTGACAGATTTAATAGTATGTACTATTTGGTCTGAAGCACAAACTAAGCATTAATTGATTTAATGGACACAGTTTATATTAAACTGTACTAACATCGTCTGGCAGAAGTGAATGGATGTAAATTATCAGGCTGGAAGTAATCGGACGGAATAATTCGCTTCAGCAACAGTAGTGATATCATGGGCACAAAATTTCTCAAGCAATCCTGAAGTTCTATCCCTGTTATCCACTCTTCTGTGCGTATATCATCAATGCTATTTTTTTCTATTTTTCAAAAGTAGATAAAGGGCATTTGTCAGTTGTTAGAGATTCGAAATCTTGTAACATTTTAACAACTCTCTCTACTTTTTCTAAGTATTGGTACATTAGTACGTACTCATTCATTTACGTCCAAGAACCACAAGCTTGGTATTTTCCCCTTTTTCATATTTACAGAGCTTTATATTTACCAGAGTATGACAACTCATTGAAAAGTGTTCTTAAAGTGGTTACAGTACATATTAATATTGAAAAAATATAGAAAGTAAAAATACAACAGTTTAGGAGTTCCAAAATCCATTGAAGATAAAATGTGTAGCTTCTTAAAAAGTTAAAATGACTTTATATATACATATTTCATTTTAAAATATAAAGCTTAGCGCACTTGTGGCAGACAGACTAAAATACCATACCCTCGATGTGTTTCAACAAACTGCAGTCGCCCTCAGTTATAAAGAAACCTTATAATACTGTATTTACGATGAAAATATCTTTAATTTATATGCTAGTATATAAATTAAAAGCTGCGAAAATTATCGTAAAAAATTTGAATAAATCACAGCTTGAAGAAACTTCATAGAATAAATTTTGAAAACCTATATGAATTGCAATAGAAAATGTATAATTTTATCACTCTGAAGATAATTATGTATTGTCCATTTACTTGCATTCAATTCGAAACACGCGTAATTAGCAAGAAATAATTCTAGAAGGTGTATTTTTTTCCTTTTATTCAAAATACATAATTAGAAATTTGCTATAATTCTCAAGTACGGTAATATATATTTAAGGACTTCTTCAAAAAAGAAGCTGGTTAGAAAGTGAAATCCCTAAGCTTTAGAAAAGGAAATTAAATCTTGTTTAAAACAAATATTTTCCTGTTCTCATTTAAACTGTATTCATTAAAATATGAAAATGTATATTTTCTGCTTTCGTCAAATTAATATTTCTCAAACCTTTTATTCACAGATTTTCTCATAACCTGAGAATTTGCTTACGGTAAGTACCTAATCTTATTGAATTGTATTCTCTCTCTTTTAAACGATACTATTAAAATTCATTCCTTATGTATTTTTAATAATAATCTTTTACGATCAGAAGTTAAAAAAAGTCATCAGTAATTAATTTTCAGAGCACTAATATACATTACAATAAATCATAGGCGTTTAAATACCTCGTAACAGAACTCATCAATTTCAATAATGATGTATATTATTTACCCAGAACGTTTACCAATTTACCAATATATTTATTAATTGATGCAATTAATAAAAATGGCACTGAACGTAAAAACAAAACATGCTTCAATTATAAAATGAATGAAAAGACACCAAATCATTTGCAATATACGTAAAAAAAACATATTTTATATACTAATCACGTTTCAATGTAAGGAAAGTTACTTTGTTTGAGTTAAGAAAAATGCTTAGGATTCCGCACACAAACAAACGTGTCTGATAAATTATTTTTTTCATAAGTACACTCGTCGGCTTCTACCTCTCCTATTCCATGACGAATCGTTGAATCGCCCCCAGAAACTTTATCAAGGCCCACCTCAGCGATTCTTTAATTAGTATCTACTAGTATGTGGATTATGTTTTTGACGGTAACATAAGGAGGTTGTCTGAGGCTTTTGGACTAATTATAAGGTGCGCGTAAGGGATGTTCCATATATTAAAGAATAGGTTTCAAGTAAGTTATCTGAGCAGGTGCTTAATCAAGAAATAATGAGATGTGTTCGAAGAAAAAGATCATAAGCGTGGCATACATGTACCACATAATACATTTTGGATATGGTACATGCAATACAGTAGATAAAACAATATTTTTAGCTTTCTCAGAGTCTAAAAATTCTTCTTAAAATGTCTACAACGTAATAAATTTTACTGTTAAATATCATACAAAATTTCAAATAATTGAAATGTATATAGTCCTTACATAAAAATATTCACAATGTCACAAGTTTTTGCTACTTTGACTGTCTGAAGTTCTGTTGCTGAACTGTGAATATAATGATTATCGAGGATTAGTAAAACGTGTTGCTTCCATGGCATTCAAGTAAGACCTTAGTGAGAAAACTTTATTAGTGTTATCTTTGCTAACAGCCACTGAAAACAAAACTTTCTTCCCCCTATCTGATACCATAACTGTTTTCCGATAAGCCTGACTACAAAATTGCTCAATTTAAAAGCAATAAATCACTTAAATTAGTTTTGTATCAGCAACTACCTAACTAAGCAGGGAGCCAAAGACGCAGTGAAATGAAGTTTCTTATTTGTATCAGTAATCTTATGCCAAACTTAAACTGCTTAGAACTTATATTTGAAATTATACATGAATCTCCTTGAAGAATATTAAAAATTAACATTTAAGAAAATAACTTGCTTACTATAAGACCCATCCTCATTCCTAAGGAACTAGATTCTCAGATATATCCTGATAAGCTCTAAAATTAAGTGACCTGGTAGGATATTTGTAATTGCATCTCATGCTATAAGTAGAAAGCATAGTTTTTAACGAAATATTTATGAATAATTAAGATGTAAAACTGTAATGGCTGAAGAAACCGAAGTCATCATTTTCTCTCATGTTTACAGCCATTTTTGTTCAGTTTCATATTTTGAAACAAGCACAAATATTAATTTAAAAAGAATAAAGCGAAAAAGTATATCTTCTCAGTATGAGAGGTCAAATTATATTCCCGTTTTACATTACAAGATATTTCTTCTTATTTGTTATAATATAAAGATTCTTATAAAAAATTTCCTAATTCGCATGGATAATCTTTTTAGAGTATTTTGAAAATTTTTTAATAAAAATCAAATCTGATCTACAAATTTAAGAAAGTAATTTTATACTTAAAAAATGTAAATAAGCATATTAAGAAACAAAATAAAACCACACAGTTGCCATTACTTCAAAAATAAATACATATATAAAGTTTAAAGTGTAAGTAATTGCAATCAAAAAGTAAATTTTTAAACTCAAGAAAATAAATGTGCATTGAATTAATTGTGCATAAAATTTGCATTGAAGTAAAAATTCATTATACTACGTACTTTATATGCATAACGTTTATGCATATTATCCATTTATTGCGGTATACAATGTATTTATTATTAATGTTATTGTTGCACATATAAAAACTTATAGAAGACAAATACGTCTATTGAATAATTTAATGAATTATGCTGTTATTAGATTCAAATGAAATACCGAAATAAAAATATATATTTTTCAGCAATGCTCTTATTATCGGAAAAAGAATTTATGCACTAATTATTTATTAATTTACATAGACGCACACATATAAATTATTTATAGATATTTTAAGAGGTACATTCTTTAGCTTTATAATAATAATGCTTTAAAATATATAAGCTAATATGTTAAATGAGTACATGCAATCAATTAGAAAAAAAAATTTTTTTCAATGTTTATAAACGATTAAGAATAAATAAAGCGAAGAAAATAATTTTCGTTTTTTTCCCCCTTATGTATCGTATACGTGTATGCACACAGTTTTCTCTAAATTTCCTCTGGTTCTATTTCTGTTAAAAAAACTGCAGCAGTTCTTAAAGGTAAAATTTTTCTTCTTTTGGCTAATCTTTAAATCGTTTCTACTTCTCTGTTGACCTTTACATTTTTTGTAGTTTACTTATTATTGCCCGTCTGGATAGAGATTTACTTCTATCTCTTCAGAGTTAACTAATTATTCATTAGTTCATTATTTTATTATTGTCATTAATTTATCCTTTATATGGATAACATTTGCCATCTGCTGTTCTTTAAAATTCTCTCAACTCTTTATTAACTCGCTTAATTCTCTTTAAACTATCTTAATTCTTCGTAACTTACAACTTATTTCTCATATACACTGCATCCAGTTTTTTTTATGTCATATTCCTGGATAATGTAGTTCTATTCTTCGAATTGTCATTTTCCATATTTAATTATTTCTCTACTTCGGAAAAGTATCCTTTTATCCCATTCTACTACACTCGAGATGGTTATAGCTAGCAATTTGATCTATAAGTGGTAGGCACTGCTGGAACTGAGAGCAACTCTTTTTAGCTTCTCTACTAAACTGAGGTACTTATTTATTATTTACTTTTATAGTTTTTCGGCGTTGCATTTCACTTTCATAAATATTTTCCCACATGTATTTATTTACTTAAATATTTTTCCACATGTATTTATTTATTGAAATATTTTCCTACGTGTATTTATATATCTATTCTTTGCAGTTTTGTTTCAGCATCATTACCTTCGTTTTTATTTATTTTTACTTGTCCGATAATATTCATTTTGTTCTGTTGCATTTTAGTTCTTGGCCTATATTTAATATATTTTCTTAGATCTGGCAGAAAATAGCACAGTATTGAGATCATTTAATTTAATTTCACGTTGTTTTATATCAAATGTAATCTAATTTAACCTTTTTAATTGCATCTTTTGAAAAGAAACTGTTCCAGTCTTATGCTCTTGAGCTGTGATTTATGATTCCCATTGGGAAAGCAAACATTCTTTTTTTTCTTCAAAAAAACAAAAAAATTATATACATTGTTTTATGTTTTTCGTGGAATGATTCAAACTTTTAAGAATGCATTGAAAATTGTAATTAGCACTGTTACCCTTAAAGATGTTAGCCTTTTAGTCTGCCTACATAGTTTTCCAAGTTTGAGCTGTAATAGTACAGTGAATATTTTTATTTTAGTTTTATTATTATTATAATGGCTTGCATATACATGTATAAAAAATAATATTGTTTGAAAAATACATTGTAATAAATTTCTCGTGTCTTTTTTAACATTTAATCAAGCAGTATATATTTTTAAGTATTTTTAAAATAGTTGGACAAAACTGCTAACTTTCTCCAAAACATATTATGTTATTAGATTTTATTATTAATGTTTATCTTATCACTAAAATTTAACTAAAATAAAATACGTCTACTTTTAATGACTAATAGTGAAAAATTAACTAGATAAGCTCAGTTCCTTAGACACAGTTATGCATTAAAATAATTCAGAAGAATTATTAATGCGGTGAATTTCGCATTTAAAGTAAAATTTGCAAGGACTGTACACGTCGATTTCAACATTAATACTGATAAAATGTATCAATCTCTATAAACTAGGTTTCAAATGAAAATGTCGTTCATTTTGAGGAAAATTTATGGGTTTTTGTTCCCCCCTTCAAGAATAAGTTATTTGCTTCTTCATTCGAATATCAAATAAATTTGCTTCTTCATTCGAATATCAAATAAGAGTCAAATTTTGCCAAAAATTACTACATTTCTCTTGCATCCCTTATCAATTTGTGCTTCATAATGTTAGTCTTTAAATCAATAATGTGATTTAAGTCAGATTAAGGAATAAAAATTTTAAAATTGATAAGAATATGTACTCATATTATTTTTTACTCTATTTCCCCATAACCTAATAAATTTTGAAGGGAAGGATGCTATATTCTATTCTATAATTTTACTCAGTATAATATTGGGGCTTGAAAGTTGCGTTGTACTTTTACATTTTGAATAACCAGCCCTGAAATACGCATGTAAAATATTTAATGAGAAAATTTTTAAGTACAAATTATTTGTCAGATTACATAATATGCACTGAATAGTAAATTATTCGATAAAGTATATAGCCTAAGGTATTTATTAGGTTTATACTTGTAAATTTGTTTCCTAGCTAATCAAATATATTTACAATGAAGAAAATGCCGCTATTTTGATAAAGATATACGTCTTTTCACTGATATAATCTAAGGAAAAAAATGAACGCCTTCTTATTTCATTGATGTCATTTATTTCAGTAGCAAATCAAGAGCGTCCAGAACACAATGAATCATTTTATATCTGCATTGTGCTTGTGCAAATTCAATAATAAACGAAAGACATTTTATTGTTATTTATATGTTTAGATACTCCAGCGCCTTCAATAGGATTGTTCCTTAGGAAAAAAAATCGAAAGAAGCTCGAAATTTTTACTCTTATAGCCGGGTTGTAGATCAAGAGAATTGCGTGAAACTGAAAGAGAAAAATGGCTATCCCTCTTTCTGAAGAACACAGAAAAGTAAAGAAAAGCGCACATAATAATCAGCAAAAAAGAAGAGTTTTGTTTGAAGCAAAACTTTCATCCCAAGATGCCCCTGCATGTAGAATGTAGAAGAGATCCAATGCACATCCTCAGACCCAGAACTTTTCTGTTAAAGATATCCATAAATCATAAGCACTACTGTATAAGCTACGGATGCCGAAAACACCATTCATCATTATAGAAGAGGGGTAGAGCTCAAAGGAAAGAATGGGGAAAAAATATTCATCGCTATGTTCGCTATATTCTGTTGTTTATCGCCTGTAAAAGAATTCGGTCTCTTTTAAAATGTGATCCTCCACGGAAAGCGCTCTAACTTTTACAATAACATTCAAACACTATTTTTTCTTTTTATAAATGATGGTAAGCAATTTTTATATTATTAAAAGCGAATAGAAAGAGAATTAGCTGAATACTGTAGCAAGAAGTATTAAAAGTTAACTAAATATGCTTAATTTTTATAGCAATAATTTTAAAATCCTAGTTTACGTAAGCGCAACTTTCGAAAACGGAGAAGAGTTCATGAAAGATATTCTTTTCATCTCTTATTAAAAATTCCTTGCTCAGGTTTATTTTCTTTGCGTGTTAAAGGATTTTTGATAACACTTACCCTAGACAAGATCTAGTGTAATTAAGGTGAAATTAAAAATTTTTAGAATAAATATTAAAATGCAATATATTTTCTACCAATTATATATAAAACAGCAATAAACTTGATACTTGTTTTTAAAACGGAGGTAAATAGCTGTAATGCTTAACAGGCTCAAAAGGCAGACGTTATTATTAAATGAGCTGAATGATTAATGTAATGGACCATTCTGTAATGAATTAAAGTGCATTAAAGGAAATAGTACTTATCCTTGCAACAGTACAAAATTTTATATAAGATCCTTGTATCATCTCTATTGCGTTTCAAATAAGATTTAATAAATGGAGGAAAATAATCAATTAATTGTTAATAAAGAAAAAGCGTTCGATCCTGAAATAATGAAGCTCATATGCACACGAATTTATTACTGAAATGAAGTTTATCAGCGATACATGACTATTACAAAACGATACAAAACCTCACATCCACAATGTAAATTTAGAGCACGCTGCAAACGTTTCAGTGATTCTTAACAGAATAGCAGCATCTATTAAAAGAACAATGTATAGTGCAATCAATGTCTGTCTCAACGAAGTAGTAAAGAATTGATAGTATTTTAACGTCAAGCAGACATTACTTGTGTATTTGAGCTTTCAACTGCAATTTTTGGCATTTGATGTTCCCTTTATTGCAATCATTGCAAGATTTTTAAAAAAAGAAATTGATTGACATTCTTGTCACTCAAATTCGGTGTCATTCTGTAAAACTACAAATTCATTTCTGATATTTTTATATTATAATTTTAAATTTTTTCCATAAATATTCATCATGATTAAATTTGATCTTCCTTTTTTTTATTACACAAAAATTGTAGTCAGCATCTATTTTACAAGTGTTTCAGTTCGTTACATACCAGACTTAGGAGGGAAACAACGTAAAAATATGTGTAATCTTGGCGATATTTTTAAAGCAGTATATGTCACAGATTTTGGCGCTGGATACTCCATTTTCTAAAAGCAACCCTTGAGGAAATCGCTAACTTCTGGGTAACGGACATCCATCATCCTGGGGGGCTTTTCTACAAGTCTGTGTCGATTTCGGGAGTTATGCATAGCCCTCTATAACATAACATGAAAGTAAGCTTATATTTTATTTTTCTGCTGTGCAACACTCCTTGTTAAGGACAACACAGATAAAAAAGATTAAAGAAAATAATAAATAAGTAAAAAAAATAAAAATCACCACTTCTTCAATCCTCTGACTTTATTTAGTTTTCGAAACAGTAAAGAAACATACTCTGAATGATAAAACTTTCAAGTCATAAACTATTTATTCAATAAGTAATTGCATCGAGAAATTTAAATTTTATTCTTGAAACATCTTTCGGGATGTTTATCGAAACCGCTTAGCTGTCTGTTTCATTATGATCTTCTTATACTAAATTTCCCTTCCTTTTTTCTTACCGATTTTGCTGATAAATCAACAGGGGAAATTTACTCGTTGTATGCCATTCCTTGGCAGCAGTGAGGGGAGAAGAAAGAAAGTATACTACGATATAAAGAGATGTATAAATGATATGCTATTTATTTTCTTCAATATGATCTTTTATTGCTGTTATTGTCACTATTGATATTATTTCTAAATCATACATTATTACCCATTCCTCGAATTACAGATAAAATACAGATATTTTGTTAAGCTACGTAAATTAAATCTGGGCATCCTTATTGTGGAAAAGGTCTATGAGATTAAATTTTAAAAGGAACTAAGGAAAGAGAAACTGTTCATTTTCAGTGCTCATAATATCCTGTTGTAACCAAGGGCTGGAGGAGGACTGTAGAGGAAAAGACAAAGTGGTTATATTACCCCTTTGCAAATATTTTGCTCTTTCGGAAGGAATAAAGATATTTATTTATGAGGAGTGTAAAGATTTCTTATTCATTTATTCTTATCAATACCTCCTGAGGCAGTGATATTCTAAGCTATTCTTGACAACAGTAATTATTGGATTTCATACTTCATAGTTACTCCGCTTTTTATCTTCATCGGAAGGGAGAAAAGGGTTGCATGAAAAGCCTTGAGTTTTATGTC
This sequence comes from Stegodyphus dumicola, assembly GCF_044657685.1. NCBI lineage: Eukaryota > Metazoa > Arthropoda > Arachnida > Araneae > Eresidae > Stegodyphus > Stegodyphus dumicola. The sequence goes on from NC_140780.1 coordinate 195,601,109, forward strand.
CAAAGAATAATGACCCGAACATTTTCAGAAATTCTCCTTATTATAAATAAAGCCACTTTCTGAATTCAGGGATTAAATTCAAAATTGTATGAGCAATTAAAAGTTTTCAGGCGAATAGTTTATTGTGTATCAAAGCAGCTTTTTTCATCTTATTAATACATGTGAATATTTGCTCTCATATATTAATATATAAAAAAGCTAGAGGAATTAGAAGCTTAAATTCATGTTCCAGAAGAATAATGCGGCATGTAAAAATAATAAAATAGAGAACTGCTATTTTAAAAATAACTATTCGTGAACATTTTATTTCCAAGACACTAAACGGATTTACAAAAGACAGTCACAACCTGCAAGTATTTCCTAACCTAAAAAAAGTATATTATTCAAATTGAAAAAAGTATAAAAAAGAAGTTTTATCATTTGGGAAGACTAGTTCAGATAATATACGTTACTGGTAACAAAAAATTATTTGCATGCATTCACGCATATATTTGCAAACGCTGGCATATAGTTTTGACCACGTGCTCGTTTTTACTCACATGTATATACACGTTATATATTTATGCTTAACGCAACTAAGCCACGTCTATATTTATGATATTTAATTATAACAAATACAGTTGATATATGGAAATATGTAATAAATGCCAAAATATTATTTATTTTAAAATATCAATGGAATGAAATGGTTATTTATAATTATTTGGGATTAATCTTAAAGCTGTAGTGACTTTTTAAAGTTTGTTTTAGACTGCTAACTGCCGTAATAATTAGATATGCCTTTAATAATTTTAGTCTTAAACAAATGTAAAATATTTAAATGATATCAATCAATAGTTCACAATAAATTTTATAATATATAGTTAATACAAATCTATAGTTAGCATTAGTTGTCATTATTTATGATTAGTCTTTCAATTAAACGAATGTCCAACAGTAGAATTATTACAATCAAAGCAAAATATTTAAATTTGCGAAGAAAACGTTAGCGAAACTTACCATTTTATCAAACATATTCCCAATTTATCCTACGTCTTCTTTTAACTTACATACGATGTGTGGTCACTGAAAATTAGAAAGATAAAGAACTTTGTAAAGTTTTATTTACTACAAGCTTTTGTCATATATAAAATATGACCTAAAGTGCAGATTTTTTATTAAGATTTTAATTAATATTTTTTCTTTTAATATGAATTGAAAATTCGCGTGACTCAAAAAAAAAAAAAAAAAAAAAAAAAAAAAAAAAGTCAAACGTAATGAGAAATCGGGACGCACCCCAAACAGCACATTCAAAATTCATTCTGAAGTAAATGTCAAATTCTAGTTATAAATTTTTATATAAATAGCAGGACTGTTGCAGGGACAACGTTAAAACTTTAATCTTCGAATCACTAACATCTTAAACTGAATAATTGTTTCTAAAGTTAAAAACAACTTTTTTTGAAAGCTAGTTTTTTTGTTCTTTCGTCATTATTTTCTCACTGATGAAATTAATTAAACAAGATTAGAACAATGTAATACGATGCATAACTAAATATGGGTATGTTCCCCCCGATATCGATACATACCTACTGGCCTTCTCTTTTGATAAAAGACGGAGAGAGGGGAAAAAAGGGAAAATATATTTCCCGCCATTTTTCTTTGCTTAAGTAAAATTTTCTCTTTGTTCCTTCACCCCTCAGTCACCGCTGGGTCCGACAGCGATCGCCATCTAGCGGTGCGGCATGCAAACAGCAGAATCCGCCGTTACAAATGTGTCGGGGGAGTACCTTTGACATCCTATCGCTGAAAAGTCTATCACGCCAACACCCTCTCACCGTAGAACCCACGACCCAGAACCAAAAGGCTATTTAGAAAACCCGAACACGTTCTTCCTTTAGGGAGAAAAGTTTTGTTTTTCGGTTTTACTCTTTTTCTCCAAATTCTTCTTATTCTGAATGGAGAAACAATATCTTTGGTTTTTCGAGGATTTTTCAACTCAGCATTTTTTGTAAACGGTTCTACTTTCTATTATTGATGTTCGTGTAGTTCGAGAATGAAACGAAATAAAACGTGTTGCGCATTGCCGAAATTTTTAGTTTCATTGACATGACAGCGTGTGCTTTTTACTACGATTAATCAAAGCACCCATCGAAAGTGTTATTTCTAGTTCATTATGATCTGAATTTTAACACATCAGATTTTCACCTTGATGATTCGGTCCTTCCTTATAAAGGTTCGAAAATCACCTTCCCCTCTGAGTTGTAGTTCTCGTTTAACGTGATTAATTTGACAGATTTTGAATAAATTCTAGATGTTAAACTGCACAGTTTGCTTCAGGAAAGCCCATTTTTAACTAATACGCTGTCAAATACCGTTTCATTTTTCAGCTTTCTGCCTATAAACGTGAACTATGAGGATTAAAATGTTTCAAGATCAGAAAGTCCAAGAAACTGATAGCGATATGCAAGTCTACGATTATAGGAAATGCATAAGTTATATGAATGTCAATGCACAATCCTACATAAGAATACTTTTAGTTTAATTAAGATGAATAAAATAAAAGTTATATAGCATGATTTGATTTAATGTTAATTTATTATTATGATTTAATTAATTGATTATGATTTAATGTTAATTTTATTTTCAAAAACACCTTGAATCATTCATCAATACCAGAGAACTAATTTTCTGATTAAATGGTAAAAAGTGTTTAATTTATTTAATGGTTGGGAAAATCACAGATATACTACCCATAAAAATATTATACATTAAAAATCTATATATATATATATATATATATATATTTCTTAATTTAAATATTTTCTTTTTTTTGCTGTCATATAATATTGGTTTACAATAAGTATATTCGTGGTTGCATGTACATTTGTGATTGCACTTAAGTGCACACGCCCACACAAGCACAAACAAATTACATATTCAGATAAAAAAAATTACATATATGGGAAAACGATAGTAAGGATGTATTAAAATTAAAGGAAAAGTCACAAAATATAAAAGTCACTCAAACTATGTGTAACTAGTAGCGTAAACAAGAATAGGGTCATGGTGATATACTACTCAAGAAGCATAAACAATATCGTCTGAAAAAGCATTTCACAAATTATTTAATCAAATGGGACTCATTTCACAGCTGTTAATGCTAGCTTATATTGTTTATTTGTCATTAGATTTATTTCTTGAAATATTCCAAACGTCAATTTTTCTCCGCAGTGCGGAAAAATGCGATACAAATCCTCAATAACTTAATCTACTTAAAAATTAGCAGTTAATTACGTTTATTTATAAGTGCCTTTCTAAGTTTATTTAAATTTTAAAAAATATTGTATTCAGTTAAAAAGTTCTTCTAGTTTTACTTCGCTTATGTTATCAAAGTAATTTTACTTATTCCATTGCTTCGTTACCGACAACTTGCGTTATTATTCGTATCTTTGCCTACCTTTCACCGAAAGCGTAGCTTGAATAATTTAATTATAGCATATTCCTACTTTGAACCTACTATAAGTACATTACTTAGCCTAGTCACGTTTCGAGTTCTTTCTTTGTGAAACCTTACATGTCGAGTTCAAAATAACCAAAACTTCATTCAATTCAGAATGCAAGAGAAATAACCCTCAAGTCACGAGAGGCAGCGTCAGTCGGATCAAATCTTTCGGAGAAAGACGTTTTTTAAAGATCTTCAGAGCTTCACACAGTTCAAGAATAGGTTAGACATTTTTAACAAAGGGATTATATATTTCACTCCATTTAAAAGCGGCTCAAGGAATCAAACGGAGTTTGAATCTAAAAGTAGATTTATTTCGTTTCAGAAAACGGCTGGACTCGAATCTGGTTTCACAGAAATGAAAAGAATTTTATTTCAATAGTTCAAATCTCAGTTGAGGTGAAGAATAGAGTGAAGAGAGCCCATTATCATGACAATGAAACATTAAACAGTTAATTACGCATTTATATAAAATATCTGGTTAGGTAATAAAAATTACACAGTTGTGATAAAATAACAAAAACTATACATACGTTCTCATAAGCAGTTCATCTAAAGGAAGGAGAAAAAAACAAAGTCTATTGATATCATTTTACGATTTCTTTCCTTTTATAAGCTATAGGAAAGTGAAATGTTCTTGATCTGAGTTATTCATTAGATTATTTTTTATTTCTTCCTGTTCCGTTTAACACATTGAGGGAAGAAGGCTGTATAGAGTAGAGTGATACGAAATACATCTTGACTTTAAACGTATTTCTAGCTATTTTTCTAACTTTTGAGACACTTAGATGACTGCTTTTTTACATCAGATAGTTTAAAAATTGATATGTAAATTAATTTTACGCAGCAGAAATAAATCTAAAATTGTTGTGTAATTAAGTTTACTACACAAGTATTTTAGATTCATTCCAATCATATTTCTGCTAAGTACTTTATACTTGAGTTTAGTATCTTTAGTATTTCTTCTTGTTATGCGCTACATGCGCTATTCCGTTTGAGTCAAACAATTTTCTGAGTTGACATCACTGGTCACCAGTTCCATTGCATAGTCATCACTTCATTGGCTTCAGTCTTTATACTTGAGTTTTTCTTTATCTTCTTTTATCTCTGGTATCGCGTGCCCCACACGAACCTCTCTAGAACCGAATTTGTTATGCTTTGTGCCACAAATTCGGATCTACAGGGTAGATGTAGAGCACAAAAACTGTAGAGACATCTTCATGAGCAGGGAAATCTGTTTTAATCACGCATACCGAATTCAATAGTGGTTCAAAACATGCAGTTATTTTTACACGTTCCGAAATGGATTGAATGACTATGGAGTTTCGATGAAGGAGAGTAAGAATTTTCCTTCAAGTATCTGTTCATAATATGGATGTAAAATATACTCATACAAAAGTGTAACTTCACAAGTAATAAATCGTGCTTTAATATACTGAATCAGTTTTATTTAAGTATATTAAACTAATTCCATCAAATAAAAGTGTAAATTAACTAAAATTTGTTAATGCTTAAAATCTTTATAATTTCGTGCTCTCAGAAGAAAGTCAGTAAATTATAGAATTTTTCTTGTAGAGTAAGTATCTAGTAGCTCAGAAACACAGAAATATCTAGCTGGACGCTATTTTTGAAAGTAGATATATTTTACTTTTGTTTCATATGTTATATTTTAACTACTTATATTTCCTTGATACAGCTGTTTATTATCTTTCCAGAACTTTTAATTAAAAAATTACATCAGTAATCAATACTCTTATTTTTCTGGATTTTATAATCATTTCTAAATATTTTAATTGAATTTAATGTTTTAAACAATTTTCGTCATCAAAATAAAGTGAAATTATATCGTTTGTAATATAAGACACTTCCCTAAATTTAGTTCCTTACATTGCTTGTTTTATATGTATTGGTTTTATATCCAGTTGTTAATACAAATCAATGTATTTTCGAAATTAGCACTCATTGGAATTTAAAGCTCTAATAATTATATTTAATGATGTAATTCTAATTGAAAAACTTCATTAAAAATCTGTATTAACTCATGTAACTGCGTTCTTCAATATTCAAAAGAGTTCCACATGAAATCTATCTCGCAGATTTTTTCTTTTATTCGGGAGACAGAAATTAATTAAATTTCCATTACAAATTTATAAATAGTTCTGGGTTGTTTCATAAGACTATTTCAGAAATTATCCGTTAGGGCGTTAACGGCACGGATTTTCAGGTTAACCTCAGACTGCTTCAATACTGAGACTATTAGTCTCAGCATTCTCTTTGCTCATCAGTTCTTATCTGCTGCTATCCTATTTCCCCCCATTTTTTTATATCCCCCTTTACGGCTTCAGGCTAACCTATTTACTTTCCATCAACCCTTGAACCCTCCGACATTGACATGGAAGAAGTTAAAGGGACTGTGTAAAAACTGCTCTTCATGTTTTTTCAAATACGTATGAATCAAGGAGGTTAAGCTACGTCAAACTGATTCTTAAGGGAATAAATGCCGTTGATTTTTTAGCCTTTCAAATACAATGCAACTGTACTTTAAGTAATATATTATTAACTACTTACAATGAATATAACAGTGAATTTAATTTCTAATGTGGCATACATATACAGCATTGTAAATCACGAATAAAGGAATACAGTATAGATGTCTTCTGCAGTTTCTTCAACTTAAGAGAAAAAATTATTTTTTTAATTTGCATTTTTAACTCACAGTGAAGATCAGTCGTTAAATCCTCTATTTTAACCTATTTCATTAAAATGGACGAAGAGCTTATTTTGATTTTCTTAAATATGTATCTTCGATAGCATAATTAACTAGGAAAGGAAAAATTATGGACGAAAAAGTTGGAAAGATTAGCAGATTTACCATTTTATACGTAAAGGGAAAGCCTATATAAATATCTTTTATAAATCCGATTTTTTTTATAAAACCTCGCGTTTTATGAGATATTACTTTATTTATTGGATATTCGGTGATTTTATTTAATAATGCTTTTGTTATCAGTAGGAATCGAAGTTTGCAAAATTACCCGGATCACTAACAACAATCGAGCTGCTTAGAATTTATAATAGAAAATGCTGATAATGAATTTATAGTAAGTACATGGCTACTTACCATTAATGAGAAATCAGTTAATTCTGATCCATTAACACACGGTCCCTGTATGTTTCTATTTCATCTTCTAGCTACATATGGTTTTCCAACCTCCTACAGTTATTTAATGATTAACATTATCCACACACATCGTATAACATTATGTATGGGACCCAAATTAATAAATATTAATTTGAAAGAAAATTTAGATATTTGAATACATTGTTAAGCCAAAGCTCACAGTAATAAAATTTTTAAACGTATTGCAAAAACCAAATCGATCTGCCATTCGAGAGATAACAAATATGAGCACATTATTTAATTGTCTAATCCTTACATAAAACACGTTTCATATGTTTTATTATGATAATGCTTCGCTCTCTTTCATTAGCATAACAACAGTTCTGATCAACTTGTGAAATTAAGTATAATTTTAAACTTTTCTACAGTGAAAAAATGCAGTTAACAAGGGGAAGAAAGAATTCGAATAATTTGAGCTTTCCTCTTCTTAATATCAGAATCGTAATAGCTTCTCCTTCTAATCATCTATTTTTTACTGAAGAAGACAGGTGAAGTTGCTTTTATAAAAAGTGAAGAACATTCGCTTATGACTATTCATGAAATGATTCATATTTTACCTAAGTCATAAATCACATATATGATATTTCGTTTAATATACTGTCGATTTTTGCTAACTGACGAAGAAAATTCATCCGATAGAAAATGTATGCTTGTTATAAATTTAATTCAGTTTTATTTAGGTGTTGTGTAATGAAGATAACATTACACGTCGACTGATTTTTTCCCTTCAGTTTTGACCTGGTGATAAAGAGAAATAATTGGAAAATTATCCCCAGCGCAGGAGAGGGCTATAGCACAGCAGTCATGAATCATACATGACGGCTTCACCCCGCCATTTTGGGTTAGCATTGTTCGCATTCGTGTGTTCATCTCAGGGTCTGTTGTTTGAACGCCAGAGAAAGCGGTGCAAACCACTGAATATTTCGATGACAGTTGGCTTCAAGGAACACCCGTAAGCCGACATTCCAAACCAAATTACATATATTTTGCTTTTCAGCTTATCATGGATGGCAGCTGATAAATCTTTCTCATTTATATCTTTTTTTGATCTTGTGACATTTCAGGTAATGTAATGACGCAATATTAAGATTGATTCGTTTTCGGATCCCCACTTGTTACAGTACATTTGAAAGTAGATGTAGCAAGCATAAAAGACTTGTGACATAAAGAAAAGTGATCTATATACGTATATATATATACATGAGATAGATTAATTTATGTCTATTTGCATCTCGCTGCAGCCATGCAAAAACTTGCTTTTGCATAGCATGTCATAAAATTGTTACAAGTAACAAAATGCTAGTATTTGATGCACTGTTCAGGACTTTATTGGAAAATGAAGAAACAGGGAGTACTAATTAAAATTTATAAAAATGAATAAATGTTGAAGCTGAATTAGCTAAATTATTAAGCCCTTTTTACTTTAGAATAAATTTGCATTTAATTATTTAATAAATAGAAACATTTTTTTCAATAGTAATGGTGTTCTAAAAGTAAACTTTTATTCTTATAAAAATGAAAAAGGTCTTTTACTGATAGGACAACTTGTATATCTTACTCTCAAGAAGCGCTTTCAAAGAACACAGAACAAAAACTATATGTAGTAACATGTTAAGAATCTTAATAATTTATTGTAAGTTTGCATGGTTGTATGAAGATGAAAAAAAAAAAAAGAAAAAAGGAAATTCAGGCAATTAAAAATGCAATTCAAAATTTTGGTATAATTTCTAGTACAACACCTATGAATACTACATATACACATGGTTCGCCTTTTGTTTCTTAGAAAAATGAAGCTTACTATGCATAAAATGAAGCCAAAATTGGTGGTTTCACTCCCCTAAGGTATTCAAATACATAGTGTCTTATAGATGAAATATGATGTAGACATACGTAGAGTTAATTAATTAAAAGCCATGTTTCAGAGTGATTGTATTATTGTTAATCAAAAATGTAATTTAGTGTATCATATTTCTTGTAAAACGACAAATTCATTCCAAAATGCCAAATTTGTTTCCCTGATAAATGAAATTGAAATAATCAAAAAGAAAAAAGGTGGTGAAATTGTAGCATAGAGTTTTATCATAAATTTAGTGTTAAAAACTATAAACATTTATCACATTCCAGTATCACCATTAACTTGCAGAAATCTTTATTTGACACTCAAAAACTTTAACTATCCATTCGAGATTTTTCTACGTTCTAGTCTTTTTCAATAATTCCTAATTTACAATATTAACTTCCTGAAAGAAGTGCTTTTCATTTTATGCTATAAAAGTGAAATTACTGGATGCTGTTAAATAAATATCTCGCATTTATTTTGTTAAGCTAGTTTTTCCAGGTTTTAAAACTGTCATTTATATTTTTGCAAATTTAGTAAAAGTAAGGCTTTTTGAGGCAGGTTCAGTAAAAAAATAAATAAAGAAATAAAACATAATAATAAAAAGAAAGAAAGATATATGAATTACATATGGAAATTAATGAGATTATACTTTCCAACACCATTTTCTAGTCTGAGTTAAAGGGGAATGATTTCTTAGGATCTTTTTTCGTGTTAGCAGTATGATAGATAGTGGTAACCACAAGGTAGTAAGGCAAAGATAAGACCATACACATTCTCTATTGTTTACTTATGTTTTTCCATATCTTCTCTTCTAGCCAATACATTAATGAAGTGTTGAATTCATCAGACATTCCCTCTTGCTCAAATGGCTTAAGAAGGGTGAAAGGTCCTTAAAATTGAAATCAGAATTTATTTGAAATTTAATAAGAATATGGAAATTAACTTAGTAATATATAGATATGGTGTTACTTTTTTCAACAAAATTTTACCAAATGTCTTTTCTCTCATATTTAAATACTAATGCTATCCTATTAAGATTCAACACAAATGATACTATCCAACGATACTAACAGGAACGATAAAACCCCAGATAATGCAGAAAGTAGTATTAAAAACCTCAGCATGAATAGCCAGTATATATATACACATTTTCCTTTCTTCGTTTTTATATACATTTCTTATTTGCACTTTACATGTGAATTAAAAAGACTTCAGCAACTTAAAAAGAATAATCTGAAAGATATATATAGTAAATGTTCCACAATATAATTTAATGAAATGATTGCATCGCGTTACCATAATTTCTATACAGTCACACAAGAAATTTCTGTGCAGATTTTAATCAATTAGTATTAACCCAAAAATATTAGTGAATTAAAATTGCGAAATTATGTAAAGTTATTCATTCCAGATGTTGGTTATAGTGATAGAGTTGGAAATTATAAAGATAATGCTATTTCTGCAATTTTAAGGTATCGGGATTAAATTACAATATATCATGAATGTATTTTGCTTTCAATATTTGTATGCTTTCAATATATGTAAAGTTATTCATTCCAGATGTTGGTTATAGTGATAGAGTTGGGTAGAGTTGGGTAACAACAATACTTTTGCAGCATAAGTATTTAAGATCATTACAAATAAAATTGCCTTTAATTTCTAGTTTTTCAAAGCTGAGTCCACGAGTCTGTAAAATTCATTGTTAGAAATCCATTCAGCGTCTTAGTTATATATATCAGATCAGATCTCCTGTATACCCTATCAAATTTATCCTTCTAATTAAGAATAGCAAAAAAGATAATGCTATTTCTGCAATTTTAAGGTATCGGGATTAAATTACAATATATCATGAATGTATTTTGCTTTCAATATTTGTATGTAACAGAAATTAAAATTTTGCTGTCTTTAGAAAGATTTTCTCTAAAAACTAACCAAGTGATTTAACACTTATTTATCTTTCTCAAATTCATTTAAAAGTCGGACTATTTAAATAATATTATGATAAAATTTCATGTACTTATTCAGAAATTACTTTTACAAGAGATGGTTGTACATTGCTTATCATTAAGTTACATGTTATTTATTGACATTGTTTACTAGTACGTGCAATTCAATATTTGCTTCTGTTGTTTATATGATAAATAAAGCAGTAATTACGTACACGTTGAAGTAAATACATCTGTTAAACTATTTAAACATTTCTTGATCTCATGTAAACGAAACGCCTACTGAATATTATTTTATTATATTTGAGAGTGGAAAAATTTCGTGCAATTAACCACTCGGTAGCTACCTTCCGGTAGCACCAATATCGAAAAAGTACATTTTTTGCAAATGATATGTCGATGCATTTACGTAAGGGGGGGGAGAGGTGGTTGACCACCGTAAGGCAACGTACAGGGCAAAACAGTAAAAAATAAATAAATAAAAGAAAGGAGGAGGTTAAAAAAAATAGCATCGCCCCACTGGTCAAAAGCAACGCTTGAGCAGTCGAGAAATTCTCGATATAAACCGTTCAGCTATCCATGCAACTACGAAAGGAATGTAGTGAATCAATGTTCATTATCTTTCGAACGCGGTGCTTTTACTAGGAATGTACGGAATGTAAGATTGAATCCAGCTAATGAAATCCAAGTTTGTTAAGAGCCAGGCTTTTCATATAGAAATCCTTTTTCCATTACTTTCTCGGCTTTCCGTTATTTCATTGGCTAGTCGTTTTAATGAACTTTTTTTTTATTACTTTTTTTTTATTTGTTATTTTGATTTGTATGTCCAGAGCATGCCTTTTATGGCTCCTGGATTCTGAGCTATTGTCGCTGTAGTATATGCATTTATAATATTTTTTCTTGTGTAATTTTTTTTTCTCTGTCTCCTTTATCCAGAGTACATATACCATCTAACTACAAGCCGATGGTTTGCTGTTTTCTAAATTAGCAGAAGATGAACAATCTCTTCAAGGAATAAGCAATTACTCAACAGGTTATCTTATGTAAGTATGATGTATATGATGTAATAATAATACAGTAATTTTATTTCAATAATAGTTTACACTGTTCAATAACAGATTAGTTTCTATAACAGTTAATAACAGTTAACAAACATACAGTACTTAAAATCTATGAAATTACTGGTTCTGCATATCAATACAATCTGCTTTATTATATACATTTGAAACAGCTGGAAATTTGTTCACAAAATAGAAAACAATTTACTATCCACAATTTATTTAATTTAATATATGTGTAAGAATAAAGTAGTATAATATTACCAAAGTCTGTACATATTTGTGAATTTATGGGTACAGTCATATATCTACTCCCATCTTTTATGTAGAATTCCACAACATTATTAGCCTAAATAGAATACAATAATTAATGAAACGCATATCCTTCGGCTCATTTAAGTTTCAATAAACACTTTTCTTGTCTTCTTGTCTTCTGTTTTCGGAGTCATAATTTAAGTTACGAATCACGAAAATTAGATTTAATAACAGAGGAGCAACAGGAACCGGTTCTCATTTCTAAAGACAATAGGGATCATTGAAAATTGTTAAACGATTGTTCTAGCGTGATTTACCATAAATAATTTATCAACTAACCAAATAATATTTTAGGCAAAATTTAAAAGAAGGGATTAACAGTAAAATTAGATAAATAATACATCACAGTCAGAAAATGACGTGAAACGCAGTTTCAAAACGATGTATTCAAACATGTTCTCTTCTTTATTTAATAAAACAATTAGCACTAAATCGATGCTGTTAAATCAATATAATTTTACATTGGTGTATTTTGCAATGTTTATAGAGCTTATATGGCGGATCCTCGGCGACTTTCTTAATGAAACTTTCTTGATGAAATGGTGAAACGATCATTTTAACTATCTCACGGCAAATGCGTAGTCAGCAACTGCCCAGCCGTCTTCCTTATCGCAATAATAATGGTTTTCAAATTTATCTTTTATGTATATAGTAAGCTTTATACATTGCAATAAACAGAAGTACTACGAAAATATTTTACTTACAAAACTTTTGTTTTTCACTTTAGTTTAATACCATTAGCAAATGTAAATTAAAATTAAAAATAAATAATTAAATATAAATTCTGCATTTTGATAGAGCCTTCAAAATATTATCACATTGCAATAAGTACACATCCTGGAATTTTATTTTAGAAAATATTTTTTGCTCATTCAAATATGTAATAAGGTATACGAAAAAAAAAAAAAGTTAAATTTCTCACTTGTAATTTAGAATAACAGCTGAACTCACTAAATTCCACCAAAATATGCGTAAGAAATACGCTTGTAAAAGACGGCAGAATAACCAGTCTTCTTTAATTAAATTTTTGATTACTAGAAAAAGAAAGACGCTAACTTAATGATCACAATGAAAAATTTTCTGTTTAATCAATAAGTAATTAATAAAAATCCATGCAATATTATGCTTGCATCTAAACTATTCCATCAAACAAATCAATCATTTAATCAACGTATTGCTCCTCTTGGTTTCATTTAATTTCTGCCCCTCCAAAAAACTCCCTTAGGACCACTCAATCCACTGCATTCATCGGGAGGGGGGAAGCAAGCCAGACAAGGGCGCGATAAATTAAGCTTTTAGATGTCGGTCCCGACCTGTAGTAAAGAGCGTGAATAACGCGTAAATCTTCTTCGCTCTTCGCGGAAGAGTCACCGTGACCGATGTATTAATGCTGTTACGTCCAGGCTGAAAGCGGAACTGAATGTAGAAGGTGGTGCGGTACGTGACTGGATGCTAGGCATGAGCTATTAAGCATTTGCAGGAAATGCTTTAGCTTTCAGTATATAGAATTTTTGCTATGAATATTAAAATTTATGAAATTTCCCGGGAATGTTATTTTGTTACAAAAATTATGTTTTTAACAAGCTTTGCGTCGTTTGGAATTATAAATTCTAACCGCATGTAACGTTTTAATTGTGAAGAGCTACAAGCAATAATAGTTAACTCAGAAATGAATATGCTTATTTTGATGTGATAGGTGACAATATGAACCAGTTATTCGAAGGCTATAGCCCACCAGTAACCAAATGGCTATGGTCAGTTGAACACAGTTAATTTGTCTCCGGATGTTTTTTTTAGGGAGCTGGCTGGGCGAGCGGGTTTTTCCGATGTGTTACGTGAAGTTTTCTTAAAACTTCATCTATGAAAGCATTCTTTTTAAGGCAGATATCCGTCGCATGATTTGCCGCTGTCAACCAGCCAGTCATTTGGCCCATCTCAGATAACAGATTTACATAAAAACCGTGCTGTTTTTCGCTTGATTAATAGCTGATAAGGATTAAAAACAAAATTAATTCGATATTATTATGTATCAGAAAGAAATTGTAAACAACTCTTGAATTTACGAAATTCAAACTAAAAACAGACTGAATTCTTAAACTATTTTCCTTTTAGAGGAATATTAATTTCAACACTAGCACTATCGGATCGAATGAAATGTTAATAAGGATGGAGAACAATAAGAATGATGGCTGAAATTTAAAATTTTTCACCGAATTTCGTAAAAGCAATAATGCTCCTTTAGAAAAGTAAAAGAGAAAAGAAATTGATTGCATATCTAAGGTATAGTGTTTTCTGTAATTAATATAACTTCATTTGTTTAGATCTCTGATCTCCTCCTCCCACCAATAATCTAAGAAATAAATTTTAAATATTATTTTTTACCGAGATCATCTGCTAATCTAGAAGAGTTAGAAAAATTAGATGGTTCCGTTGAAGTAATTTAAACATAATCCATTAAGATACAGTTAGTGGAAAAGTAAGTAGTAGGTCAAGAATTGAGATTTTGGAATTAACTTTTCTCAGAACTAACCTCACACTATTTGAAATAATTAATGCTATGCTTACTTTAGAATATCTTTAGGTAGACAAGTTTAAATATTTAACAAATTAATAAAAATCTATCTTTCATTGAGAAAAATTGAAACGGTAATCAGAGAAATTTTAATAACACTGAACTACTTTATCAGTTTAAATAAAAGGTTCACATTAACGCTTAATACTCTAAGCATTTCAGGTAATTTCCATTATTTTCCCCTGACAAAATTTAACACTGGTTTATTTAACGCAAATATAACTTTTTATTTGTACTTCTTATATAGCATAAAAAATTGTATGTTTTTTGGCGTGGTCACTTTTATTATTCTTTTATTAGCCATTAACTTTTTTTTGTATATATATATACGTCTATGTATATTAATTAATTTGGATCTGATCAGATTATAATCTAATAAAAGAATTTTTAAATTTTTAATTAAAAACTCTCTGACTTTTAAAATTTTTTACTACTTTCTATGCAACTTCATTATATTTCCAATTCTTAGCGAGTTTCACAAAATTAGTAGCATTTACGTATTCTTATCTGCTATGCGTAATTTTATGATATCGCAAAATGAATAAGAGATATTTTAAAAAGCTTGATATTATGTACAATATACGAATTTAATCATATTAGATTTTACGCTAAATATCTCTTTTACTAATTAATAAAATTATTATTAACATGATTTCTAATTAACATACTGGGATCAGATTGCAATCTGCACTTTTTTATATATGTATAATAGTTAAATTTTATGATGCGGCTATTTTTCTTTCCTTTAACACTAATAACCTTTCAATGTCGCACTTAATATCAGCCATACGCAGGAGCTTCTTTACTCTTACGCAGGGTTTTTATCAATCAGCAATGATTTGATTCGTCCAGTCATTTTCTATAATTTACAAATAAGTTTCTCTGTATCGAAAAGTATATAACTGCATAGCATATGTCTAGTTTGTTGTATAACAGCAAATTTCAATCAGGTACCAAGCAACGTTCTGAAGGGATTCTGAACTTTTCTTTACTAAAACCAAATGAACAAGAAAAAGAGACGTCATCTAATAAATATGAGGTATACATTTTTAACAAAATTTCAAAGAGTGATTTTCATGCCTAAATACTATTTTCTATAAAAAAAAAATATGCTGAAGATTTTTTGTTAACCTAGGATATTTTCTGTTACTATCAACTGAAGGATATTTAAAGTTCATTCTTTCTAAAATTTGACCTCTAATAAACTCGTATTTTAATTGGTCTGTGAAATTTCTGCTCAAAGAATTTTCTTTACCTCTTATCAAATTCAAGATCACAATTAAAGCTAATTACATTTATTTTTATTAAATACTTAATTTATTACAGTTCTGAAAACTTCAAGGGTTATAACATTTATTTGAAACCCGGCTGCAATTTTAATAAACTGGGTACTTTTCAATAAAGGGGGAATTTAACCGTGCCTCAGGTGAAAGGCAGCTTCAGTTATGAAGTTTACTGCAGGCTGTAAACATATATTTGCAAAATATTCCCAGTCTCTTAAATTACGCTAACAATATTATGGTCTCAGCATATAAGCTATCAGATGTATAAACCTAGGTATAAAGCTAAATGTTGTTTTAAAGTTTATTAGCAAGATCTCCTTCCTTTACAGAGATTTCACATGAAACCACAAGTATGAAAAAATCATTAAAAATACAACTTAATTCCTTAAGTTCCTAGTATAACTATTTTCCATACATTTCACTGAAAGTAGATGTCATTTGAGACACACACACTGTTTTAACTCAGTAACAATGCAAATATGAACTACATTTTTAATCATTGCATAATGTTACAATGCTAAAATTTTTAAATATTATTTCTATAGATATCCTATGTTATAAGAATCTGAAGTTTCTTGAGTGAATAACTTCCTCCAAGTCCGTTTCTATTATTATAAATTTAACTGTTTTCTCGAATGTTATTGTAAGTCATTATTCTCAGTTATAAAGGAATGTTGCAGGAAAGGTAAAAAAAGAATTAGAAACATGACATTTACTCTCATTTACATTATCTTTCCAGAATCAACGTATTTAAAAATAGCATAGCAATAGGATCTTAATGAGAAGATAAAATTATCATATCTCTGGAAAAGTGAAAGTTAGGCACAATTATCTTGACCATGTCCCTTCTCTGCACTCTGTATTGGTAAGATTAATAATATAAAGCTACTTCTTATATTTCCGAATCTCCAGTAATGATGGGAAATATCTGCATTAAACCTATAAAAGCAAGATATAAATATTTTTCTCTTTGTATTTTAAATGATACTACAATAACAATAAACCAAGATACATTTCGAAGTCCTAGAAAATATTTTTCCTGTATTGTTTGAAATAAACATTTATCGTGATTACAGTTAAGTAATGAAGGATCTTATTTACTTAAGATGCTACAGGATATGTTGGGCTAATTAGGTCTTTAAACTATCTACACAAATTAGTATTCGTGAAACTCAAACAGAATAGCTATTATGATTAATCAATCAACAAGTACAACCACAGTCGGAAAGACAGCATAAGAATTGTTATTCATTCCAACATAGAAAGCCTGAAATCAAAGCCGAGAATTTAAACGGCATTTGAACACCTAATTATGTTACATAACTTTTATTTTATTTTCAGAAAATAATCTCACTTTATAAAATGAATTATATTTAATTTTCATACATTTCCTCTTTTTCTGAATCTATATAATTATACATGCTTCTTAAAACAACATAACATTTTCAATTTAATGTTTTGAATACATATATAAGCAATACTAACATAAAAACTCCATTTATCTGTACACTCAATTGGCTAAAACTTTAATCGGGTTACATGCCCAGACTTAACTCATTGGCACAATTTCTTTCGAAAAACCAGTTTTCGTATGCGCATTACTTTTACGCCTATAAAAGTCGCTTTGCTTAACCGTTTTCTGCTTTGAATAAATTATGGCGTGTTATTTCTCCAAATAAATGAATGATAATCTGTAAATTATGGTTTTGATGTTCTCTTGAGTTCTTCATCGTGTAATAGTCGGATGTGCAGCAAATGCATCACTTTTGGTTCTTACATATAATATGTTTCATATATTCCGAATTCGGACTTATAAAATGATAATACACTAAATATTAAACTTATTATTAAAATTTAACTTGTTAATTTTATAACCGTATCCGTATTCACAAACAACTTTATGAAGTTAGTTTATCTGAAATTTAAAACAGACATATGTGCATGAATTAAGGCCTTTTTTCCCCCTCTAATTTTTATGAAACAAAATATACTTATTTAGAAAGATTTCAGAAGATTAAATAAAAATAAATAAATAGTTAAATAGATAAGTAAAATTTTATTTATTTATTTATTTAAGAATGTGTTATTGTGGTATTAATGCAAAACCCCGGAAAAATTTTTAGGAGAAAGAAGAGTGTTTATGAAGCTTCCAGTTTGTTCAGCAATAATTATTTAATTTGAAAGATAAATTAAATATCTTTGTTACTTTTAATAGCAACACTCTGGAAACAGGTTGTTTCCACGCATAGGAAGATTTAGATCTTATGTCTCGTGCAATATCAATGTTTGCAAACTGCGTGGATGCCAAATGGTATGGTAGTGCAAAATAACGCAATGCAATGGGCCAGAAAGTTTGAAAAGACCTTTCCATTGTCCTTTCTAAATTCAAAATATAAAAATTTAAGAAAATATTAAAAAAATTAATAATGTAGAATTTTAGAAAGCATAAAAAAGAATTATAAACGGAGGAAAAGTACTGTGTATTTACTTTGTACCCTGTGCATATGTAGTAAAAGCAGAGAAAAGAAAAAAGAAATCAACAGAGGATAAAAGCGCTTCAGTTCCCCATAAAATCGATCTCGACCTGATGAATGATATCCAATCAGGGGAAAGAACCAGCTCCTCTTAAAAGGGAAAGCTTCCCTGAGACCCATTTGGGGCGAGGAACAAGTCACTTCACTATTGAGAGCCTTTCTGCTCCTTGTTCCTTTTGTTTCTACTTTTTGTGTAGTTCTTTTGTTTGATCGTTTTGCATTTGTCACAGTTCTTGATGCATGGTCGATTTGTTTCGCAAAACTTGCAACTCTTACTCTTTTCTGCAATTTATTTCTAGCTTTGTTTTCTTTGTTTTCGAAAGCGGAATTTCCCCTTTCTTCTTCCTTTGTTTTTGTACCGTTCTGAATAAAGCCATAAAAACGAGATTCTTTTTCTTAGAGCATGCCATGTTAAGCATTTGTTACACTTTTTTCATAGTTTGCCTTGTTGTACTTCAGGTAACTGAACTGGATGATTGCAAAGCATGAATCATTTGACAATAAAACAATCATTTTACGCCAAAATATGTACAGAGTACAAAAATCATTTCATACTAAAATACTTGATGTGAATTTAGTGAATCTGCTAGAGCTGAACATGCTTATGAATTTTTAATAACTGCTTAAAACTAATTTCCATTTTCTTGCACCTCACGCAACGGCTCGATCAAGAAAGCGCTTGGAAATTAATACCAATACGCCTGCTCACTTTCTTACGCAAATTCTGAATAACTATTAATTATGTATGGTTAAAACTTCTAGTAAGTAAAGTTTCTAATTAGAATTTTAATATATCAAAGGATAGTTTAAAGGAAACATTTTACTCAAAATACGTTTTAAGACTGGTCTTATAAAGTGCATTCTTACGCATCTGCAATATGCACAAAATGAAGTTTTCCAATTTATTCAGCTCATAGTTTTGCAGAAAATAAGAATTTAAACGAAATAATAATAAATTTTAAAGTTTATTTTGGACACCCGATACTTATAGAAATGTCTGACCAAAGTATTTATTTGCCAGAAGTTAGTTTTAAAGGTAAAGTTTATCAACATTAAATAACATAAAAAGGAAGACCTTTCTAGCCCTACAGGATTTACAGAAACAAAACATGTTAGCATACTCAAGCTTTTCAAACCATCTGCCATCCAAATCACATTTTTCCCCTTTACATTTCCTATGTAAGAGTGAATAAAAATTATTTGGAAAGACACTGCAGATTACCTAAATTACGAAGACGCTAGTGAAGGCATTAACACAAAATACGAAAATGAAAAAAACTGCAAGATGTGCCTAAAACACAGTTGATGGACATTTAGATAACAACGACATGTAAAAATTACGTAATTTGTCTTATCACATCATATTTTATTAAGATAACACAACCCAGCGAGTCCTTTACTGAACACCTGCTTGACGGTTTCTGTTTCTGCACAATTATTGTTCTTTCCCATCATATACTTGCTTATGGAAAAGTAAACTGGACACCCACCTAAAAATGCTTCTTTCTCAAAATTAGAATTTGCTAGTTGTCACAAATGTTAAGCAAAAATGTTACTTATTAGTAAGCGCTATTATCCTGTTACCCCACAACTTAAATGGTAAAATTTTTAGACATGAGTTATAAAATTTTCTTGTTCATACAAAAAAAAAAAAAAAAAAAAAAAAACTCTATCTTTTTTTCGCAGAAAGATGAAACTGAAACATGAACTCAAAGATGTAAATAAGAATTAATATTATTCAGCTCATTAAGTTTCATAGAAATTGTTCCATCCAAATTAGAAATAAACATTTACGGAATCCCTTCACCTCAGAATAAAACTTGACAAAAATTTTTTCTAAGTTATGGGAATCATTTAAATATAAGTAAGTCAGATACAGCATGTTTAAACTTTACTGGATCTTTTAACGTAGTCTTATTAAAACGCGTGTTAAATGTAATTTGAAAAAGCGTTAATGATAATAAGCAATTACTTTTCAGTGCATTTTATATGAAAAATCTTATTTTAGAAGTCGATGGAAGCTTATTTAATAATTATAAATCAGAATTCATAAAATTTTGCCGTAAATGGGCTTCCAGAGGAAATTTGTTATTTAGAAGTCACATCACATGTTAGTGTTTTCATGAATGAATATAAAAAATATGCTCTGAAAATGTTTAAAATTGCTGAACAGAAATTTGAGAAATTTTCTAATGCCATTGTTTCTTTTTTACCTTTAATTTAATACAGACATAACCTCCACTTAACCGACACAGTTTGGATTTCATTCTTAAAAAATAATAAGCAATTGTTAATTTCTCTTTTTGAAATAAGTCTAAGCAGCTGCATTAAAATTAACCGTCAAAGTGGAAATATTGAAAAAATAATCTAAACAAATAAAGATTTTTACAGCAAAAATTCAGTTTCATTTTTACATTTATTAATTTTATTCCCAATTTATAATATTTGAAATCATCAAAGGGTAAGTTTAGAAAATAACAAAGAGCTCTACTGTTTTTTGACACAGTTCCTTATTTCAATAACATATTATTGGATTACTGCTTGAATTTGTTTTAAAAATAATATGACTAGTTGTGCTAATTTCTTTTTTTATCATTTATTTAAGTAGCACTACTAAAATTAACCCTTTTGAAACATTTCGAAGTTAATCAAAGAAAATAATGATCTAGCATTCAGTTTTTTTCCTTACAATTTTTGTTTTTCAAATGATCACTTCGCATTTACATATCTGAAGTACAGAACAGAAGGGGAAAAAAAAACATTATTAAAGATTAATTTTTTAGATTAGAGGACTTTCTTTAAAAATTTTCAAATCTTTTTCCGGTTTCTAACAAGGATAGATAATTTTGATTTATGTCATGTTTTCAAAGAATCTAAGGAAATATTCATAAATTTTCTAGAATATAAATTTTTAAAAAAGCATTAACTGAACTTTAAATTTTCGAAACAGATTAAAGCTCCAATACATGAATTTTCAAGTTAAATTAAATTCAGCTTTAAGACATGAATTATTCTAGTTTTCTGTAAGATCAGATTAATATTAATACACAAATTTTCAAGTACATTTCAGAGTCAGTGCATTTTTATATCTAATGGTTGATTTAAAATAATTTTTGATTTATTTTCCATTTTCAGGTATTATCTTTTGAATGATTTTTTAAATTGACAACAGTTCTTCGACTGGTGAGAGTTATTTTAGAAAAATAATGTTTAGTAATGTACTGACTAGGCTAAAAATAATTATTAAAATTCATTCCATCTAGAAGTTATGAAATAAACTCACGTAGGACAAACGAGTACTGATGATCTATGAAACATGAATTGTAAAAACACTGCAAAATATGTTTTCTTGATAAAAGATAATACAAACTTCTTTCACCTTAAAATGAACCAGAAGGAGCAATATAAATCTTGAAAAGAATTATGTTGAGTATTCATAGTCCTTCACTTTAAGAGAAAAATCTTGCTTTCAAACTTAGGAAATTTCTCTCAGATAGCATTCAGATTTTTATCACATTTCCCCATCAAATAAGCAAGCAGGGTTTTCTAAAAGCTGGGATATGATGGGACAAAACATTATGAGGTCAGTTTTTGCCTAATTATCTGCTTTTGAGGTTCATTATTCTACACTTCCCCTTGAAACAAGGAACTCAGAGATGCTTCTCATGCCAGTTAAAATAAAAGAGGTTATCTTCAGAAATTATCTTAATCTGTCCAAAAAGTGAGTGTGTTCTACAGAAATTAAGAGAAAATAAAAAAGAAAAAAAAGAAAAAAAAAAAGCTCTTAACCCAGATGAAATATAAAATCTGTGTCACATATTATAACAAAACTGCATGATTCTAAATGGATTACATGATAAAATTGTGGATGGAATTACATGATAAAAATGAAATAACAATTACATGATGAGAAACATAAATATTAAAAATCTCTAAAAACAGAATAAAATGAGCAGAAATGTTCTCCGCAAAGCTATTGGAATTTTAAAAGCAGATACATGTATCGATATTTATAATTAGATGGAGGGAGAAAGGGACTTATCAGTAACGAAAACTATCTGTGATAGAATTATCTCATAAACAAGGGTTTTAGATACTTGACTGACTGTAAAAGGAAAGTGAGAGTTTTAGGAGAAAATTATATTGTTTGCATATTACTCTCGTTCCTTGAACAAAAATAAACAAACACGTTTTAGTTTAGCATGTATTTCTAAGGATATTTGAAAAGCAAATATTGATAACAGAAAGTCACATAGTTTCATAAGCAACTGGATCAGTATTACAAAAGCAAATCAAAACACAATTGCATAATTCTACTAGATTATTTTAGTGATTACTATGTTAATATTAATTTATGTATTATTATGATGTCCTTCTATCTCAATATACTTTCCAATTCCTTGAAGGAATGATGTCTTTATAGAATTACTTCTTTCTCGGTATTCGCTGAAGCATTTCATATATAAGCCCGCATGGTTTCTGAATCTTTGAGACATGATTATAAACTTGCCTTTTAGACAGCTTATTAAGTAAAATGTCTTGAGATATCAGATCAGAAATTCGAGATGATTATATTATGGCTTTCCGAATCTTATGCAGTTACCATTGTACTGAAAACATCTGTAGCAATACAACCAAAAATAAAAGTTGGAGCAATAGGGATTCGTAATGAAAAGGTGGCTGGAAAAAAACACGTGTTGTTCATCTCTTCTGATCTTACATTTTGAACGTCCTATTAGTATACTTTATGCTGATTTTATTTACCATGACTAGTGAAATTATATTTGTTAGAAACAGTATGAACAGAGAAAATGTTATTTTATTATTCTGAATTCTGTGTTGGACCCATTTACGAAATCATCACCATACAGTTCTTGCTGTATTGACACAGGATACAGACGCTATTTCAGCTTCTATATGAGCACTGATTTTATAAATTCTTTCAATAATAGCTCTCGAAAAAATTAAAAAAAAAAAAAAAAAAAACAGAAATTACACAGGGTTAGTTGGTCACTCCTATTAACTCATGACCTTTATCGATGACGATTCTGTTGAATTATTTTTTTTTTAAACTTATATGGATGTCTCTTTTGCCGGAGTACTGTTTTACAACCCAATAAAGTGACATTTGTGATGGCATTCCTCTAGGATGAAACTGTTCTTCACACAAAAGAAGTGCTTGTAGCGTACATTTTCCTCCAAAGTACGGAAGCAAATCAACTTTTTCTCTCTCAAGACAGAGTATCTATTTTCATCTCACTGTCAACACAATAATAAGCGTAGGATATTAAAAATGAGGCTAAACAATAAAAATAATATTATCGTTGGTCATCGTAACATCTGAATTTGGAGATGGCTAAAAACAGAGTGAAAGTTGGTTGGTTTCAGTAATTCTTCCCCCCCCCCCTTTCAGTATCACATTCCCTGTTCTCTTTCTAGAGATTAAACGCCGCTGGCAAGACTTCGTGAACCAATCACATGTATGACGTATATCTTTGTGCCCTCATTTCAAGTACAGCTGTACATATGTGAGACACCCATGGCCGCACCCTCCATCTTATTAATTTCTTTTGTCTTTGTATTACTGATTCAGTTGCTTACAAAACAATATGGCTTTCGATTATCAGCATACATTTTCATAAATCTATGAACTACACCCTGAATTTAAAAAAGAAAATGGTTCGTACAAAAGTTGTTCACATTTTTACAAAGAATAACAACGCAAATTCACTTTAATAAAATTAGATTGAAATCCACCTGACACTGAAAATAATCTCTAAACAAAACGTGGCATAATAAGATCGGCATTCGCATTACTTCATTGGACCCACCAGCGGCCGAGCGGTAAAGTCGCTGAACACTGGTAGTTCGGTCTGAGGTTCGAATCCCGCGAACGGGCTGGCTGCATGGGCGTTTTCGTGGTTTTCCCCATGTGTAACGTGTATACGAGCCAGTTTCCCTTAGAAAGTCCTCCACGAAAGGCATCCCTCCCATTAGGCAGATAGCCCTAGTGTGCTTTGCCATAATTAAATACATCACATCACATCATCACATCGCATTACTTCATTGGCCTTTCTTCGCCTGTGAAATGTTTCGCATTATCAACTCCAGTAGTCTACATTTCATATGCTGCAACGTAACTGTGAAGATAATGTTAAGTATATTCGAAAATTTATGTTAAATATATGCTGTTTTCACGAACTGATACCTCAACGTTCGAGATCTGAAATTTGTGCGGATTTCTAGACTCTAAATTCGTAGATTTTTTGCATTAAGCTTTTAAGTCGTATATTACAGATTTTACTTGAAATAATATAGTTGTGTCGGTCTGTAGATTCATTGTTTTAGATGGCGTTCTTAATTTCCAGTGTTAAATTCACTATTGGCAGCGTATAGAAAGAAGTCATTTACATAATTTTTTAAATACTTCTTAGATCAGTCAGTGATGGTTGTTGCAAATTTATTACTAGTTTTAACTTATTATGCATAGTTATGAGCTGATGTGCTTATTGCAAAATTACAGTGGGCTTTCGATTTTAGAAACTTTTTCAGACGACAAAAAATTTGTGAAACTGAAAGTTCTTATGTGGGAATGACATTAGAAATTAACATATGTATTATATGACCAAAGCGGTAGTTCGTAAAAACCTGCAGTTTTAAAACTAGCGGCTTCCTAAAAACGGGAGTCCATTGTATTTAGAATTGTAAAAAATAATTTTTTTTTAAAGAATTTATTTAAATGGTGATGCATTTTGCTCTTAACGATGTACCTCAAATGCAGTTCCAGTACACATAAATTATATGTTAAACTTTTGAATCATTAAATATGCATTTGCTATGACCTTTTCTATGTATCAATCGTATGTAATAACTAATATGTTCTGTTATATTTTCTCTAGAAAAGTCAAGTTATCAGCTGCATAGATGTTCTAATTTTCTCTTTTGTATGAGTCATTAGGTACCCCAAAACAGATTAATGGTTCTTCCGCATTAAAATGCGAGTTTTTCCTTTTTATATTCGAAATTTTTGACATGATAGTGCTCATGCGTTTAAATTAGTTTATGGATAACATTTTACATTAATATTGTAGTGCGTTTTCTTATATTTAACCAATTCAAAGCAAGCTGTTGGTATATTTATCGTCAGCATCAATAGTGTCACAATTAAACTCTCATACACTTCAATGAACTTCTTAAATTTTATAATGGGTTTAAACTCATATTTTACACTAATGTTTTAGACAAAAGGTCTATCTATTCATACAACTTTGCCTCTCCAAGAGAATAGTTGGCGTTTTTTTATCTTGTTGCAGCTTGTTTGTTTTCTAACCGATTACTATTAGGATTTCATAAGTTATTTTCATTTTGGTTAAAGTTTACGGCAATAAAAAAATGCATTCATCTTTAAATCTTGGGTAACCCTCAAGCAGTAAGCAATATGAAAAGTTTATTGCCCGTATATTTATCATGTAATAAAGTCTGAAACTGGTGATAAAGCTTTATGATCTCAAAACCTTTTAGCCTTCATCACATTACTTTTCGTTTCGGCAAAATTGCCATGATTAACGTAATTGGCAAAATCTTGATAACTAATTGGTTGAAGCTCCAGCAAACTGCATTATTTTACTATTGGCGAAAAAAAGTTGAAGTTTACTTTACACGAAATAACTGGCTACCTCATCACCTGCTATCT
Organism: Stegodyphus dumicola; assembly: GCF_044657685.1. Lineage (NCBI taxonomy): Eukaryota > Metazoa > Arthropoda > Arachnida > Araneae > Eresidae > Stegodyphus > Stegodyphus dumicola. The sequence goes on from NC_140780.1 coordinate 195,627,015, forward strand.
AAATTATACTGCTACATTTTAAATAACATAAGTAATTTAATTTTTTTATCATAATTTTTATAGTAATTTTATTTAATTCCGACGAATACCGTGTAAATTCATTTATGAAAGACACACATAAGAATTTCTTCAGCAATTATTCTCGAGCAAAATACTGTCTACTGGCTTTCCAGAGACTTACAGATTTCAAAGAAATCTGATACTTTTAATTCACAGCTTTCACAAATAAATTCTTGCTCATAGGTTAAGCATGTAGTTTCTAAACGTATAATAGCATTTATTAAAAAGCAAAAATTATGAATTTGCATAAGTTTCTCTCTCTCAATGATTTAAAAATAATGGGATAATCATATGAAGTTGTAGTCGAAATATTGAAATATAATACCATAATTAATACCATAATGTACAAGAGAAACAAATTTATAAAGAATACCATAAAATAAGAATCTGTGTGCAATAAAAAATAAGGATTCGAAATAAAACAGCAGCATGTTTCTCTTCTTTCAACCAGTAAAATCTTCAACCAGAAAAATGACATTACATATACACTGAGGCACTATAATAACGATTATTATAGATTAGATGATCTAGACTTATATATATGTAAATATCTATGTATAAATGATTTACTCCTACAAACAGGGGTCTGCCTTTCTTGTTTACTACTTTGAAATTCGTGCACTAACATTATTCTGTTTCATAAAAAAAAAAAAAAAAAAAAAAAAAAAAAAGTTACTATGTTTGGATTACCACTGGCTTAAAAACATCTGCCTCAGTTAAATTAATAACTCTAAAGACTCTGATATGCATCCTGAAACCTTTTTCAATAACAATATGTTCATTAATTTCATTAAATTAAAGCAAGCCTCAAAACTGCTTTATGTGTATTACACGACAAAGCTAATTTTATACGATAAGAATAATTATATATTCCGAACCCCTTCAGGGAACTTTCATTAGTTAATTTATCATATTGACATACTTCATGAAGATGACATTATATTTACTCTCAAAATAAGCCTGTTTACTGTCGACGATCAACTTTCAATTCACCCGACAGATGACTGCAAGATACCACCTATTTGATGACTCGACCGTTTAAGTATAAAAATCTATGCTTCCATTTGATTTATATTATTGCTCTTAATTGTTTCTATTGCTGCTGTTCTTCAATGAATTTTTCGTGATCCATTTGTTATTTAAAAAACTGAATATAATGTAGCATTATTTCTTTTACATTCTTCTACCTTTTTTATACAATTTCATCGATTTTGTTTTATTTTTAATACTTTGTGTTTACATTTACTTCTTAATTTTGAGCAAAGCTCTAGAGATCAAAATTCTATTAAAAATATTAAAACACTTCGTAATTTTTATTTTTACACGTTATTTCTTTCAGTCATTTAAATGTTAATTGCCAGTTAAAAGCTTTTTTAATTTTCCTTTCATACTCTGATCATGAAAGATTAACTAGTTATTTTCTATTTTTGCTTGTATGTAATGTTTGTTTCTTAGCTCTGATTCTTCTTAAAAGCATTGATCATTCATCTTTATATCTTCTCTTATGTACCTCACATTAAAATGCAACATATATTTTTTTCTCATTTCTAACTCTTATTTTTAAATTAAATTTATGCAAATAATTAAATTATTCATATTTCATAGCACAAGCAATTGACTGCTGGTTTCTTCTTTGCATCTCATAGCTGCCTTATGAATGCCTTAAAGTTTGAAAGCTGAAAACAAGTGTGTTGGTTACTTAACAATACGTGTGGCATAAACCCATGTGCGTTTAAGTGCCACTTTTAGTTTGAATACTTTAGATGTTTCTCAAAATGCACTTTCTGATAAAGATATTTAAAAACGACTCATCGAAAAATAGTAAAATTTCTTTTATGATTATAAAGTGCTTCTTATTGTATTTGCTAGGCAATACTAAATACTTTGCCTTGAATATAAGAGATTTACATTGCCTTATCAAGCTGAAATTTTTATTTAAAAGTTTTAATAATTTATATCATAATAATTTATAAATCACTTGATATATGAATGAAGAAATTAAATGAATTTGGAATAAGACACACTTAAAAACTGTTCTTTTTTATTAGAAACGCCTTGTGGCGATTTCCTGCTGTTAGATTTCTAAATACCATGTAACTTAATTCTTAATAAGTTCATTGGTATGCTTAATGAGCGCGTTTTATACTTTCACTCATCTGTTAAGTTTACTAACAACATAATAATTTGCTTTTTCCTGCATACATATTAAACTATTGCTCTTGATTGCTTATTATGAGGAATACATTTTTTATTTTCTAGTTTACTGAATTTCTTTTTCTTTTGAAACTATTGTATAAATTTCATAATAAATTTTATATTTGCTTTAGTATCTTGTCTTTATTTATAGTTTTTCCTGTAAGAACAAACAATAATTAAACCATTTTCCACAATGAACATATATCGATACATTTTATGTAATAATCTTGTTTTGCAGTTGAGGCAGATAACTCTTGAGTACTTTGTCGTAATCAAATTAACCAAACCAAACCAAACGGGGCTTTGAAGTTAGGAATATATCCCGATTTTGCATTGCTTTACATTTTCGTTGTTTATAGGACATTCGGAAAATTTATGAGCATTAAAAGCGTGTTTTGAGAAACATTTTTGTATGAAAGAAGGATAGGCCATCATTTTGTCTGATAGGAATGAAATAATGATTGTAATGGACTGCAATCAGATAATTCGTTTCAATAGACTATGAAGTACTGCATTTGATTTTGGTGTCATAAGAAGTCTGAAATAAATGAAACTATAATATATATATATATATATATATATTCTCTTTGTTATATTCAAAATTAGATTTTACTGATTCTACGAAGCCATTAAGTGCTGGCTAAACCTATTATACAGGCTAGGCTTATATAAAACCCTGAGAATGGAAAGGTGACTGTGAATTTCAGAATATCGATGAATCGATGAAGAAATTCAGGCAAATAAACAAAAGAACATATAACGGTTGTCAAATATATCGCATGAGAGAAAAAGTGCTTTAAAAATTACTTTATTCTTTATCATATTAAATAAAGAATGTGTAGTTAAAGGCAATAAGTCAATTATGGGTCACTTATTTTTGTTTTTAACTTGAACCAGTGGCAAAATAAAAGCAAGCAATTTATAAAAAATTCAAGATTTATTTTCCATAATTCTAAAGTTCTCATTATGCATCACTTAATATAATAGTAGTTAAATGGTAATTAAAATAGTGTAACTTAAAATAGTAGTTAAATTGTAAATTTAATCATTAAAATTTTTTTTAATTTAGGAACAAACATATATATCTTCTATTTAAACCTCATAATTTTCTTTAAACACAATGTGGAGAAACGTTATGTAAAGGTACTAAACTACATAGAGATACATAAGGATTAAATATCCAGATTCCTAGAAGAATTATGCTAGGAAAAGGATTATATTTCCTGCAGAAAAGGGTAGAGACAGACCAAAATTAGTAGGAAAATTCATATTAACTTTTTAAACAGAGCTGAAATATTCTCAAGATCTAGAATTTTTTAGAGTCGATTGAATCTTTCACCACTTTCTCAAAAGCAGTAATACTCTTAGATCTCTCTCATTTTTCTTTTACCTACGAAATTCTTTCAGAATTAGCTATGGAGGAGACTTTGATGTATACATATGCTTCTACATAACAGGAGAACGGAGATTGACAAAGCTTTAATATCTATCATACAGGTTCATTAAAATATTTAACCTTGAGCTTCCAAATTAATTTGTAATTTGAGATGTGAAAAACTAGATCTCAGGTGGCTTCATATCAAAAAAATGAGGAGAGGTCAGTTGCATTTAAAATAATTCTCCAATTATATTTTATAATTGAATATTACTGACAGTCCATTTGTTAATAAATTATTTACAGCTGCCGGATTGTTAAATTATTTACAGCTTTTTTTTTTTTTTTTTTTTTTTTTTCATTTTAACCATGCACAAAGCTAACAATATGTATAGGATCATTAAGGTTTTCAAAGAAAGAAAAATAAAGAATGCGCAGTGCTCTCGCTGGGATTCGTACGGCGAATCTCCTTATTCCTAGTTGAACGTGCTACCAATTACACAACGAAGAAAACAGAAAGGAGGGAGAGAAAGAAAAGAAAACTTTATGGCTATAGACTTTCTACTTAAGCTTTACTTTACATTGTTTGTATCTTAGTTTTTGGAATATTCTACTTCATTGTTTTATTTTCATAAGATTTGGTTGTAATTTCATACCAACATAATGAATATTTTATTAAGTTTTTATAAGTAAATTGAATTTAATGAATAAATTATTGAATGCTATCAATTAATAGAATAATTACTGAGCAACATATGAACGGAAAAGTGCATGTGTATATGTGTAATAAACTCGCTCGAAATAATTTTAATTAACTTGGTAGCTAAAAACAAAATTATTTTCGATAATTTTATTTTCTCTAAAATTTCTAATGTATGAGATATATTTAGCAATTAAAGTAAGCGTGTTAAAATACCAAATGTTCCGTCACACAGAAATAAAAACAGTTGATAGCGATTTCTAAATATGGTTATAATCTTCATGTCGTCTATATGGTAAACATAAATTAATTAATTAAAATGCAAGGAAAATAAATAAATAAACTTTAATACTCAAAAAAATAAATAAATAATGAAACCAATTCCAAAATCTTTCGCCTTTACTTCTGCTACCGTAGATATATGTAGCGATGAACTTTAGAAATTATCATAACAAGTGTAAATGCATTGAATAGGGGTCATATGTTCGAGTGAAATCCTTTTACTTTACACACTTTTTAAAGAAGCTGCCTTTTGTATTTAAATTTTAGATTATTTCGTCAAAAATATTCATCACTTTAACAAGAAATCTATGCATGTTACAGAACTCTATTAATTTTGCTTCCATATTAAGTTAATGGAAAATTATACTTATTCTTCCATAACGTATAGAAACACCTTTAGAAACTAACTATACATATCTGTATAATTTTATACATAGCACTTCAAATGATTTTATAAATATATTAAAACATAAATTAATTCATGTAATTTAATAAATAAAATGTTAAATAATGCATTGTAATATTTTATTACATTTATTAAGAGTTGAACATAGTACTATATTTCCATTTTTAAATTTAAATTTGGCACATGTAAATTTTGGTTAAGTGACAAATTTATCAAATGTTTACGAAATTTTAAATTTTCTTCTGCCTCTTTATTAAGAAAGTTCTAATTAAAACATTACTTCTTATTCTGTTAAAGACCTTTCCGAAGGAAAAACGGGAAAAAATTTAATTATAGAACACTTGTTGCAAAAAGTTATGCATTTTAAGCTTCTTTCACTCGAAAGAGATGATGTAAGTAAACTTTGTCGTGTAAGTCGTCGTATAAAACTGAGTTCGCAACATTTCTAATTTAGTATTTCTACAGATAGTAATTTGAAATTCTTTTGTCTAAATTAGTCTTGTTCTAACATGAAAAGTATCTTTTATGAATACGAATCCGAAAACTTAGAATACATAGTAATAAATATCGCTAAAAGAAGTATTTTAAAATATAAGACTTTCCTTCATGTAAAATAAATCAGAAACAGTTAATAATACTTTATAAATATCTCTATAGTCTTAATGATATTGTGGATTGTTCCCCCAAACTTCTGAGTATCACTATTACTTAATATACTTACTGAGTATCACTATTAATGATATTTCGGTTAATTTTGATCGTATAAGGGTAAATGTATTTTTGATTGACTAATTCAGCTATGGAACTATTTTTTTCTTTCATACTTTTACCCCTAAGATACACATATTTACATTTTGAAAACTTCCTTTAAAATATAGAACTTAACCAAAATTTTAGTAGACTCAGGAAAGACTTAAACAGATTAACTTCTTAAACTGGAAACATGGATTTGTGATCAAGCAAACCTCTGTATAATGTTTTTGATGCATTTGAGAGATATTAAATAATACACAATCTAAATAATTATTAAATGCTATTTAATTCAATACATAAAAATAATGTTAAAAGCATCCTTCATTGAAATTTAAATTAATTTAATTTAAACAAAAAGTGCTATGAAATGCATTTAAATCTTAAGTAACATTTAAACAAACAGCATTTAAATATTACAATATTTGAACTCTAACTTAAAAATGCCGTGATTAGAAATAAGCTTAACATTGTACTTTATAAAAAAAAACTTCTAAAGTACATGCTTCAGCTTATTCCACATTGCTTGGATACTGAAGATATTATTTGAAATAATTAGTTAAAAAACTAAAGTGCTGCTTCCATGAAATAAAATGCGGCACTTAATTTATGAAGCAATCTTACTTAGAATAAATCGAATGCGAGAATAGGTATCCACTTTGAAGTAAATTAATGAATATTAATCTAAAACTAAAATCAGCATTTTGTTTTCTAGCGCACGAGAGATTAGTGAAAAATAAACTTATGACTTCATAAAACCATCAGGTCATTCACTGAAATTAACAACATTACGTTTTAATGAAGCAAGTTGATAATCAACAACGAAAATTATCATTATTAACTCAATTAAATTTGTATGCATTCAGTATTTTAGTTTATTTTGTTTAGATCTGATTAATTTCGCAAACGTTATTAAAAAACACTTTTAAGTACATTTTTTTATATTCAGTTTTTAGATTCATTCAGGATAGCAATGGATGTTTGATCTTATTATTTAACTATTTTCTTAATCTCCAATTTCAAAATTGAAAGAAAATAATCAGGGTTTTATGTTGGCTTTTTGTTTAAAAGCCTGTATTTTTGATAAATTTTTGATATTATTATTATTATTGATTTAATTTATTTTATATTCTATATAAGGTGATCATCAACAAAATTTTCCTCAAATTTTTAATTCAGATTATGTTTAAAACAGTTTAAAAATTAAGCCTATATTTATAGACGCATATTTTATTTAAAATATGTTATTACGTTTAAAGACCATGCTGATTAACGGCACATCTCGAAAATAAAAAGATTTTTTCGTAGAGTGTATGTAGCACGAAACCGAAATTCAATAGCAAAACCTTTCGCTTCTCGACGACAGATGGCGCCACTTAGCTTCTTGTACAATTCGTTTGATTTAGCTTGAGATCAAGATAGATGATCTGAAAAATTGTGTTACGAGAGGAGAGATAAAAAGTAAACTAAGAGGACTGCATCGGAAAAGGGGAAAAGGCACACTTTTCCCCTTTTCCGATGGTCTTTTTGTTATTTTTTTCTAACCCGTTAACAAGGTTTCACGAATAAGATAAATTTTTCCTAACTACAATTGCTGTTTTGTATGAAGATAAATTTAAAATGCTTAGCAAGCTACAGATCGATTTTAATTTTTTCGCAAGAGCTTTTGTAGCTCCAAGTAAGAAGTTCAGCAGCTTTTCAACAGCCATCAAGAAAAGAATTTTCAAAAAGGCCTTCGCCGTATATTTAATACGAATTCATAATTTAAATCATGAATAACAAAATTTCTTTTTCAAAGTTTGAAATTTTGTTATTCATGATTTAAATTAAAGTCCCCGTAAAACGTTTTTTTTTTTTTTTCATAATTTACCTTCAAGTTACTTTAAAACACAATTTTCGGAATTAAACTTCTTACAAATGGGTTCCCACTTTTTTGATACTTCTACTAAATTTATATTAGGAGATAATATAATCAATATTTCTTTAGTAAATAATTTATTATTATCTTACTTAGCAGCTATTGCGCAAGTATTAGAAAACCTTGTTTTCGAACTAAGTAAATTTTATATCATTCAACATATGTATTTATATATATACATATATATACACATATAAGATACATACTATATATACGCATTCTTGGGGAACATTAATTGAAAGTCCAATTAATAATATCGTGGCAATTAAAATGTGATTTGCACTAGAATTTTAAAAATACATTCACTTGTTTCCTGTGCAGTGTCCGGCACAGACCTCTAACACAAAATTTAGAATTTTTGATTGCGTTCCTTCATTGCAGTTTTGAAGAAAATTTCACCTTGCTTTTTTTTAACTACAACTAAGTTATTGACGGAAAAATTTAGGCGAGTGCAGAAAGTGGAACATGAACTTTGAGAACATGGGGTAACTTAACTTCAATATTTATTCTGATCCTAATCCCAGTTACCTAATGCAATCAGCAATCAATCCTTATCCTAATATTCAAATAGAAGTATATTAGTAAGCGTTTAACAAGTTGTAACTCAACAATGGTTCCGTTTAGATATTAACATGTGTAGTAGGATTTGTTTGTGGCCTTTTTTTTTTTTTTTTTTCATTTAAGAGGTATGGTAGTGATTGATTCGCCATAGACACAGTCAATCCAAAGTAACATGTATAGTGAATACATTTAATAGCACATGCAAATCATTTGGAAATTGCCAGTATAAAATACTGCTTCCAGATAATAAATAACATAATGAAAAGAGTAATAATAAATAAATAAAACAAAACAATAATCTTAAACTTTTAAACACAAACTATATAGGTATTATATATAAATATATTATGTATAAATAAATGCAAACATAACATAGTCAAACCAGTAAAGCTTCAGCAAACGTTACTTTGCTATTAAACAAAATCAGACCATCGTGAAAAGTTACATAAATGGCTCGTGTATATGTAGCAATATGCTTCATCTTGTAGAGACATTAGGATTGTTTTTAAAGCAGGAGTAATGAAAAATGAGCAACGCCCTCGCCGGGAATCGAATTACGTACCTCTGGAATACGCGCCTAGCATGCAGACCACTACACCACGAAGGCACACTAAGAAGGCGGGAAAAATGCCTTATATACTCCATCTTTTAAAGGGCTACTGGGGTTTTAGGGGACCCAATCGTCAAATCCTGGGTGTCGAGAATCATCATCCACCACCCTTTTAGTTCGGGCGCCACTGTAGAGACATTAGGGTTATTTTTAAAACAGGAGTCATGAAAAATGAGCAACGCTTTCAATGAGCAACGTGGTTCGATTCCCGATGAAAAATGAGCAACGCTTTCATCGGGAATCGAACCACGGACCTCTGGAATACGTGACCAGCATGCAGACCACTACACCCCGAATGCACGCTAAGAAGGCGGGAGAATATAATTTTATTGGGATATGACAGCGAAAAACTGATAGTATATTTAAAATCAGCAGCCCAATTCTATAAAGCTTCTGTGCTTTCTTTTTTAATGATTTTTGGCATTAATTTATTAATTAGTATCAGCCATTAGTTGTGACTAGTGACTAAAATAATCTAGTAATTAGTGTTATGATTAATGTTACTGTGTGCTCAAGATATAAAATCTCAGTCACGCAATTTTTTATGACTTTATAGATACTTTCATAAAATTCTGTGTAAAGAGCTAAAACCATTCGTCTCCGCTGCGTGCTCTTAGGATAAGAGTATGGAATATTCTAAGACTGGTAAGGTAGCTGGAGTTTTCGAGTTCGACACTTGGCAGGGAACAAGTAATTTTTCAATGATCCTTCACACTCAGACTTCTTTTGTCTCAAAATCAGAAACATGAACATGTTACTGAAATCGCTCTAATAGCTGATAAAGAACTTGAAAAATTTTAAATAACCTATAAAGACATTTGGATTAGTTTAGGTTAGTTCAATTGATTAAGACAAAGCAACTCTAGGGCTATCTGCGTATGGGGAGGATGCGTTAGTGGAGAACTTTCTAAGGGAACTAGCTCGTAATCACGTTACAAACGGAGAAAACCGCAAAAAGAACCATGCAGCCAGCCCCCTCGCTGGGATTCGACCCGAGGTCCAACTATCGTATTCACGGACGTTACCACTTGGCCGCTTGTGAGACAAAAGACATTTGGCAAAGAGTAAAAAAAAAAAAAAAAAAAAAAAAAAAAAAAAAAAGGAGAAAAATATTTATTTTTTCTCATCGAAGGCTTGTAAAATTAACCTACTCTATGCTAGAGACTAAAAGCGTTAACACTAGCCATGATAAGCGTAAAAAACTAATTTTTCTGGTCTCTCCAAGGAATTTTTAAATAATTACAGGAAAGGGGTTAATTCGTTTTAATAATTTTTCACAATATTAGACATTCATAAGTTTTAGAAAAGAGAATTGAGATATATAGGCATATTATTGCAAGTATTAATAACATAATTTTAAACTAAAATGTACTTCTTTGAAGAATGTTTATCGTATTCCATATCTAGAAGTATTTATTGTTAAGGAAATATTTTTTATGAATATAAATTTATAATTAAAATATATCTTTGCTCACATTTAAATCGTTGCTATGCATGATGTGAAGCCGCACAGTTAAGGCCATATCTTAAACAACATTTAAAAATTTAAATGTCGTAAGATACTGATAAAATTGGAAAGAATTTGGAAAGGAAATTTGGTTTCGCTTTTAGTGAAAATTTTTTAATTAGGTAGTATTAATAAATATGAAGGAAACAAGTCTATTTACCTTATTTCTTGAAAAATGCAAATGCATGAGAGTATGATACGAAGAAAGAATTAAAAATTTAGTATGGGCATCATCGTTTAATTTTTAAAATATTCAAAATTTTATTTTTGAACATTGTTGTTATATGTTCAGATGTAAGTTATATTACACTTTCATAATCAGAATCCTTAATGGTAACAAGGTCATTTCTCTTCCTTTACCTTGCAGAGAGCTTACTTTGCAGCATCATTATACTTATCATTTTGAAAATAGTTTAATAAAGTTAGTACTATATTCTGAAAGCAGAACTTTGAATGTGGCTATGAAATGCAACAGAAATTTGTCCAATCTATTGAAACTTTGCAGCAAATCAGCTAAAAAATATAACTCTGAAATACCTGTGAATATTTACGCAGCATAAATTGCATAAAGCAAAATTTTTGTTAGAATTCATACTCCAGAGAATGCTACTCTATCTCTTAAAGTGCATATAATATATACATGCTAGCGTGTTTTTAGCTCAAAGGGCGTTAGCTCAGAAGGGCTACTAATTTCGTTTTGGCATTTTTCGTTTTATTATTCGGTTTTATTACCGTTTAATTTAGTGTAAAGAGCTAAAACCATTCGGAGACGAATGGTTTTAGCTCTTTACACAGAATTTTATGCCAAAACGAATAATGAACGAAATTAAACGGTAGATTAACTTTCTGCGTTGATTCACTTTTCATACTGTTTCCACCAAATATTAAGCCCTGTATTATATTTAAAGAAATTAAATAATGAAAAATCTGCATAAATGTCTGTATGTTTCTCACATTGTTATAAAACAACGGTACCTAGAACCATCTAATTTTGAATAACATAACCCTCTGCCGAACATGGCATCTCCAGCACGCGAGACTGTGTATCGGAAATTCTAAAGATATGCTCATTTTAAAATTATTTTGCTATATCGCTGTTGAATTGAATTTTATGTTTAAGTGCGAAGGACATGATATTTAATAAATGAAGCTAACATACAAAACGTTAAAAAATCTAAAATCTAAATCAAAAATCTAAATCTAATAAAAATCTGAAAGCTTTCAAATTTTTTTAATTCTTTTTTTTTTTTTTTTTTCTTTTCTTTTATTTGTTCTTCCAGTTGGGGAGAATCAGCCTAGCTATTGCCAGAATTCGAACTAACAGCCGGTCGTGCTGCTAAGTACACCTTGAGAAAACTGACGGGAAAAGGCGATAATCGCATGCATTTACATGTGGTATGTACACGAAGCGGTCAGAAATACCTGCATAATAAAAATACCGCACGATTTTTCAAGGAAAACTGCCTCAAGGTATTTAGTTACAGGCGAAAACATCGCGGAAGAAATCGTCGCGAAGAAAACAAAGTAAGGGGAAAACGTCGTCAGACAAAACATCCTGGAGAAAATATCGTACTTCTAAAACATCATCCTCGAAAATATTGTGGCAGAAAATAAAGCAATTACAAATTACCGCTTGACGACAGCACTGCAGATATACGTTTTTTCAGGCTTCAAAAGTCTTAAACACATATTCGCATAACGATTAGTGAGAGCAAGGAGGAATGAGGAACATTTACTTTTGTATTTCATATTTTTTAAATTAACTAATAAATGATTGCTAAAAAGAGAAAGAATGAAACTTAAGCGTTCAAAAGCTGAAAATGAGCAGAAAATTATATATGTTTACAATTAATAGAATTTTAAGCTGACGTAGTTAACTAATAAAGCTCGTGAAGTAAGTAAACTCTTTTATAAAATTTTATTGGTACTTTTTCACGAAAAATATAATCTGAAAAAAGATTAAGTAAAGGAAGATGAGTAATCGCTTGAGGTTACCTCTGCTTAAATTATTTAGTTAGTTATCAAATTATCAGATTATTTTCTTTCACCTTTCTTTATGTGATAAACTTTTAGTGAAAATTAAATCTTGTTTTATTTCAGTGTATTCTTCTCCTTAACGTATTATTAACACTGTCATGTGCAGCATGCAGTTAATAGTTTGGATGCTGATATGCTGATCTGTTAATTATGACGAAACATGTCAGCTACATAGCATTTCAGTGGAAGATATATATTCATTGAATTACGGAAAAGCACGCTAGTTTAAGAAATGGATGTCATGTTTAAGGGAAAGGATGCCTTTATAGAGGGCTTTTTCAAGAACTCGCTTGTGTCGACGTTAAAGATTAAGAAAAATCACGAAAATCTTACTCAGCTAGCTCATTCGCTGGATCAAAATACCAGAGTTCATCGATTTTACCGCTCGGTCACTGTTGCTTGCCAGTTCAGCAAGGGACCTTTAACGGGAAATATTTCACTTTTACATCAGTCATTGGGAAGACTCGAATTTAAAAATATTCCTCTTTCCTTCTTGCCTTCACAAACCATTATGCGAATACGTAATTACAACTTTTAAAGCCTGAAAAACTCATATCTGAGATGTTATCGTCATGCGATGATTTGTAGGTGCTTAATTTTTTTTACCACGATATTTTTGACGATGATCTTTTCAAACTGCAACGTTTTTGAACGCTTTATTTTCGGCGACGATGTTTTAGAAAAACAACGATGTTTTCTCCTTCCTTTCTTTTCTGTTCGACGACGTTTTCGCACTATGTTGTTTTCTCTGCGGCGTTTTCGGCAGACACCATTAATAAAAATTAAATTTGAAGAAAAAGTATAGAATATTTTTACGAAACCTGAATCAACTAAAAAAAATTATATACCTAAAAACGCCTTTTTTCATTTATATTATTACAATCCATAACTAAGCAGAAATTCTGTAAATGTTCCGCAAGTGAGGATACTTTTGGAAAACTGTCATATTAGTTTACTTATTTTAACATCGTTTTACCTTTATGCTAATCTCACTACTAGTGTAACACCCATAATAGCTCAGTGTTAAGCAACTAAAAAAATACAAAGATTTTTATTTTATCATTAAACATTAGTTCTGAATAAAGAATAACTGAACGCTGTGGAAAATATTGTAAATACTTTTTCTTTCTTTTTCTAGATCTATATTTAACAATCTTTAATTAAATCGCAACTCTACACGAAATGGATTATTTTTAGGACCTGTATATACTTTAACGTACTTCAACTTTGTAGTCAACACTGTGGAAAATATTGTATATATATACTTCTTTTACTTTCTAGATCTACATTTAACGATCTTTGATTAAATCGCAACTCTACACATAAAGGATTATTTTTAGGATATGTATATACTCTAATGTACTTCAACTTGGTTTAAAGAAAATTTTAATCTATGTCAACAAAATTCTTTAAATATATAAAAGAGTGTATTTTTTCTTTCTTTTCCTGAAAAATTTAAATTAGCTTTGTTCACAAACAAAGAAAATAATATCGAAATGTATTCTTGTTATTTTGGCTTAGATCGCTTACCGAATGCATTCTCCGTAACTTACGTTTCCTTTGTCTCGGAATTGAAGAGTAGGAGAGATAAGGAAATAGATTAGATTTGTAATTTGATCCCCTATTCCCTAGAAAGAGAACAGACGCAAATCTACAGTAATTCAATTGCTACTCTACCGGCAGAAAAGATTAATTTTGATGGAAAAGCTCTAAAGCAGACTAGTATGGAAAAGGTCCAATCTTATTTCTCCAATCAGTCAAGAGAACTGGAAAAAGTGAAAAATTTACTTCATGAAACATTCGAGTCTCGTGTTATGAAATTAAAGATGTAACTTTCATTAAAGCTTAAGGATATAATTGAGAATCTACGAGCAGATAAGTCACGTTTATGCACGAACAGAACAAATTGGATATTCCGAAGAGTATAAAAACATTAATGAATTAAATAAAAATCCCTTACATGCTTTTTACAGGAAGAACTTCTGTTAAATATTCTAAAATTTTCTTTGTGTGTATATCATAAAAGAGTAGCTTTTGTTGAAAATGATAATATTATAATGCGCGCCGTGAAAACGTGTGAAGCTAGTAACTCATTTTCATGTTGATTACAAGCGAAATATTCTTAAATTTAATGTCAAAAAATACATATTATTTTATTTGTTTACAACATGCATGGATACCGATCCTTTTATCTCTTTATCTATATAATTTTAAATTTGTAAAATAATGTATAATTTCTCCCAAGACGTTTTATTTTGCTAAGCAAGGCAGCGTAAAATAATATTTTTTCCACTTTTCTACCTTCTTGATGAAAAAAAAATTATCTGCAACTAAATGTTTTAAAATTTTTATCCTTTAACAATAATACATGTGATATAAATAATACTTGGTTTGATATATTAGGTGGTTAAGTAGAATTTCATGCCCGAGGAAAATAAAATATTAGTCACGCTCTATCTACGTTATAATAAATTTAAAGCGATATTATTTACTTAAAAGTATCAAGGTATATCTATCCATGTAGCTGCGTGTCTCCTTTTGTCTCTCCATTGAGCGACTTTCGAGGTAAAGTACATAAAAAGTATTTAAAAACTCTTCTGTAACCTAAGGGACTATTTTCATCAGCATATGAAAAAATATACCAACAGCTCAAAGTTAATGCATAGTACATAATTAAAAAATTAACAGTTCAGCAACAGAAAGCCTAATAAGATTTTTTCCTTTGTTGACATAAAAATTAAACTTTTTTTTTTTTTTTTTTTTCTTTTTTTTCAGCGCCAGTTATTGACCAGCAAAACAGAACATCAGTTCTATTTTGCTTTTCGATTAAAAACTAGTTGAAGTCTTATTTATGATTGTTAATGAGAATAAGCAAGACTTTTATTTTAGTTAATAACATTTCATTACATGAATTTGCCTGAGTATTTTAATAATTTTAGGTGTTTTCGATTGCAGTGATTCAGGAAATGGTGGTGATATCACCCGAAATATATTGCAACGTTTGGTTAATGCTGACTTGAAAATTATGTAGGAACTTCTTGAACAGAATTGCAACTATGTACACAATTCCAGGAATGCGAAGCCTCTATCCTTAAATTATTTATTGAAGGGAACTTTCACTAGCAAATGATTAGCGGGTCTAAAAAATACTGTTCATTACTTGGTAGAGACGAGATATAAAGGAACATCAAGAAATATGAAATGAGCCAAAATCACGCTACCAGAAATTATAAAATTTAAAAATTAAGTAGTTTTCAATTGTTTCAATTGAAACATTTTTAGCGTTCCATTATGTGAAGGTAGTTGCTGTAAAATATCTTGTAACATGATAAAATGTTAAGAATTAATGAGTGTTAATCATTTTATCAGTCGAACACAGGTTTAATTTTTATATCAAGTGAAATAAATGGAGATTAATATTTACACTTTTATTCGCCTTGTTGCTAATATAAAATAGTATTGTTAAAATCATAACAGGTAATGCCTCACAATTTAATCTAAAACGTTTCTGGCTTTAAGAATGGAAACGGTCATCTCCTCGCGATAAATAAAACCTTGCCGGTACGAGCAACTCTGAAGAATTAAGTATTCTATAAGCAGCTTGATTCTTTAGCAGTATGAGAAGTGCAACAATATTTTTACAGAGCTTGTCTTTAGAGATAACAAATTGCTATGTCAACTGTTCATTTGCTTCTACTCACATAACTTGGTTACAGGAACAAAGTAGCCATGACAGTTTTAATTTGTAATCATATTAAGAAATATTCTTTAATAGCTGCTTAGGGTATTCAGTATCTAGACTTGAAGTACATACGCTAATGAAAAGAAAGTAGAATTATATATATAGGCGTTTTGAACTCTCACATGGGTAAAACTACTGCCGGTTTGTGCACTTCTTTTAATTATCTGGTAAGAAAAACTGAAATGAAATAAATACAGTCATGGGACTATACAGAAACGAAATTTTTGTGCTCGTATTTGTATATGCCCTCTCAGCAGGCTTTAACTCGCATGCTATGGAATTTAATGAAATGCTTTTTATTTAAAACGGGAAACAGTTCTGCGCGACATTATACGTGAATGTTAATAACGATTACTCCTATAACGACATACAAGAAAGTCAGTCGTGAAACAAATAAAGTTATAAAAATATAATTATCGCAAATTAATTTTATTATTCAAACTTTATATTGGTGCTTTTAGATTATTACTGAAAAAAAACCCCTTAAATTTTAATGTTAGAATAACTATTAGAATCCTAGAGGATATAGGAGGGAGAAAAATCATAATAATAATTTACGTTCAATCATATAATACCATAAAATGATTTTTCAATGGAACAAGAAATTGGTCTATAAAACTGCAATTTTATGCATATATATAATTATTATATATATGCATATATAATAAATATATGCATATATATAATAATTTTATGCATATATTTATTATATATGCATATATAATAAATATATGCATATATATATAAAATTTTATGCATGTATTTATTATATATGCTTATATTAATATTATATAATTAATATATATGTACATATATTATATACATATTAATAAATATATATACATATATGTATTATATATATATATATACCTAAATGTCATTGTTTTTCAGAAAATCTCAGTGTATCAACAAATTAATACTCGTGTACACATGACAGATATGTAATCATTTTAGTAGTGGACTTTATAATGTTCACAATGTGATATAAATAATTTAAAATCTATGAAAATTACAGGCATTCCTTTCAATATTAGAAATATAAATGACACTGGAATAACAGTGTCTTCACTTACAAATGTATAAAACAGTGTCCATGCTTGCATACTCATTACCAACAAATTACCCTAAATAAAAACCACTGTTATCTGAAAATTAGTTATTTCATGTAAGTTAGATTATTTGCATGCTTAATTTACAATTTTAGATTATGGTAATTGTTATCACGAAAAAAGAGAAGTGTCATTATGTCATCTATATTATTCGCGATGTTGTTCAGAGGCTTCAAATAAAATGCCTTGAATGCTTCAAGCTGCCGTGAGGAAATCGCAACAGTCGACGTATTAGCCGTTTGCAAAATCTTTCATCAAAACATTTTGCACTAGCAGTTGATTAAATGCAACTATTTGGAATACAAACGCAAATGCTCGTAATATCTATTATACTTTGTGAACAGAAAGAAAATTAAATGTTCTTGTTAAGCTATCAAAATGATATTAGGTTGCATTGCGCCGTTTTTATTTATTTATTTTATAAAGGATTTGATTGATTTAATGAGTCACATTTCTGATCCATTGAGAGATAATATAGATCAGAAGTCATCTACTGATAATACGAAGGCTATCATCATTTTATTTTAGTCTGCTTGATAAATTTTCAAAAACAAAACTTGGGAACCAATAGATATACCAGATAAGATCATTAATTCTACTCTCCAAACCTTAAATTTTTAGGTCTATGAGATGACATTTTGACAGAAATACAAATATATTGTAGGTCTTTGCATTTAAAGACACAAAATCTAAGTGCAACACACTTGGTAAAATAAAGATAAAAATTGTATTTTGAGAGGTAGATGGCACCTGAATTCTAAGAAGATTGATTCGTACATAAAAGTGTTATTGATTTAAGATATGTTAATGTGAATATAAATGTACACATACGTAAACTATTTATACTTGTTATGATATGTTAAAATTATCATTGCCAGTCTAGGGTAGGCTCTCACAGCATAGCAGATATACCAACCTGATTGAAAAGAAGCAAGCTTTTGTTTAAAAGAGATGAAAATACATTACCCTTATGTTTGATTCATCGAAAAATTTGGAAATTGATCACTGACCATTTAAAGTCCAAATTATCTACAGGCGCTAGAGAAAGGAATCGGAAGTCGGGAGTGTTTAAACTGTAACCATCCCAAGCTCGACTCATACAGCTCTTTTTGGACGGCTAAAATCGTGAGTTACAAACTGTAGATCGTGTTAAGAACCGGTTTCGGTTCGTCTTGTCCGACGAGACTAAGCAACCATTAATTTCACATTTGATTACAGGCTACATCAAGTGAACCTGATACAAACCCTGAGATGAGTGGGAATAATTTAAGGATTACTGCCTTAGATAGATCTGAGTTCAGGACCTAAACAAAATTTCGTTTTATTTCGTGCTGTGATGCAGAATAACAGTATTAGAATTTTTTAATCGCAACATTAGTTGTTAACTCTTCTCGAACCAGAATTCAACTGAAGTGCTGCAGAACCATCAGGTCTGGCTGGGAGGGTCGGAAGAAAGAAAACTCCACCCGTTATTCGCTTTTCATCCAATAAGACGCCTAGGGTGTTTTCAAAACGAAAGGAACAAATGCATTGCTAATGAAAGAGTGAGGAGCAACTTCTGTAGGGCACGTATAAATATAGAAAATTACATATTTATAGTTTGAATTAAAGACACGAAAATTCTGCCTCCTCGAAGAATTTAAGGGCTCATAATTTAGCGCACAATAAATTTAAGAGCATGATTTTCAAATTAAAATCATGAAACATGTTTACAACTTCTAAATAATTTTCCTATTGACACAAAAAGTAAAAATTGTAGTTAATTTATGAAGCTGCAAGATTTTACTTCTAGGAAGTTAAAATTTTACAGGAATGCTTTAAAAACCTGTAACAATTTTTGAAAAATGAAATTAGTGGAAAATAAAATATTTCGATAGAGTAATATTTCGATTCGTGTATCCCACAAGTTTGCGAATGTGAACCGTGTACTAAAAATTACACACAGAAATATTAAAAGCCCAGAGTGAATTCAGGTGAAAGCACACAAAACAATTTTACTTTAAAAATTATTTTCCTTCGGTAAAGAAAAATTATTTAGTTTATTAGACTATAAGACCTCATCCTTGAAATTTTGAATTTTAGCTAAATATTTTAATATGTGTTAATATTTTTGGAATGATAAAGTTAGAATTAAAAAATTAAGAAATCAAAATTAAAAAATATTATTATTTATTTATGATTAATAAATATTAAGATATCAGGTTTCGCGTTTGCGTGTTATTTATTTTCACCATGACTAATTTAATACTGTACAGTTATTTTAAAAATAAATGTATCCAATCTTCTTACAATTTATAGTAGCAGCATTGTTAAATCATTATATAAGTAGAACTTCCAGTTATATTTATGCCTGCCTTTTAAATGCCCTCACAAAATGCAAAATATCTTCAAATAAATACCACAACAATTAGCTTAAATTTTTAGTCCTTAAACATGGTAAAATTTATATTAAGCTAAATGCACATCATATTGAGAGTTATCTTGCCTTATTATGCATACCTCTTTCCTGTCTTAATTAAGAAGAGTTTTTCTTCCCTTGGGGGGGAAGAGGACAAATAATTTATTACATCTATGAAACAATATAAAAGTGTGTATTTAACAACTAGCTCTGAGCTCAAATTATATTCATGTGAATTCAGTTTCTACATTTGTTGGATTGAGTTTATACAGTTAGTTTTTAAATAGTTACGCTATACTTAAATAAATAAATAAATAATAAACTTCAAATACATTATTAAGGAGGAAAAAATTGATTTATATAAAATGGCTTTCTCCTATTTTATAATTATTCGTTCCTTTGCCTTCTTTAAAAAAGCAACTCAAGAAATCTGAAACTGTTTAAAGATTTAGATTATGATAGAGTTTATTTTTAAATCGCGCTTTTATATAAAATTGTGTATTTATAAATAATTATATTTTGAATAATGATTTCCTATATGATTTTATTAAAGTAAATTAATATCTCTCTAACAAATGCAATATATATTTCCTACGTTTAATAAATCGAAAATTTCAAAACTACGATCATATTTATTTCACGAAAATGAGGTAAACTTGTGACTTCTTTAGCCGAATGATGAAAAAGAGGGAGCAGGGTACAAAACTGTAAGAGAGGAGAAAACCTTCATATAATCAAGTGGATAATCGATAGAAAACTTTTACTACTGTGATAAGTCAGTAATTAGAATCGCAAACAACCTGATGTAATAAAACTATATTCTAGTAAAATATATGATAATTAATACTAAAGCAAAGTCAAAAAATTAAAACAGAAACAGAACACAAAAGCTTGTAAACGTGTGTATGTTGGTTGCCATGCCACATATCTTCCGATCCGCTTTCATAAAATGCGTCCTTTAGCTTGTAGAAGTGCAAGCTTGTACAAGCTGCGTCTTGTGTTTCCATTAACTTAATTGCATGAAGTGCTGTCCTCAATAGCTTCTTTCAAGCATCATATTCATTCCTGCCTATAATGTAATGAAGCCCATTACGTGTTAGTACTGGTTGCTCGTTTACGGATACGCCCTCAAGAAAACATGCAGGTACGCCCTTAAAAAAGCTTGCAAATTTACAACCAGAGAAAAAATATAATAAAGGGGGAAGAGTTTCTAAAGATTCATTTGCATAAATGCATAAAAGCTCCGACAGGCGCTGTCCAACTCAGACCCACAACCAACTCAAGTTTGCAATTCTAATTAAGTTGGCTCGCGAGAGAACTTTTTTAAGTAGTTGTCTGATTATTAGAGAAAGTATAAAGTAAACTAGACATGGCTATGTTGCAGGTGTCTCTTATAACTGCTATCGAGAGAAATTAAAAATTTATGCAATAAAAGTTGAACTTAAGAAAATTAAGAAATTAATAAAAATATCGAAAACTAGAATTGTAATGAAAAAGCATGAACGCATTTTTAAAAATTAAATAAGGCAAGAAAAATAAAATCAAGCGAAATTAAAATGTGGAATAATTACAGAAATTATTATTAAACTGCTCTATAAAAATAAAATTAATCATTATTAATTTTTCCAGTTTTTTAATCTGCAATATATATATATATATATATATTGATAAACATGTAGAGAGATAAATATGTAGATAGATAGAAAGTTAGATAGACTACATATATGTGTGAGCACTTATAACTATACAACAGATCAATAAGCACAGACAAAGCGTAATTAACAAGTGTGCAAAATAAGGTTAAATTACATTTTAAAAAAGTGTACAAGAGCATTAATGCATATTTCTAAATACCATGAAGACAAAATGAATTTTAATTATTAAAAAAAGTAATACAAATATGTCTGTGATATGTGGTTCATTTATTTAATTTGATTTTGTCATTGAAGAAGAGTGTAATATATTCGATGCTCGAAATCATCCATATACAACAATGTGCTTCACAATAAATGGAAGGACCACCATAAATTCAGATATATAAATCAAAATTATACAAATTAAATAACTAAATAAGAAGAGAAAGAAATAAATGAAGTCGCATGAGTACAAACAATATTCTTGTGCACAATGTATTTGGCGATAAGCTTATTTGAATACATGATTTATCTTCTTTTCGTGTATGATTTATTTACTTTATTCATTTATTAATTTTCTGTTCTTTCAGAGCAGATAAGTTATTTGCTCCTCAGACATTGGTAAAGAGTTTGAAAAAAAAAAAAAAAAAAAAAGGTTAACTGAAACAGTTAATGGAAATAATATCTTAAACTGCCAGATGCATCTAAACCCGAATCTCCTTTACCTTAAACTTTTCAATAACCAGAGATAATTCAATTATACATCTAATTGCCTGCATCCATACTTTCAATGACCCCCCCCCACCAGTGGCTGAGTTGTTAAGACAGCTGATTACTGATAATTCGACCTACCCAGGCGAAAAGGCTAGTCCTGTGTTTGGTTTTTGCAGTTTTACCCATGTATAACTTGAATATAAGCCAATGTCCCTCAGAAAGTCCTCCAAGAAGACATACCTTCTCTTATGCAGATAGCCATTGTGCGCTTAGGCATATTCAAATAATCTAATCTAACCTTACTTTCAATGTAATTTTTATTTAATTATGTTAATATTTAATCATTTCTTCTCCATTTTATATTTAAAAGCAACATGCAGGGTACAGTGTTCCAAAGAGAAATAAGCCTCTTATAACCTTCACTGCATAGTTTAAGATAAAGAGACATTTGAATTCAAGGTTCAAGCATAATAACTCTGCAGGTGATCAGTAGAAATCTACGCTCTTCTAAATGTGACTATATGTATAAATCCAAAAATTGAAAATAAATACAGTATATAGAATGTAAATAGAAAAAATGTGCCCTTATAATAAAAAATAACGAAGTAAGAAACTCTATTATATATTTTAACTGTGTAATAAAAAGTAGGAAATTTTATTGAGAATATTATGTAAACTATCCATTCAGTTACTCATAAAACATTATTCATTCAAAAATACTTATCATTAACTAATCAAAAATACTTATCATACCATTAAAAAGGTACTTTCGGGGATTTAAAATCTTAACCTTAGGCATATTTTACAATTATTCTTGTTATTTGCATCTATGCATTATGATGTGCAGTAAGAAAGCAGTATAATATTATTATTATACCAATATTAAGATTAAACTTGACTTCATTAGCAATTATCCTTGGTTCACCCAAGCAGACAAGAACAGAACGTAAATTGTGTATGTGTTCTTAATTATGCATATTCGCTCATCTGCATTTTTGCTATTAAAGAAGAAAAAAGTGAAAAGGAAAGAAGAAAAGGGGGAAAATTAAAAAAAAAAATTAATTAAAAAAAGCAAGAAATAAATTATAATTGTGAGAAAAATAATTTCAGAAAATTTCTTTTAATGCAACAATGGAATTAAGCAAAGCAAAAGTTGATAAACCGTTAACAGTTAATGCTGAAACCTATTTTAAAAGGCAAGAGAATGCAGCAATTAAAAAATTAATTATAGTGAACAGCGACTGGGGGAACAGCATGTGAGGCGATAAAAAGGTTGCGACGGTGTTTATTGTTCAGTTTATAACTCTCATCTCTTACGAGCACGAAACGGAAGTAAAAACAAAAAGTACATGATATCTGGGGATTAATTATTCCCCCCAAAATATCTAAAGTAAAAGAAAAAATGGCCAAATATTCAAATTAAAATATTTAAAGCTGCAATTTAAATGTGGAATAAAAATACTGAAAAATTTAATTATATTAAAGAGACATAAATAAGAATTATCTGAAATCTGAACTTATTGATAGAATCATTTTATCTCATAACAATTCGAGAAGATTCGCCTTTCAGGTGTTAATTATAGATGGCATTAATAAAGCGTAAAGAAAATATGAATTTTAATAAGTTTAAAAATAGTTATGATAATACCTATTTCAAAAAAATGATCCCTACCCGCACATATGCATTGATTAATGCATCTACTGTAAGTGTGATGCATACACAGTATCATAACCATTGTTTTAATGAACTAAATAGTCGGTAAAGATTCTTGAAAAACATACCAAGAATTTTTAATTGCTTCTTTTTAGCAATTATTATAAGTTTCTTATTGTTACAATTATTACAAATCTTGTATTGTCATTCTCGGTAAGAGATTACTGTGAAAAAAAAAAAAAAAAGCTTCATTTAAATAATCATTCTCAATTTGTGAGGGATCCCCCAAAATACCCAGCCTGGTCTCCCTATTTCAATACGTAATTGTACTCTTCCAGGAAGAGGCGAAGTAAGGGGGTGAAAGTAAGTGGAGAGTATGACGTAGTTACGTCCTTTATGGGAGGAGTCAAAAGTTCCGTTGAAACGTTTCACTTCAGCTGGATTCATAGCCGTTTTGATTCTCTCGAGGCGCGAAAAATAATATTCTCTTCAAAACTACGCGCTATATTTTATTCTGCAGGCAAAGAAAGTATTTGCATTCCTGTCACATTTTGATGCGACAATTTTTTGGTCGGAGGGACAAAAAGAAAAGTTCTCACTATAATCCTCGAATAATTGCTACGGAACTTAAAATTATGGATGAGGATAAAAATCAATAAAAAATAATGTAAATTCAAAACACAAGACTTAAGCATAGTGCTTATTTTCAGGAATTGTCTTCTCATGTATGTATATATATATTCGAATTTTTAAAACAGCATATAATTTCAAGTCATCTTCATTTTCTGAGTTATTCAGAGATTTCTTCTCGTTCTCCCGATGCTGTTGCTTGTTAAAGATGCTTATTTTTCTGTTATCAAAGCTAGTAACTCGGCGGAAATTAATCTGGGTGGGAAAAAACAAATGTCAGGTTTATAAAAGTGCAATTAGTGCCTGTGGGTGATTTTGTTTCAGGAATGATTGAAAATATGGAAAGTTACAAATTGTGACCCGTAATCTTGAGTAAAATAATGAAAATATGCATTTAAACTATAATAAATAAATACACAATAAGCATATATACATACACATATGAATGGGATTCATGCACAGGTATATTAATAATATTAAATATAATTTTAATACTTCAACTTGTTTCATAACTATAGTTTTTGCAACTATATTTAAAAGGATATTCAAATAAATTAGACGTTTGAGTTAATTTCACTAAATTAATTGTAAATTCTGAAGCAATTTAATTTGGCAAGTTATTCAAATTGAATAAAATATATTAAATAAAATATAGTCAAGTACATAACTAAGATTATACGTCACACCCGATGTGTCACGGCATTCTTTAAATTAAAAACTGTCCAAGTTCCTCTCCTCATAAAAATATGAAACATTGGTTTTGAAATGATGCACTGCGGATACCTGAAGAATCTTGATTGGATCATTAACTGCTGCGTGACTAGACGTGATTATCATTTGCTCGTCAAAAAAGTATTTAATGTTTCTACGTTAAGATAAAGACACGCCTTTTTCCAAAGCGTTTTTTTTTAAGTTAGTCATAAGCACTGTCATATCTTTTCGACAGCCTACAGTTTTGAGGTAGTTTCGATAGAGTATCGAATTATTATTAGATTTGAATTCATAAAGTTTAGTTAAATGCTTCGTTATTTAAAATACTCGTTCTCTCCCAGTTAAAAAAAAAAAAAAAAAAAAAAAAAAAAAAAAGGAGAGAGAGAGAGAGAATTTAAAGAGCTATAGATGATCCATAGTTTTCTGATTTTTTTTTTTTTTTTTTGCTTTATTGCTTAATTGCTTAAAAAGTATTATTGCTTATTGAAGCTTTACTGTTTAAAAAATAATATATATGTTCATGTAAGTTCGTTGACTGGCAAAACTATGACAAGATTTTGCGCAAAGGAACAGAGGAATGTAATTAATCGAAGAGCTTCGATCTTATAAAGTCGAAAATTTCAGCTTTAAATCTACATAAAGTTTAATTGTTTTCAAAGAAGTTATATATTTAAATACTGAATAATTTGCTTGAGTATATTTTTTTTTCTTTGTGTGGCATGAGAAACAAAATGAAGTTTCGTTGTTTCTCTGATAAATTTTTCCATCATGAACTGAAAATGTATTCCTTCATCATGGTGTGCCAATAAATCGATAACAAAATAAGACCATTTTGTATATATGTGGAAGTGTTGTATCCGTTAAATCTGTCCTTTCTGTAAAAGGCAATAGAAAAGCGTAGAACGGTTAATATTTTTTTAAAGAATCTAAATAGTCGGAACATAAATCTTGTTCAATGTTCGAAAAATATAAACAATAATTTAAGATACACTTTTACGTTTCTATTTTTCTCTCCATAAAAGACTGAAGTGAATTTGCAATTTTGAATCATGGCAAAGCACGCGAGGTTTTCTCTGTAAGAGGAAGGATAACGGCGTGAGGAATTTCTAAGGGGAACTGACTTGTATTTCAGTTACGCATGAGGAAGTTCAAGAGAACTCCATGCAGCCACTATGTTCAACCACTTGGAATAAATTATTCAACTAATTGGCTAAGCACCTGAAATCATGTCCATTATAGTCTAAAAGCTATAGTTAAAATCTAGGAATAAATGATAATAATAGTAATAATAATAATAATAATAATAATAAACCGCAAGATGTTAAATTTCTAGTATGGGTCAATAAAGGGTTAACTTTAAAAGTTAGCAAATCCAATTTTAAGGTTAACTGGAGATAAAAGTTCGTAAACTCAGCAGCGGCAGTAATAATATTGATTATACAGACCTTAGAGTTATTAATTGCAAAGGTTTTCACAAAATTCTGTTTAAAATCATTAAGCTGATTCATTGGAAATAAGTTAATTGCAATGAACAAAATGACTTCCAAGAAAAAAACAGTAAAAATAAGCTTGTTGAAATATATGATTAGGGTTATTTAAAACTTTTTTTGGAGGTAATTACTCGATACTTTTTCACGTTTTCCTCTTCTCCTTACACTCCTACTTTTCCAATTTTCGATTTTAGTAGACTATATAACCCCCCCTTTTTTTACAATATATTTACAATTATTTTACTTCAAGACCTTTGGTAATCCACATATGCGAATTTTTCAGTTTTATACGTATTTAAGCACAATCTTTATATTTTTTTCCCCTGTTAAACAATGCATTACATTTGGATAACTAACTATACCTCCATATGAAAGTAAAAATGTATATGTAGCAAAATAATAAAATTTAAATAAAAAATTTTTAATTTTGCTTCATTTAATTCTTACGCATATAATTAACATTTTCTTTCTTGCCGTGAAAGACTGCTACTTCTCAAAAGATTTCCTTATCAAATAAATTCCACAGGAGCCGCTTTATCTCCCATTTTCGAAAGAATATCAGCAAGCTACGGGCGCTTATCCAAAGTAACATATTTGTATTTTTTTAGTCCAAAGAGGCCTTGCCCCTGAAGGACTAATGTTTTCGTTTTGCGATTTTGCGTCGAAAACGGCGTATCACTTTCCAAATTGTTGCCACCAAATGTTAGAGTCCTGCATTGTATTTGAAGAAATTAAACAATGAAGAGTTTGCATAAATGTATGTATGTTTCTCGCATTGTGATAAAACAACGGTACCTAGAGCCATCCAATTTTGAATGACGTAATCCTACTGCGAATATGAGCATCTGAAAGCCCAAATTTGAAATCTGGAATTTGTTTTATTGTCGATTTCATATTTTGTAAAACTTAACACATTTTTGATTAACAAACTCAACGATTTAAAAGCGAGCAATGGCAGCACTCTACGGGGGGACAAACCTTTTTATCTCCAGCTCGCGGAACTGTGTATCGGAAATTCTAAAGATATGCTCATTTTAAAATTATTTTGCGACATTGCTGATGAACTGAATTTCATGGCTTAAGTGCAAAGAACAGGATATTTAATAAATAAAGGAAGCACACAAAAAGTTAAAAAAAACGTCCCTTTGGAAGTAATTTAAAATCTGAAACATTTAAGATTTTTTTTTTTCCATTATTCAATAATTTGCACTCTATTACCAAAATTTATCGTTTACTTCTTTTAAAGTATTTCTTTAATTTTACATTTAAATTAATTATTTTGTATTCAACCGTTTCTTTCTTTTAAAGTATCATTTCCAGTTTTAAATTTAAATAAATTATTTTGTATTCAACCCTTTCCTTCTTTTAAAGTATCATTTCCAGTTTTACATTTAAATAAATTAATTAGTACTCAATTGGTTCTTCTGTTACGAGATAATAGTTCACCCATGTAAAAATTCAAGTTCAGTATATATATGTTTCTTCTTGATTCCCTGCTACATGTGGATTGTTGTTGGGACTTATCTCCCTTGTCTGACAGTAAGATCAGAATAAGCCCACGAAATTATCAATCATGACAAGGAGAGCAACCTGTCGTTGGCAAGAGCCATAAGTACCAAACAGGTAACAGTACAACTTCACTCAGTTCAGCCCCCATTTCTGAGGTAGAGCACCCAGGGGGGGACGGGTCCAAGGGTCTCCAAATCCTCTTTCCCTACCACCATCCTCTTGAGAGGACTTTCGGATCGCCGTATATTTAGAGTGCCCCCATGCCTCAAAGTGTGTGTGTGATTATGGCAAAGCCTTGAGGGCTATCTGCCTAAGGGTAGGGATGCCTTCGTGGAGGACTTTCTAAGGGAAACTGGCTCGTATATACGTTACACATGGGGAAAAGTACGAAAACGCCCATGCAGCCAGCCCGTTCGCGGGATTCGAACCTCGGACCGAACCACCAGTGTTCAGCGACTTTACAGCTCGGCCGCTGGTGGGCGCCCATGCATCAAAGACATTATACATTTACAAATATCCATGCCTTCTCTGGGATTCAAACGCGGGCCCTTAAGTACCGCAGTAGTCTCTCCTAACGACTATACCGTCTGGGCGGCACATGGGGTTGTTCTTTACACAAAATTTGTGCTATTTATATTACTTATTATATATTGCTGATATCTTCACAATCTCTTAAAATAATAATGGCAGATCTTATGATCGTAAATAGATCAAAATGACTAATTGTTTAATTATATTAGCAATTTCATGTATTTACTAATTATGACCAATCACCCACTCTAGAAAACAGATTAAAGGTCTCCAATTACATATATTATTTCTGTTTTCTTGAAGTTGAGGATTAACCGGACAATTTTAATTTTGCATTTTATACAGTCTCAAGATTTCCGTTTGTAGCATATTTTTTTAATACATTCAAAAATTTACAGGAATTATAAAACTTTTGGAAGCTGAAAATCTGTTTCGATTTACGCAGAATTTCTGCTTTTGCCAGAGACTCATTTAATTATTTGCTTCTCTTTTTTTTATGTTTATTTCTTAAAAACGTCGTGCATCCAAAAACTTCTTGAAATTCAAATGTTCTCTTGGATTACTTTCTGATTTTGTGAATCTGAAATCCACCAGATCATTATATAACATATAACAGTCTTTGTGCTTATACATAATTTCAAGCCTGGAATGTCATTGACCTTAGCAGCAAGTAATATATATATGCATGCACATGTTATAATACTAAAGTCAATTATGTATCCTTAAATGTAAAAGCATAGAATCGCGTAAAGCAAAAAGGTTTAAATGCTATTTAAACATTAAAGTTAGGAAAAAGTACGTATTTACAATACAAAATTAAAAATATTTGATGATTAGTTATAGAGTAATAATCAGGAAAATAAGTGAACTAATATATTTTCCCCGTTCTTAATATGTGGTTTCATATTAATCTTTCAAAGATTCATGTATGACTAGTAATTAATACATTAATTGCCACATTACTTAATATATTAATTAATGTTGGCTTCAGTCTTGATATTTCTTGACAATCTGAAATAACTCTCTCGTTTTTTATTAATGTGATGAAGAAACGAGGGCTGTCACCTCTAATGGGAGAGAGATGCATTCGTGAAAGACATTCTAAAATGGTGTAGATTAATTAAGAATTCTTGAAGCAAGAGTACATGAAAAATGAGCAATTCCCTAGCCGGGATTCGAATCTGGACCTCTCGAATACGCGCCGAGTGTGCTACCGTTACACCACGAAGGCATGTTAGATGGAGGAAGAATATACCTTTTAATGAAACTGTCTGGACTTCATATGATATGCATGGGAAAAAAAAAAAAAAAAAAAAACTGTGCAGCTAGCATGGGATTCGAACTATTAGTTCTCAGCAGTCTTATCTGTCGGCGGTTGATGTGGACAGGAATTGAAATTTATCCCTGTGCGGGAAGAAAAAAATCCCCTCATTTTATAGTTGTGTAACAAAAGCTCGGAGCCGAAGAAACCTTAGTTTGCTACGGTGATTAATCTTATCTTACCAAACATGTTTATCGCTGCGATATTATCCTCATGCAGAAAATAAAATCAAATACTGTGGGCGTGTGGAGGAGCTTGAAATGTGCAAGAAAATATTAACATTTAAAAATTCAAGACATTAAAAGAATTTCTTTAAAAAAAAGTAAAGCAAAAACACCTCTAAACCATCATTTTCCATCACTTCTGTGATGCTTGTGCGAAACATTTCCATAATATCACGGATGTTACTTTGTTTAACACGTCTGTTTTCTGTTTGAAATTTTTCTACAGCTTTCCCACTCAACACTCTCCTCATATTAGGAATCTAGCAGTTACACAAGTATTCAAGGTCAAATCATTCTTAGGAGGAAATAAGACAAAGAATGCGTTAAACATGCTGATAATTATAAAGGAAAAAATTCATTGTTTCTACGAGGAAACAATATATGCAAAATAGGGCCTTGTAATGCTAGAAAATGGTATCTTGCAATTATATGAAGAAAAGAAGCGCTGAATCTAATTTTATGATTGTTGCTGTATGA
The DNA here is from genome assembly GCF_044657685.1 of Stegodyphus dumicola. Lineage (NCBI taxonomy): Eukaryota > Metazoa > Arthropoda > Arachnida > Araneae > Eresidae > Stegodyphus > Stegodyphus dumicola. The sequence continues at coordinate 195,657,561 of NC_140780.1, forward strand.
ACTTTACTGTGCATAAGAGCAGAGCACAATAGATTTTTGCTCAAAGGGGCACGGAATGCATTCTGAACAACAATATCCTAACTATAACTAGGAGTTTGCGTTTGTGAATGCTTTTAAATTCTGTAGAAGAAATGAAGCAAAAGTACGATACTAATACAGTTAAAAAATACTGCTTTTTGCGATTTTATAACTAACAACTAAATTGATTAGGAGATCCTGATCTATCCATGAAGTCCTGGTAACTCTAAGAAGAAATTTCCACCTTTTCTCAGACTGCATCCTCAGAAATAGAACATCGTGATTTCTCTCTAACTTCTTTACTCTTCTTTTCCCCTTTAAATTTCTCTGCTCATTTAGACACGTTTAAATAAAAATGGTCATGTGCATAAATGGATTTAAAGAAGGACAGGCAATTTTTTAAATTAATTCGCCTCTTATAAAAAGGCGATTCATTCCAAGAATTCATGTTATTTAAAACAAATTAATGCATGAGTATGCTAAAGCTAACGTTTAACAAAGAGAAAGTACTGCGGCCTGAAATCTTCATAATAGCTGACTATTTTTGTTCTGAATGAAATTTTATTGAGAAAATTTTATTTCTCTTTCGGGCACACCTTTCTTTTCGAGAAAAGACTGAAAACGATAAAACCATTAGAAACATAATATTTAATAAAAATCAGAACAACAAAATGAGCATTTCAGCGAACGAAAGGAAATTAATATTACTTTAGTAAACAACAAAAGGTAAACATCTGGAATCGGCACTTAAAATCGATAAACCAGATTTTACAGCCATCTTAAAATGCTTTCGTATAACGAAATAGCTGCCATCATAATAAGATTCCATCAACAATTTCCTAACTTTTATTTCGGTTAGCATAGGTTATTTTTTATAAATGAGAATTTATTGTGAAATACACAGAAATAGAACCCTGCTCACAACGTGGACTTCTGTGCGTTCATGTGTACATATCAAATAAAATGTTGAGATCCGACTTTTCATTTAGATTGAATCATACCATATTAAAAAATATATTAATCTAACCATATTAAAAAATATAAAATAAATAAAAAACACCCCATTCGTTGTTGGTTTGAGACTTATTCTCATAGGAAAATATCACTTGCTCAAGTTGATTTTCAGTACTAAATGGAAAATATTTTGGGTAAAGGGAAGATGTCATCTGAATGAAATAAAAGTTAAGAAAATTCACGATGTCACAAAGTGCATTTTCTTAAGCTTATGTTTTATACATCACATTTAAAAATAATAAGTTATAATACTTTTCTCAAACATTTTGCTATGTTCACTTACTTAATGCAACAGATTTTGATAAATTCAAGACTAGGTATGGATGCATATTTCTATGAAAGATACTGGAAGTTGTTTTCTAAGATCTAGATTAAAATTTCGAAGATGTGTAGTGTTAGCTATTTCAAACAAAGCAAAACTAATAGTCTTCTTTCACGAATAAAACAACTTCTGCCTTAAATTTCACGGTTAAGAAGGCCTTTCAGACATTAAATATATTTGGTTAGCTAGATAAAAATGCCATCAGCGTACCCAAGGGAAAAGTACTTTGACTAAATCTTCAGATTACATTTCGGCTTTTTTCATAACAGCACAGAGGAAAGTTGCCTTTATGCTACAGTAGATTGCAAGAAGGAATATGGAGAACGTTATCCTTTAAAATATTCCTAATTTATCTTATGAAGCTACACATTTTGCCAAAAGGCATATTTCTCGCATGTGAAAATTGTGAGGTGGGGATGGGGGAACAATTGGTTTTTCCAAGCTTGTCAAGCAAGAACTTCTTTAACCAATCAACAGCGATCTTTCATCTGGGGATAACTTAACCACTCCTGTTTCAATGTTCATTAATCTTATTCTTCAGAATTCATTATTTTTCCCGACAACGTAAGCTTTTCTAGTACTGACAGGACAGACAGACAGTTTAGTCTATAGAACCGATCTTCAAAGTAATTGATGTTTAAATCTTAGAAAAGTTTTATTCACTCTCTTACAATATTAATAAGTACTTGTTGTTATAAACTAAGCCAAATTAATAGCTTAAGAATAAATCGAAACTCAATAAAATTATTAGAAAGTCGGCTGCGTTTATAGCTTATTAAAATAACCTTCTTTTCCTAAAATACAATAAATTTTATTTCTTCAAAAACTGTTAAAGTTAATCTTTTTCTTATTCGTTGACTTCAGTACATTTAAAATGGAATAAATGTCAGACCTACGTATAATCGAAATATTCTATATAAAAGTAGCAGCCTAATCTTACGAATCGCAGCCTTGTTAGAAGTTTGAAAAATTCTTAATTAATAGCTGGTAGAATAAAGTAAATAAATTAACGCATTCTCATTCTTACTTTGCGTGTGAAAACAGTTTAAAAACTGCACGAAAAAAAAAATATATATATATATTTATGGACTGCTTTTCTTTTTCTTCTTCATTTTTTTTCTTTTTCTTAATATTTTAACCTTTTTTTTTAGCCATAAACAGACTTTTGGAGTATTTTAGAAAACCATTTTGTTAAATGGACCTTTTTTTTTTTTTCTTTCTTAAATCTCAATTAAGATCCCTTTGATTCTGTTTGAAATGAACTTCTGCGACAAGCAACGTTTCAGGCCGTAGACGTGCACAATATTGCCTGTTGTAAAGATGCGCTGCTCATAAATCACAAATCCTCTTCCTACCTTCTGTCCAAAGGCAGCGGGGACAAGCTCTAAAACCGCCCCATGCTCTTTATAGAAACCTTTAGCTTTTGTATAAGCAAAGGATTTTAGGCAACAACAACTTGGGCGGCGAGGTGCTGTCTCCAAGAAAGTGCATTCAGTAAAGAAACGAGCAATTAAATGATACACCTGGCCTGTTAAGGAAAACACCTCTAGGCCTGGATTGTTAAGTTTGCAAACTGAACACTTTTCAAACGTTTATTTGCTTTCTTGCTCTTACCACGTTAATGACATCACTTTAAAATTTAACCAATGCGAACAATGAGAAAGAAGGAGGTTAGGTTAATAATGACCAAAATAAATAAATAAATGAAGTTAGCACGTAAAAAGTTTAAAAATAATAAAAAATCTGAAAGCTTTCAGATTTTATATTACGCCCAAAGGGGCGTTTTTTCATTTACGCACATATTCACGTTTCGAGAGTATTTGATCTAACGCCCTTTGGACTAAAAATATTTTTAAACAGCATATCTTCAGAATTTCCGATAGACAGTCTCACGCTGGAGATAAAAATGCTTTATTCCATGCAGCGCCCGCTTTGAAATTGTGAGTTTTTTAATCAAAAATTCATGAAAGTTTTACAAAACGTGAAATAGATAATGAGATAAATTCGAAATTCAAATTTCGGGCTTCCAGGTGCCCATATTCGGGTGGAGGACCACGTTATTCAAAATCTGATGGCACCATATACCGCTATTTTTTCACAATGCGAGAAACACGCATACATTCATGCAGATTCTTCATTACTTAACTCCTTTAAATATAAAACAGGGCGATAAAATTTGATGGCAACAATTTGAAAAGTGATTCAACGCTTTTTGTGATTCGACGAAAAGTGCCGTCTCGAGACTAATAGCCCTTCTGGGCTATTGCTCCTTTTGGCCAAAAAAAGTGAGGCAAGCTGAAAGTTAAAATTTCTGCAGTCTGAAATGAAAATGATCCTTCCCCCCCCCACTTTAGTGCTGAACAGTGAAATGATTCAACAGTTGAATCCCTTTTGTCAGTTGCAATATGCAACGAGATCTTTGCATTATATTTTAAGCATTATTTTCTTTATGCGAGAGGCATGACCTTTTTGAATCTCATCTAAAATCGTGAACTCTGCCTCAACAATTTTGCTTCTTATCTCTTTTCTTTTCCTTTCCGGCTTCTTGATGTGTTTGTGAATTAAACTGCATTTGAAAAATGATAGTTATCTTGAAAAAACAGTGCTATTTAAACCAAGTGTTCAAGTCTTTACAGAACTTATGAAGTTATATCACACTTCGAACTCGCGACATTAATTGGGTAGAGGGAGAACTCTTTAGAAAATAGAACATTTCTCATATAGTAGCCCTAAATTTGAAAAATTCGTGAAACTGAATAAATTCTTGTGAAGTTTCACCTTGAATGAATACAGAAATCGATAGATATCGTGAGATTAAATGTGTGGAAGCTAATGCTTTCTTACTGAGCTAATAGTTTCTTCGAACTAAATTTCATGCTATGAATCGAATGATACAAAAAACAGAATACACTTGCTTCACTTAAGATACTAATTTCCTCTCTCAGTTCTTCAGTGCAAAGGTAACAAAGCGACGTAGATCTTCCCAGCCCCGCCACTGGTGAGGCTGAATTTGTTATCAAAGCTTTATTTTTCGCAATGTTGTTTTATAATTTTTACCTGAGTGGTTTACAAATCAATATAGTGATTTCTAGGTTATTAAAATAAAGAAGCAAAACCTTTTACAGAATAAAATAATAAATTTAGTGTTAAAATAAATTTTATGAACAAATAATAAGGCAACTTAGAACGCTGATGCGATTGCTTAAGGTCGTATCACACATTCAAAACTTTTCGGAAGAACAACTCTTTAGAACACGTGTTCTGCAATGTCACACGATATGCAACAGTCAGTCGCCGCGGATTATTTTTGGTTTACCATATATAAAGGGAACTAGTTGTCCTTTACAAATGATGATTGATGAAGAGGGATTAGATGCTGATAGGTAATTGGTAGTTGCAAACGAAAAACTTATAATATTTTGCTGAAGAAAGAAAAAATCGTGCTTCCTTCTCTCAGTGGTAAAGCAGATAGAAAGGTTGTTTGAAACAGTTGTTTGTCTCAATTGATGTGCGATACTAACCTTAGACACCTTTTGTATTAATGTAAGTTATTAAGGCTAAGATACACAATGGCTTATGTAATATTTCTTAAAAAAAAAAAAAAGAGTACAAATAAGATTTGAGCCAAATTTATTGCGTAAAATTCTATTTCCTTCCTCTAAAATTCCGCTCATGTCTTCAAAAAATAAAATTTCTTTTCTAGCACATTTTATTCGCTCCATCAAAAGTAAAGTAAAAAAAAAAAAAAAAAGAGAGAGAGAGAGAGCAGACACCTTAAAGTAAATATAGGGTTCAAAAATGAGAATTTCAGTGGTACCGCGAGCTACTGCAGCTGGTATATGCAAACTGAAATCGTGATCACTGTTATTAGCCTTTATCAGTGGAAGCTATTAAGTAAAGAGCTGTAGAGTGTTCAAGCGGAAAGAACTTATAACAACTTCTTGAATATGGTGTTTGTATGAAACTGGACGCTTAAAATCTGCATTAAAGAAAATAGCAGCGCTTCCGTGCATCATTTATCATACTTCTCATGCACCTCACCACACCTTCTGTCATTTGCTTCTCGAAGAATTTGGATAATTTTTTATTCCAGTGCTTCATTTTTCCCAAGAAAAACTAAATCGATGGCTATACATCCTATATACATTTATTTTTCTATTTATAAAGTTCATAGTTAGCAGCTGGGACTTTCATTTAAACACATCCAGAGGAAATGCTGCCATCTTGAACAGCAGTGAATAAGCATGTTTTAAAGGCGATTCCGTTGAAGAATCATTTTATTTTGGAGGCTTCGTGTTATTATGTAAATAAGAAGGGGTTAAAAATACCAGATAAGCATGCATTTTTAGTACCGCACAGCATTGTTTTGCACTTGCTATTAGCAATAAAGAACATCAGAAATTCCGTCAATCTAGAAACAGAAGGCAGGACGCGAAGAAAATACGCATTACTAACTAAAAATTTTGACTAAAAGGACGATTTCTTAATAATCGTTTATACCTGTAATAGTAATCACAAAGAAGGTCACAAATTCAGGTGTACATAAATAAATCGATCAATAAAATAAAACAAGAGAAGAATTAAAAACTAGATAACTAAAGAAAGCCTTTTACATTCTGTGGTGGTATCTTTGTTGTCATATCGACTATTTTGTTTTATAGTTTATACGACTTGCGTCAGTTTTGGTACAACAAAAAATACTTAAATATTACCCAGTCGATAGAAATTTTACCTCGAACTCGTTTATCATGTATAGGTGCTATTACAGCGGCTGGAAATTCTTAATGGCAGTAAGGGTACCAAGGGTTATGCAAACGTCAGATTCGATTTTCCAAAACTAAATAAGTTAAAATTTATTAAAATCTTGAATGAAGCAATTATATAGGTAAAGAAATATTGCCTACAAATTTGATAAACAAAGTAACGTTGGTAGAAGCAGAATTGTTATTGCTTGTATTTAACAATTTTCTTTTGAAAAGGGATTCTGCAGTTTTGCAGTTCGCTCATTAACCGAATAAATAGGAAGTTTATTGTTATGTCTACATGTTATGTCTACTTCTGCACATTTGACATCTTAAGCTATAAAATATGGACTTTTAACAATGCAGTAAAGCGAAACATAATTGCAAATGATTTCAAGTCAAAAAATCATAGATCAGTATAATTTAATGATGGTAACTGATTATTGCTTACATTATCTTTTCACACTGGATATTAAACGTACAGGATCTCTGCAAATCCTCATCCCTAGCAACAAACTAAACGTTTAACAGTTAACAAGTTTTATATACATATATATATATATATATATATATCGTTTATATCTATATCTATCTATCTATATATATATATCGTTTATATCTATATCTATCTATCTATATATATATATCTGTCATATGTATATATATATATATATATATATCGTTTGTGCATATGTATATAATCTGTATAGCTATATAGTATATAGATAAATATACAAATTAGATATTTTAAATAATAATAATTCTTAATTGTTAATGTCACGCAAAATAATGCGAAAATAATCAAATAATAAAGAAGTAAAGAACGCAGAAGTAGAATTAATATCTATCCGTTAGTAGCAAATTTTCGCTTCCTTCTTGTTTGTCAATTTGCCACTGCGAATAGCCATTAATTCTGTGTTATTTATCATTTGATATGAATGTGTATATACACATACGCACACATTTATATATATGTATAATTAACGCTTAGAAAGTACATTTCCGCTTATAAAGCCTATATTTAGCATCAGTTAGCAAAATGATATTAATTTATATTTAATAAATTCGTATAATAATTAAAAAGAAGTTTGGTAAAGTTATAAATTACTACCTGCCTTTGTAAAGGGATGACGAGGCAAACCAGTCCTAAAGATGTAGCATACACCTAGCTGCTTTTATTGACCTATTCAGAATCACATGCCGTCTCACTAAAGGCTCAAACCAAAATCGATTTTCACCTCACGTACGACAGATGTGAGCTCTCCCCGGCATATAAAATACCTACTGCTGTGCTAACTGCTGCTTTCCTTATGAATCTGAAGGATGGGTCATCAGTTCTTTCATCCATAGAGCAACCAAAGGAGGTCGCTAATGAAACTGAAAATTGACTCTCACAATTACCTCCCACAAATTTTACCCTACCGCCCTAGGGGGACATTTCATCCCCAACAAACACATCCGAAGACGACAGCAATCGTCTTTAAACTAATCGTTGTAGTTAGAAACTTAAGCATTACAGGGGAATTCAAACAGTTCCTGAAAGCTTAAGTAAGTGGTAAAAGGAGAGAGTGAGTTTATAATGGAGTCTATTTCTCAGAGTAACATTTCTTAATGATCTGTCTAGATTGAATTCCTAATTATTCTGCTAATTAAGAGTATTTAATGAATGCTATTTAAGATAACTCAATAACGCGATTAAAGAAATGTAAAAAATCTCACAATCTTAGATATGCTATTTATTAATTTTTTATGAATACATTGATACGATAAATACACTGCAGCGCTGTTCTGTAAAGGAAGAATGGTATGGCTTGCAAAATTATCAATGGGAATTACCAGTTTCTTGCCACAAAGTTCACGCTGAGCTGTAAAAAATTCTGTCACTTGAAAGAGTGATTCAGACAATTTACCAGATTCCAATTTCGAAAAAACAGCTGATTTAATAAAATATAGCTGGTGTGGTAAAAGTGTTATACTGCTATTTTCTAAAGAAGAGTATTTCAACTGAATGAATTATCTCAACATACTAAAAATTCAGAATTTTACAAATGCAAAACTTTTACAAAGATTTTCCGAGCATGATGGCCAGGAAAGCCCCAGACAAAAAATCAAAAGAAACGTGCCCACAGAGGCATCAGGTTTGAATTGCGATAGGTGTTTGATGTTGTGTACCCTCTTAGGGGAAGAAAGAGGGGGGAATGTCTTCCAACACGTCATTCCTCACACATGCATCCCCCGTTTGCAACCCTCGAGAAAATTCTCCGCCATCTGTCCCCCGAAAAACCGCGTCATATGGTCTCGTCGTCCATTCACCAGAGGACCTCTTCCACAAATTCGTCACGACATGCTGGATAACAGGAAGCAAAAAGACCCATATGAGGTGATAGAAGATAGGGGACGAGCGCATCGACCTACAAGTGAAAAAAAAGGGTCGGGTGCTGTGTTTATGAGAAGAGGACGAGTGGAAAGTGGAAGAAATTCCGGTAACACGCTTGTTAAGAACAGCATACTGACGACATCTGATGCATTTAATTCAAGTATCCGAGAGAATAAAAAGCGACTACTTTAAAATAAGCTAGAAAATCCATCTGATATTTTGCTTCTCGAGCAATGTGGATATTTATCTGATGTTTTTGCATGAGAATACGATTGCTTCGCACATGCAATAATTGATATGTTAACCTAAATTTTAATTAACGATGCTGAAACTATTTTCCTTGTGTGACATATTATGCAAAGTCTATAATTTGAAAGATTTGATTGACAAGATTAATTGTCGTAGTATTATGTCTTGCATCGGCTAGCCCAAGAAAAACTAAACCGGATATGGGAAAGGCTTGCTATGGTGGTTTATGTTGGGCCACCTAATATTATACACTTAAAGCCAATGTTTAATGTATGATAGTTCATATACATGTTAACTACTTTCAATGCAACAGTAAAAGATGGAGGATGAAATTAAAATATTTAAGATAATATCTACATAAAAAATTCATATTTGTCAGCCATGACGTCATGAGATGCATGACCAAGCTTTTAAATTCGTTACATTATAGGAATTGAGATCTTAATATGGCTTTGATGCAATGGAAGGAACACATTGCTTTAAGCAAAGAGTTGAAGGGCAATATTATGCATTGTTAACAATGCATGAAATTTTAAAGATGTTAACAATGCATGAAATTTTAAAGATGTCAACAATACATTTATTTAAGCCTTTGTCAATAGTATCACATACGAGTAAATCTTTCCTGTCGTTCAAAAGTTATTTATTAAACGTGCGTCAAAAATATTGATATACACTCTCCTAACGGAAAACTCCATCAAGAATTAAACAGAAACTAACTGTGAACTCTGGTAGTAATTCGACACAGAAACGTATCTGAAATTGCTGCTACAATAATTTCCTCATTTTCTTGTTATTCCTTTCTTCTGCCCATACCAATTCTAATTTAAACACGAATAACTGTTTAACTGCGAATTGAACTAATTATTTGAAAAAGGAAAATGGAACTGAATTCGATTATTACTTTCAGGAATATCCCCGCAAAAAACTATTTTAAGAACATAAGAATGAATTTTTATAAATTCGTTAATCGATAACATGAAGTACACTTATTTGTCGTTCCACTAATGAATATCATGGCTGCTTAGATAATGGCTTTTCTTTGCGTGCACTCTTCAAGTAATGATCATTTCGTGGCATGTAAATTTAAAGTTATCATCTGAAAAAGAGTACTAAGTGAAAATGGAGGGAACATTAGCGGTTATGAGTTAAGAGAACGTGGCTTCTCATTAATCAATTGTTGATGTCATTCGCAAATTGCTATAGTGCGAATAGTATAAAGATTTGCAAGTGCGCCAGTTGGGAAAGACTTTACTCCCAAATGATTTTGATGATCGAAGTTTACGAAAACAATAAAAAATATGCTTTCTGAGGTCCTTACTTCCTCAAAATTTTTTACGCTGCGAGCAGCAGCAGGGATATGAATTCATATCTGTCAAAACTCCATGAACGCTGATATTATTTTCCCATGAATGCTGACATTGTTTTATTATTCTTCTCTTCCTTATTTCCATAAACAAAATTACGAACAATTAGTAAGGCATGCTTAATCCTGTAGTCCATTAAGGAATTTATGTGTGGCTTTTGTAACATTAGAATAATCTGTGATATTTTAAAAAATGAATAAGAAATTTGTGGCTTGCTATTTTCTGGGCAGACATCGTAAAGATTACAAAAATACCTCTTCCTAATGGAGAATAAAGCCACAAATCGCAACTGACAATTTGCCATAAGATAAATTCCGCTTTTGTCAACTTACTGAATGGAAGATAGTTATTTTACATGAAGAAAATCTGGTGACTTCTCCTCACATTGGAAGATAAAAAGGTCAGTGTGTGATGGTAAGGTTAGTACAACCTTGCTTTGGCATAGACTTCGAATAAAACTTTATCAATTCCGAATGTAATCATATTCAGGTTCCTTTTCTTCAGAAAAAAAAAAAAAAAAAAAAAAAAAGACGCAGAATTGGTTCTGCTTCTGAAAAAGAGGAACCTGTGTCTGATCAATCTTGAAATCTTGTAGTTTTGTTTAAAAATGTACATTAAAATATAGCTGCGTTTTTCGCCTAATTTTAAGTTCTTTTCAGTTATCGTTTCCGGTTGAAGCATTTATTTATTTAATAGCAAAAATTTATAACAGTTATTAAAATAATAATCCTTTATTTGTTAAATTATTGAATGGAAATTAACAAATAAGTAATTTATGGGTTTATTAGATCCTTATTTATAATAACTATCATTAATCTATTTATTTTCCTCCTTCTTTTATGTATATATTACAGAAAAGACTTTGTCAGCTGCGTGTTAAATTCATCTGAGCCAAATGCGGTAATACAAAATGCTTTCTAACACGAACTGCGTATAATGAAAATAAGCGAATGATTGAAATAAGTGTCTAGCTTCTATTTTTGCCTCGAATATTAAAAAACATGAAGCGAAATATTGCTTAGGTATTTAAAGAGCAGTACCTCGAATCCTTGAAAAGCATGAGGTAATATTCGAGTTTGCGTAATAAATAAAATTTGCAGAGTAATTGCTTAAAAATACAACAGAAATAAGGCCTTGGGTGTAGTCCTAACTCGATTCTAGTTTAGTTACCTGTCCTGAAACGTGACCTACTCTTTCCAATGACCCAGATTAATGACTAAATTAAGCACTTTTTAAACACTTTTTCTGAAAGGAAGAGTGTTGCATTAACAGCCAGTTCAGTTGACTAGTGTTGTATTTTTTCTGTAAAATTTGATATCTTGAGAAATAGTCATTTACTCATTTTAATTTACATTGTGTGATATACACGGGGTTCATAAATGCAAACCGGTATCTTTCGAAAAATTATTTTATCTCATTATTATATAGTAGTTATAGAAAAATTCTTATCGCAGACCGGGTTTTTATCAGTGTTCAAACTTTTCTATCCTAAAAGTGAATAGTTACAGTATGCATCTCTTTTCCTGGTTCGTAAAATTCAAATAACAGCAATTTTTAGAAAACTATTATTGCTTCGTTTTGAATTTGGGATTAAATCTTTCCAGTTAAGTTACGTCAAAGTTAAATACATACTCTATAACTAACATGATTGATTTATTATTCATGACATTCATAACTATTCAAGAGCTAAACAGTGAGGAAATATCGCGTGATCAAACAGCACGCCCTTGAACCTAGGTAAAACCAGTAATTTTAAGATACAAATCTTGCTATCCAAGTTTTCCCTGCGGTTCTTTTAATTTTCGTTATTTTAAAAATAATGCTGCACGCATTCGAAATTTTTATGTTGAAAGAATTAAAAAGAGTTTTATTGAAACAAAAGGATGCAGATCATCAACCAATAACTGAAATTCAAAATTTCTGAATTGAACTCTTACCTAATACATGCTCTAAAGACATTTGAAAAGAATGATAAATCTAACAGGAATTTGACTTCATATATGAATGAAACTAAGAGCGAGGAATTTCTCTTCCATAATTTCAGAAAGGAAAATGGTCCAGGAAACGAATTTAGAAATCCAATCTCTGTGATTTCAGGTATTTTCGGCATAATATATTTAAGAGGTCTTCAGAATGAATATTATGCATCTTACAAACGGATGTAATGGAGACTTTCTCATATTCACTTAATACTACTCTAGGATAAGCAATATTTACGATACATTGTAGAGTAGCGTAAATGTAGCTGAAAGCATAATATTATATGACTATGATAGTCTTGACAGATAGTCTTGCTGCGGTCTAGCGAGTTACATTAATCTTATCTTCCTTTCAAATCTAGCTGCCGCTGCCTGTAAGCAGAAAGAGTCCAGATCGCTGCATGTGATAAGTGCATGTGTAAGTAAGTCATATATACATGGCTTACTGAAACAAAGAACTCGAAAGAGAATGAATATCTTAAAGCGAAAACATTATGTTACGATTAAGTGCTTTCATGTTTCGGTACACTTTGTTAGAAAATCTCTAGCGAATGCACACTGCATGCTTTAGAGAAAAGTGATTTGTTGTTGTGAAAGAATACCAGAAGTAAAATATTCATCAATATTTGTTATGTATTGAAATAAAATATAATTGTTAATTAGAAATGCTTGGCATGATTAAATTGTTTATATTATGTTGCATGTGAGCGATATACTTATAAAGTATTTCACGACCAGCTTCACAGCAAGGTTTTCAATCACTCTGCATTAAGAAATACTCAAAGCACATTTTAACTTAGTTTCAATGAATTCATAATTGCATACAAGAGGGTTCAAATAGTTAGAGATGCTAGATAACAAAAATACTGTATAACAACAAAAAAAAAAAATATTAATTAAAATTGATAATATATTCTGATGAGTTTTGAATCATAATTTTTTGTTTAGAAAGTTTCGTTGAATAAATGTAAAGTGAAGTCTTGCAGATTAGTATTAAGAGCAAATACTTTCGAGTTATTAGAAACCTTCGAGTAAAAATAATCTTTTAATACTTCAAAACAATATTTTTTAAATTATTGATTTATTTAAAAAACTTAAAAAGCATTGATCAAACTATGTGCATTGAAGATAAATTGAATCTGTAGATATTATAAGTTTTACAGCCATCTTGAAAGAGGACGAAGTTTTCTAAAGCTTCGTCAGCAAGGCTGATAAAATGAAATTTTGTTTCTTATTTAGAGTAAACTTATTTTCTTTCACTGAAGATTAATAAAAGTTTCAAATTCATCAAACTAGAAACGGATCATGGTAAAAATATTACTTATTTTTTCATGACATTTAGAAATAAAAAAAAAAAAAAAAAAAAAAAATTACCGGAAAAAATAAATCTTTCACATTTTATATTAAAAAAATGAAATGAATCATTAATTCAAGCAAAGTATTTCAGTAACTATAGTATAAACTTTTTAACCACAAATACGTAAATTATTATGACTTAATAATATAATCCACCAGGGAAAGTCATTTTTAACTAATTATGTACTGCTCAATAACATAAAGGAATTTTCGTTCAGTGAAGTGAGAAAGTTCATTATATCCTTATATATTAGTTTTCAAAAATAGTGAGCCAGTCCCTTTTATAACGAGTCTATAGCTTTTATCAAATAAATGGTGACAGATATCTTAACTAAAAAAATTATATCATTAAATACAAATATCTTATATCAAATTATTCAAAATTATCTTAAAATACGAAATTAATTCATTAAACTGATTGAGTTGATTTCAAACAGCTGAAATTTTCTATAAATATATAGCAATTAAAAACCAGTATTTACTTAATATTATGTATCGAAATTTAAAATTAAATGCTAGGTAAAATTAGATCTTACACTAGCGTTGTTAATTTATTTAGAGTGTGAAGCATTGTAGTTTAATAAGATTTATTAAAGTTACTCAAAGTTAAATTTAAATAACAATTAATTTTTCATGCAGTGACTATGATTTTCCATAGTGTGAATTCGTTTAAATAAACTAATTGCATACTTGGTTATTTCTAGAACTTTAACATAGCAAGTAAAATAACATAATGTGGTGGGCAAGATTCATTAGTTGAAAGAGGCGACCCTCTTTGAGTTTCATACTGCTATAAATTTTTTCAGCTAAATATATGCTAAAGTGACAGTGGTTTCCGCGAAGTTAAAAGAATAAATAATAAAAGTGTTTGAGTTTTTAACAAAATAACTTTTTCTTTCTTAATAACCAAGTATGGAACAGAGGATATCCATTAAATCTATTTGGCACAATGTAATGCAGTTTTTAAAAACTAAATTCAACTGTAATAAATTAACCTTTTAAGGATGCTAAGATTCGTTTTCAAAGTACATTTGTTTAATATCAGCAAATGACATTGTTCTTAAACTGAGAAAAAGCAGTTTTAGAGTCGAGGAACCTTCCCTTGATTTCCACATGGCTATTCTAAAGCAAAATGAAACTTGGTATATAACGAAGCCTTACGAAGGAGATTGTAGGCATTCGCTATAACCTAAAGTTAGATAATTATTATTATTATTTCCGTATTTTAGTCTACATTTTCTGCAACACTGCATACTAATTTTTAAATTCGGAGCAGCAGCTGTTCTTCTACTTTTAAATATAAATCTAAGTAGTCTGCCTTTATTTTTTCAGTACAAATATTTCATTTATATTAAAATGCAATATTAAGTTAATAAAGCAGCTTATAGAAAATTAAGGATTTTTTTTTTAAATTTAAAGCCTAAATACATCTCAGGCATTTAATAAAAATTTTGATACCTACTATATCTGTTCAATTTGACATCCATGTACGGATTGTCAAGAGTTGAGAAAGCAAGCAATAGCATATGATGTCTCTCCCTGGAAATTAACTCGTGCGCTATTATTGCGCATATTGCCCATCTGAGGATAATTATCTTTTGAACGGCATAGATGGACGATTTAAACTACCCTGGAGGATCCATTGTCGATGACAGAAGACTAATATCCATTAGATTACTCTTAATTCATAGAAGAAGCCCACGGTAAACAGATAGAGCCTTTAGTCAATAAATCAAGCATAAGTGGCGGTCTATATCAAATGAGCGTCTGAGTGTGAAACGCCTTGACCATAAATTTAATTTGGGAATGACTTCACTTCAGATGTGGATTAGATCGTTTCAAGTGTTATGGTTAATCGACTCAAAGAGTTTTCATTGCAGTATGATTAGCAAAATCTGGATGATTTCAGAATTTTATGATATCATACAAAAATGATCAAACGAGGCTCATATAGATAGAGGGATTACTAGCATTATTGTTAACCATATTTTATAATGTTAGATGTTTGAATCTTTCCCGTCAAACATATTTAATTGCAATGTTTTCCCCTCAAAGAATTCCGTCCTATAAACATTCTAGCTTATTCTGTTTGTGAATATTTAATACTTAAAAAAAAGTAATTAGCAAGAAAAGTGTTAAATCTCACAAACTTTCCAAGATGCAAATTAGAAAACTCAAATTTACCTTTATAGCAGACAACAATTTATTTACACCATATATTATCTAATCAAATTTAAGAACAAGTTTTATTTAAGCAAATAAATATTTAAGTATGATTAAAAATGACTACTTTTATTTACGTCTTCAGTCTCCGCATTTTGAATTTCAAAACAGAGTATGAAGTCTTCAATTATCGAGCTGCAGTCTGATGCAGATTGTTAGAAATAATTGCAAAATGTTTAAGAAAGAAGGCGTGCCCTCTCTATTAACGGTACATTAAAGCTAAGCCCTTTCTCGAGACATACTATTACTGCCATTACTGATCTTCATTTTGCGTGAATTAAATGAAGAGGTATCGACAGATTACCTCTTCATTTTGCGTGACTTAAATGAAGAGGTATCGACAGATTACCTATCTTATTTTTAGAGTTCTCCAAAAATCCTTAGAGGATACCATCTACAGGAAAACATTTCGAATCTTGAAGAATTTTTTTTTTTTTTTTTCAAAATACTGCTTCTTAAACAGGAGTGTGTACATGAACTGCAGCGAAAATTATTGGACATTATATATATAATATCAATTAAGATTCATTGCATGAAATATTTAGTATTCAATTGTCAAACTGACAAACTAGATTGAGAAATTACTTTGTCAACTGATGCACACGGTTTCGAACATCTCAGATACAGGAAAAGTAATTCATTACGTAACGTATATAATATTAAATATTAGTAAAGATACTTCGAAATCATCAAAAGAGAAACCGAGAAATATATCAGAAGATAGCACTTTATTTGAAAAAATCGCTACCATACTTTTATTAAATTAAAAAGGAAAAATGTATGATATAATGGCATACATCCACATCGAAGCTCTCGATAATGTATGCAAGAGATGATGCACTGTATTCTAATTCTTCGATTCCTGTGCTTACTGCCCGCTCGCTTAGAATGAAATAATTCAGTATTAACTCTGTTCATCTCATTTAATTTTGATAAATAAATTTCAATAAATTACTTAGAATCACTTAACATGCAAAGATTTTCCATTCTGCGGTTTATTTTTTTCTTTCCATCTTTTCTTTCTCCTCTAACTCTAAAGCTGCAATTCAAGTTTTCAAACTGTACAATCAAATTATTTTGTTTGTTTTTAACAGCGCAAATTTTAATAGCCTTCTCCTGATTCCACTGTGGAAATTCTAGGATACAATTATAATGCCAAACCTGGAGAATAAGATCAAAGTTTAAAAAAAAAAAAAAAAAAAAAAAAAAAAGATTAAATGAAAGAAAAGATTAAACGAAAGAGAGAAAAAGTGAAGACGCATAATGAGTCAACGAGACATGCTGAATAGAATCACATATCAAGCTCAAAATCGTTATGAAAATCAATATATTAAATCGCAAATTGTAAGTGAGATTTTTCTATTATCGCAAAACTCAGTGATGAATATGTCATGTGAAACAATGAATGCAGATCAAATCTTTAGGTGCGACGTTGACAGAGCAAAAGAGATAAGCTGCCTCAGGTGAAATACTCTTATGGTGACAAATGAATGTTCTTGCATTCCAGCTGATTGTGACTTAGAAGGAGAGGGAAGAAAAAAGGGGTCACATGTCACAAGACGACCCGAACTGCTGGGAGCTGGCTGACAGTACTTCTGTCTAGGAACTACCTTAGGCGAAGCTTCTCGTCAGGAAAAATTTTAAATGGCTCTTTTGTTAAACTTCAAAGCATGACAGTTTCTTCTAAGTAGACTATAAAGCCGTCAATAGGGATCTAAATATACGACCTGTAAACTAAAGTCCAGGTGACTCCAGACTTTTAGCAGCATTTCTAAAAGAATCGTTTAAAGTGACAATAAGTGTCGTAAACGCAGAACAGGAGGAGGCACGTTTCTTTGTAATTGAAAGTTCTTTTAAGTAAGATAACAGTAAGTCAAGTCTGAAGGTGAAGTGATAGCTTAGAAAATTAGGGAACTTGCTTAAAGTTTATTAGTCTTGATTCCATGCTTTTCAGAGATATTAAATCAAAGCAATACTAGGTTTGACAGGATTCAAATGCAAAATAAATTTTTTATTTCACAGACTGAGGGAGAAATGAGATCAATTTTTGATAAACAGTGCATAAGCATTTTAATGAGCATCGTAGCCATTGTTACTAATGCTTACTTATTTGACTATAGCCACATATGCACATACAGTAATGTGCAAATCATTAGAATAGTCATTTGTTCCAATTCTTGTAATTATTTTTACTGTGGCTTCCTTGGATTGCACATTTGAAGGCCTGTCTCATTTCTGCGCCTTCGTTTTAATAATAGAATTTATAAAGGCGGGAAAAATCTGTGAAATTTTATTTGGCTTCATTTATACCTAAATTGCACGATTTTACAATCTTTGAAAGCAAAAAGATATATTCATGATCTTTGCTCGACTGTTTGCATATTTTATTAAGGTTAAATAGATTTAAGATTTAACACTTTTGTTTCCTTACGTTTTAGTGAAAAATAAGAGATGCCTCCCTCTCTCAGCTGTGGAATATGAGCTAGATGAAAATGTGAATATCTACCTGTTTATCTATTTGATTGTCCCTTTTAATCTGTCTCTCTCTCTCTCTATATATATATATAAGTGTAGACAGAGAGAGAGATAAATAAAGAAAAATTGTGTATGCAGGTTTTTGTCAATGTCAATACGGATAAGAGTTGCTTAATGGTAAGAGCACGTGTACCTTACAAATAAACTTTAATTATAAGATTATAATTTTATTTGTAAGCAAAACAGGTCTATAATCTTAAGCAAATATTACCCTTCATTGACCAATAACAATAACCTACGTTTGCAGTTTCTATATCTATCATTTTATCCCTAGATTACTGCAGCTTTTACCGCAACTAGAGAATTCACTAGTTCATTTAATAATGGTTTATTCTTACCGTGTTTCATATGTATATTCTATTTTTTTTAAAAAAACATACCAAAAATGTTTGAAGTTATTCAAACGATCGAAGGAATTGTTGAGAAGAGAAGTAGAAGAAAAGGTTTAAGGCGATGGTGAACAGAACACTGCGAGAGGTATCTAATGCACACCGAACGTGCTCTTTGGACAGTAGCAGCTTTTAAGCAAGTAAAAGAAAAGGTCGACCATTAAAACTCACTAATGATGATTTCGTTTTTATTTATTTATTTTTTTCAGTAAATGATTTCAGAGATGAAAAAGGGATTGGAGGAGGAGAAAGAAGCTTTCCGAAATTAATGCAAGACGTCAGTAGATCTCTTCCTTAGAATAATAATAATAAAAAAATATGTGTAAAATAAATGGATTGTTTCAAGAAAAAATTCTTTTGAATATTTAACGGCAGGAAGCCATTATATAAGCCGAACGTAATAAAACGTTGAGAGTTTGCTACAAAATAGGGGACCTGGACAATTAAAAAACAGATGAAAGCATTGTAATAAACATATCTGAAACTTTTGATAGCAGAAAGCGGCAATATGCTGGGCGAAAAGCAAGTCAGAGGCAAACAGCTAAATGCTCTGTGAATATTATTTGTGGAAAGAGGGATCACAAATCTTGCGCTAATAATGGCAGATTCCAGAATTTAATGCGAACAAATGCCTATAGGATACTTTAAGTCAACAGCTTGGTAGATTCAAAATTATGTGGAAAACTATATTTTGGGAGCAAATATAAGAATTTTGGGGAGAAACTTTAGCAGGTTGATAATGTCAAAGACACAACACCAGAGAGAGTAAAAGCTGTGATGAAGAGGAAAGTAAAACTATATTTTGATTTCATACAAAATATTGCTTTTTAACTCTTCTGAAATAGTTTAAGATAAATAACGCTCTTGTTGCTTAAACGAAAAGAATACATGTACTCTTATATATGATCGTGTACATTATTTTTTATTTATATATATATTTTTTAATAATCCTAAGATATGAAAAAAATATTACTTTCGCTTAGTGCTGTAAATTATCATGTATAGTAATTAGTAAAATAAGAGTAGTCTAATCGACACACCGTAAAAATATGCAATACGATAAGGATTTAATAAAATGAATGATTTGACCTAACTACAACAGAAAACAAAATTACGGGCTGTGCTCCAACTACTGACAAAAACAAAACTACTGGCTTGTAAGTATTATTTGCTAGAACACTTAAAATTTTCTAAAATCATTTTTTACCTCAAGGGGTATGATAGTATAAAACTGATTATGATTAAAAATTATTGAATAAAAAGAGAAGGAATATAAAAAGAAGGAATGTGAAACATAAAAAAAAAAAGGACGAAATTTTCGTCATCTTGGATTGCAGAGATTATTATCTAGGAACTTTGCTTTCATTTGCATGCACTGATAACTTCAATTTAATACACCTAAAGCACGGGATAGGCGGGGAAAAAAAAAAAGTATGGCGCGTCGCAGCTGACATGCTATCGATCATAAGTTGTCAAAAGCTCCCACTGCTGAGCTGCACTTTTCTGGGTATAAAATCTGTGTTCACAGAATGCGTGAACAACCGGACTTTCTCAGCATTATTTTCCGAATCTAAGCAAGTATCTAAGGCACTTCTCTTCTCGACAATTTTGATTATTTATGATTTCCTGTCAAAATGCAAATCTGGCTGAGATCTTTGAAAACTCACTAATTGCCGCGGAGTCTGCCCAAAATAGTGCTTCAAAATCTCTTTCCCTCCGCCTCTGATGACGGACGGAAATGACGAGCAGCCTTTTGGTTGATTGATTTCGGGAATGTGTTGTTATCAGTTCGTCGTTCATAATTTACCCCTAATGAGGACGACGTTTTCCGGTCTCAAATCGTCCCCGCTTAAACCAGAGAGGGCTGGTACCTATATTTCAGGCTTTATTGCATACTAAGATTATTTCCTTTTAAATTTAATTCTGCAAAGAAAGTTAGAAATCAACACAAATTAACATTTCTTTGAACGGAAAAACAAAGTCTACTTTATTCCAGTGAACGAGATACATTACTATAAATTTTAACGTCTTGCAGAGTCATACTTTTACTACAGAAACGTTTTTCGAAATTTTCCTAAAATGTAAACTGTTAACCAGTACTGACTCTACTTTAATAAAAAAAGCATCTTTATATAAAGAACATCTGAGACATACTGTTAAAAAAAGAAAAGTTTAAAGCTGTAAGTAATCTGTCATGTCACCTTATTAAAGAGATCATGAAGCATTCTAGTTATTGATTTTTACATTGCTTATACCCTTGCGTATGTAAATCAACATGATGCCGGTGTAGAAAATAATTTAGCAGTCTTTTCCAAGATGAATTCAGTACAGTGTGTTTCATGCTTAAATTACATTAAAATATAAAAGGAATAATTTTATCTTTGAATCTTGAAGAAAAATTTTATTATGAAGATAATTTGTATTTCATAAAAAAGATAAAGGACAAATCTCTGCAATATACCTTCGATAATTAACTGTAGTTATTTTGTAGCTAAGTGCTATAACTATAGCAGTCATAAAGATCATCTTCTTTGTGAGGGGGATAAACAGTTCAAATTTTCGATTCTATTTTAACTAAGTCTGAAGAACTAGTTTCCATTTTGAAATTAAAATAATGTGGCAATATATCTAAAGTTTAAAAAAAAAAAAAAAAAAAAAAAAAAAAAAAAAAAAAAAAAAAACAGCTACTAAACTCAAAAAGATAAGAATTAAATTACTGAAAATAAAGTTTTTCATGAAAGTTTTTCTTTCCAACTTTTTTGGGGAAGGGAGGGGGTCATTAGAGTCACCACAAAGGAAGTTACTACAACCAATTAAAAAAATCGATATTTGATTGCGCTCAGAAAATAATAACACCAAGCTAACCTGAATTTAATAATTCGTTGCTTTTAAACCAGCCCCTTTCTCAGCTTCCGGTGTTGTGCAATTATAACG
Organism: Stegodyphus dumicola; assembly: GCF_044657685.1. Taxonomy (NCBI): domain Eukaryota; kingdom Metazoa; phylum Arthropoda; class Arachnida; order Araneae; family Eresidae; genus Stegodyphus; species Stegodyphus dumicola. The sequence goes on from NC_140780.1 coordinate 195,679,066, forward strand.
CGCTCTGCTCGTTTCATTGCCGCTTTTGAAAAGACATCGTCCGTTCAGTCCTCAGTCGCTAATATCCAACCTTTTGTCCCCAGGATAAAGAATTAAATTCAAAGTTGCAAGGAAAATATTCTATTCATTCAAAAGGTTATTTTCTAAAATTTTAATGAGCAATAAGCACAGAATTAGCAAGCCAGACTCACTTTACTGTGTTACGCATATCAGATTATTGGTAGGCGTTTTTAATATCGAAAACAAACTGCTGAGCTCTTTAGATTTAATAAATCTAACATCAAACATTCTTTTAGGTAAATAATTATCTTACAGTAATGCAATGGCTGGATTACTTTATAATTTTTTACTCCCCTTTATTTTCATAATTTAATTGAAAACGATGTCGATAAAGCAATAAAATAAGGTTATTATTTCCTAAAGTACAGAGGGTTTGCATTGCAAGGTTTGTATTAAGTAACAGAAGAAAGACGAAACTGAAAAGCAAGAGACGTTTAAATCTGTAACAAATTCCATTCAATTTAAAACAAAAACAAGCAAATTAATAAATACATTTGATCCAATTGCGTGCTTTTTACGAACACACTTATCTATTCTTTACAAACCATTCATTTAGAAAATCAAAAGTGTAAGGTATTCGTAAAAGTTCCTTTATATCCCATGCACTGTATCTAGTATAACACAAAATTTGACATACAAAACCTTAAACTTTAGTAAATTCTAGTTTTAAATTTAGTTTCTTTAAATTTTAGTTAAATTGTTCTAAGTTAAATATCGTTTCATAACCAAAGGTTACTAGTAAATTACTTAAAACAAGTCAAATTCGGATTATTTAGTGAAGAATACTAAACTTACTTTTGAATAGCAGTAACTTGCAGCAAAACACAACAAAATAATATTTAGAATGCTATATAAATAGGAGTAAAATACAATGTTGTTTAGCGAAGAATATAAATTTAAAATTACTACACTTTGCTCATTCACAAATTTCCAGTTCGACCATTAAATAAAGCCATAGGTTCAATGCCTAGAAAGGTCAATAAATATCGTTTAGGACGCTTAAGATGTTTATTTTAAGTCTCAAATATTTTCCTATTTCGAGTATGTTAAATTTTCTATCATAAAATCTCGCATGAGTCTTCCAGAAAACTTTTGCTTTCTTTGAAAAATCGAATTAATTTTCTTTATTTTTCAAAGAAATTCTTATTGAATGCATTAAATACACTGTTATCAAAACCTCTTGACCGTATATTACTTACTATTACCATAACAGTTAGGAAGATCCTTGGGGTGAATTATCATTAAAGGTGGCGGAAAAGGTTGCTCAGTTGCGGTCCATTTTTTCATCTGTCTTTTACAGTTTGTAAAGATGAGACATGAAAAGATGACTGTTTAGTACAGAAACAAAGAAGACGAATAATGCATCTTTCCTATCGCCTATCCTTCCATATAGTGGATGATTAGATGACTTTTTTTAACAAAACTAGAAGGATTTTATTTCAAAATTAATTAGGGAATGTATCTGAATTAATGAATAAAAGTTTTAGTTAAAGAAAGATTTGAAGACAAACATGTTAAAAAAATATATTAGAAAATGCTGATTTTTTATCTGCATATTTGAATAAAAGTTAATAAACTGAAGTCTGAAGATATTTAGTTGGAATTAAAGGAATTAAGTTTTAAATTAGTAATTTAATTCAAAACAAAACTTTACCTGAATTGCTTAAATTCAAATTAAAAATAAAAGTAAATGGATTGATTTTTTTTTTAGAAAGATTAGTGAAGTTATGAACTTAGTATTATTGTATTAGTAAGCTGCTATATGAATAATTATAATTTTGAAAAAAAAAAAAAAAAAAAAAAAAAAGAAATTCCCATTTAAAGATTTTTTTTTTTTTTTTCAGTTCCTTGGAAAATTTCCTAAGCATGTTCTTTTGTTATACTTTGCCAAGACCTATTTGGATTTGCAGTTGTGACCAGCAATAGTTTTTATACTGTGTTTATCTGTTTTTGCTATTCACCGTAACAAAAAGAGATAAATTTTAAAACATCAAGAAGTATTAAAGGATTTTTTTCGTGCTCATTTTTAAGGCATATTTAAATGCTCTAGCTGAATTAAATAATTTATGATCATTGTACAAGAAAGGTTTTAAATTATCTTGAGTTTCTGGTAGTTATTACTCAATAACAGTAAGACTACTTCAGGAATTGATCAATATGATGTATGAATTAATGAATAAATAGAATTACTTCAAATGAATTTAAAATGAGATAAAACTAATTCTAAATATTTGAAGCAGACTTAATGTAAATGTAAAATTATATTATATCTAAGAGAAAATTATTTGGAGTGATAAATTAGTATAAGAAGGAATTTTCAAATATTATTCTCTGATAGCAAGTGCTGGATTTCATAATTTTCCATCAGTTACTGGTAACCATGAGAAACATTGAAGGTTGTAAGTTTACAGTGTATATTCACATTAAACTCTATAGTACATTTTTTACATATCTGTTTAAATTTCCAGTTATTATTTTCCTAGGGACAAGATATGAATTCGTAACAATATTTAACCTTATTAACAAATTAAGTAAATTCACTTACCTTTGATACCGAACGCAATCAGGTTCTTAAAATAGTTGTTTTTTTATTTTTTTGGTTACTATACTTGTACTTACTTTGTTTTTCAGTTATGCCAGAAGAACAAGAGCATATTTGTCTGTAATTATGATTTTCATTTGTAATAAGAATGCATTTCAGAAAGGAGAAAATATTAACACAAATTTACAAAAATTTAATTTACTTTACAGAAATTTCGTAATAAGATTTCTGATTAGAATTTATGTTAAAATTAAACGTATAAATCATGCAAACACATGCATGCGTATTTCGAATCGAGCACTGATGTAACAAATTAATGCCAATGTGTATCTTTCTATATAAAGTGACAGAGACTTTTTGTCTCCATTAATTCCAAAACTTTTTCGCAATTTTCAAAAACTAATATCAGTAGAAAGATAAACAGAAAGTGTTCAAATAAAAAAAAAAAATAAATAAATAAAAAATACGAAACATCTATGTACACATAGCAACACGCATTATGGATTTCTTCTTAAATAGTTATTAAGATGGCTTTTATATATGCAACATTTTAAAACATTTTGCAAGTATCCTTCTAAAATTATAATTTATAAAGATTACTTTAAAAAAATTGCTATTAAAATTTATTAGAAAATCAAGAACTTCATGCTTGAGCATCGTATACAATAAAAAGTACTTAATGTATGTATTTATTAGCAAATCAAATGTGTAAAATTTTATAAAATGAAAGTTGTTTGTGTATTCTTGGGTTTCTTAAAAAGTGAAAGCTTGAAAAGAAACGTTTAAAAAATTCTTTAATCAATTTAGTATATTAAAATATGCTATAACTGCGTGGGAAATGTGCCAAGAAAATCTCACATGTAAATCTGAGTTTTCAAAAATATGATGAGATTAATAGAATCAGAATTTTATGCATACAAAATTATACAGCATAGCTTAACATAAAAGTAATTCATATTTAGAATAAAATGCTTAAATCTGATTTATAATTCTCTTTTGAAAAAGCACTGATAGCATTTTTAACTTGGATTTAGAACTTTTTCAACATATGCTAATAAATAATAGAGCTCCCAAAATATCAAAGTTTCCATTTATCAGCGTTTTTTAATTTTTTGGCCTTCAGTGCTCCAAATTCTGCTAGAAGGATGTAAATTTACGTATGACTGTATGCATTAATTTTTAGGTAATAATAAAATAATAAAAGATGACTTGAGTGACATGCATTTCAGAGCAATCGTCGTGAAATCATAGCATTCTGAATTAAGTTTTGCGATATTTGACTTAAACGCTGAGTCTAAATAGTTATAATTTTTATGTACACTTTAAAGATCTAGCAGGTATTATAACAATCTCTTTAAATGTTTCAAGACCAATATGTAAAAGATTGAGATTCGAAATAAGAAAATGCTGTGAAAAATCTATAAATACAAGCTTGATGTCAAGGAATTTAAAGTGAGATAGAATCTATTTCTTTTTCTGTCTTGTATATCTTCTTTAATATTGTACTCTACACAAGAATAATTCATTGGTTTGTAAAATCGGCAAACTTACATTTAGGATTTAGTTCATGTTAAGATGGACAAATGCTTTTGAAGGATAAATGGAACTCAGACTACAAGAATGGATGAATGATATATTGCGCACTTTAATGAAACTGATCTCCCTTGTGTTCATGAAAGGTAAGATTAAAGCGGAACATTTATAACTGTGTCTTTAACTACTAATGAAGTGCATAGGATCTGAACTGAAAAATAATATTTCTCCGACAGAATAGAAGAATTAATATAAAAGCAAATTTCAAGCTGCATTCAGAATTTTGACAGAATCAAAGAAAGTGAAAGAATTATAAAGAATAAAATGTGAGATAGGAAGGGAAAATAAGAGAAAGAGAAACTTTCCAGTATTACACTGTTTTTCAAATTATAGTGGAGATGAAGAATGATAGCTCTTTAAATTATGCGCCTGATTTTACAATTTAAAACTATAAAATAACATTTAACGAAAATCCATTGTCTCAATCGTTTTGCCAGACGAAACGTGTTTGCATGTTCTTAGTCAATCAACTTGGTTGAAGGTTTCAAGCACTTTTCCCTTGATAAGTTCTGTTTGAAGTTTTGAACAGAGAAGATTACCAATAATAATTTTTGTGCACGTTTTTCGATTTTTTCTGTAGATTGGATTGACTTTTAAAATATTTTAAAATTTGCTTTGTCATTCATTTTACATAGTGTTTTAGGAATTTGATAGGATACTACATGTCTTTTTAACGACTTTTACTAGGTTTCAAACTTCCTTTCTTATTTATATTCAATTTTAAAAATCAGCAGCTAAAAGCATTATTTTTGACTAACTAGGTCATTCGATTTTTAATTCCTTTTACTTCTTTTTACTGCAAATATATATATATATAGTTTTTATTACTTGGCTAGCTGAAGAAATGTACTAAATAGACACGTTCATTAGGTAAGTGCTATTTTAAGGTTTTGGATGAAGATCAGGAATAAAGTAAAATATGTGTTTAACATTTTTCACAAGGGTGAGTACATAACTTTAATTTGATGCCAATCCGAAGTGTCTATGATTAAGTTATAGCTTCAGTTTAATTAATTTCAGAATAACAGGACAATATGACCATCATATGTAAATGCTTAAATTACGTGTGGCAGTGAAGAAATATCATGAGGAAATGCCCAAGCGAAGTATTAGTATATTATAAATGAACTATCGAACTGGAAATTTCTTCCTACACCTATTCAGAAAAATATTGCAAATTTTCATTGGTAAACTACTTAACTCTTCGGAATGAATTATAGGCAACAGAAGTGTCTGCAAAAGTTGTTTTTATGCCCGCAGAATTTTCTTAAAAATGCTTGTATCTGGTTAAAAGGTGTTTGACTTGCAATGCACGAATTTTGTGAGCAATGTACTACATGGTTATTCATAAATAATAATTTTCCGCAACTAATCGGATTTTTCTTACGATTTTTATTTCCTAAGGAAAGAACAGAATACATTTATAGTAACTGTGAAAGGTAACGTATGTTGTTATAAATAATAATTTCTTTGTTAAAAATTGCAAATTATATTTCTAGGAACAGAAGCAGTCAATCCAATTCAAACAGGGAAACTAACCAATAAAATCAGAACTGCAACTCGCGAACTTCTTAAGGAACGGCTTTACAGTGATTGCTAAAATTTATTTAGAAACGGGTAGCACTGTCTTTGATCGAAAAGTGTGGGAGAAATTTTGAAATTATTTATTTTTTCTTTGTTCAGTGGAAGCACTTTCAGTATACGCAAAAGCGTATGGTTTGCATGGTGCATTTTCAGTTACACCTTTTTGCATCGGAATTTTAGCAGTGTATTTACGCATTATTATTTTATCTATTTATTTAGGGCTGATGGAAACTCTAAATGTATGTCAAAAGTCAGAAAACAAGGTTTTGTGACAAAGAAAATGTCAAAAAGAAGTATTGAAAAATTAACAACTAATGGTTAAAATAGATCCCAAAGTTATAATAATCTGCAGAAGATTCCAGTTTCGCTGATGCACCAGAAATAAAAACATAAAATTTAAAGTTTAGTAATAACAGGACTTTTAAAGCTGCTTTAATTTTGTAGTATTTGATGTCAAATTGTAGTGACATGTTGATGTTACCTTTTAAAAAAATGATTGAGAAAAAAATAACTGAACCGAAACCACGCCAATATAAAATTTATTATTTAAACACTAGAAATGTTTTGAAGTGATTTGAGGGTGCAAGCCAGAAAAATCAAATGATTTTCCATTAAAAGCCAAGTCAGCAATGTTAGAAATGCTACTAATAATATACTTTAAAACGAACAGAAAAGTAATGGTTATTGTATGCTTGCATTTATAATGATTTAAAAAAATGAATAAAACTTTTTTTTTTTTTTTAATTTTGAGTAATTTTATTTTGTTGCAAAAGTTTGTAGGGATTCATATTTATTTTAAGTAGCTAATTTTCTTAAATCTTGAGTTCTTTCCTATAAGCCTTCATTCCCCTACTTGTCAATGCAAGAATATTTAAATTTGGTAGCGCGCGTGAAGAAAAAAATTTAAATACCGAGTTTTAGAAGCAAGTTAGAGAGTTAGGCTATTGCCGTCACCTCTGTAGCGTGAGCTTCTATTTCCGCAGTTATTGTCGGTTTGCCTGGCATAACAGCATTTACTTTGCTGAAACTAGTTTCGAGACCCGGTTCTGAGCCCTGTAACGTAATTTCTATTACTTGTTAAGATCTTCGACTTTTTATTTTAGATCTTGCGATTTGAGTTACTGCCCGAGTGAGGCGTAGCGTGTTAACGTCAAGCCGACGCAGTGTGAATTTTAAAGAGTTTAATAAAGGTACTGTTAACCGTTCTCCTGTGTCATTCCTACAAGAACTTACTACACGTACAGTTGTCACTTAGAAGATAGGCAAGTGGTTCTCACAAGTTTTCCATTTTGATTATCTGAAACAAGAGTGTGGATTAGTTCATCTAAGTCTGTTAAGAATAATTCTATGGATTATGATCCTAAACGCATGAATGCACTGATCTGAATAATTTGGAAATGTGTCTGCACTAAACCATAACTGTATTAGAAGGCATTAAAAGCAATCTTTGATAATTTTGTTGCGTAGGTAATTATGCATACATTTTGATACGTTTAAGATAAACGATCTTAAAATATCAGCTGTTTAGAACAAATTTATTGTGTAAAATAATTGGGTGCATACAGTGTCGAAAAAAAAACCTTTGCGCCTCTGTTACAAAATCTACAAAAACATGTAGAAATATTTTTGAATTTAGGAAAAGCATTTGGTATGATATTTCTAAACACAAGACATTACAATAATCAGAGAAGCAGTTTTGTAATAAAGCATATAAATAATGGTATTGAGAATTTAAGCATGATATATTTTCAGCATTTGTGTATCTTGTTGTTGAATTTGTGCATTTGTCCGTGACCATGATATGATACGGAAATGTCAAAGTAGTGCACATGAAAAATGAAATCTCACCAAAATAAGTGCTTAAAGAGAAATCAATGGAGTGAGGTTATACAGTAGACATAAAGTTTATATCTGATTTTATGTCAAGGGAGCAAAAGTAAGAAACAATTATTACTGTCATACTCATTCTGTGGTCACAGAAAGAGTTCAAACACAAGAAAGCTCAGACATACACACATACTCACATTGCTTTTCTTACAGATATTCACTTTCATCCTTTCTTCCTAAGCAATACCTTCAAACTGAAGAAGCTGCAGAATATAAGCATATTTTAGAATGTCATTTATAACAGCTAATATCCAAGAACTAAAGATTTTTCATTAAAAATATTAAAAACATACATAATTCTCTACACCTCTTCCTTTTTGTGATTATCTGTTCTGTTCCCCTGAGTATTTTTAAATACTTAAATAAAAAATTAATATTTGATCCATATTTAAGGTAAAAAGTGTTACTTTCTTCTTTTTAGAAAATAAATAAAGTAGAGAGATAAAAAGAGAAATTTTAATAAATAATTTGCTTTTAGATCTTTAAATAACAATCCCCTGAATCTTTACGCCCTGACTCCAATAAAATGGAACCTAAACTTCTGTCTTCTCAAAACAGTTCTGGGTTTAAGCTCAGCTTATAGAAGCTTGAGCTGCAGTTTTCTTGATGTATCAAACATCATCACAATATCAAGATTTCTGAAATAAAAGAGAAAGGATCTGCGTTATAATAACATACAAAATTTTTCAAACCCCTTGTTCTTTGCTTTCTTCAATTTGTATTTAAACGCTGTAGATTATGTCCAGTTAAAATATCTCTGTATATTTGAAATTTGTCTGTTATCAATTAGTTTTACAGTTAAAAAATCACTATAATCAGGAAGAAAATCTGAGAAAAGTGAAAACTATGGAAACATGTATATAATAAAAGGTAAATTAAATTATAGGAAGAATTATGCAATTTAAAACTATATGTCAGTCATTTAATAAAATAGAAAAAAGTGAAAAAGTAGGTCAAAATTACTGATTAATATACTTTTTCATCAGGAATCTCATTCTAGAATCTAGAGAATTCGTCTTATTTGTAGTGTCATTATGTATAATCAAAATCAAATTCCAGTCATCAGAAAGTACTAGTACATTTTCCTTTATCCTAGGCTATTTTAAAATACAAATACAAGTTTCTTTTTTCCAGTTTTCAATTAAAATCTCAAATTCATTTTGATGATTCTAACTTTGCGAAGAATTTAATTTTAAAAAGAAAAACTCAAATTACTGTGACAGAATTTTAATTGCTTAATTAAAAGCAAATTTTCTTTCTTTTGTGAAAACTAAATATTCAATCTATAAAAATAAAATTTAATTTTGGATAGACTTCGAAAAATATCAATATCAACAACTGCATGTTATATATTGTTATAAAAAGTCACCTCAAAACTTACAAAGCATTCATACCCTTTTCCCTCGAAAAAATCACTCTGAAAAAGACACAAGTAAATAAATTAGTCAAGAATATGAGCAACTGTATGCACAAGAGGCAAATAAACTGACTATCATTTCGGAAAAGTACAACAATTGAGCACCGCACACATACACACATATTTGTTGACTACTCATATTTCAAAATTAACATTTCTTTCATCCTTTCTGCTCCTCCAAGGATGACATATGCAATCAGTTATAAACTTTATGGTGCATGTTATTTGTTTCACAGCGTGCTGCCATGTGTACATATTTTTGCTTGGAGCAAGCAAGAAAATAAATCACTCACCAAATATTCTCCATGCATCTAATTCTTTCTTTAGGTGATAGAAGAGAAATCATATACTTGCCAAATTTTCACAGATCCGATGCTCATCTTTGTTCTCCTGATGTATTTCTGGTGTAAGAGGCAAGAAATAGAAACATTAATCATAATAGTCAGAACTTATTTTATGTTGCAATTAGTATAGACATAATGGTAAAAATAAAATGAATGGGGAAGATTTGGGAGTAATGAAGTTCTGTGAAAGTAATATCATAATTTGAATGAACTGTTGCTTAGTATAACATAAACAGGGAGAGTGAGCGTGATGCTCAGACATTAATAAGTTCTGCACGATCTAAATGAACAAGGGAAAGAAAAAAACAAGAGGAAAAAAGTGAGGGGGGCACTTTAACTGAACGGAATAGACGTATCTTTCGGGAAGATCTTCAGAGAACGCCTATCATTAGAGATTTGGCGATCAATTCCCTACCCGCGGCAATAAATGTCGTACGGGTGGTTACCGTCTACCAGAGTGCGATAGGAAAATAAGTACGGAAATGTGCCTCTTTCATATGACGGACAACGGACCCGCCTTCTGTTTTGCCTTCAACAACTCACTGCAGAATATCTATTTACTTATATTCAGTTCGATACGGTTCTTTTTTTTTTTTTCTCTTTCCCCCCTCTCTTTTATTTCTGTGGGAAAATATCTATCCACCTATGTTCTGCTAGCACTTTTATTCTCAGAAACTAAAATTATTACTAGGAAACTTCTCGTCATTTTTAGGCATATGCATTTTGCTTTGATAACACTGCATCATTTTTCTCTAGATCTTACACAAATTCAGCAACTTATGATTTCTTATTTTATTACAACTATTTCCTTACGCAACACAGAAACATTTTTTTTTCATAACAAATGATTAATTTTTAATGACTTTTAAATACTTTCCTTTAACGTGTTTTTTGAATTTTAACTGTTTCAGTTTACAAATATTTTTTCTTTCATTTTAAATGTGGTATATGTATGCATTCGTAAGGACATAAAGCATACTGTATAACACTGTGTCTCTGCTGTTAAAAGTCAATACTTGTATCATAGTCACTGAACTGTTTCATCGAAGCAGTTCTTTAAAATTTTAGTATATCAAAGTAGACAAATAACAGCACTGATAAAAACTATCCCCCTATTGGTTAATAAGGGCATATCTACGGAAATTACGAAAAAAGAAAAAGGTGTAATTAAGTATAATAAATTTTGTATATAGACTGTTATCTGAGACAAAATTTTAGAAGTAGATATAATTCTTACTCAAAATCCTCAGAAAGCAATATTCAGCTCACAGTTGTGTTAAATTTTACTTAATTTTGAGATCTTTCAATTTAAGGGTATAATGACACTAAGTACTGATTATTACTGATCACTATATAGTATTGTGGTGATTCATATTTTTACATTTTACAATTTGCAAAGCTTTGATTACTATTACCATATCTTTGATTTAAAAAAGATTATGAATTACTGTTATTACATCAAAATGATAATTTTAGAAGTATATTCAGAGGTTTTTACATATTTTAATATCATAAAAGGTTTCGTATATAGATTTAACTTTTTTGATTTAGTGAGTGCTCAATATCGTATGTATCTGCGCCATTTAAAATTAGGCAAAAAAGCAGACAAAAACATACATAATAAAAATGTACAATCCACAATTAAAAAATCTAAAAGCATTCTTGAAATCCCGAATAAAAGAAAAGAGATGATAAGAAATTTAAGGTCAAAAGCTCAAAATTTTAACAAGAATGAATAGGTGTACCTATGGTTTTCTGCATTTTAATTCTTCGAATTACATTAAAATTTAATTAATTAAGAGGAGTTCAGGTGTATAACCATCAGCTGGAGGCGAGAGTTCTGCGTTTGATTCTATGAGTACCCTTTTGAGTTTTAATAAAAGTATTTTTATCTCACGAAAAAATATGTAACTTTAAAATCAATGAAAATATATTACCGTTCTAGTTCCCTTCATTATAAAACCTTTTACCATTTCATTTCTTTGATATATTTTCATTTTCTGTTTGAGCTGCTGCTTTAAACAAGTAAAAGATGTGGAATTATTATTATTATTTTTTATTTATGTTTCAGTATGCATTTGACTTAAGTATAAGTCTATCACGTAAATAAAAAAAGAAGGAAGTAAAATATTTGTAGAAAAATGTTTGTCTTCAACTTTTGCTGCAAGATTTATTGTTTAATATTACTGCCTCAAGCACTTTATACCATTTTTCTTTGAACATTTTGCGGCTAAATGAGCTTAGTAAATGCTTAAAAATGCGAACATTTTGCACGAGGAAAAAAAAAAAAAAAAAAAAAAAAAGTCACGAAATTTACGAAAAAGATATTCATCACTATATTATTGTACATTTGCACGAAATTTATGAAGAATATGCTTACCATTACATTATTATATATTTACACGAAATTTATGAAGAATGTGTTAATAATTATTAACTGAAGATTTCAGCTAATTTAATTTTAACATTGTAAATTATGTCTATGATTGTTAACTTAAGATTTCATTACTGAGTGAAGACTTCAATTAGTAATCATAGGCATAATTTACAACGATATGACACGCCATGCAAAAGCTTCCTTCTTTGATTTTATTGAGGCCTAACTAGAACTTTTAGTATTCGAGATAGAACATTTCTCTGATATAAAGAAAACTGTGGTAGTTTCATTTTGCTAAAAATTAAGATTTTTAATCCAGTGTATTCAATCAGTAAATATTAATGTATTTCCAATTTTTTGAAAAAAATTCAGTATTGATACAAAACAAAATTAGAAAACATCTAAGTATTTCAGTGGCTCCATTCTTGGATTTCGCACTGCTAGTTTAGAAATTAACGGATTCGCATACTGTGAGATAGCTTTCGTGCAAATATATTGACGTGCATATCTGGTAGGCATTAGCTATGAAAATTAATTGCTTTAGCACACCCGTTTTCCCTAAAATGAAAAATTTAAATAATGAAAATTGTATTTTTACGTAAAACACCATTGTTGCTGCAACTTTGCTTTTAATATCTTCACCGTTAACTACTAATTACCATTTAATACTTTTAATATTTCTTTGTATCAGCTACTCATATTTTAAATATCGAGATGAAAATTCCAGTTCCAGTTAATTGATTAAATTTATAATGAATATTTTATGAAATAAATTCAAAAATTAGAACCCTGGAAAGTAATTAGTTCTTTATTCAGAAAGGCTAAATAAAATGAAGTTATATTTCGGGGCAATTGCTGAAAATATTTTGAGAAAATTCTGTAATTTAAGAAACGAGTGGACAAAAAAAAAATTTAGAGGGTTTTTTTTAATCTTTTCAGTTCTTTGAATATGCACGTGTGTTCATGAACATGTGTACTTATTTTTTCAATGCCTGAACAAAAATGACTTTTAATTTTTATAATTATTTTTATTTAAAACTTATTTTTTAATTCTTTGAATATCATATATAATATTAACTTTTAAGAGTTCTTTCTCCTGGTAAGATATTTAAAGCATTCTGAAATGCAAATTCAAAAGAATAACGGAAATGAGAGAAGTTTTTTATTTTCCTTGTTTCTTTCATTCCACATTAATATGAACTTAGAAATAAACAATCTTCTGCACTTGTACGACGTATATTGTACTAAGAATTTTACTAACAAAGTTCTTCTATATATTTCACAAGATTTTCGATAGAAAATAAATTAAAAGGACTCAATGAAAGTTTCTTAGCATTTAATTTTGATTTACATATATATATTTTCTATGTGAGAATAATGTGATTCTAAAATTGCAAGCAATTTTTTAAATAATTCTTTACCACGATTTCCAGAAGTTGAATGACTTGACAATATTTCTGGCAATCATAATGATGAATTACTAAAATAATCAGGTTACAACATTTTCCCTCACAAGTTTTGCTTTACTAATATATATATATACATTCAAACATCATCTGCAAAATAAAAAAAGTATAAAAAATGGAAATAAACCTTTTTGGTTCAGAACATACCTCTTACTCTTGTTTCCACAATCTAGCCAACTTCTGTCTCTACTGTCGCCAGCAAACACAGCAAATAGTTTACAGGATTAATATAAAGGAATTTGATTAGATTATGCCTCTAAACATGACTGTACTTTTATCTGTGTCTATCAACGAAATAATTGTTCCAATGGCAAAAATGCAAACACAATTTGCAATTAGAAATTTGCTTCATATGTAGTGAAAAATAACTTGCACTAAATTTTCCATAAAAGCGCTATCAGACTGTACTTTTGACGTTTCATCTCTTAGAAGATGATTAAAATTGCTTTTCTGCCTTGATGACATTATAACAGAAATTGTTGCGAATACTGAAATTTAGGTGTAATTCTATAGGACTGCATGAAACTTACTTTCTCATTAACAAAGCATTTGTGTTTGTAGTACAAAAGAAAATTACTTTGTCCATGCCATATACTATTCAGGACAACAAAAACAGCTTTCATTATTATTATATTTTTACATAATCAATCACCTACGCTAATCTGAAGATAACTTTCTAAACTGAGCTTTTCCTTGAAATTCAGAGTAAGACTTCTTAAAATTCAGGTAAGATAACACAGTTCGAATTCACAACAAGTCTGATTTTTATTTTTTATTATGCTTTCGTTTCAGGTCTACTCCGACAACTGTTTATTACTAAAATTAATGAGTTATATATATATTTACATATATATATTTTTAGTGCAGCAATTAAACTTGAAAACAGGCAATGAAAATAGGGAATTTTTTCCTTATTATACATATATATTCTTTATTATATATATATATATATATATATATATATAAACGAAATAAGAAGAAATCAAAAGTACTTTCTCAATCGAAAGCCCAGTTTATAATAGGAAGAAAAAACACATTAGTGTCTGACCCATTTCTTTTTTTTAATTAAACAGAAAGCCGCATAAATCTTAATTCCATTTATAGCTTTCTTTAAGCTGAAAAAAAAAAAAATGTGACTAAATGTAAAATATTAACTGATTTTGAAGAACTTAGAAATTACCAATATATAACACACAGCATGTAGAAATACAAAAGCGCATTAGAATCAACCCAAAAAAACGCATTAGAATCAACCCCCCCCAAAAAAAACGCATTAAAATCTGTGCATTCAATACGCAAATTTTGCGCTTATTATTCAAATTAATTAATGCATATAATGGATAATGACTTAAAAACGTGACCTAACAATTAGAGGACTGTAACAATTACAAATAAATACATAAAAAATCAAATATTGCATTTAATATCACATTAAAAAAAATTCAAATAACACTCTGCACATTTTGATCAAGATGCTTTTCAGTACTTAAATGAACACACTTATTGCTTACTATCATATAAATCTAAAACATTATATCCAGATAAATTAAAATAAACATAGTTACTTTTCTTTGACACAAATTGGCATTGCAACACATAATGCATGAAATTGATATGCTTATGAAATTGATAAATTTTCTCAAAACTTTTCTAGCGCAAATTTTCGCTGTGCAAACAAGAGTAAAGAAGGTTTCCTTTTGAACTCACATAAAGAAAGTATTCGTTTGCATGTCATCTAAATTCTTTCACATACAAATGTAAAATATTATTTTTTATTCATCGCTCGTTCTCCTTCACCATTTGAAAATAATTGACTGAAATTTCTGCTAGTTACCTATCATGCTAAGACTTAATGAGTTATTATAACGAATAAAATTGTTGTGAAATATTACTCTAAGCAAGAAGAAAAAGAAACTATTCTAACTCAGAAGATATTGCAACTTTAGTTATAAAGTAAAAGAATATTAAAATAGAACATTACTCACACTTTGACACATTTTGTTGATAGCAACTCTAGTATAACCAAGTTGAATCACATTTAAGATATAAATTATGCCTAATAATAAATAAATATTATCCAAATCATTTATTTTCAATCCAGATGTACTGCAATGCGATTTATATTAATATGATTTCCTAAATTTATAGTTCATGCTAAAACTGAAATATTATCTGAAACATTTTACTGAGCCATGTCATAGTTTGATTTTTGGGATCGGATAGTAGCATTATGGGGACATCAAAATTAACCACATAAAAATCTCCATTAAAAATCTATTTTAGATGTTTTAAGAGACTGCTTGTTTTTTATGTAATTTTGTTTTACTTCTCAGAGCATGCTTCTTAGCGGCAACATGTACACGAAATACGTTTTCAATAAGCTAATACTCAAGAAGGCATCTTGTTAGGCCTAATAATTATGCGGCTGAGTTATATCAGACAAAATGCCAGTAATACGGGATAATTCCCCACTTGGTAAACAAAGCAACTAGATTTTTTTTTCAAATATAGCTTCACTACGTAATTTTTGATTCTATTAACCGGTAACGCTGAGAAAATGCATAATGTAATTTGAGACGGAGTTACCATGGCATATTCGCCAACTCATATCTACGTTAATATCACATTTTGAAGGTTAAGAAATCAAGCAAAGTTTAAATTAAGTATTTAAGTTGCTCAAAATATGTACTTACCCCTTTCTGGCACGCAGAAGTGGTTTGTAGAAGATTCATCGATTTCCCATTAATGTTATGCGGCAAATCCTGGCTACTGCAGTGTGCCGGCTTGATACTTCGACAAGGAGATAAAAAAAACAAACAGGATTTCTTTCTTGGATTCTTTATTGCTACTCCAAATCACACTTTTCCATGGAAATCCGGGAAGTAATACCAACACTATTCAAGAGCATGTAACGCGCTCATAAGGGCCTGTAGAGGAAATAAACAAACAAATACTCTCTATACTGAAAGCGATGCTTTTTTAGGGTTAAGCAAAAAAGCTGAGCGCCGTCAGCTTGGTTCGCCTCGCGATAACTGAACACTGGGATATATTAGCAGCGCAGCGATTGGTTCTGTTTGAGATGGAAGCCCGATTCTTTGTCTCCTCATGACTGTTTTTTTAAAAGCTTTATCGGAAATCTGTATATCTTTATTCTTACATCCCACTGCCACAACTCATAATTTCTTCACTTTGAAGGTTGTCACGTGATCTTGCGTGTACCAATCAGGCGGCATTTGAGAGCCGCGAGCCTTTTTAGTTTATTTTATTTTTTTGCCTGCCGATTCGGCTATTTTTTTAATAATCAGATAGGAGTCAGAGGCAAATCAAGGGATGTTAAGACTGTTCTAGCAGAACGGGAGAGAAATAGCTTCCGTTATTAGGTACCGAAACAGGGGAGTCGTCCGCCATTGCACCGAAGGTCGTTTATTGCAGTAGGATAACAATTTTAACGAGTGTCGCTGCTACAGAATGAAGGCTCAGTTTAGACTCTAGCGTCTCTCACAATCCGGCTCGACTCCCCGCTTTTTTTTAGACCCTCTCTTCAAACTATCATCGACTTCCTTCCCCCTCTTTAGGAGCGAGACAGGACTTCACGGTTGACCCACCCTTAGGACAGCCCCTATTTCCTTAACGACCGCCCCTAGCCTTGCAGGTCAGGCTGAAAGCCCCCTCCCCTTTCGTCTCCGCCATGTTAGCTGGGACGGCCGTATACTGGGAAGCCCGGCCCTTTTGACTGGTTTACCGGATACTCATGGAAAGATTTACATAAATTTACATGAGAAGAACCCACCCACTTTCTGCCTGACAGTTGATGAAATTCTTACTTTGTAAAACAGATATAGATGATAGTCATTACTCTGATGAATATTAGATACGAAGAGTTTCGATTGACGGAAATATAATGACGGTCTGAAGAAGAGGAAAATTAATTGCAGAAGAATGAATAAATCACTGCAATTGCAAAATACAACTGTGTAAATTAAAATGAGTATAATTTATGGTTCATTCGAAAAGATAATTTAAGTAATGCTTAGTTTAAGAATTGCTGTATATTTACAGACTCTTTAAAATGTATGTGATTTTACAACATATTATCATTTCACTTTTAACACACCAAATTTAAAGTTTAAGATAAATTTGTAATAATTAAAAATTTATAATAATTAAAAATTATAATCATAAAAAATAATTTTTGTCAGAAATTCTGTTCTGCCTTCAGAAATGATCATATTTATTTTATGATACAGTCTGTCTCTTTATTTGAATTTAATTAATATTATTGGGTTTGGTTTTTATGTCATAACTAACTATTGTCTTAGATTTTATGAAGAGAAGAGGCATTTTCCACCTTTCTTTTCATCCTAATAAGAGACATTAAAAAAAAAAATTTTTTTAATTCACGTATTTCATTTTAAATAATACCTTAAGTAGGCTTCAGAAAAAAATAACCCAGTATCGTATACTACGTTAGCTTAATTTATGCTTGCACAAGAAAGTGATTCTACACTTCATTCTTCACGTAGCAGCAATTAAGCATATTTAAAAATTGATATTAAAATAAAATAAATAATATTGTTTTAATTCTATCATTTTCATCGAATGTTATACATGCTAAAAAAAATCTGAAATTTTTTCTTAACTCTTCCCTTTTCACACTCTGTCTTTGGGGGGGGGGGGAGTGCTTTTGTCATAAGTAATTTTTTACAACAGAAAGAGTAAAACGTTTAATTTTATTCTTAAGATAATAATTTTAAGAATTACAATAATTTGTAAACAGTTTAAAATCAATGGAATATTAGTAAGAATAATAAAATATATTTCTAGCAATAAATGGAATAAATATGTCTTTACAATTTTTTTTTACATTTATAGTTTTAAAAATGGTATTGATCTTTAAAACTTTCGTTAATTTAACTACAACAAAGTTTCATTTTATACCTTTTGTTTTATCGCTTTTAAAAAATAAACCTTTTTCTCCATATCAGGAGTTCTTGTGCAGTTTCAGAATTGCTTGTTTCATTTCATAAGCATCTTATTCAGACCAGAATGCAACCGTTAACACTATGAACTCGTAAAGTCAATATTAATTAGTTACTTAAGATACTAATCTTAATTTAAAAAATTTAATTTCGTTTGCATTAACTAACTAAATACTCTTTGCACCTATTATAAATTACAGATTTTCAGCAGGAAGTTTCTATTAATTTCTTCTTTAAAAAGTCTGTGGCAAACACATCGAAGTAAGCTTTACATTACGTGCATTCACTTGAAAACTTTTATTAGAATTTAAAAAGCAAAGTGATTTAGCCTTACTGTACTAAAAGAAAATGATTAAAATGGAAAATAGAATGGAATAATAAAATGCTTACATTCAAATGATGAAGACTTTTCCAATTATTATAAATCAAGAAGAGCTTTTGCAATTATATTTTAATTTTATTTAATTTATTATGTTCGGCTTTCTCTTAAGGTGATCATACGCTAGTGCATGATGCAAAGAACTGTTTAACTTTGAACTTTAATTTCAACATAAAGCAATTGATTACTCTGAATGACGCGAGTGCAGATATATGCGAGAAAATAAGCGAAAGGAAATGGTGAAAGTAACGATCTGCTAGAAATGGCAACTGACTAAATTGTACTTACCTACATGCCGTACTTGGAATCGTTATTAGGAGTAGCTGGAACTTAACAGTAAGTTCTTCAAAAACTTTAATAGTTTAATTAAGAAATGAATTTTCTCTTCATATGGTTATTAAATAACAATTTTAAATGTTCAAAAGAGAAGCGCTTTAGCATCGTTTGCGCTCAATGAATGCAAGACCGTGCAGGACAGAGCCCAAGCCTCAGAGCAGTGATGAACTTCTTGAAGTAGTTTTAGAGATGTTCACTAGATGGCGCAAGGTGTGCTATACTCGAGTATAGCTGCAGAAATGTAAATCACGCGCAACTGGATTCGTATTTATAACTTGATAGAACATATTGAATCAGTTTTTCGTTTTTTACAGATCTGTTCTCTCACTTAAAATTCGTTACATTTCAACGTGACAAATAAACGTCTCTTTTAATATCACCTGATATCAATAAATTTAAAACGTGTGTTAATTTTAAAGCTTTCTTGTTCAAATCTCTGAACATTTAACCTACATTTTCGTCGAAGCTAAAATTATTGAAACTAATTTCAAAAATTAAGAAAGAAAAAAAAAAAAAAATACGTCTTTTTCTTTGCTCATGAATGCACACATGATTTAATGTATTGCACCTGGTACGCATAGTATGACATTATTTCTTAGAAAAGTTTATTATATATATAAAATAAAATATTAATCATCATCAAAAACACATTTACAGAGATATTAAGATTCATGGCATAAATGTAACAGTAAGGAAAAATTCATTACAAATGCATCAAAGAATTTTACTGTTTAGAAAGGTTTCATAAATTTTTAGGTTGCATTTTTTTTTAAAACCTTTTTAAAACGGATTAGTGAAATACTGTTCGTCAGTCAATATCCTTTTAATAATACAATATAAAATATTTTTTTTGTAAATTAAATTTTAAAATACAATTCTTTTCGCTCGTGCTAAATGAAACGTTTTCCCCCTTTCAATAAAATTTTTAAAATAAAAAAAATTAATATTTTTAAAATAATTTAGGAGCAGTATCGATAGTTTCTGCCAGCTCACTTGTTCAGTGTGACTTTATATAATCGGATATATATATACTAGTAATCGCACTTCACTTTGTTAAAACTATTAGTTGAGACAGAGAAACCTGGCAAAGATTATTTTTGGATGGGGAACTTCAAGATGAATAATTACATGAAGGCTGCTTGATGTATAAGAGGTATTTATTGTTTTATTATTTATTACTAAGCTTGAATGAGGATGGAACCCAGATATTTTCGGATAGTTTTTGAATAACATAATGTCGCAACACAACAGTTTCCCTTGAAAAGGATATCACAGAAAAATGTAACAAATTATACATACATTTAACTAAACATTCTACAGAGCATTCTTCCCGAAGGGACTGTTTTTACTTAATTCATAATCAACTTAGTTTTAAAACTTAAGGCCTTACTATGCTATTAAAGACTAAAGTAAAACAAACTGCAGGCTAACAATCTGTTCGAGGCACATTTCATCGAAAAGTACTTTTTAAAAATAATTTATGAAAATATGCATACTAAGTTGCAAGTTTCAAAATACATATAGATTTGCAAACAGTTTTAGTTATCCCTCTTCCCTCTTTTATAATTTTATATAAAGAAATCTGTGTAAATCTTCGCTAATTTCTTTCCTAATATATTCCCTGTATAGAGAACGTTCAAACGTGCAAAATCACTAATTTTTCGCACAAGCTGATTAATAATCTATAATCTTCACTAAAAATTTCCAAAATTCTTTTATAATAGTTGTAAAATTATTTTGACTTTCCTATTTGGACTTACAAACTATGTGCAAACCACCTACACAATCTTTAAAATAGTTTTATAATTGTAACCAAATATTTAAATATAAGGCATTAATTAATGTTTCTTAAAAGCGTAAAAACTAATCAAGTAGGATTAATGTGAAAACTATTGCAAATAAATTAAATAAATCCCATTTTGCAAACTTTTGCAGCTTATTCTAACAAAACTCGCTTGCAATTTCTAAGAAAATAATGAGCCAAATAATCAATCACTGTTCTACGGAATGTAAGAACCATACCATTGGTGGACCTTTGGCAATAAATCCCATTATCATAGGTCATAAATCCCATTATTATAGGTCATAATTTCCAGTTGCGCCTTTGAACATTAAAAACTGCTCCAAGTTTCCGAGACAAATGAATTGAAAACTTGTGACAAGTGAGGAAAATTAATTATCTTACAAAAAATCGGAGAAAGATAGATTAAACTATTAAGACATGAACTAACTACTGAACTATTTCATTATAATCATTAATTACTTACTTTATTTACATGAACTAACATGAAACAGTTTTGAAAATTAAAACCAAAGGATGTCTACACTTGAATCCATACTGCGAAGTAATGAAACTTAAATTTCGGTTCTGGATGCAACTGCAAAAATTTCCATGTGTTCTTAGATGCTACAATAAACTTTCATGACCTCATACCCATTAGTTTGAAAGCCGTGATTCAAATTTAATATTTTTTTTTAAATTTCTGTCATCAAAAATTTTAAAATGCGAAAGAAATATCCATTGATATTAATTATTTTTACATCTTAAATTTTTATTTAAATCTTTCGTGGGCTAATAAATAATTAAAGTATTTATTTTTAAAATTAGAGTCACTGATTTCACATAAATGCACCCCGTGAAATTAAAAGCTGAAAGATTTCACCAAAGGTTTCATTTTGCTGAAGAATTTAGCTGCAGCGCTTACAGTTAGAAGGATTATATTTCGAGCAGAATTGTGAGGGACAGTTTATTGATTTATTGCGAACAAAAATTTTATTTCATTATCCATATCTTATCTATTTTCTGTTATTTCTATCTGAATATGTACCGAAAGAATACTTTAGAACATTTGAATTCAGTTAACAGTTAGAAATTAATAAGAGTTAAAAATTATCAGTTGTATCTGAGATTTTTAGAATTTGCCTGAAACGCATCTTAAAATGTTAAATATAATTTCTATGTGCATTATAAAGTTAATATCCTTTAATAGTTTACCAGTTGAAATAAGTATATTTATATCAATTTTCTAAAATTCTTTCGTTTTAATATTATAACAATACATATTTAAAACTGAGTTTTTTAAATAAAAATATAGGCCATAAAACTAAATGTCTAGTCTATTTAAATCTATCTTTTAATATCTGATAAGAAACATTTCTTAGATTTTTAATTAGGCTTAGGAAACGATGAACTTTTGACTAGTTGTGTTTTTATTGATGATTGGTACGATAAGGAATAAAATTATTCATTCTACTTTTAAATGATAATTTGTATATTTTTAGCTGAAATACAAAGTTCAGATTTCAGTATCATAAAGATTAGAACATATTTTTATGAAAATTTATGTAAGTTACTGAAAATATTTTAAATTTTAGTGAAATTTAAGATTGTGGTTTGTAAAAGGTTTATGATGAAATACTGTTTTATAAAAGAGGCTGACAAAATATTCTTGAAAAAATGAACAAAGGCTGCTTTAGGAATAAAAAATGCAGCACTAATAGGCTTCTTTACATAAAAGTTTCAAATCTAATCAAACAAAAATGATCGTTGAGCAAGGGAACACATTTCAAAATTAATCCCTGAATTAAAACGTGTTCATAGAATCAAATCTGCTAAAATATGGTTATACTGGAACTGAGCTTACTGATAAATATAATAATGAAAAGTATAATACTATAGCAAATAGCTTTCACGAGGAACACTGAAGATTAAAAAGACTTTATTAAGACGAAGTTATTTAAAATAAATTTTATAATACTTTGTTGTCGGGTTTTTTTTTTTTTCATTGAATCACAGCTCATCTCAGAATCAACTCTGCACACGCATTTTAAAATTATGCTAAGATCTGAAGTAACTCCTCATTTTTCCAAGTGTAATGTGCAGTTTATTAACGTTTGCTGTAAGAAATAGATACTGATTATTTATTAGCCTGTATGCAACTTAACTGCTCAACTTTTGTTCAAACTCTATAGATAAATGCTCATTTTTTTTTATAAAACCTAATGCATTCCTAAATCCTAGTAGAAATTAATTATATTTAACTTAATCAATAAGAAGAAAGGGCATGTTAACATTTATTCACAATCCATTTCACGAATTGTATCTTTGGGTACAAAACGAGAGATCTAATTTTTTTTTTTAACACTGGAAAATGATATAAATAAATAGGAACATTATTTACGTATTTTCCTGCGAAAAGTTACTAACATTTATGAGCAGAAAATCTATTTTTTGTCCTCAAAATATTTTCACAACGAATATTTCCTCTTTATGAGTTACTTTTTCCGAAATGTAACTGGAGCTATATATCATTCACCCACTCGTTTGAGAAGTAACATTCCTGCATAGGCACAACAGTAAAACATCTTGTTTGATTTAATTAAGAGATAAAAAGAGTTATTAGGGGTACTTTGAATGCCTCTTTGTAACTTTCTTTCTTTTTTTTCTTTCTTAATATACAGGGTGTTTCATAGATAATGGGACAAACTTGGAGGGGTGGTGGAGCATACTAAAACATGCATTTTTTGGATAGGAATGTAGGGTCTAAAGTGACGGATTAAGGCAGGAACACAAAAAAACGACACGAGAGGAAAATGTACAAAATCAACGCAAAATGCTTCTTTTGCAGCAATACAGTATTCACAATAAATCTTCAAAAAAGGGAACACTAACAATAATAGGAACTACAGCTGTGATTGGCTGGCAATGCAGCGGTAGAGGACAGAAGTGAGCTGGATAAATCACGATCCGATGCATCAGAGGATCATTCGCAACTCTGATGTCGAGCGTGATGGGTGAGTTTACGCGCAGGGAAAAAGCTGACATGCATCTCATGTATGGTGCTGCTAATGGGAACGGCAGAGCAGCGCTACGGTTGTATCAGGAACGGTTTCCGAACAGGCATATGCCGAAGTACACAATGATCGAGAAGTTGCATCGGTCTCTGTGTGAAAACGGGTCATTTGAAGCCACCTTTGACACTAGGAGTGGAAAAAGAAGCGCACGACAAGCTCGCATTGAAGAATCCATCTTGAACATTGTGCATGAATCATCTCAGACAAGTACAAGAGCTATTGCACGTTGTCTGCAGCTGAGTAATTCCACCGTTTAGAGAGTATTGCATGAAAATAGTTTGCACCCATACCATTTGCAGAGAGTCCAAGCCTTGCAAGAGACAGATTACCCTCTTCGAGTTCATTTCTGTCATTGGTTCTTGCAGCAGTGTGCGGGCAGGCGGATTTCTCATCGGATGTGCTATTAACGGACGAGACAACTTTCTCACAGGACGGCATCTTCAATAGCCACAACATGCACGTGTGGGTAACTCATAATCCACACAGCACACGTCCACATGCATTACAAACTCGCTTCTCCGTGAATGTATGGGCGGGTATTGTTAACGACTACCTCATAGGGCCATACCTCTTACCTGCACCCTTACCTTATGTTATATTTTTTTGCAAGAGGTGCTACCGGATTTGCTGCAGGATGTTCCGGCTGTCATTCGTGATCGCATGCGGTTACAGCATGATCGTGCACCAGCCCATAACCACGTGCGGGTCCGCAATTACTTGGATGGAACATTTCCGGGACGATGGATTGGCCATGGTGGACCCGTTCGATGCCCCCCCCCCCGTTCACCAGATTTATCCAGCTTGGAATTTATTTTATGGGGCCATCTGAAAAGCATCATTTACGAGTCTCCCGTTGACTCACTGAAGGAGAGTCTCCCGTTGACTCACTGGAGGACCTCTGCACGACCATCCATTGTGGCTGCAAGCGTGCGCGAAATGACTGTCGTTTTTTAAAATGTTCGTCAGTCCTTTCTGCGACGTTACCAAGCATATATTACTGCTGGTGGTCGCAATTTTGAACATTTATTGTGAATACTGTATTGCTACAAAGAAGCACTTTGCGTTGATTTTGTACATAAACACATTTTCTTCTCGTGCCGTTTTTTTGCGTTCCTGCCTTAGCCCGTCACTTTAGACCCTACATTCCTATAAAAAATGCATGTTTTAGTACGCTTCACTACCCCTCCAAGTTTGTTCCATGATCTATGAAACACCCTGCAGACAACAAAATCATAACAGACCTCAGGTGAGAGATTCAAGTAATAAGCTATTACTGCAACATTCCATTTTAATTGTTAATTAGATAGATACTATCTTTTAATAACCAGGCTTTCTTCTCTCCAAAATCATCTTTCCTGTAGAGGAAATACGCAGATTTATTAAATTATGGTGTACTAAGCGGGTAGTGTCTGCTATAGTACAAGACTTTAGCAAGGGTGTCTAGAGGCGAAATGAATAGAACAATTGAGCTGTGATAATTTCTAGTAATTTTACATTCCTGCAAAATGGGTTAGTTGCATAGCTATTTCTCTACATTTCCTTTTACAGAACGTAAGAACGAATTCGTTACCTTTATAAAATGCTTCAGGTAATAATCTTTTCAAAGGCATATATTGGAGCTTTGCTGCTATGAATTACCAAACAACCTACCTTATTAAAAGAAGTATACAAAAATAAAGAAGATACAACACTTTCAAAGACTCAAAGCAGTTTAAAATTTATTTATTATTACCAAATATCAAAAGAAGTTTTGTTCATCATTATTTTCAAATTTCTCTCGATACATGAACACTGTTCTTTTAATGAAAGTCTAAGAAGATAGGAAGGCAAATTTCGTTGCGAAAAAACATCGTCCTGCAAAATATCGTGATATGTAAAAGCACAAATCATTGCATGATAATAACTTCGCAGGCATTTGTTTTCAGACTATGAAAATTTAAAAGCACATTTGCACAATTATTTATGAGGACAAGAAGAAAGAAGCACTGTTTTTAGCTTTATATTTTATACTTTTGTATTAACTATTACATTTTTACTGAAAAGTAAAGAAGGAGGCTTAAGCTTTCAAAATTTATAAATTATTGAAAATTAATGTAACGTATACCAGTTAAAAAATTAAACCTACGTTGCTAACTAATTAAAGTTACGATTTAATCAGCCCCTTTTATTAAGACTTATTAATAGTTTTTCATGGAACATATAGTGTAAAAAAGACCAGAAAGAGAAAAAGACGTAAATTTAAGCTTCTATTATCTACACCTCTGGCCATTAAAATTGTTATGTTATGAAGGCCGCGCACACCAAACGCCAAATTTGTTTAAAAAGTGTTGCGTGCTGGGATATGCAAATGGTTAGCATCCCAGCGCAAGCGTCCAAAGCAGGTGTGAGTAACACCATTTAAATTCTGCTTCACTGCTTGTTTCTCATTTGGAAATCGTATTTCAATGTTGATTGTTAGTGTAAAGGTCGAGTAAGAAGAAGAAAGTCCTACCAGTACGTGTCACAATTCAACCCCTGCAAGATCGTGGCCTATCAGGACTTACGGTTCAACGACACTGATGCTTATATTAGTCGGTATTCCGTGACTGCCAAGTGAACGTGGAATCGGGTCTGGGAGGCCAATACTAAAAGACATGCATTATCTCATTGGCCCTGGGCCACTAACGCTCGAGTGGACATGCACTTTGTCCTCTTGGCTTTGAGGGATCTGTACTCTCGGCCTTGCAGTTCTTTCAGGATCTCGGCTTTGTGAGATTCGTTGTCCTTTTGGCCTTGCAGGATCATACGTCAAGTCACGTATCCTATGTTAGGAACTTGGAGCACAAGGTCTCAGAGGAATCCCTGTTCTGAGCACAGCATCATTATAAACGTATCCGAGGGTGGAGGCACCGAGAAGAAAGAATGTTTCCAGGTTTCATTCGTCATCATCATACATGCCAAGTACCTAGCGTAAAGGAAAGGGGTGCTATCAGCTACACATTCCGGTCAATTCTTGTTTCGCAAAATTGTTAATGTGGACAGCAGCCGTTACATTTTTGACGTATAGCTGCGCTTTATCTTCGACGGCTGTAGGATGCCATCATTCAACAAGATAATTGCATGACAACAAATCACCCATACTATCTTGACCTTCCTTCATACAAAGCCTATACAAATGTTACCTGGCAAGTGCATTCTCGAGATCCCTTACTTAGTGAGAATACCTCATCATGGAATGCGAAGAGATCAGCAAACCACCACTCGCCAGTCATTACGATTAATGAACTGTGGCGTAGAGTTGAAGCTATATGGAATGAAATACCTGTATCTGTCTTCCAACCTCAGTTCAACTCAATGCCCAGCCGGATTACAGTCGTTATTGCTGCCATAGGTGACAGCTCTGTGCAATGAATTCTGCTTGTGCACACAAAACCACCTGCAAATTTAATCATATCTTGTACCAGTTATACTGTATATATACAATAAATAAGCTTTTATTATTTGCTTTCTTTCCTGGCGTAGCAATTTTAATGTCCAGCAGTTAACTATAGTTAATTTTGACTAATTTCCAGGATTTAAGTGCTTAAGTTTTCTGCTCACTCTATCAGTAAACATTTATTTATTAATTATTGCAAAAATATAAAATATAAAAGTAAAAACATTTTTTATTTCTTCTTGTATTCACAATCATTGTACGGAAATTCACATATATTTTTACAGTCAGAAAATGTATGCGTATATGCGATGAATTACAGGTGTCTTATTTTTTATCACTATACTTTCAGCGACGTTTTGAAACTCCGAAGGTTTTGCATCACTTTATTTTTAAACACGATTTTCAACCGCGAGACAACGTTTTCTCCTCGCGTTTTTTTCTTTGTGACGTTTTCGTTCGCTGGCTAATGTTTCCGTCGGACACGACAAAGAAAGAAGGTCCTTGACAACGATAGAATTGTAAGAATTGGAAATGTATTGAGTAAAAATTATCCAGCCAAAGCTTTTGAAGATGAAAGAAATCGACTGCTAAATGAGAACCCAATATAAACTGTTTGAGTTCGATGCAGAATTAGATGTTAATTATCCAATCATGTAATGTAAATTATCTAGTCAAGCATATTGAAGACGAAACAAATCAGTTGGTTAAAGATGAGCCAATAGAAGCTTCTTGAACCAAAACTATTTCAGTTTGATCCAGGATTAGATGGAAACAAGACGATATGCATAAAGGGAAAAACTACAGTTCTTAAAATGTGAAATGAAAGAAAAACATCCGTGGTTAATTCCTGGATGAATCAAGTGTGTATAACTCTTAATTATGGACACAATAATGTACTACATTCTGGAATAGCTGACACAATGGCTGAACTTGAAAACAAATTTTGGATTCTCAAGGACGACACAATGTTACATTTGCTTTGAGAAAATGTTCACTATGTAGAAGATATGAGGATCCTTCTAGAGTTCAAGTATTCGTCAATTTGTATCCAATGGAACTTTCAGTATATACTATATGCTGATATAACGGTACAATTAGACAACTGAATTTTAAATTTTCATTTAGAACATGTACCATTCTTGCTATATTATTAATTGCTTTTTGGTTAGTCAATTATTGTATTAATATATAGTTTTCATTATGTAGCATTCCTATTAATTGCAGAACTGATTATTAGTGTTAAGTACTTATTGTATAACTTTGATTAATTAGGTTTAAATGAACTTCATGGTGGGGAACTCTGGGCAGCTCGTGGGGGAGAACAGGATGTTAAGAACTGATAT
The DNA here is from genome assembly GCF_044657685.1 of Stegodyphus dumicola. Classification (NCBI taxonomy): domain Eukaryota; kingdom Metazoa; phylum Arthropoda; class Arachnida; order Araneae; family Eresidae; genus Stegodyphus; species Stegodyphus dumicola. The sequence goes on from NC_140780.1 coordinate 195,707,642, forward strand.
CGCCAGCAATTAGGTTGTGCTTCAGCCATTCTATGCTCTTGTTTGGAGAAATGCAGTCACGAAGGTGTTAAACCTCAGATTCTGAAGGTGTGAGCCTAATAACTCGTAAGCCTGAAGGCCTAAGCCTACTAACTCATATGGTTGAAAGCTGCATATTAGAAGTATAGATAAGTTATGTCTGTGTGTATGCCAAGAACATAACATCATGTATGTGAATTCCTCTTACCTCTGGAATTGCGAAATTAAAGAATGTCATTCGAAAGAAACTTCAGGATCATCCTTACAACACGGAGCAAAGTTTGACCTTTGCAAAATTTATGGACGAACTAGAAGTTTGGTAGCTTGAGCATTATGTCAAATATTGCAAAGTTTGCAACATTAATTTTTGGTTTTTTAGCAATTGAACTTTCTGCTACTGTAACCAACCTTAGAATAAGGTAAATGCAGTAATGGATAAAGTTTAAAGTCTGAACAGGTAATAAATAGTATTATAGGATATTTTACAGAATATTTAAAACTTATCACAGTAAAAATATCTGCAGAATTTTATGTAGGACTTGTTGGAAATTTTATTTCCCTCTACATCAGCTCAGTGCCGAAAACGAGAGGAAATAAACCATTATTTAAATTTCAGTAGAAGCCCAGCTATAGGTTGAAATATCCTGTTGTCTGTTATTCAAATTAAAATTATTCCAAGTGTTTTGGGAAGAAATGGTATTTACTGCTGCTTGTATACGTAACCAATGTTCTACTAAAAGCAGAACCAAAACGTCTGAAGATATCTGGTCCAGAGATAAATCTAATTCCGCACACCAGCAAAAACGCGTTAAGTTGGCAAACTCGCTATTTTTTGCAGGTCTAGAAACTGTAGAAAAAGCTTTTTCGAAAAAACTGGACAACAGATATGCAAGATGAATATAATTTCTTGATGAAAAACACAATACCCAGAATTCAGTCAACCTACCAGGAAATCAAAAGCCGTCGGTTGCAAATGGGTGTTTAGAATAAAGCTGATTAAGAATGGTGCTGTTGATCGGGACAAGGCCAGACTGGACGCCAAGGGTTGTTCTCAAAAGAATAGAATTCAGACTATATGGAAACGTTTTCGCTTGTGTTTCGCTGTAATTCTATAGAAACACCGTTCGAATTAGCTCTTGAGTATGATCTGAAGATATTTCAAATGGATGTTTAAATAGTCTGTTTGAATGCGGAGACTGACGAAGAGATTTTTATGTCAGAACCCACAACTATTTGCAACACCTGAATGCAAAGTCTCCAAGCATGATGGGGTCAATTTAAGGAATTAAACAAACAGGACCGGGTATGAAAGTTAAAACTGGGTGAAACCTTACGAAAACATTTTTAAAATTAACATCTGATAAATATTTATGTACAGAAAAAAAAAATAGATGAAGGTATCACTATTGCTATACATGTCAATGACTTGTTAATTCTATCTAAAAACGAATATTCAAGGACACGTACTAAAAACCTCTCGGAAAAAAATTTAGAAATGAGGGACTTAAGTTAAATAGTGCCTTGAACGACATGAAAATGGAAATTTAACATTTAGCCGGGTTTTTTTCAGTGTACAAAAGTTATATCAGATGATTTTAATATGTCAAAGCACACGAGAGCTAGCTGCCTAAGAAGGCGGATGCCTTCGCAGAGGACCTTTCTAAGGAAAACTGGTTCATGTCATTTTACACATGAGGGACACCACGAAAAATACCCTTGAAGCCAGCTTATTCGTCTAGTGTTCAGCGGTCTTAACCACTCCACCACTCTTCACTTTAATATATGACACTTTAATATATGACTCCACCACTTTAATATATGACAGATTTTTTGGCCACGTATTATACGCAAGAAAGCAGGCTTTCATCAACAGCGTTGAATTCTAGTGTTAAACTTTGCGGATCTTTAAACGTCACCAAAGAAGATGAAAAAGCAAACCAAAGCAACTATAAATACGTAATCTGCTCTTTGATTTATTTAGCAATATCTACAAGTAGTTATTAAATGATAGAATGAGGACACTTTCAAAGAAATTATAAAAAGTATTATTTCTAATCGGCAAGCATAAAATAAATATAACAACTGGGAAAATATATCTAAATTAACAATTTTTACCGACTTTAAGATTTCTCAACCATTCACAGCCTCGACTTTCAAATCAAGGAAATTTTTTTTCATATGTACAATAAGGACAAATTATTAAAAAAGTATAAAAGGAAGAGGACCGTTTTTCTAATAAAAACACTGAAGATCGAAAAAGGACTAATTAAGAATTTCTAATAAAATTATATATAAATTAATGAATGAAGATAAAAATGTGTATAAAATACATTAAAGATCAAATAAGGACAAATGATAAATTTTTGATAAAAACATGGAAATTGGCAGGCCAAAAACGCCCTCAATTAAAAAATAAGAATAAGAAAATCAGATTTTTGAGCAAATTTTAGCTAAGTACTTTAAAAACATTTCCTTAAAAATAATATTTACAGATTCTTCAGACAGGATTATGAAGGACCTTTCAAGTTAAGGAAGGAAATTCACTGCTCGACATTGAAAATGCAACACCAAGAAGGAGTGGTCAGAAAGTGATGAAATTTGGAAAAAAGACAGACAGCAAACAGCAATGAGTGATCTTTATTTCAAAATGGTAGCCCTTGCCGCGCTTGCAACTGCTTTGCAAGAGCAATGGCTCTCACTTCCCATGGAACTGATAGACCGCATAATTGAAAGCATCACACATCGCTGAATGTGCTGTATTGCTTCTAGAGGCAATTATATTCCATATTGAAGGTACTTTTACTATAGCAAACTGACATCTTCGATTTGTTCATTTCATACATGTGCTAATTTCTATACTACCATAATTGTCTGGTAATTTCTTTTTATGTTATTTGATACCTTACTATGTGTTGTATATTGTGGTTAAGTTTTACAAAATTCTACATGTAACTTTTTCAGTAATCGTGATTTTTGCGATTTTTCCTTAATTTATGATAACCAGTGTAGCAACCGCCTTCGCCAGGAATCGAAACACGGACTTCTGAAATACCGGCTTCAGTGTACAGAACCACTACACCACGAAGGCACGCTAGGAAAGCGGGAGAAATACTTTATATACTCCCTTTCTTAAAGGGCGACTAGGGTTGTAGGGGACCTAGTCGCCAAATCCTGGGTGTGGAGAATCATCATCCAAAAACCCTTTTAGTTCGGGCGCCACTGTAGAGACATAAGGATATTTTTCGGAAGCCAGAGTGATGAAAAATTAGCAACCGCCTTCGCCGGGAATTGAACCACGGACCTCTGAAATACCGGCTCAGTGTGCTGGATACTACACCACGAAGGCACGATAGGGAAGTGGGAGAAATACCTTATAAAGGTTTAGACTGATGGTTTCCGAATGTTCAGGTCACTTGTAAAAGAGCAGAAGAAGAATATACAATGGTTTGCATTTCCTTTGACTCCACAGACGCAATTGTCTCTATTAAAGAGGTTCCTTTAAGAATATAATTTGGATATGGGCGGTGACCGATGAGGTAATAAGTTAGGAAGGACTTGGAGCTTCTGACATCTGTGCCGCATTTTGGAAAGAACTGGTTGGAAGGAACTGGAGGAACCTCCCTTCTGGGGAAGAAAAGGTTGTGGTGTTATTCCACTCTTCTTGCCACTCGTGGCTTAGCTATTTATTTAGGATTTGTCGAAGATGCAGTTTAGGAAGCTCGATGTTGAGGAACTCCCCTTCTTGGGAAAGAGCTGCTTCTTTTGCTAGATTATCGACAGTGTCGTTGACAGTTATGGTCTGTTCGATATCAGTTATTGATGTTGTTCTGTATCAGTTATTGGGATCTCTTAGAGATTTGATTGAGATCATCTCTGAGATATCTAGAGATTTAATTAATTTCATGAGTCAGGTGAAAACGGTTGTCTGGATTTCGGATGGAAAGTATGGCTACATAGCTGAGTTAATGGATATTTTAGAGAAGTTGTTTATCGATTCAATGTTGATAGTAGCTTTTATTGCTGACAGTCCCGCTTGACGTATGCTACTGGAGTTGTTTGAAGTGCAGTTTCCATTTTATTTCAGACTCTAGATATTGTTGGATTGGAAAGAATACTGCACATCCACTTTTCCTTCGATTTTTTATTCGGCAGTGTAGGCTTCAACTCCATTGTTTCTTGGGTCGATATTGTTTTGGATTTTTATTTTTGTTTTGGAGATTGATCAGATGTGTTTTGTATAGAGGAGGGCGCTGTTCGTAATCGTCTGAATAATAGATGTTATGCTTGAAGCGGACTGAAGAGCATATAGCCTTATCGATTGCATAACGATGTAGTGGCATAATACCTGCCGAAACATTCAGGGCTGAGCTGGAGATGGTTCTAAACCCACGTGCGATATTTAGCATGAACTTTCGCTGTATGGATGTAAGCAATCTCTTTTTTTCTTTCTGTCATCAGTAGATCATTTGTAATCTACTTATATCCTACATCATTATTTTAATTAAATACTGGATGCAGGGCGTACTGTGGAATTGCACGATGTACCATAATAGGCAAACTCTAGACCTTTTGGAAAGCTTCAGTCTATGTAAATTCCTATAAAACTTGCAATTCCCTCCCTTTTTTTAAGAATTAGTATGGGAAGGCATTACCAGTTGACCTCTGGTACATCGCTGGTGTCCCTCATACTTTTACCTTTACCTTTACCTGTCATCAGTAGGTCCCATATCGCAGTTCCTTACGTGACGATGTTCGTGACGACCGTTTTGTACAGGATCTTGGTAATGTGAGGATTCATTCCCTAGTTAAATATTTGCATTCTGCAGAGGTGTTGTCCAATTTGGTGGGTGCGAATCCTTATATCCTGGATATATTCTATGAGGTGAATTTTTTGGTCGGGCTGTAGCTCAAGATATTTTAATGATTTGACTTTTCTAATTTTATTTGCTTCTATTTTTATTGAGAGTTCACTATTTCTTGACAGCTTTGCTGAAGAATATTTTGTGTTTGTCCGCTGACCGCGAAGACTGCATCCTTTGCAAACGCTGTAATTTGGTTGGCCATTTCTGGTTTGAACGTGATATTCCAAATATCTGCGTTCATGTAGACTCCTTGGGGACATCGACATCTTTGTGCTCTAGTAGTTATGGCACTATTGTGCAATATGACGCTACTACAGTCTTGGAGGGTATTTTCAACGATTTTGTAAAGTGGGTACGGAGAAACTGGAGGATAGCAGGCCACCATAACTAGGCAAAAGCATTTTGAAATCAAAACACAGGAGGGCCGAGCTCAGATTGCTTACTTTATAGATATTAACTTGGTTTAGGACTACTTGTATGGCATGAGTTGTGGATTTTTTATCTCTGGACCCAGACTGTTGGTCGCTAATATGACCTTCATTATGGAAGTGGTACTTCAGCCTTCCAACAACACAGCTTTTCAGAACTTTAACCAGAACAGAAAGCAGATTTATTGGGCGATAAGAATTCGGACTGTCGGTGATTTATTTTCTTTAAGAATAGGATGATTTGACCAGTTTTAAGACATTTTAGGAAGGTGTTGAATTCGAGGCTTTTGATGCAAAACTGTAAAATTGTTTCGGATTTGGTGAATGGTGGGTCGTTTTATGAGTCTGAAGAACGTTTGTTGTGATATGTAGTCTTCTGTTCTAACTCGTCTTCATCTTCGTTATTGTTTAGGAGGAACGCGTGTGGGATGGCATTCAGGATGCTGTGAGTGGCATCATCAGTGATGTTGTTGGAGTTACTGGTGCACGGGGAGGTGAAGCTGAGTAGGTTAAGCCGAAGCTTAGATGCTTAAGATGACCATGAAAGGATCGAAAGGGTCCGAAGCTTAAGATGACCATGAAAGGACAGAGATTTTAAAAAGTCTCAGATATTGAATCAAACGTTATGCGTATTTCTTGAACGATTGATTTCCCGGCCTATTATAAACAGTCTTCTATGAACTGAAGAAACGTTGGAAAAAGTGTATGGAATCCTTTGGCAATTATTTTGAGAGAAAAATATATTTGAAAGTTAATAATATTTTTCTTATTTACAAGAAACAGTCCGGTTACTTTACGGGAGCGCCTTGTATTACTAAACAGAACAGAAAACATAATAAAATATGTTTTTACAGTACTGTAAATCATTTTTATACATTGTATACTGTAATCATTACTTTTATACCTACGAAGCTTTTTAAAGTTTTTATTTTTTGCATTCTAATAAACAAAGCAAAAATGCACTTTATTTCAAAACAGTTTTATATTCAGAGGTAATTCTGACAAGACTAAGATCTATCAGTTTCTTTTTTCTTCCCTTCTTTCTTTTTTTTTCTTCTTTCCCCCCTTTATCTTTCTCTCCATTCCACCCTTTTTTTTTAAACACCGGAGATAAAATAAATAGCAGGACGAGTCGTAGTGCAAAATGCACTGAATGTCCTTCAATCCCAAAGAAGAATTAATTAGACTCACCGAGCTTTTATGAACTTTACCCCATCCTTTCTTCCTGAAGATCACTTTTGAGATCGCCATGCGTTTACGGGATTCGGTGACCTAGAAGGGACCCCGCATTAATAAATGCTTCTTGGAGTTGATCAAAATTTCGCAGAAAGGCAAGTACTAGATTTTCTTCTATCATTTATTAAGAAGCGGGAAAGATTCGACCATATAGAACGGAAGAAATGAAGTGTAGATTTTTTTTCTCTTTTCCGTTCACAGCTGGTAAATCTCACTTTCTGTAGTTTCGAAATCTTTTCATTCCACTAGAATGTCAGCTTGATGTCTATTGCAACTCAGGAGCTTAAGACAGAAATACATTCAGCATCATTCACTCTTCAGAAATATACTTTCTCTCTCCTAGATTTTAAGGAATTTTATAGGATTGCCCCGGAGATCTGAGATCTGCTGTTTACATATAATAGTTTCTATAAAGATTCTACATTTAATCTTGCTGGTAAACTATGTCTTTTAAAGCATTTTATTTTTTACTTCTGACCTATCAAGCTTTGTTCTCTTTCGACAACTAAACAATGTTATGCTATTGTATTTTCTAGCTTATTTGAAAATTTATATTAGCTATTTTGCTTGTTAATTTGCATCTTCTGTTTGTTTGCAAATTATTATTTGCTCTTTATTAGATCTTTTTAAACAATGCTTAGGCAGTTACGTTTGTAATTATTTTATATCTCCTGATCGTACACCACCAGCAGCTATAAGTTAATTAAGATTAAAGTTTTTCTTTAATTACTTTTATTTAAGATGTTTTTCTAAGTGTGCGTGCATACATTATTTTATAATTATTTAAGAAGTTACTAAGCACTTTGACCAAAACAAATAATATCAATAAGAACAGTCTAAAAGCTGCTTACTATTTAAAAAATTAAATAATTTGTTTAAACCTGCTTCTTTCATTCACAGATACTCAGTAGATATTTAAAAGGTTTAAAATAGAGAAGTATATGAGTGAAGAATAAAACAGTTTCAATTTTACTTTTAAAACAACCATCCCATTGCCGCTCAGACTGGAAAGAGGTTAGTGACTCTGACCTTAACGTACCGAAAGGCCCGGACTCGAATCCCGAACAAGGTATTGCTGTAAATTGTCTATCCCTTCATGAAAGGCAACAATGGTCCACCTGGTTAGGTGTCTCCTTAAAAAATGATCCCCGCTAACGACCTGAATAGTGGCCAGTTAGAGCGCTCCATTGGAGGGAACAAAATGAAACAATCATTCCATTTAATTAAGTGCAAAGCTCCGTAATTTGAATACTAGAAATTGTATTTCGAAGCCAATAATTCATTGCGCCATTCAATATTTTCAGGTGCAAGATAGTGTCTTCAACCACATTATTCGAATATTCAACCACAGATTAATTTCGATGGATTGAAAATATACTGGCCACTATGTACGCCCCATTTTAAAGCTCCTGATTTTTTTCTTTTGAGATTACCTAAAATTTAACTCAAGTGAATAAACTACGAATAATTCAGGACATGAACTATTACACAAAAAGAGAAATTAGAGTTTGACACACCAGTGTAGCGTAGCCTGGAAAGTGACTGCCTTTCTGAAGCTAAAAATGAAAACATTTGGTGGATGTTATACTCCAGTATAGAGGCAAAGTAATTTCTAAGAATAAAAATAAATAGCCTTTCTTTGTTCGTTTTAATTAAAAATTGTTTAAATTTTAAAACGAAAATTATATTTGCGCCATTCTCTCTAAGCAAATAGTTCTTTACTCTTCTATGAATAACAGACCACTGTATTCTGAATGGCCTCAAAACTCTGATAATTCACTTCAGCTTCAGCTTGAACTTCAGCAAATTAACGAAGCAAATAGCTTTGAAGACTCTCATTTGTATTATAAAAGTGTGGGATTTGAAAACTGCATGGCATCCAAAAACATTACTAGTGCTGAAAATCTATTGCATTCCGAAAATTGTAGCACTGCGAAGAGTGGGTAATACTTTACAAAAAAACTTGCTGATACACCCACAAGTATAAACTGACACTGCCCTTAAAATACGAGTTTGAAATATTGGCTCAATTTTCTATGATTACATGTTGCAGTGGCTTAGTTCGAATAAAAAGACCTAGTTCTATTCTAAAATGTTTGCTGTATACTATGTGAAAGATTTTAAGTTGCGTATGACTTGATTTACATTTCAAGACCTAGTTCTAGCAAATTTTTGGCTGATTGGTATTTCTTGTTTTTCTTGTTTCTTCTATTTGTATATTTGTAGTCATTTTGAACATTTTTAATTTGCTGTTTTTCTTATTAATCTGTGTTGTCATGTGGCAAGACTCGTTATATGTTTGTATTTTGTTTGTAGTTTTAGGTGTTTAATTTATATACTACGGGGTCTGGGGGTTTAAGCGTACATATGCAATTTTAACATTTAAAAATTTTTAAGCAATGTAGATTTTAAATTGTGTAGTAAGTGCAAGGTACCACAAGTTCCTTTTTAGGACTGCTAAGCTGGAGAAGGGCATCTCGTTGCTGTAAAATCATTTATTACCGTTTGTGGGCGAAGGGTGCTTAACGCCCTAAAGGCAAATTATATTTTTAAAGTTTTCCTCCGAAACACAAGCTAACTTTCAACCTTTTCTCCATTTTAACTCAATACCACCGTATTTTTAGAGTGGGCTCACCACTCTTTATCGAATTTTATCTTTCTGTGTGCTGGACTTGTAGAATCATTGTTTTTTTTAAGTAGGAGGCGTGATAAATGTGTAGTACCCACGCCGAGACTCGAACCCTGCACCTCTCGAATACGTGTCCAGTATGCAAAATACACCGCAAAGGCATGCGGAACGGAAGGAGAAAGTACTTTATAGACTTATGTGTTTGATTTGAGTGCTTTACTTTGAATGATAGCCAACTGGTAGATTAAAAATCCTGTTGGAATTCTATCTTGAGAACAGTTCTAGCCACTTTGCCATTTTTTAACTTGTATGTCTTATATGTAAAATCTATTTTGAACTTTGCCTAAAGTGTGAATATACTTTTACAAAAGCTGTGCTCAGTATTTTAAAAAGCTCTCCACCAATGGGATTTTCGTCACAGACATGACGAGGAATGATATTGTGCACTCCGGGGAAAGCCAAAGTAGTGACTCAATGAACAGGGCGAAGCTTTATGAATCGCAGGACTCGCAGACGAAAGTAGGTCATAATTTTCTTAGTCAGACAAACGGTTACAGTCGAAAACAACGCAAGGCAAAAACGTCGTGGTACAAGAAAACGTGGGAGAAAAGAAATCAAAGAGATAACATCGCAGTTCTAAAACATCGTGGTACAAAATATCGTCGTCGAAAATAAAGTAGTTCAAAAACTTCGCAGCTTAAAAATGACATTTTCGAAAATATCGCGGTAAAAAATAAAGGACCTACAAATCATCGCATGACGATAATATCGCCCACATGCGTTTTTCAGGTTTTAAAAGTTGTAAATGCATATTCGCATAAAGATATGGAAGCGCAAGAAATGCTAATGACACTTTAAGAATTAACGGAAACAAAACAAGATATAATTTTCACCAAAACAATACCAGATTAACAAACGTGAGAGAAAGGAACTTGTTAACTAACTAAGCAATTTTTGTAGAGGTAACATCATGCAGTTATTTATCTTCCTTTTTCTAATTTAGGCTGTATTTTTATGAAAAATTATAAGTAAATATAAGTAAAACTTTATAAAAAAATTAATTTTTTAATGACCTTTGTCAATTAACTATGTAAATTTAAAGTTCTGTTAAGTTGCATTAATATTCTACTCATTTTCAGTTCTTAATGCTTAAGATTCTTTCCTACTTTTTCAGCAAGAATTTATTAGTTCATTCAAAAATATGAAATATAAAAGTAAAAATATCCCTCTTTCCTTCTTGCGCTCTCAAAGCATTATGCGAAAATGGGTTTACATCTTTTAAAACCTGAAAAACGCATGTGCGATGTTATCGTCATGCGATGATTTGTAGGTACTGTATTTTGTATCACGATATTTTCAATGGCGATGTTTTTAAACTGCAAAGTTTTTGAACCGCTTTATTTTCGACAATGATATTCTGTACCCTGATGTTTTAGAATTGCCATGTTTTCTCTTTGCTTTCTTTTCTCCCACGATGTTTTGTACCACGACGTTTTCGCCTTGCGTTGTTTTCTATAGGACGCTTTCGTTAACGATGTTTTTGCTGCGATGTTTTCGGCGGACACCGGTTTCTCCAGATGAAATTCGGATCAAACCACGGAAGGCCTATGAGAATAAGAACGGGGACTTAAAACTGAAATTTTTTAAGTAGGTTACTTGGCTGTAGGAGAACACGTGAAGTAACGAATTGTTTAAAGGTGTTATTTGGTCCAGCGTAAGAGGTTTATTATGCCTAATATTACTGTATATAGTGTGTTCTTAGGGATTTAATAGACGATAGTTTATATGATTCTCTGAAATGCAAATCCAAATGCCGAAACGGCAATTGCGTGAGCTTTTTATTCGAAATTAAGAATAAAACGAAACTTGGTGTTTTATTTATAACAAATTAAATATTGTAGAGCATTTTTAACTGCATACAAAACGTACTTTCCTAATTTTAGCTAATTGGAGACAAACTTTTATTATTGATGTATTTTTAAAATGTAGTGATATTTTAGTGTCTATTTAAAACAGTATTTTTATTCTAGCTGTTATCTATGGAATCATGGCATGGGGTTCTAGGACAGGGTATCAGGGTCAATGTTCCTTCTTACCTTCTTCGGGAACATACAAGGACCTGACTCGGAACAGAGAGCTTACTAAAGCTATGTTCACTAATTGTGGTAAGTAGACAGGATACAGACGAAGGGTATACAAAACCCTTTATTTTTCTCTATATACAATAACTTCCGTACTTCGGAATACACTGACCCGCCATTTGGGGTCTAACGTAAAAGTATAAAAAAATAAAACTAAACTCTAATTTAACTTTAGAATAATAAACGTGGAAGATTGGCCTTATACTAACAGGAAGGCGTATGTAGTACAGATAACTGAGAACACTACAATACGTTTAAAAGTTATCAAGAGGATTAAAACCTCTGGCCTGGAAGGCAACAAGCAACTGCGTAACTTCTAAGGTAAGCGGCCTGCTTCGAACTCACTGCTTCCTCTCTCTCGCTTGGCAAAAGGCCACAACTTAAATACTTGGCGTTCGCCAGACAAACTTTGCAAAAAAACCTTAACGCTTATAATTCTGGCCGGAAGTAGAAAATAAGAAGTGATAGTAAAGATTTAAAATAAAATAAACGTTAGTAAAACTTAAGATCCTTACATACTTCCCGCCAGAGTTAATTAGTTTGAAACTGAGGTCTAAAACGACCTTGTTGAAAACTTTTAGCTCTAGAATCTAACGCGAGGCCAATCTTTTACAAACATACTTCGCTAGAAACTAGAAATTTAAAAGAAAGAATTTTTTTTTTTTTTTTTTTTTTTTTTTTTTTTTTTTTTTTTACAATAGCAGCTCCCAGGATATACAACAATTTTTTTTCATCTGTACTGCATCTAAACAGGAGCTTTTATTCAATTCTGGTTCCTTCCAGAGATCTGGAAGGAAAACTAGTTTAATGAAATGTTACACAATGAAATGGCAAGTAACATATACAATTATACTTCTCTTAACATTCTTATTTCATTCATGACTATTTTAATTATCTCTCCCCGTGCTCTCTGACATGTATTGTAACAGAACACCAAACACGAATGTGTTTCTGTCTACGTGTTCCACACTTCCTCCTACAATCAAAACACTAACGTGTTAAAATTCAGCATAACAAGACCTCTTAACACACCCTAATTTCAACTCTAAACCCTGAGGTACTATTCTGAAAGTGTCTAACTCTAAAGTGTAGCGTCAGAGAGCCTAACTACATCATTCAACCTTTAACACATATTCGCCATGCTTTAGTCTTTTTACAGTCACACGAATAAAAAAATTTTAACATTCACTTTTACCATATCACAGTATTTCTTAACATTTAAAATAACAGTTCACATTGTATATAAGAACATATCAACATGCCGTTAATTTTACACATTTGAAAACATACATTAGTAGTACATTGTTAACTTCTATTCTTTTCAAAGCAAGTGCCAATTCTTTCTACCTTGAAATACTACATTTCAAAAAGTCTTTCAGACTAAAACTTCTCTCTTGCTAGAATGTTTTAAATAAAATTTATACAATAACTTTTTTCAATATTTAAGTCTTTACACAACGCTATTATACATCAACTTTAGTTTTACGCGCGAGTAATTGAAAAACATAATATCAAAATCGGTAACAACTGATTTCTCGCCCTTTTGGCGATAAAGGTAGACCTCGCATGAGGTAAAACTTCTTGAAATCTGCCACTTGCAGTAAGAATGAAAGATTAACTTAAGTTTGCAAAGTAACATAAAATTTTACTTATCTTTGTGATATTCGGACATCCTTTTCTGGGCCCAGTCTTTAAAGGTATTGCAGATAGTTGTGTGATTTATCCTCCTTCTTGTACGGGCTCGCCCTTCAGTGCCCTCCTCTGGAAGCTTCCTTTTTTCACCAGTTCGGTCACCCTTGAATACCTTCTTTTTCTCCTCTGCTTGTGGTCTTGGCCGTTTGATGGCAGCTGGTCTTGGCGGAAACGGGAAACTTCTGTCGTGTTCTTGCTTGGACCTCGTTGTTGGCCGTTCAAATTTTCCTTGTAACTTTTCCTCCGCCGCTGATGGCCCTTCCGCAGTTCGGCTACATTTACTGCGGAGAGTCCTGTCGGATGAGTCGATCTTCCGTTTTAGAGCCGGGTTATAGTTGCCGTCATTTCTCCTGGTTCTCTTGACATACGTCGTCCTTCTCCCTTCTTCATTCTGGGGGTGTTCGTGAACTCTCTTTTCTGGACGGTGGAACGGCTTCTTTTTCTTGCTACCTTCAATTTTTCCGCGGGGCAATTTTCTTTTCACTTGCTCCTGCCTCTTATTGGCTTGCCCTTGTACTTGTCGTTTTTCCACCTCTGGAGCTTGTGCCTGCGGTGTCTGCCGTGCCGGATCCTGCAAAAGATCTGAAAATATTTGCATTTTATTACGATCGAAGTAGGGCTTGCTTTGATCAATGTTTGCAGAACAGGTTTCACCATTTCTGGCTTTTAACACTACTACAGCGTGAGGTATTTTTTCTATAACATATGGTCCTTCAAATCGTGGAAAAAATTTGGCAGTTTTATCTTCTGGTGCTGAAGAAAGTGAATGCTTAATTTTTAAAACTTCATCCCCTACTTTATAAGTTACTCCCCGTCGTTTGAAATCATAATAGAGCTTCTGTTTTCTTTGTGCTACTTCCGTATTCTTTTTTGCTTCTTTTATTAGTTTTTCTATATCACCCATTTTAAATTCTGGGGCTCTTTGTTGCACATAAAATAATTTATCTAACGGTGTTATAATCTTTCTGCCTAGAAATAACTCAGCAGGAGTTTTGCCCGTTGTATCATGTTTTGCGGTCCTAAGGGCGAAAGCAAATTCATTGACATAGTTATCCCAGCTTTTATGAAAATTTTTAACATAACTACGGATAATTTTCACTATATTTCTATTGACCCGTTCCGCTATATTTGATTGCGGCCGATACGGGACCATTTTTAAATGACGTATGCCCAGTTTTTGGCACATGTCTTCAAATATATTACTTACAAATTGAGGACCATTATCCGATATAACTTTTAGGGGCGCCCCGTATTTTAAAATATATTTATTTAAAATAGAATCAGTAACTAATTTCGCGGAGGCTCGTTTTAAGGGAACAATTTCGGTCCATTTACTAAAATGATCAACCATAACAAGGAGATAGCGACTTTTATTTAACTGACTTTTTGGGAAAGGGCCCAATATATCGATGCCAATTATTTCATTTGGAAATTCGGATTTAATACTATTTAGAAACCCGGCCATGGTTATTCTTCTTCGTTGGGCGCCACTATCAGGGTCAATGTTCCTTCTTACCTTCTTCGGGAACATACAAGGACCTGACTCGGAACAGAGAGCTTACTAAAGCTATGTTCACTAATTGTGGTAAGTAGACAGGATACAGACGAAGGGTATACAAAACCCTTTATTTTTCTCTATATACAATAACTTCCGTACTTCGGAATACACTGACCCGCCACTTGGGGTCTAACGTAAAAGTATAAAAAAATAAAACTAAACTCTAATTTAACTTTAGAATAATAAACGTGGAAGATTGGCCTTATATTAACAGGAAGGCGTATGTAGTACAGATAACTGAGAACACTACAATACGTTTAAAAGTTATCAAGAGGATTAAAACCTCTGGCCTGGAAGGCAACAAGCAACTGCGTAACTTCTAAGGTAAGCGGCCTGCTTCGAACTCACTGCTTCCTCTCTCTCGCTTGGCAAAAGGCCACAACTTAAATACTTGGCGTTCGCCAGACAAACTTTACAAAAAAACCTTAACGCTTATAATTCTGGCCGGAAGTAGAAAATAAGAAGTGATAGTAAAGATTTAAAATAAAATAAACGTTAGTAAAACTTAAGATCCTTACAAGGGTAGCCGCAGAGCATTAGACTAGATCTGACATTTCAGATGGTTTGGCTATTGGCAATGACCCTGTGGCTTAGAACTGTTCATGGGAAAGTGTTTTGGCGAGGGTGCTTCCTCTCTCTGTTCTCTATAGATTTCATTTTCATAAGGCAAATCTTAGAATTTAAGTTGGTAATTTACCCTATAACAAACAAGTGATCTTCTGAAATGCTTCCAAAAAGTTCATTCTATTCACCCGGCTGAATGTATGGAAATTCCATTCAATGTCTGTAATATTGAAATTGATAATAATATCTATAGTGAACCTGACATTTATACAGATGGTTAGGGATTTAAGGAGGATGTGGGCTCGGCTTTTGTGGTTTACTACCTGACTGTGAAACTGATATAAAAAAATTTGAATCAAGCATTTTTAAATCTGTTTATGAAGCTAAACTCACTGTCGTCCTTCAAGCATTAAAATGGATCGGCAGAACGTTTTCTGAGTTTCAACATTTTTAATATATTAAAAGATTCTCTGTCATCCCTTCATGCATTGTATAATCCAGAAAATAATAACATTATGGTGAATGATTTAAAACTGAAGAATCTAAAGCTTAAAAAAACATCATAATATATCGTACTATTCGGTTGACTGGAAGCTCATTTTCGTAGAATGCAGGGAAATGAGAGGGCTGACACTTTCGCCAAAGAAGCCGTCTTCGGAAACCCCGTATATCCAAGGATAGAAAAGAATTACTGTAAGAACCCATACGGCATTTTTACATGGCATTATGGGAATATAATTGAGAACGTTCTCATAGAAGAACTGGTCTTCTGAAAGGTTACAACTAAACGAAAAGTAAAAGTTGAATTTCCTAAACGATATCAATGCTAATGAATATCTCTGCGGACATCGGCCTTTTCCGGAATACCTCTCAAGGTTTAATACCAAAATAATTCTTTGTGTTTAAACTGTAGTGTCTTTACATTATTGGTATTTAAAGGTTATGTAGTCTACAAATTATATGGAGGTAGTTGATGCTATATCATATTTGGCAATAATTGTTTTCGATTTATAAACTGAAGCTGCAAGTAATCCATGCAATTTCTTTGATTGTACTTCGGATTAGAGTTGCAGAGCTTCACCGGTAGCTGAGGAAAAAGTATCAGGTTTGTCAAGGTTTTCACTATGAATTTTAAATTTCAAGCGATTTTACTCTGTACAGAATTATTAGCAAAATATTTGCATTCGCAAAAATTATAAACAATATATGTGACTTCAAAATTTTACTTAATGTCCTCTTGGCATTAATGATTTAAGTATTACTAACACTTAAGTTTATGTTATTTTCTAATTTTTATGACACAGGACATCGCGTACTCGCTCAGACCAGAGAATAAAATCAAATCGGACGGCAAGCAGGGTTGGTTCAAGCTAAGATGAAATCTTAACAAGGATTGTCGTCGCTGTACCCTGTTGTAACAGGTCGCCCACCAGGCTAGGTTAATTAATTGATTATGACAAAACAATTCAATGCATATGCAAGGGATACCTTCATGATCGAAATTTTAAGGGCAATTAGCCCATATCTACCTTAAACTTAGGGAAAACTATGAAAACTCCTACGCAGTTAGCCTTTCCTCCGGGATGCGAACCCGGGTCGAATTAACAGCGTTCAGCAATGTTACCGCTTGGCCGTTGCTGAGCCAAAAGCCGCCACTCAGAGTGGAAAGTTTAAGTTTCAACGTTAGGATATGGTAAGTGTAGAAGGTAAATGGTTTTTTCCAACCTACCCAACTGTGCAATGATTTCGTAAAGATATTATTCCTTCACCATAACTTCTTATGGAATTGTAACCCCATTTAGCTATAACTAGGCAGCTTCTTTCTGCATCTACTTGTAGAAGAGAAGTCGAAATTTGTGTTTTGAACATTTTTAATTATAAGACCACTAGCCCTGGAAAATAAAACTCTATTTCAGAATTTACCCCTTGATTCTATCTTGTGTTTCCCTGGTAAACATTAAGCAAAGCGACAACTCACCAGCCAGCAAAACTAACTTTCTAAAGATTATGGATATGGATATGGAGAAGTGTGGTGGACACCCATGGTTTAACCATTGGCAATGTGGGTGTTGTCCAGCTACACTAAATATCCAGATAACTACACCCCACAAGACTTACAGGAGACCCTGCCAGGCGTTGCTTGCAATGCTTTGTATTTTACCACACCGCGGGCATTGCCTTTCTTTTTCCCTTAAACATACGTTGATGTTTTTACAGTTGGTGCTTTTCGCAAGTACATGCTATGGAGGATAGCTCCAGGTCTGCTCACATACAATGTTTTAAGAAACAGCTTTGTTATATTATTCTAGACTGTGCTGCATAGCTCAGTGCCTCTTGAGGACAGGAAGTTCGTTATAATTATGATTTTTTTTCGGAGATAGTTGTTCTTGGTTGCGAATCTAATAAAGGGAATCACTTCACCTTTGAATTCGGGTCTTTTAGATGATGTTCAGCTGTGAGGGAGCATTTTAATAGATAATGTTCGGGACTCCTTCTTTCTCGACATGCACACTGATCTGAAGTTGCTAATTTCCTTGCATAAAAGTACGTGGAAAAAGGGCCATGCCCTGATTAGAACCACGTTATTTCTCTTGTTATTAAACTGGGTGCTGTGCCTACTTTTGGGAACAACTGATAAGTCCTTCTTTCTTGTTCGGCGTTGTCCCACCAGTTCTGCCATTCAGTTTTACATTTGTTGCTTATGATTTTCTTAAGATGCGAGCCAGGCCATGGTACTGATAAATTTTGTGCATTTTGAGCCCTAGCTGCTTCTTTGGCTAGGATGTCAGCCTACTCGTTGCCTTTTGTCCCTGCATGTGCCTTCAGCCAAGTGACAAAGAAGTGTTGATTTTGTGATGCTGAAGTTCTTTCTGTAATCTTCTGGATTAAATTTGATCGGTGGCGCCGGGTTTACTGTAGCATGCATCGCTGAAAGACTGTCTGGAAAGATATCTGCGGCTTTTAGGGAGTTTGTGATGCTGTATTTTATTGCTTGAAGGAGAGCTACTGATTCCGCTTGGAATATACTATTTTATTGATTTAGGTGGAACTTCTGTTCTGTTGTCGAATTGGGACCTAAGCAGATTTTGATTGCGCTGCCTTTACCTTCTTCTAGGCTGGACCGTCTGTATAGAGTTGGGGTAATTTCTTTTCGCTTACTCCTTTTTTCACGCTGCTTAATGCGGTATTATTTTTTTTTCCTGGGTGGTGCTTATATGGGTGTGCGGGTGTCTCGTAATTCTCCTATTAAAAGACCTAATGATTTGTAATGGCTCTTCTTTCGTAGTTGTAGTACTGTTGTCTTATGGAATTCTTGCTCAGCGCGTATAAAAAGTGTTCCTAAAGATTAATCGTTTAGGTCAGCGTTTCCTAAATTGTGGGTCGCGACCCGGCACCGGGTTGTAGAAAAGTTCAGCTGGGTCGTGGCAAAAATTGTAAAAACACAAAAAATCTATAACATTTTGCTCTAAATTTAATATTTTTCGAAACCTTTTCAAGTACTGCAGGTGGCAACCCTTTACCACCGTTTCCTACCGGACCGTTAAAATTCGGATGCTCTGATTGGCTTATTTTGATTCGTCATTCAGTGCCTTCTCCGGTACATGCGCCGTAAACTCACGTGTATCAAAACAAGGGTATGTTTCAATTTTTGTTACCTATTTTATTTGACAATAGTTATTATTACCTATTTTTAATTGCAACTTCATATTGGTAAGTAATAAAAATACATTTTCTTCTAAATCATTAATAAACAAATTCTTTTTATTAAAGCTTTCAACCTTTTTTAAAATGGATAAATGGTTAAGCAAGAAAACCACAGTTTTAAATGATGATGATCAAGCAAGCACGAGCAAAGCTAAACATCATGATCGTGAAGAAACTGTGCCTGAAGCACTTAAAGGAGATTTACAGCCTCAAATTAACAAGCGTAAAGCTACTTGGACTCGCAGCTATTGTAACGAATATTTACGCTTTGGGTTCATTGCCGGCGGCAGTCAAAATAATTTGCTGCTATATGTTATTTGCAATGAGCAACTTTCAAATGAAAGTATGAAACCGTCAAAGTTGAAACGGAATTTAAACACACTCTATTCTGAGTACTCTGATAAGCCAAAGAAAAAGGAATTTTTTGAAATTTCCAAATTAATAGCTGAAACTGGGTATCCTTATAGTGCTGGAGAAAAATTAATACTTCCCGCTTTGAAAATTGTCGCAAATAATTTATGCGGAATAAAGGAAAAATGTATATTTTCGGCGATACCATCATCAAATAATACAGTTAAACGGAGAATTGATGATTGCGCGAAACATTTAGAAGAAGAACTAGTTGCTCAAGTAAAAAAGAGCAAGTTTTTTCCTTTGCAAATAGATGAAAGCACTGATAACGAGGATAATTCAAATCTAATGTGTTTTGTCAGATATATTGACGAAGACAACATACAAGAAAATTTTTTATTTTGTAAAAGGCTACCAACAAGAAAGACCTCAGATGAAATTTTTAAGGCTACCAATGATTTTGTCACTAGTCACGGTATTGATTGGATGAAGTGTGTTGGGCTAAGTAGCGACGGAGCACGTGCAATGGCAGGCTGTCATTGCACGTTTGGCTTAAACAAATTCAAGAATTAGCAATTAATTGTGTATGGGTGCACTGTAGTATCCATAAACAAGCGTTGATTGGTGGTAAACGAATGCCTTTGAATTTAAACATGACTTTGGAAGAATGTGTCAAGTTTGTAATCTACATAAAGTCTCGTCCATTAAATAACAGACTTTTTATCGAATTATGCAAGGAAATGGGGAGTGATCATAAACACCTCCTTTTGTATTGTAATTCACGATGGCTTTTTAAAGGAAATGTTTTAAAACGACTGTTTGAGCTAAAAGACGAAGCCTTGGTATTTCTGAATGAACACCCAACCCATCTAAAAAAGATGCTATTTTTTCATTTAAGGATAGATTCTACGATCTCGAGTGGTTAATAAAAGTAGCTTATTTGTGCGACATATTTGCTACATTCAATGAATTGAATTTAAATTTGCAAGGCTTTGGTTTAAATATTTTCAAAGATCGGAAAAAGTAGCTGCAATAATTACAAAAATGATTCTGTGGAAACAACGACTTTCAAAAGGAAATTTTAAATCTTTTGAAACATTACATAAATTTATTGAAACATATTCAAACTACGATGAGGAAGATTTATATCTTGAAACACTATCAGTTTCAATTCAAGAACATCATTCGGAGCTAATAAATAGTTTTAAAGACTACTTTCCGGATATTCCTTCAAATAATATGTGGATTAAAGATCCTTTTTATGTATTTTTATATTTTTTGTATTTATCCTCCTTATATTGAAAAGGAAGAAATGCTTAACCTTAGTGAACAAGAAGTTGATAATTTAATTGAAATTTCTTGCGACACCGATCTTAAAAAAGTGTTTGAAACTGTAACACTAATTAATTTTTGGTTGCGCTGTCAAAAGGAACATCCAAGCGTAAGCGAACAAGCGATACAATTTTTAATGCCTTTTGTCACCAATTATACGTGTGAAACTGCGTTCTCAGCCTTGGTGTACTTAAAAAATAAGTATTGAAACAGATTGGATGTCGAACCTAATTTGAGAATAAAATTAACATCATTAAGTCCTAATTTGAAATTACTATGTGATGAAAAACAGCATCATCCTTCGCATTAAGATCAAAATATGTAAAACAAGATTTACATTAAGTTTTAAATGAAGATAATGGATTGTTTTTAATTACTTATGTTTCTGTTGTATATTATTTTGCAATTTTTGGGTATGAAATAAACAAACAAATAACTTGAATTTTGATTTTTATTAAAAAATAAAATTTGTTTTGTAAATAAATATTTCTTTTATAAGGTGGGTCGCGATAAAAATTAAAATCTCGTACCGGGCCGCGGTCAAAAAAGTTTGGGAAACGCTGGTTTAGGTGCATAACAAAAAGTGTAAGGTATTTTTTCCCTCCTTACAGCATGCCTTCGTGGTATAACGGTTAGCACACTCGGCGCGTATTCGGGCGGTCTAGGTTCGTGCCCGGGGAGGGCATTGCACGTTTTCTCCCTCCTTCGTGGTGTAACGGTAAGCACACTCAGCGCGTATTCGAAAGTTCCAGATTCGAGTCCCGGTGAGGGCATTGCACATTTTGAAAATTTCCTACTTCAAAAAATACCTAATATCCCTAGTTTTGGTTAAGGACAGCTTTAATTTTAAAAACGACTACAGGAAAAAAAATTCAGTAAGTGGTTGTGCATTTGTTAAATGTTGAAACTAGTAATGCGCAAAGTCTAAATTTTTGCGTAGATAATGCTGTACATTTAATCACAGAAAAGATACAAAGTGGTGGTGAAGCCGTAGTGCTGAAAAGAAGTGTGTTAATACCAAACATATTGGATGCCAGGACAGTAAGTATCATTTGGCCGGTTAATAAATTAGTTTATGACGAGAGTAAAACCAAATGTTGTTTTTGGACATTTGTGTATGTGAGTTTGGGCAGGACAGACTAAGTGTTATAGTTTTTGGAGGAGTTGGGAAAGCATTTTTGCGTTGTATTCAGTGCCATAATAGCAAAATCTATTAATAGGAATCTATTAATAAAAATAGGAAAAGAAAGACAAAAGTAGCCGACAGTATGAAGTTAAATGAAGTCTTAAAGAAAACACCATTACACTTAATATGGAGCAAACGGACCTGAAGTTCTCATCGTTGTCCAAATTTCAGTTAAAAGGAGAAAAAAACAATAAGAGTCGTCGGAGAGTTCACAGATTTGTTCAGCGTTAATCTGGGTTCAACATATGTGGTAATTCTTGAAATTTAACATTAAAGATAGTCAACGGTGTAGATCAAAGACTTAAGGTATGCTGTGGTTAAAGAAAAGGTCATTGATGCACCTTAGAAAATAAAATTTAAATACTTGTTTCAAGAGGCTATGCAAGACCGACGTTGTTATATGAGAATAAAAATAGTTATCCGTCAACACGCTACCCATCATACAGATAAACGATGATGAACACAATAAGACATGTTGGAAAATATAATACTTGTTTCAAGCTCCTGTGCAAGTCCAACGTTATTATGCTAGCAGAAAATTCGTTATACGGCAAAGCACTACACATCATTGAAATAAACAGACTACTGTAAATAAAATAAAATTAAAAAAAAAAAAAAAAAAAAAAAAAAAAAAAAAAAAAAAAAAAAACAGAGTTATACTAATTCAGAAGTCAAACAACAAAAATCAGCGTTATACCTACAAAATTTTCACAGGACTAGTTTCGATGGTTTTACCGAACCATCATCTTCAGCTGCAAAACCGCAAATGAACAAGATAGGAAATAATGATTAGATAAGATAAGAAAGCCTGGACAAGAATAAGCAAGTGGCGCCATCTGTTGGCGAAACCAGAACTAAAACATAATTTCTCTAAAAGCCGAAGGCAAATTTGGATTGGAATTAGGATCGTTAACTAGAACAGAAAGATTTTGTTGTTTGACTTCTGAATTAGTATTTATTTGGCGTGTTATTGTGTCTTAATTACAGAGTTATACTGTTTATTCAGTGCGCACTATTGAGGACATATTTTGAAAGTTCAAAAAATATGTTGTATATGAGGCCCTTCGGCCCACCAGTTGCCGAGCGGTAGAAGCTGCTGAACACTTGTAGTTCTATCCGAGGTTCGACCAGACGAACGGGCTGGCTGCATGGGCGTTTTCGTGTTTTTCTCATATGTAACGTGGATACGAGTCAGTTTCCTTTGAAAACTGCTCCCCGGGTTATTCCTCCCTTTCTGCGTAATGGCAAACGGAGGAGCACGTTGTAAATAAATAAATAAGGCCCTGGGTTTAACGACAGGGTTTCTTGAAAAAGTATCATTACATCCGAGGTGCGCATGCATGATGAATGCACTGCAATCAGCATGGCATGAGACAACTGATAAAACACCACTGGAATTATTTTTATACCTGAGAATTATTAAAGCTTTAGATAAATTACTGTTTTATTCAACAAAGGAAGACGAAAGTTAAACAAAACGGTGTTCAAATGTTAATTGATGAAGCCCTGAAAAGTACGATTAGGTCCAGAATAAGCAGAAATTTTATTACGATAAAAGATATAAAGTATTTTCCCCTCCTTCCAGCTTGCCTTCGTTGTGTAACGGTAGCATACTCGGTGCGTATTCGAGGCTCTAGTTTCGAGTCCCGGCGACAGAATTAAACATTTTTCACACCTCCTGCTTTAAAATAACCTAATGATTCTACAAAGGATTAGGAAACACAGTCTAAAAATTTAGTATAAATTATTGTAAAGCACAGACTTTTGTGGTCAGATAAGCAGGAAATAAGAAAGTTTAATCCTAATGTAAAGGACCGTATATAGCAGTGAATATACAGAGAAAGGCAGTGGTAGATTAGAGGGAAAGGATCCGGATCAAGTGAAAAATAATTATGATAGAGATGATATGACCCTGTTGAAGGAAATGGGAGTTCTGACAGAAGCAGCGCCTGGAACTCAGGAAAATGTTCTCCAGATGGGTGAAATAGTAGGGTCGAAGGGATGCCTGCTAAGGAATCTGAGCAAGAGTGGTCGTTCTTCTAGAGTGAAGAAGAAAAATTAACAGAAAGGAGATGGGGAACGGTTCCAACTTCGAAAAAGAAAATATTAGCAGCAATGACGAAGGTCAGCAGGCTGCTGGTGACAGAGGAGCTGCTGAAAAATAGCATCGTGGAGCAGCAAAAGCATCGATCGTGACAAACAGAAGGTAAGTGAGGCTAACAACTGCACTGAAGAAAAACGGATGGAGCAGAGGAAGGTCTAGGGAAGGCAAGGTCATAGCACGTGAAAGATCGGACACCGAGTTACAAAGGCCGAAAAGAGATTCTGAACAGTCTCGAGTCTGTAAAGGAAAGCAACATACAGCAACTGAGGCCACGACAACAACGATGGGTTATACTTATAGGATCAACACTGCGCAGAACCGACTCTGCACAGGATCGACACCGGCTACGGCCGGCATTAGTCATCGGCATACACTCAGCACAATAAAAAGGACTTTTTTTTTATTGAAGTAATAAGGAGAAAGAGGATAAATATGCATTGGTCACGTTAACAGAACTTGTCACAGGCATACGGTCGACCCTATGTAAGGTCGATCCGGGCATGTAGTGGACACTGCATAATGTAGCCAATGATTATAATTAGCAACAGCACATAATTAAAGGGAAAGAAGCTGATTAAATTATTATTTTAAGTTACCTGTGTAAGACTGACACTGGCATGACACTGATACTAGTATTGAACAGACACCGGCATAGATTCGAAAACGGTTTTCCTGCTCATTTGTTGATCCTGTACAGCAGAGCAGTTGGTCAGTTCTGTGCAGTGTCAGCCCTGGGCCGCATTCCCTCCATGACAGCGGGTAAACCTTTTTGAGGTATTCCGAAGGACCAAAAGAGTCACCACGCAGAAAGGAAAAGGACTTTCTAAAATTAAGACAGATTTTTGTTCTTAAACCTAAGTGTGGAATTTATTTCTTATATTACGGCGATATTAAAGTATAAGTGTGTTCTAAACATTTGTTCAATACTTGTAAATGTTGAGATTAAATGTAAACTTCCGACAATTGCCTTTAATTCTAAAAACGCTATATGAAAAACAAAGGGGCTGTGAAGTGATGTTGGTTGCTATAATGAAATATTATTGATTTCTGTATAAAATTATGATTTCTGTAAATGAAAAATGGAAAATCTAAAGCGTGTAAAGGGGGAAGTTTAGGCTATACTACCAACACTTGAAATTAAGATATCGCTAGTTGTTCTGACATTAGGCTACATGGATATTCTAGAATATACTTTGTAAGGTATTTTATGTCAACCAATTATTATGATTTAAACCTTTACTATAACCTTCTCTTCCCGTAATCCTCTCCAGAACGGAAATTAGGTTTTGGTTTGCGGAGCTGTAGGCTGTAATTCTAAAGTTGAATAGAATGTGTATTATGTTGATCGTGATACGTTGTAATGTAACATGCACACTTTGTTTTGGTCCATACAAGCATAATGTCTCCAGAAGGGAACAGTGCAAATTGCACGCAGTTATTTTGTAAAGGTCATAGCACGATTTAATGAAATGAAGAAAATGATTGTTGTTTGTACATAATTCCAAACATTTTATACCCCCTTTCCATGTTCACTAGATTTTTACTTTGTTTCCAAATTTTCCCCTCTAGGTTTCATTATAAGTCTTAACTTCTAAAGATTAAGTGCATAATAAATAGTTTTAGTTAAGTAGGCACCTTTAGATATTACAACCTAGAAGCAAACACCACGGTATTCTAGAGGGTTTTTTTTATCCGAAGATTTTCCTATATACATTTTTATGACTACTGGAAAAGCAGTATCTTAATCACGGAGGCGAAACTCTTCCACGCGTTACTGGGAATAGAAAATGATTGATACATAAATTAATACGCTTTAATTTTGATTATTAAGTTTAACAGTTAAGTTCATGGAGACGTAGAGAATTCTCAGATTTGATACACTCGATTGTTTATAAGATATTTGCTAGAAAAGTACTATACATCAAATGCATAGTTCGTTTGAAAATTGAAAACATTTAAAAAAATAAAAATAAAAAAAAGCTCCTGTGTAATGTTATTTTTATGAGTTCCTTCTTCAGATCCTTTACCTCCTGTGTAATGTTATTTTTATGAGTTCCTTCTGTTCTAACTAAAATTCAACGTCACTCTTAGTAATTTTTCTAAATAATAAGACTTACAGTGACAATGTTAATCGTTGGTTGGCTATTTTGCATTCAGAAATTGACGTACTACTCATTAAAAATAATGAAGAACTGCTTCAAAACTGTCAGCTGAATGATAGGCCATAATGGGAGAAAAAATCCTCTTACAAAATAAATAATCAAATTTTTTTTAACCTTTTACTTACAAACTTAAACAGATTTATTTAAAAACGAAGCCAGAAATGCCCTTTTTTTTTTCAGAATGTTCTTTACCATATTGCTTCAAAGAATTTCACGCATTTTTCTAAAAGTGTTTTCTTAGCTTCTGAGTGGAATATGTTTCCAAAAAGCGCTCCACAGAAACTGTCTTGAAGTTTTTTTCTTTCTCCAAATAAAAGAGCTGTGTGCTTTATTATTCTATAAGGAAAAAAAAAAAAAACAGAAAAGAGCATGGCGTCCTGGTTTGTAGAGATATTGTCCAATACTTGAAGAGAATTTTTATAAGCAGAGATAAATTTTTATAACAAATAAATGAGACATTTTTTGCAAGATGTGCAATAAAATCTGCATTACAGAATATTACTTTTATGTTAAAAGTCTGAAATTACGTGCATTAAAAATTCTGACTATAATTTTGACACTGGATTAGAATAATTTCAGAATTTAGCTAGTATTTTACGAGAAAACTTAATGTAAACCATTTCACGCTGCAAATTCACTTCTTGGAATGTTGAAGTACGAGGGCTATCCAGAAAGTAGATTACGTTTTGGAATAAAAAAATAAACAAAGTATAGGAAACAAATTTTATTATATACAGATGAAAGCCACACTCAAATACTACTTTTCTACATAGTCACCATACAAATTAAGGCATTTATCGTAGCGATGTACGAGCTTGGAAATTCCTTCGTCGAAAAATTCGGCCGCCTGCGCCTTCAACCACTTCGTTACCTCTTCTTGCCTTCCATCTTGCACAAAACTTGTGGTAACCAAGCTTTTCGCTGATGATTTCGTGCAACAAACTTCGCGAAATTTGTGGAAAACTCAAAGAAAGTTCCGTTATTGTGAAATTTCGATTTTCACGGACTTTAGCATCGACTTTTTCGAGAAGTTCGGCGGTCACTATGCTGGGTCTCCCACTTCGATCTTCGTCGTGAACATTGGTTCGGCCATTTTGAAATCTTATGACCCACTGACGCACTCCACCTTCAGTGATAATGTTGTCCCCATACACTTCACGAAGCTGCCGATAGATTTCTATCGGTTTACAGTTTTTTGCAGTCAGAAACCTTATTACTGAGCGCACCTCGCAGCTCGCGGGATTTTCAATTAACGCAGACATTTCAAACCGTCACAGTATCTGAACGGAGCACAGCACGAACCTCTCACTAGCACGGCTAGATGCAGACTGAGCTGCGCAACGCTCTGACCCCAAGATGGCCGCGCTAGCCCCGCCCCTAGCGGACACAGACGGAAACGTAATCTACTTCCTGGATGGCCCTCGTAATTTCTATGCTAAGCTTTTAAGTGATCTAAAGAAATAAATGGCAAGCATAAATTGAAAATTAAAGAACATAAATGCTGAAAATTACACAGCAATATAAAAATTACTTTGAGGTGGAAACACATTTAAAAGTTTATAGACGCTACTAGCAGAACACCTAAAAGACGCAAAGCACTAATATTTCGCCTCAGGTCCTGCTTCCGACTGCTGAATGAAGCTCTGGTGGCTGTACCCTTGTGTAACAAAAACACAATGAAATTTCTTTAAAAAATAGCCATTCCTTTTGCCTTCTTCCTGATTTTGATGGAAGAATGGTTCCCAGAGCTTAAAGGAGGTATCCAATCCTTTTGACGCAAATAACTAAAGTATGAGTGCTACTGGCACTCTCATGCAAGGTGTAAGAAAGTATCTATAAAAACACGTTTGTGGCGTTTTTACTAATCCAAAACTTGTAACTATCTTGGTGGTTCAATTTGTACGTAATAGGCGATGAAAGGATCAGTTTTGAACACAACAACAAATATATTTATTTACATGATTAGTGAAATAAAGTGTAGTATTAATTGTGCCGTTAATTATTAGGGCCGGCGACTCCCTTACAAGCATTCTTACTCATGGTTAAGCACATCTCATTAGTACAAATTGCAATTTTACACTGAAGAAACATGCGGGATACAGCGCCCTCTATAGGCGTTTCTTAACACTCCCCACCTAAACTCTTAACATAGAGTTTATAACAATACTTACCAATTTCCATAATTTGTATTTACATCAATCACATTGAAATAAAGTAATTACCATATTTTTACATGTGATCTTCTAAACAAGTTTTCCATACAAAGCTTTCTTCAATAAACTATTAATACGAAGAATAGAGGAATAAATATACTATTAGCACATAACAATTAAAAGAACACAATAATGAAAAACAAAAATAAAGTTTCAATCTTATGAATATTCTACTGCAAATTTTTATATTTTAGACTCAGTCCTTCAGCTCTAAATTGTAAATAAGCTGAACTGGCCTTCTTATTACTCCACTGCCAGCTTTGATTGAACATGAGCGAACTTTGCCTTTCCTTCCAGGGAAAGTCTCTATAATTCTACCTAGAGACCACATATTCTGCTGAGGTTTGAATTTTTTCAGAATCGATTTTCTCGATCCTGATAAATAATCCTTAGTTATTCTAGCTGGAGAAAGGGATAGCAAACGTCTATCTATCAAAAAATGTGCAGGAGTGAGTGGAGAGGGTTCTGAAGGTTCACTATATAAGTAAGTAATGGGCTTGGAATTGATCATGGCTTCAATCTCAACGAACACTGTTTCCAGTTCATTGAGAGAGAGCGATGAACGGCCACCAATTTTTCTAAGACTTGTTTTGATCGTTCTGATCATTCTTTCCCAAAATCCTCAAACACCATGCTCTTCTTTCAATTATATATTTCCAATGAATATTGTGAGAAGAGAAGAAATTCTTTACAGAAGGATCAGAAATGCAAGTCCACAGTTTTTTTGAGTTCAGTGTCTGCGTATTTGAATGATTTTGCGTTGTCACTGTATATAATTGAACACAGTCCTCGCCACGCTGTAAATCTTCTAAAGGCCAATAAAAACACTTCCGTATTCATCGAAGTTACCAGTTCTAAATGAATAGCACGCGTTACTGCACAAGTGAATACTAAAATGTAATGTTTATTGTTGCTCTCTTTAGAGAAAAATTGTCCAGCATAGTCCAATCCAGTTACCGCGAACGGTGGTGACTGAAGAATTCGATCTGGAGGAAGTGGAGCTACGTCTTAAACTCCAGGGCGAACACTATCATTTGCAAATCACGCATATGCTCAACAAGGATTTAATTCGCTGTCTGCCTTTGACAACCCAAAATTTTTCGCGCAGGTGCGTCAGAGTTGAGTCCACTCCAGAATGAAATACCATTTCATGTGGTATCGACATTTTGACGGAAGTATCCATGGATGCTTGGCAGATTCCAGACAGGTTAAAAGGCAAATTGTATTCTGCCTTTTAACCGTAGAATTCCGTCTTTGTCGATCTCGGGATTCAGCAAGTAAATATTGGAAACTTTGTGAAGTGACTTTTTTTGAGATAAACCGAGGATTTCCTTTTCGAAATATTGAAATTGCGTGTTTCTAATCCAGTATTTTTCACATTTTGTGTAATCCAGTACTCATTCACATTTTGTGTTCGACCACCAGTACCTTTTTAGTAAGCCTGGGTGAGGCAAATATTTAAGTATTGGTTTTATAGCATCCATAACTTCTAAAGGAAATGAATTTGCATGTTTAAAGTTTTCATCTGTGCCACTTACAGCAGCTCTTTTTCACGCGCACCAAGAATCACTACCATATGAGTATAAGTCTTAAGTTACTTCATCATCATTTGAACTTTTATGGTACCATATAGCCCACATAGCTTTCTGCATATCACGGTAATTGTCAGAATGGAACCTGATGGCATTACCGTAATATGTTGTTAATTGATTTATCAACGTATCTATGAGTCGACCTTTATCGTTGTCGTACAGTATCTTTCCAAGGAATTCCTGTTTTAGTTTTCTCAAATGGGCACCCATTTGTTTTTAAATGCAGTTCACATACTCTGTCTTCGAAACTGGAACATTATGCGGGGTACCTTTCATAACGGCTATGAAAATTTTACAATCTCCTTTACCTATATAATTAACGTAACGAACATTATATTTTTCTTCGGATCGAGAACACATGCCTAACATTTTAATATTTACTTTGTGTATACGAACGTGAATGATTCTTATTGCATACTTTATTATGTTCCATTCTCCATTTTCAGTATATTTAATTTGAACTTATATGTTTTCCAGTTTCACAGCCATTGCAGTGGGAACTCGAAACATAACGATCATTAACTTTACCGGTTTCACCATCAATAACAGAAGTTGCACAGAAAGGTGAAGGATATCCTCTGGTTTTCCACTTGCTCATCGCCGCTGATGCTCTAATCTGAAGAACCAGTATTTTTATTTCTTCGTCTGCTGCTACATTCCTACTGTTTTCTGCAATATTAGCAGAAGCATATATATGACTTATAATTTCTTCATATTATTCCTGTGTTACAGATGGCGGTAGATCCATAATTCCACAAAATATTTCGGATTCCGTTAATCCTTTTCCAATAGACTTAGTTACTAAACTAAATCTTTAATATAAATCAGTAGCATTTTGTTTTTCACCTGTAAGGTTTGAATTTCTTTTAGATGTTAGTGCTCGACAACAGCAGTATGAAACATTTATTTTTATGGTTAAGCCCTATACTACTTCAGAAAAAATACTAATTTTGTTATAGCAAATATGAAAACGTGTATATGAGCCAATTTGCCTTAAAAATTCCTCCACGAAGGCAAGATCCTCTTAGGCGGATAGGCCTAGTGTACTTTGCTATAATAAACCAAACAAAATCAAATATGACAACATATGTATGTACTCTTCTACTCATGAAAATAATAAAGCTTCATCAAAGATTGCATGCTGTCAGATTTCACTGTCACCAACTACTACTGGATGATCAAGAAAGTTTTTGCTGAAGCAGACATATTTATTTCTTCATCATTACTTCTTGTGTATTGATTTCCAAGAAGATTATTTCTTTTTTTCCCCCTTGGTCTTTGAACTGAAGTTCTTTTGATATTCATTTTTTAATTTCAAAACAATTTTTTTTATATATACTCAGCAAACAAACTTGCTATGAAAGACCGAAATACACACTATAACAGAAAAAAATCGACGCACCAAGAAGGAATTGTCCGGTGGAGACAAAAATTGGTGGATAGGAAGATTATATACTGAATAGAAAATGATTAAAATTTCAGAACAATTGAATTATTTATTTTGGAGTTACATAGTTATAAAGTAACGAGCTCAGTAAGGTGTTGAACCAACTTTAGCTTGGATGCAAGCTGTCACACGGTATTGTATAGACTGATAAATCTCCCGGATGGTCTCCTGTGGTATCTCTTGCCAAATGTGCTCCAATTGTCGGGCTAGGTCATCAACATTTCCTAGTAGATGCAGTCGCCTTCCTGTCATATACCAGACGTGCTCGATGGGAGAGAGATCTTGCGGTCTAGCTAGCCAAGGAAGTGTTTGACAAGCTGTAAGACAGTTCATAGTAACACGTGCAGTATGTGGTCCGGCATGATCTTGCTGAAAAATAAGGCCTGGGTACTAAAAAAGGAACGGTAGCAAAGCAGGTCTCAGAATGTAGTCGACGTACCGCTGTGCTGTAAGTGTGCCTCTAATGACGACCAAAGGGGTTCGGCTATCAAGGGAAATAGCACCCCAGAACATAACTCCTGGTTGAGGGCCTGTGTGGAGTGCATTAGCGAAAGCAGGATCGGCACGCTGCTCTGGGCGTCTCCAGACGCGTTTTTGATGATCGTCATGACGCAGTTGGAAGCGGGATTTGTCGCTAAAGACTATACGTCCGCAGTCAACATCATTCCAACCTGATCGAGCCAAGCACCACTGTAATCTGGCCTCGACAGTATGCAGGCGGGAGTGGCAGGTGGCGGTGGCGTTACGGTTGCTACGAGCATAAATTTTGCTCTATCAGCCGTCTATGAATAGTCATGGTGGACACTCGTGTGTGTGGGGGGGGTCGCACGTCTAATGGTTGACAGCGATGAATCAGGCGCTGTGGCAGCTGATCTGATAATCACTCTGTCTTTCCGATCTGTTGTGGCCCTAGGTCGACCGCTACAATCATGACGTTGAAATCTACCATTGTCCACCCATTCTTGCCAGCACCTTCTAATAGCCGCATAGCTTTGACTCATATGACGAGTGATTCTCCGATTTGCCCAACCTGCCTCTTTCAATCTAATGATACGACCTCTTTGAAACTCTGATAATTGCTCGTAATGAGCTCAAATCCTGCGGCGAGGCATTTTTTCAGTCTTTGAAAGGTATCCTAAATCGCAATGCAACAGAAGGTTTTAACAACAGTTCAAGAACAGCTCCTTATATACATCTGTTGGATGCGCAGTTCCGATGCGCTGGAGATTGCACTAGTCATTCATTGGACACCAAATTTTAATCATTTGCACATTTGGTCAAGGCATTTACGCATACAAAATTTCAAAGCAACAGGTGATTCTTTCTTTCGTGTGTCGATTTTTTTGTTATAGAGTGTTGATACACTTAAACAACGATCCATTCAGCATGGAAATAAGAATTATAAAGTAAACAAACAGTGAAGCTGAGTTGTTGCAATCCTTCTCCCCCTAAAAAAAGGAAACTAAAAAAAGTTGTCAAATATTTCTGCGCGTAATAATGAAAATAGGAGCTCGTACACAGGGTAATCAAAATGTAAAAAATAACCACAGTTGTCTTTTTAAGCGAGTGTCCATGGTATGTTGTCCGATATAAACTATCCTAATTCAAGAAATAATGTGAATTTTACAATGAGAGTTTTTGCATTTTGTTTAGAAATGTTTACATATTCATAAAATGTGAAAGTCTGAAAATCGACTATTTTATAAGACTTAAAAGTTTTTGTACCCACTTAAGTGAAGAAACAATCTTGTGGCGGCCACCTAAGACGGTCACTTCTGAAAATAAACAATATTTCTGAGACTATAAATCGAGCTGAAATAGAACACCAGTTCTCTAAATGGATCACGTCTACTGATGGCCAAAATTATGGAACTGTGGAGGGCGGTCCTCTTATTGCGAAATTATCGCATGACTGTAATCCAGTCATTATAACTGTTCTAAGGTGCGCTGGTGCGACTATATATTAAAGACAACTTTACAACAACAACCAATTTTATTTTGTTGGACTGCATCACAACTAAAAATCAAAATCGAAAATGATGATTTCCCGACCATACGGGATAAAAAAAACATGTATGCTATGCTAGGAGTTCGAATTTTAAGTAACTGAAATTGCGCAGGAACAATGCGCTGTACATAAATTTTATTGCCGCGTAGGAGGCAACATACCGCCCCACGTTGCAATATCTATGATATGAAAACTAAATCTAAGCATACAATTCAATATCAAATGCTAACAATTCTGCAACTCATTTTTTTAAGTATTCACAAAAGACTTAAAGTTAGTAAATCATTTACAGAATGAAATAAACAATTCAGAAAATTTGATAAAGTTTGAACATTTGCAAATTTTTTCAGTAATTATGGTAAGTACATCCACATTTCAAACAGTAAAAAAATTCACATTTTTTCATCAAAATTACCAAAATATCAGTATAATAAAGAACAATGTATATTTTTTTATTAACAATGAAATTAAATTCTTTGTAGTTATCCTCAATAGGCAATAAGCAAATTTTTGATATTGGTATTTTAATTGGATCAAATTTTGTGTTAATGACTGCTACTCGTATCTTACCATCTTTACCAGGAATTGTCTGATCAGTTCTTCCTAATAACCCTTTAAATTGAAGTAACTGATCATCCTTAATAATAACCACTGTAGTTTTCTTTATATTGTTCTTTGAAAAATACCATTTCTTTCGTTATTGCAAGTGATTAAGATAGTCAGTTATTCATCGTTTCCATATAATCTGTATCATTTTAGTTAATTTTGCCATCTTAATAATCTGCTTTCTGACAGAGCTAAAATTTGAGGTTCTACAATGGAGTTTATGGGTCTACCTATCAAAAAGTGACCTGGTGTCAAAGGTTCGTAATCTGGTGGTTCAGACGATAAAGGAGAAAGAGATCTCGAATTCAGTATTCCTGCAATTTGATCAAATACGGTTAAAAATTCTTCAGAGTTACGTTTAGCATCAGAAATAGTTCTTTTAAGATGAAATTTAAAAGATTTGATTCCAGCCTCGCAAATTTCACCAAAATTGGGGGCATGAGGAGGAATTAATTTACAAGAGATATTTTCAGATGCCAAATACTGACCCAAAACTTCATCAGGGACACTAACTAAAGAAGCACGTTTCTTTAACTCTTTGTGAGCTCCTACAAAATTAGTTGCATTGTCACTAAATAGACATGAGCCTTTACCTCTACGCGAGAAAAATCGTTTTAAACATGCAATAAAGGCTTAAGATGTTAAGTCAAATACTATTTCTAAATGAATCGCTTTTGTAACTAAGCAAACAAAGACTGCTATATAGACTTTATGCACTAGGAATTATGCACTTTATGCACTGGAAGGATTTGGGTACATCGTCCAGACCATGCGCGCATCGATGAAACCAGAAGCAACATTCAATGGAAACTCACCGGTAACCAGTTTTTTGGAAAAATTGGATGACCACTTCATGCTGTATCCAGTCAATGAATTCCAGAAAGTCACCTTAGCTACCAGCGCTTTGAGGGGCCAAGCCCTTAATTGGTTCAAATGTATAGGCAGAAACCTCTTGGGTCAAGCGGGAAGCCCCACCTATACTTACGAAAATTTTAAGACTGCCTTAGTAAAAGCCTTCCCTGTCGTAAGAAATCGTTCAAAATTAGAAGCGGAACTCTTCAGCATATACCAGCAACGAATTTAAAACCTCTCAAGCTTTATTTTAAGAAAAATTCACGTCTTTAAACTCTTGTATGCAAGCCGTCCGGATCCTGAGATAATTCAAGTAATTTTGCCTAGGTTACTTCCCCAAGTACAAGACTTTATTGAATTAAGGAATCCGACTACACTGGAAAAGTTATTTGAGCTAGAAATCCAGTTTGAAAGTAGAAGAACGGCGGACATTGAAAGAAGACGCCAGTATGAGCAACGAAGCCAATTTGGTGCGCCAAGACCACAGCAAAGGCAAAAACACTGCTACGGAATCAAATCGAATCAGTGGGCAAGGAAACCTGAGTATCCAAAAACAACCGGCGAACGTCGACAGTTCAATAGTAAGCCAGAAAAAAAGTCTGAAGGCCAGCAGAAAAAGAAGGAAGGCATGGAAAGGAAGAAAGAAAATTTAAACTAAAACGGATTTCTGCTGACGGTAGGGTGCGGAAATCCGAAGGCCAAGAAAATCCCTCTTCCTTCAAGTTAAATACAGTTATTGTGAAAAATTTGACTCTTCCAAAGATTGAAGTTTTGGTGAACAACATCCCAGCCACCGCACTCCTGGATACAGGCGCGCAGTGTTCCTGTGTGGCAGAAGATTTTTTTAGGAAGTATTTCCGTAGGTACAGAATATATAATTCGGATAATACGACAGTGTTAGCTGCGCAGTGAGAAAGATGCAAATGCATGGGTAAAATACCATTATATATTCGCATTAAGGACGAGCAACAAGCACATGTGATTCTAGGGATAGATTTTCTTTCAGAGGCAGAAGCAACGCTGGACTTTAACCAAGCGTCCCTTAAGCTGACCATGAAACCAGTTCTGGAAGAAAAAAGAGAACCACCCACGTTGAATCTCAAGCACCTGCCCACGGGAGAGCAACAAAAAATTCGACAAGTGGTAAGTGAATTTGCTTCGTTATTTAGTGATATTCCCGGATTTACTTTAGTTACTAACCATAGTATCGACATAGGAGATTCACTGCCAGTTCGCCACAAGCCGTATCGGTACGATAAGAATAAAGAAAAAATTATAGAGTCGCACTTTCGAGATATGTTACGTAAAAAGATCATAACGCCCATCTCAAGTAGTTATGATAGCCCGGTTGTGTTATGTAAGAAAAATAATGACTATCCAGTAACACATCCGAAAAGGTGGCGTTTTGCAATTGACTATCGTAAATTAAACTCCATGACTAAATATCCGGTATATCCGTTACCTATTATTGAAGAAATTTTAAGGAACATAACTTCTACGAAATACATGACTACGTTAGACTTAACGACTGGTTATTTTCAAATAGGTGTTAAACCAGAAGATGTGCCTAAGACTGCTTTTATAACCAAGTCTGGCACTTATGCATTCTTGCGTATGCCGTTTGGCCTTTCAGGGGCACCGGCAACATTTCAGCGATGTATGGACATTGTGCTAAGGCCTGTTCTAGGAAAGATCACATTTATCTATTTAGACGATATCATTACTACTAGTGATAATCTGGACCAACATGCACAGGATTTAAGACAGGTGTTTTCATTATTAAATGAGGCCGGTCTAAAAGTTAATGTCGAAAAGTGCAAATTTGCAGCCCCTGAATTAAAATACTTAGGTTACAAAATATCTCAGAAAGGAATCGAGACGGACGAATCAAAAATAATCGCTGTGCAAAAGTATCCGCCGCCAAATATGGCGAAGAAGCTGTCTTCCTTTCTAGGACTTTGTTCATATTATAGGTCCTTTATAAAAGATTTTGCAGCTATTGCTGAACCATTGTTAAAATTAAAAAGGAAAAAGGCAAGATTCTCGTAGACGGCCGAAGCCAATAGTGCTTTTGAAAAATTAAAGCAAGCATTAACGCAAGCCCCTGTTTTGAAATTTCCTGAGAACGATGAGAATTTAGAAATTTCAGCGGATGCTTCGGATTATGCGATAGGAGCTGTACTTTCGCAAAATCAGCAGCCCGTGGCATTTTTTAGTAGAACTTTAAATCAAACACAAAGAAATTATTCCGCGACTGAGAGAGAGGCACTTGCAGTTCATTTAGCAGTGCAAAAGTTCCGAGTCTATTTTGGAAGGGCGCCAGTAACAGTGTATTCTGATCATGCGGCGGTAACTAGATTGTACTCAGGAAAAAACTTATCCCCAAGGTTAATAAGATGGGCACTCAAGTTACAAGAGTATAATTTGGTCATTAAGCACACCCCCGGAAAAGAAAATATCTTGGCAGATGCCCTATCCAGAATAAAAATAGATGAAGAAGGTAATACTGTAAAGGTGGCAATGCTCACAGCATGTACGATACATTCCCGAGAAACTGTAATAACCGAACTGGGTAAGGATACGGAATTTAAAAATATTTATGATTATTTAAAAGATCCTGAAAATTTTAGCCACCAAGATATTGTGGCGATAAGAAATAGGGCGGCCCATTACGAACTAATAGATGGTCTATTATTTTATACAAAAATTACGAATTCCAACAACGAATTTCGACCTGTTATCCCAGCTAGTCTTAGATTAAATATCCTACAGGAGTTACACGACGCCCCTTTAGCTTCTCATGGTGGTATTCGAAAATCCATCCAACGCGTAAGCGAAGCAGTTTATTTTCCTGAGCTGCAAAAGTAAACAAGGGCGTATGTCCAGTCCTGCCCAACATGTCAAGCAGTTAATTATATTAATTTCCGCCCGGCCGGGTTTCTAAATAGCATTATATCGGAATTTCCAAATGAAATAATTGGCATCGATTTATTGGGCCCTTTCCCGAAAAGTCAGTTTAAAAAAGTCGGTATCTCCTTGTTATGGTTGATCATTTTAGTAAGTAGACCGAAACTGTAACCTTAAAATGAGCCTCGGCGAAATGAGTTACTTAATCTATTTTAAATAAATATATTTTAAAATACGGGGCGCCCCTAAAAGTTATATCGGATAATGGTCCTCAATTTGTAAGTAATATATTTGAAGACATGTGCCAAAAACTGGGCATACGTCATTTAAAAATGTTCCCGTATCGGCCGCAATCAAATATAGCGAAACGGGTTAATAGAAATATAGTGAAAATTATCCGTAGTTATGTTAAAAATTTTCATAAAAGCTGGGATAACTATGTCAATGAATTTGCTTTCGCCCTTAGGACCGCAAAACATGATACGACGGGCAAAACTCCTGCTGAGTTATTTTTAGGCAGAAAGATTATAACGCCGTTAGATAAATTATTTTATGTTCAACAAAGAGCCCCAGAATTTAAAATGGGCGATATAGAAAAATTAATTAAAGAAGCAAAAAAGAACACTGAAGTAGCACAGAGAAAACAAAAGCTGTATTATGATATGAAACGACGGGGAGTAACTTATAAAGTAGGGGATGAAGTGTTAAAAATTAAGCATTCACTTTCTTCAGCACCAGAAGATAAAACTGCCAAATTTTATCCACGATTTGAAGGACCATATGTCATAGAAAAAGTAACTCAGGCTGTAGTGGTGTTAAAAGCCAGGAATGGTGAAATCTGCACCGCAAACGTTGACCAGATAAAACCATTTTATAATCGTAATAAAATGCCAATATTTAAAGATCTTTTGCAGGATCCGGCACGGCAGGCACAATCTCCAGAGGTGGAACAACGACAATCACAAGGGCAAGCCATGAGTGGACAGGAGCAATTGAAAAGAAAGTTCCCCCGTTGGAAAACTGAAGGTAACAAGAAAAAGAAGCCGTTCCACCAACCAGAAAAGAGAGGGCACGAGCACTCCCAGAATGAAGAAGGGAGAAGTTTGACTAATGCAAAGAGAGCCAGGAGAAATGGCAGCAACTATAACACGGCTCCAAAACGGAAGATCTACCCATCGGATAGGAGTCTACTCAGCAAATGTCGACGAATTGATGAAGGAAAACCAGCTGCAGATGCAAAGAAGCAAGAAAAGTTTGAACAGCCAGCAACGAGATCCAGGCAACAACGAGAGAGAGTTGTCCCGGTTCCGCCAAGACCAGCGGCCATCAAACGGCCGAGACCACAGACAGATGCTAAAAAGAAGGTCTTCAAGGGTGACCGTACTGGAAGAAAAAGAAAGCTCATGGAGGAAGGAACCGAAGGGCGAACCCGCACAAGACGGAAGATCAACCAGACTGTAGTCTTCGCCACTTTCTAGGACTGGGCAGAAAAAAGGATGTCTGAATATCACAAAGATAAGTAAAACTTTATGTTACGTTGAAACTTTTAAGTTAATTTTTCATCCTTACTGCAAGTGGCAGAATTGAAGAAGTTTTACCTCATGTGAGGCCTACCTTTATCGCCAAAAAGGCGAGAAATGAGTTGTTACCTATTTTGGTATTATGTTTTTCAATTACTCGCGAGTAAAACTAAAATTAATGTATAATAGGAATGTGTAAGTACTTGAATATTGTAAAAGCATTGATAATCTTTGAGAAAGGTACCTTAAGAAAATTGTAAAAATTATTGTATAAAATTTTATTTAAAGATTCTGGCAAGAAAGAAGTTTTAGTCTGAAAAACTTTTGAAATGTACTCTTTCAATGTAGAAGAATTGGCACTTGCTTGGAAAAGAATAGAAGTTAACAAACAATGTACTACTAATATATGTTTTAAAATGCGTAAAATTAACGGCATGTTAATATGTCCTTATATACAATGTGAACTGTTATCTTAAAAGTTAAGTGTGTGTGTGTGTGTTTGTGATTATGGCAAAGCCTCTAGGGCTATCTGCCTAACGGGAGGGATGCTTTCGGGGAGGACTTTCTAAGGGAAACTGGCTCGTATACACGTCACACATGGGGAAAACCACGAAAACGCCCATGCAGCCAGCCCGTTCGCGGGACTTAAAAGTTAAGAAATACCGTGATATGTTAAAAGTGAAAATATTAGAGTAATGCCAAAAATTTTAACTTATTGGTGTGACTGTAAAAAGAGCAAATTATTGTGAATATGTGTTAAAGGTTGAATGAATGTAGTTAGGCTCTCTGACGCTACACTTCAGAGTTAGCCACTTTTCAGAATAGTACCTCAGGGTTTAGGATGAATATAAGGTGTGTTCTGAGGTCTTGTTATGTTGAATTTTAACACGTTAGTGTTTTGATTGCAGGCGGTAGTGTTGAACACGTATACATAAACACATTCGTGTTTGGTGTTTTTTTTTTACAACACATGTCAGGGAGCACGGGGAGAGATAATTAAATAAAGTCATGAATGAAATAAGAATGTTAGGAGAAATATAAATATTCATGTTACTTGCCATTTGATTGTGTAACATTTCATTAAACTAGTTTTCCTTCCAGATCTCTGGAAGGAACCAGATACAAATAAGAAACTCCTGTTTATAGATGCAGTACAGATGAAAAGTAATTGTCCATGGAGTTGATAATGTAAAAACGATCTTTTAATTTCTAGATTAGATAATTTCTAGAGAGAAATGTTTGTAAAAGATTGATTTGTAAAAAATTGGTTAGATTCTAGAGCTAAAAGTTTTCAACAAGGTCGTTTTAGACCTCAGTTTCAAACTAATTAACTCTGGCGGGAAGTATGTAAGGATCCTAAGTTTTACTAATCTTTACTATCACTTCTTATTTTCTACTTCCGGCCAGAATCAAAAGCTTTAACTTATTTATGCAAATTTGTCTTGCGCAAGAGAGAGGAAAGAGTTATTGCAAGCCGCTTGCCATAGTAGTTTTACTCGGTTGCTGGTTGCCTTCACGGCCAGAGGTTTAGTCCTCTTGATAATTTTAAACGTATCGTAGTTTTAGCAGTTCTCTGTACTACACACAGATTTTGTTAAATAACGGCCAATCTTAAAGCTAGGCACTTGTATATTAATCCAAAGTTAGTTTTAGTTACAGTTTTAGTTAGTAGTTTTATATTCTTAGGTTCAGACCACAAGTGGTTGGTCTCTGCATTCCGAAGTTCCGGAAATCTCTGTAAAGATAGAAAAATAAAGGGTTTCGTATACCCTTCCTGTGTGTATTGTCTACTTCTCAATTTATTGAACATAGCTTGAGTAAGCTCCCTGTTCCGAGTCAGGACAGTTCATGTTTCCAAAGCAAGTGAAGAGGAATACAAGTCCTGATAAAGTGATAGGGGATAGTTATGAAGAAAACAAATTAAGCCTTCGTGAACTGTTTTTCTAGCTAAGTCCTTGCCACCAATGGACCAAAACCTTTCCCTAACAAAATGTAACAATGCTTGATGACCAGCATGAAAATTTTTCAAATGATAATGCATAAATATTAGCTTAGTAAGCTTTTGATTTTTTGGCAATGAAATTTGATGTTTAGAATCATAATTAATTACGGCATGAGTTAAGAAACAGCCAACACGTAATATACCTTTTCCATCTAAAAATGGATTTAAAGTTTTTACCTGACTTTTGATTACTCTTTCACCTTGAAGTGATTTAATCTCCTCTGAAAATTCTATTACCTGAACCATTTTTATCAAGTGCATTTCCGCATCTTAGAACTCAGTACTACTAATGGGGCCTGTTTTCTTAACTGGACCTTTCAGATTGGACAGAAACCTGAAAATAAGACTTGAGATTCTAATTAGTTTAACATAATTATTTGTTGATTCAGAAAAGGTATTCCAAAACTAGTTTATATTGCAGTTCAAATTAATGTCTAAAGGTTTCTTAAGTTCATCCTGATAGGCAGGAGAGTCTACGAGAGTCTTGTCAAGTTCAAATAAAGAAGCATTGCTAAGTTCTATATGTTCAGGACCATTCCACTGCAAGGAAGATGTCACAAGTTCATGCGGATAAGCACCTCGGGAAATCAGATCTGTCGTATTATTTGCTGATGATACTTGCTTCCAGAAACGAGGCTATACTAGTCTTTGGATTTTGGAGACTCTGTTTGCAACAAAAGTCTTCAAAAGATGAGGAGAAGTCTTCAACCATGACAGTGCTATCATTGAATCAGTGCACAGAATGATGTCATCTAAATACATCTTCAATGAGTTGCTAACTTTCGAAATCAGATGAGCCAATAACAAACATGCACACGGTTCCAATCTTGGAATAGATAAGGTTTTCAATGGAGCCATATGACATTTGCTAGCTAGACGAGCTGTGATCTTCGTCGACATAATTCAAGTAGACAACTGCACCATAAGCGGCTTCCGAAGCATCTGCATATCCAATGAGTGAAATCTTGCTTGGAGAGGATGCAACGATTAATTTTTATGTTTTCAACAGTCTTTAAATTGGAAACTTTTTGTTGCTATTCGTGAGCAATAGTTGCAAAAAAGTGATTCATCCCAACTCAGTTTTTGAACCCATAATTTCTGTAGAAATATCTTGGCTGTGGTGATTACCGGACCAATCAGCCCTAAGGGATCATCAAGTCTGGCACTTGTCGATAAAATGTCTCTTTTGGTATATGATGACTTCTCCTTGGTTGAGACTTTAAAGCTGAATTTATGCGTCTGAGAATTCCCTGTAACACCTAAAGCTTTAACCACATTATCACTTTTGGAGGAGAATGAAAGTTCAGAGCTTGTAGAAAGGCTATCCAACAGTTAAGGAGAATTAGAGTTCCATTTATGCAATGTCATTCCACAACTACGGAAAAGCTGTATAAGCTGATTTTTCAATTCCCGTGCTGATTCCCATTTGATGAACCAGAGATGACATCATCAACATAACAGTCTGACGAGACAGCTTTGGCAGCTTCAGGATATTTATGCATTTCATCATATGCAACTTGCTTTATGCATCTAATGGCTAAAAATAGAGCACGTTTAGTACCATGAATCACCGTTTTGAATCTATATGTCACAGGTGAGTCACTAAGGTTTCTCTTCCATAAGATTCGAAGTAAGTCTTTTTAGGATTCATAGAACAAAATTTGCGGTACATTTTTTGTATATCCATGATAACTGTAACTTGATGCTTTCTAAATCTCACAAAAATATCAAAAGTATCTTCTTGGACTGCTCCCGCTAAAAGCAAATCATTCAAACTTAAGTCATTTGAGCTTGGGGCACTAGCATTAAACACAACTCTTAATTTTGTAGTTGACTTATCTGGTCCATATACTCCATGATGGGGGAGGTAATATTCAAGTTACCCTTTTGAATTATCATCGACCTTTTCCATATGGTCCAAATTTTCATATTCTGTTACGAAATCTTGATATAAATGTTGCGATGTAGCGTTTTTGCTAAGACGTTTAACTAATTGATTGAGTCTAATGATGGCTAAGTGCTTTGAATTTCCTAATTTTTCGTCTTTCATAAGCATTTTTACGATAAATCTACCATCTTCATTTCGTCTGTAAGTGTCTTTGAAATGTTGTTCACAGAATTCTTCTTGACTAAGAATTGGCGGTACTTTTCCGTTTCGCCGGCGCAAATCTCGCCAAGCAGACTTTATTGGCGACAACATACAGTATACACATAAAAAATATTAAAAAAATATTAGTTCTAAGAATTCTTTTTAAAAAAGAAGGCATAAACATTTTAATATCGCTTAAAATTTTATGAAAAGCCAATAAATAAAGACAACAAATTTGTAAAAAGACATTCAGAATTTACTATGCTTTCATTGTTCAACATCCTGATGCGCCGGTTCATATCACGTGACCCCAAGCGATCTCATCTCACGTAAACTACTCTACAAAAATCTAATGCTCTTAGTAATTATCCACATTAATTTCAAGTTAAATCTTAATTTGGAACACAAGTTTAAATGCAAGAAATATTTCAATTCGTACGAATAGCTTACTCAGAAATTATGTAAAACTGCAGCGCTTTACTTCGCTAATGCATTCTCATTAGAAGTGATGAATTTAACCCTTGACTTTACCTTTTCTATATTTTTCGGCTTCGGGTAAGTGCTGTGAT
The DNA here is from genome assembly GCF_044657685.1 of Stegodyphus dumicola. Classification (NCBI taxonomy): domain Eukaryota; kingdom Metazoa; phylum Arthropoda; class Arachnida; order Araneae; family Eresidae; genus Stegodyphus; species Stegodyphus dumicola. Next base: position 195,751,415 of record NC_140780.1, read on the forward strand.
TGCATCCTAATTAACTTAATTACCGAAAATTGCCTTAAACATAAAACTGAACTATCTGATAAAAATTCTATGTCATGATATGCCAGTATTGAAAGAAACAATCAATCTGATAAGAAAAAGCTGCGACTTGTTTTGAAAATGAGGCGTAAAAGGTTACCAGCGAGAATATTTCGTTTGGCATGGGTTGTACCATTATTGGCGACTTTATCGCTTGCGCCGGCAAAACGGAAAAGTACCGAATTGGCTTTTCTTCACCAATATTTTCCACTAACCAAAATTTTTCTACCAATCTATTAATAGTGTCAAAATCGCCGAGAAGTCAACAATAATTCTGACAATTTTCAAGGGATGTTTTCAAGGAACCAGTAGCTATATAACCAAACACAGAATTTCTGAAAACGAGTGATATCGTAGAAGATTTAAATTGTCCATTAATAAAAACGTCCTAAAATATTTCTGCTTCTAAAAGCAGATCTATACTAGATGGAGTTACAAATTCTGGATCAGCCAAATTTGATGTATAAAAAATATCAATATTTTCAATATTTAATTTTGTAGAAGGTACTAAATCTGTGATTTTATTTACAACTAAAAAATTTAATGAAGCAGAGAACGAATTATTTCCATTAAAAATAGAAGCAAAAGTACGAGATTTAATGTTTGAAATTTGCTCATCTAAACTAGAAACAGAAATATTTATTCTTTCCCTTTTTAAATTTGCACGCTCACAGAATTCATTAGAAGCAAAATTTGACTGTGATCCTGAATCAAGAACAGTTCTTGCTTTAACCAATTGGCCATAAATATTTCTAACCCAAACAACCGCAATTGAAAGGAGAGCAGTTTTATTTTTCGAAAAAAGACACGCCAATAAGTTTTTCCATAGATTCATTGCTATTCAAAACAACTTCGGTTTTGCAGTTTTCTAGGGAGGGCGTGTCTTCACTTAGCTTTCCTCCACTTGTTGCAGACGACATACATAGAAGCTTCATTCCGATGAGTTTCATTCCCATGAAGAGTGTTTTTATTTGCGAATTGAGCAAAAGTGTCTAGACTTACAGGAAGATACTTTATGATTTGGCTGTAAACAATTATTGCACAAAGAAAGCTTTTTAACCATTTCGTATCGTTCCATTGGATTTAATGCTAGAAACTTTTCACATTTAAAAATTGGATGATTATATTTGCAAACCGGACACATATATTTATTATTATTTGTTTTTGTCACTAGTGATCGAACATTATTCTGAGGAATGTTTTGTTTTGGTTTTGCAAATACAGTTTTGTTTTTCATTTTTCTAACATCTGGCATCGCTTTTGAAGAGATGTCATGAAAGATTCCCATTCACATAAATCATTACTATTTAATGACATTTCGAATTGCTTACGTGATTCTTTATCTATTTTGTTGAGAATAATATTAATCAGCAAAGCTTCGCTTAATTTATCCATATTTAATTCCATAACTTTTAATGCTCTTAAATGTTTCTGAACTTTATCAGTTAATAAGCGTAAATCTTTAGGATTTTCATAAACTATTTTTTCAATAGAAAGTAATTCATTGATATGAGAATTTACAGCCAGTCTCTTGTTATCATATCTTTCATCAAGTGCCTTAAATAAGGAAGAAAATGTATCATCTATTGTTTGTATCTGCTTTGTATTGCCAACCAAACAAGATTGTAAATAAAACAGTTTCTGAGAGTCTGTTAATTGTTTATTAGATGAAATTAAAATTACAAATTAGCTTTTAAATAAATTACAGTCTTCGAAATTACCAGAAAATTTAGGCAATGTTATTTCAGTGAATTTATAATTCAATGAATTACTTCTTGTTTCTGGGACATTATTTAAATATTCATTATTATTCTTACTACATAATAAATTATAAAGACATTTGAGGCTTACCTCAACATTGATAATATCTGTCTCGATTTCTTCAAAAATACCATCCATGTCTGATATTTCTTCATTTTTGCACACTTTGTAATAATTCAAGCGAAGTTGAATTTGTTTATTTAACTTGTGCACTTTTTCTTTAAATACTTCTATTTGTTCGAAACCAAAATCATCACTTTTTCCACCGACAAGACAACTTTAACTTGGTTATTTGCGCTTTAATAACGCCACGTTTTCTGTTCAATGTAGAAATGTCTCCATTAGTTATTTTTTAAAATTATAATTAACTGCGGCCGATCGTGACCAGATGTTTTGAGATGCGCTGGTGCGACTATATATTAAAGACAACTTTACAACAACAACCAATTTTATTTTGTTAGACTGTATCACAAATCAAAATCAAAATCGAAAATGATGAATTACCGACCATACGGGATCAAAAAACGTGTATGCTATGCTAGGAGTCCGAATTTTAGCTAACTGAAATTGCGCAGAAACAATGCGCTGTATATCACTTTTATTGTTGCGTAGGAGTGTGTGTGTGATTATGGCAAAGCCTCGAGGGCTATCTGCCTACAGGAAGGGATGCCTTCGTGGAGGACTTTCTAAGAGTAACTGGCTCGTATACACGTTACACATGGGAAAAACTACGGAAACACCCCTGCAGCCAGCCCGTTTGCGGGATTCGAACCTCGGACCGAACTACCAGTGTTCAGCGACTTTACCGCTCGGCCGCTGGTGGGTTCTATTGCCGCGTAGGAGGCAACAATAACTGTTTATGAGATTGAAAAGGATTCTCTTCCTTTATTTTCGAAAAAGATCTCTTACTTACGAGAAATAATTAAACCCTCAATTTGAATTCAAAATGTTAATTGCTTCGCTTTTCTCTAAAATCTTCAAAAAGTGTAACTGAGTATTTTTGATTCAGCTGCCTTTAATGAGAGCATTTAAAAAGAATATTCTTAAAAAAATCTAGCAATGATCGCATGATTAACTAGAAATTTAAAAATAATATAGAGACCATTTCGTTCCTCCCCAAAAAAACTCGAAAATTTAAATATTTTTCAAATTCTGACAAATTTATATGAAGCACGCACTACAATGTTTTAAATAATATTATTTTACATTTTTTTAATGAATACCATTTTTATTTATAATATTTTATATAAACAAAACTGTTTTTATAATAAATGTTTAATAATGAAATTTAGTGTTTTAATGGAATGATGTACTTCCTCAAAATTTAGCTACATTAGCACTGAAATCCATACCACTTTGCCACGAGTTGTATAATGTTCTAAAAGGCACATAACACCGCTTTAAAACGAACTACATGCTCTTTGCTACTTGATAGCTATGTAGTTTAGGATTATTGATAACATGCTAGCTTCAGTAAAGCCTGCCATCAGTCTTGATTATAGGAGTTTTGTAATGAAAATTAAGTAAGAGCTGGAAAACCATTTCCTATTGCATTCAGTTGGCGAACAGCAGAAATATGCCACAACAACGTCCATTTTGAAAGGCCACGCCTTGAGTTGGTTCAAAAGCCCTTTTCTCCTTTTACAGTTGTTGCTAAACGGGAAGGAAGGGATATCCCATGGAGGACTTTTCAATGGAAACTTGCTCTTATCCATGTTACCTATGGAGAAAACTACGATATCCCCCATGCAGCCAGTCCGTTCACTGGGACTCCGGATTGAACTACTAGTCTTCAGCGGCTTTCACCACTCGCCCGCTGGCTCGCCATTAAAAATATTAGGAAAAATTTGTTAGGTGAACCGGAGAGCGAGATGTAAAACTTTTATGTTCGTTAGGCGGCTTAAAATAAAGCATTCCCTGTGTTAAGGCATAGAGAATGGTTGGAATTGGAGCTGCTCTAAAAATCTTAGCTGCATGGGTCATTTGTATCGAGAAAAGCGGAGATTATGAAATTGTTACAAGATGAAAAATCAGATGCTGAGAACATACGTATAGTCAAGCCGAGTTTGCTACCGCATGCGCTGGATTTCGTCGAAATGAAGTATTTATTTGAAGAATACGGTAAGTTGTAAGAATTATTCGAGTTAACTGTAAAATGCGAAAGCCATAGGGTGCTTGAAAATAGCAGTATGCTGGAATATGATGATAGGATCGTATTCAGCAATAGTATAGTAATAAATTTGGCGGAAGAATGACGGAATGTTCAGTGGGTAGAACTAGGGATAAACAGAAGCTGTATATGCGGTTGAGGAGGCAAAGTGGTGACTACCAAAAGGTTGAGAGGAAGGATCTTTGTAGAAAGAGAAAAGCGGATGTCGAAAACAATAAAACGAATCTGTAAACTAGGAAATGGTGTTGAGGGTTTCTTCTCCACCAAAGGATAAGCAGAAACTCTCTCAAATACAGTTGAGCACGGTTTTATTGAAAAATATCGAGTTACCTTGTATGCAGGTAATTTTGAATAGAAAACCGTCGGTAGCGTCGTTGAATACAAGGGCAAAATATCTTCTTGGTGGAGAAATTTATTAACAAATGTTTTAGGCTGTTTGAAGTTGCAGGGACGAAAGTTGTAACGCCACAGGGACCACAACGTGAGCGAAAAGAAAGTGTGATGTTCAATCTCCAGGTTGAAAATGAAAGGCATTCTGTTTCATTCAATGTTCACAGGTCGGAATTTGCACGTGAAAGTGATGTTGGGATCGGTTTCCTGAAGTTAGTAGGTCACGAATTGATTTTCATGCAGATATGGTGCAGCTTGAGATAAGAGAAATCCAACACCCGCTCTGGATCTGCAAGATCTGACTCCGGAATCAAAAGAAAAGCTCAAGAATTGGTAATACCTTTTTCAGCACTTTTCTGATAAACTCCTGGGCTAATACACATAATTAAGAAGGGTTAATCTCGTGTGTAGTTTTGCTCTACGCGGGGAATTATTCCCTGTATTTGATACGCGAGACAGGTAAAGGGGACGATCCCCCGTGTAAAGCATATAATGCTAAGGGTAATTCACCAATATATCAAGAGAATAATCGTTGTCCCTTTTCCTAATTCATTTTTAGTTTCTTCAAGAAAAATAACAATTACTGAAAATTTTCTGGAATGGACAGTCACTAAAAATTGCTTTAGATGATTCCAAATACCATGTACATTTACACCAAGCTTGGGAAATGACCATTCTACCCAGCGCCGTTGATTCCACAAGCTGCTTAAGTGTCGCCAGATGTACTGACTGTTATTCAGTATTTTGCATCATTGCCTACAGTTAAAACCTACATGTGGTTCAGAGAACCATTCGTCAAAAAACATACTCTACTTTCCTTCAGAGTACATCCGTAGGAATTAAATGCTGGACTTAACGAAGCAAGGCATGTTTTGGATTCCAAATGAAGTTCCTGGAGAAACTTCCGAGGAGGCCCAATTTCTTGCTGGAAAATATCCCACCCATTTCGGCATTCGTGAGGGTCTCAAATCGGTGCGGATAGCTAGCCAAAATAGCATGCAGCGTTCACAGTCCTATTCGTAAAATGTTTTATCTTGGGACGTAACTATGGAGCAATCACAATCGTGAATCCAACTTATTACGCAGAATAAATCCATGGTATTTTTTTTTTTTCTTTGACGTACCTGAAATCTGGTAAATCGGTCCGATAAATTAAAATAGTGGTTCATCCCTGCAAATAATATCTCACCAAGTGTTAAGGCTCAGTTTTGATGAAGCAGACATCAGGTAAGGCCGATCATAGGATGATGTGCAGTCATCGGAGGAAAACCGTAAGATGCTGAATCTGGTAGTCAAAGGAATGCAGCGTGTGTCGTAAAGATTCTACACTGACACTGCTTGTAGTTCCTTCAATAAACTTGATTGTACTCTGCTTGATTGTACTTTTTTCTTGCAACCTGTACGAATATCGTCAGTATAAACCGACTCTAATCTTTAGTGGCCTGTGCGCTGCCTTCGTTTCCTTGCTGAAAGCTGGAACACTCATCATTGAACATCAATTAAGATGCATTAAACAGTAATGGGTAGTCATCGGTGGTAAACCGTAGTGTACTGGATTCTGTAGCCAAAGGATTGCAGTGTATGTGGTAGAGATTCTCCACTGACGTTGCTTAGGGCTCCATCAATAAACTTGACTGTACCGTTGTTCCTCTCGTGGTCTGAGCGAGCTTAGGTAGTAGACGGTAATATGGTTTGAGCGAGCCTAGGCAATATAAGGCGACTCTAATATTACGTAGCATGTGGGCTGCTTTTATTTTCTCATTGGAAGCCTGGACAGCCGACATTGGTAAATTGCTAGTAATTGATTACGTGATTTTTCAGAAATGTAGGTTGCGAGCATTTGACGGAAGTATCGTGAACCGATTGCGGGTTCATAATCAAAATAATTTAAATCGCAATTTTTAAAAAGAATTTCGTTCAGTGGCATTACATTTATGTGTTCTAAAGTTGTTTCGGATACGTTACACTATAAACGTGGAGAGTATGGTTTTAGCTTGCAGATGTGGTACCGAGATTACATCACATCTATCCTTATTGGTTTGTTAAGTTAGTGTGCATCCTAACGGTTGCAAGCTAAAATCAGCGAATTTCACTAAATGAAGGACAATAAAAACGCTAATTAATATCAGGAAGCACACGAAATTAACTAAACTATAAATACCTAAGTTGCAGGGATAAAATGCTAACATTCTTCTGAATTTCACTCAGCGATGCAAAATTTGGGCACTTCGTCTGCTGGCTTAAAGCTCCCACCGCTGAAGTAATCGCAAATATAAAGTGAAAGGCTTACAGCAGTTATAGGGTTCTGCTTACAGGAAAGCTTAACTCAATACCCTTCAGACCCTACTAAATTGATAAGTGAGTTATCGCTCCAGTCTAAATTCAAATGATAGAGTCTTATGAAGGTTAAAAAACACTTTTATTTAACCTTTGAACTGACAGAAAGCATTACTTGTGCTACAGACGAAATTCCGCTATTTGCTGGTAGTTAAAATAACCTAAAATTGAAAGTTTAAATTGAAGTAATGTAGTCTGAGATTTTGTATAAAATAATCTACTTAAGTTGGCTCAAGTAATTAACTTCCCGCTTTTAAAGTGGGCTAGAAAAATGGTTGAAACCGTAAAAAACTTCGGCTGAGCTGGCTGTAGTGCGTAACTGCACACGTGGCAGCCAAAATCTTTAAATCTAAAGCATTCAAATCCTCCGCTTAAATACTGTACAAATAATTTGCATTCTAGTAAGGACTACGAAAAGAAGAGTTATGGTAAAGTTTCAAATCATAATAATTGTCTAATTAACATAAAATCCTACAAACTGACTCGATGTAGATTGCGTTCGCAAGCTACCTTTTAACGTCTCTCCGCTTTCTTTGCAGTATATTAAGACACATACTTTTTGAATGAGTGACGAGGAAAATTGATAACGAAAAGGGAACACAAAATTTAAGACCACACGGTTAGTTTAAAGCTTCATTAAAATCTTTGTGATGTCATGAGTTTTGTTTGAGAGTATAATACTAATTTTAGAATTTAACGGGGATATTGCTTTTTGAGTTCTTACATCTTTTCTGGAGAATTTTAATTTTTAGTATTTTAAAAAAATGAATTATTTGCTTTTATCCGGAAAGAAAATTTCCCTACTGAGCTTCTCCCGGAGGAAGGAACATGGCATTATTACTTTTAATTAAATGTTATCAATGCTAGGTATCCTACATTTGTTTTAATTTTTGCTTTATGTATTCAGCTGTTACTCGTTAAATTTCTATGTTTCTGTAAGTATATTAGATGAAACCTAATACATAAATCTGCATAACCTATCAAACAAAGAAGTACATTTAACACCGTGATGCTTTAATGATTGTTATGGAAAACGCTAAATATTCTAATTTTGCCGCATTCTTTAAAGATTAATATGGGTTCTAAATATAGCCGTTAGCTTCCTTTAGCTATTATTGGGAAAACAGACAAAAATTTCAAATGCAATTTATTTTTGCAATTTTTTCTATTTTTCCTGTAAAATCATTACAGTTATATTTTCATTACTTTGTTACTTAAAGAGAAGTTTCACGTTATAATGTAAAGTATGAGGGTTATTTATAACTAACCAAATTTACTTATACCAACTACTCACCCTGTAACGTTATTTCAGCCGTGATGCGAGTTATCACGTTTAGTCTGAAGTGACAGTAAAAGAAACTAATAGCTAAGAGTTGTAAAATATGATTTTATTTTTTTCACTATTTGAGAGTTCAAAATTAAAGTAACACAAAGAAAATAAGTCTACATTTAGGAACTGGCTGGAATGTTCAACAGTTTAGCTATCTACAATACAAGTGTTTCTGTTCAAGGCTAAAAATAACACTTGGATAGGACAACCTACCCCGAATTAAAAGCACACTTGCTAATTTGTGCTAATATCTGGCAGTATTTTTAATCGAACAAAGGCTTCTGATAAAGGCAAGTTCAGCGTTTTTTCTACAGGTCCACTCTTTCTCTCAGTTTAAGCTATGCCGTTTGCCAATAAATTCTGCATAAATTTCTAGACTGAATGAGAACGCGATGAAACGAGGCGTAATATTTTCAAAGCGTTCAAGATGATAATTACCAGCGTTGTCCACAGACACTAATTTTCCCTTCTATGAACATTAATTTTTAAAATTACCATTATAGAAGTCAAAAGTCAGAATTCCCTTTCTTTTTTTACAATACTCAACGGAAATAAAAAGTTAACTTTCATGCATATTATCTGAATTACAGACATTAGAAGTTTATATTTAATCTTAGCATTTACAACTATTTACAACTGTTTAAATTACACTTATGTGTTACTATCGTTTTACTTTTGGAATTCCATTTCCTTCTACGTGGAAAAAGGGCCATGCCCTGATTAGAACCACGTTATTTCTCTTGTTATTAAACTGGGTGCTGTGCCTACTTTTGGGAACAACTGATAAGTCCTTCTTTCTTGTTCGGCGTTGTCCCACCAGTTCTGCCATTCAGTTTTACATTTGTTGCTTATGATTTTCTTAAGATGCGAGCCAGGCCATGGTACTGATAAATTTTGTGCATTTTGAGCCCTAGCTGCTTCTTTGGCTAGGATGTCAGCCTACTCGTTGCCTTTTGTCCCTGCATGTGCCTTCAGCCAAGTGACAAAGAAGTGTTGATTTTGTGATGCTGAAGTTCTTTCTGTAATCTTCTGGATTAAATTTGATCGGTGGCGCCGGGTTTACTGTAGCATGCATCGCTGAAAGACTGTCTGGAAAGATATCTGCGGCTTTTAGGGAGTTTGTGATGCTGTATTTTATTGCTTGAAGGAGAGCTACTGATTCCGCTTGGAATATACTATTTTATTGATTTAGGTGGAACTTCTGTTCTGTTGTCGAATTGGGACCTAAGCAGATTTTGATTGCGCTGCCTTTACCTTCTTCTAGGCTGGACCGTCTGTATAGAGTTGGGGTAATTTCTTTTCGCTTACTCCTTTTTTCACGCTGCTTAATGCGGTATTATTTTTTTTTCCTGGGTGGTGCTTATATGGGTGTGCGGGTGTCTCGTAATTCTCCTATTAAAAGACCTAATGATTTGTAATGGCTCTTCTTTCGTAGTTGTAGTACTGTTGTCTTATGGAATTCTTGCTCAGCGCGTATAAAAAGTGTTCCTAAAGATTAATCGTTTAGGTCAGCGTTTCCTAAATTGTGGGTCGCGACCCGGCACCGGGTTGTAGAAAAGTTCAGCTGGGTCGTGGCAAAAATTGTAAAAACACAAAAAATCTATAACATTTTGCTCTAAATTTAATATTTTTCGAAACCTTTTCAAGTACTGCAGGTGGCAACCCTTTACCACCGTTTCCTACCGGACCGTTAAAATTCGGATGCTCTGATTGGCTTATTTTGATTCGTCATTCAGTGCCTTCTCCGGTACATGCGCCGTAAACTCACGTGTATCAAAACAAGGGTATGTTTCAATTTTTGTTACCTATTTTATTTGACAATAGTTATTATTACCTATTTTTAATTGCAACTTCATATTGGTAAGTAATAAAAATACATTTTCTTCTAAATCATTAATAAACAAATTCTTTTTATTAAAGCTTTCAACCTTTTTTAAAATGGATAAATGGTTAAGCAAGAAAACCACAGTTTTAAATGATGATGATCAAGCAAGCACGAGCAAAGCTAAACATCATGATCGTGAAGAAACTGTGCCTGAAGCACTTAAAGGAGATTTACAGCCTCAAATTAACAAGCGTAAAGCTACTTGGACTCGCAGCTATTGTAACGAATATTTACGCTTTGGGTTCATTGCCGGCGGCAGTCAAAATAATTTGCTGCTATATGTTATTTGCAATGAGCAACTTTCAAATGAAAGTATGAAACCGTCAAAGTTGAAACGGAATTTAAACACACTCTATTCTGAGTACTCTGATAAGCCAAAGAAAAAGGAATTTTTTGAAATTTCCAAATTAATAGCTGAAACTGGGTATCCTTATAGTGCTGGAGAAAAATTAATACTTCCCGCTTTGAAAATTGTCGCAAATAATTTATGCGGAATAAAGGAAAAATGTATATTTTCGGCGATACCATCATCAAATAATACAGTTAAACGGAGAATTGATGATTGCGCGAAACATTTAGAAGAAGAACTAGTTGCTCAAGTAAAAAAGAGCAAGTTTTTTCCTTTGCAAATAGATGAAAGCACTGATAACGAGGATAATTCAAATCTAATGTGTTTTGTCAGATATATTGACGAAGACAACATACAAGAAAATTTTTTATTTTGTAAAAGGCTACCAACAAGAAAGACCTCAGATGAAATTTTTAAGGCTACCAATGATTTTGTCACTAGTCACGGTATTGATTGGATGAAGTGTGTTGGGCTAAGTAGCGACGGAGCACGTGCAATGGCAGGCTGTCATTGCACGTTTGGCTTAAACAAATTCAAGAATTAGCAATTAATTGTGTATGGGTGCACTGTAGTATCCATAAACAAGCGTTGATTGGTGGTAAACGAATGCCTTTGAATTTAAACATGACTTTGGAAGAATGTGTCAAGTTTGTAATCTACATAAAGTCTCGTCCATTAAATAACAGACTTTTTATCGAATTATGCAAGGAAATGGGGAGTGATCATAAACACCTCCTTTTGTATTGTAATTCACGATGGCTTTTTAAAGGAAATGTTTTAAAACGACTGTTTGAGCTAAAAGACGAAGCCTTGGTATTTCTGAATGAACACCCAACCCATCTAAAAAAGATGCTATTTTTTCATTTAAGGATAGATTCTACGATCTCGAGTGGTTAATAAAAGTAGCTTATTTGTGCGACATATTTGCTACATTCAATGAATTGAATTTAAATTTGCAAGGCTTTGGTTTAAATATTTTCAAAGATCGGAAAAAGTAGCTGCAATAATTACAAAAATGATTCTGTGGAAACAACGACTTTCAAAAGGAAATTTTAAATCTTTTGAAACATTACATAAATTTATTGAAACATATTCAAACTACGATGAGGAAGATTTATATCTTGAAACACTATCAGTTTCAATTCAAGAACATCATTCGGAGCTAATAAATAGTTTTAAAGACTACTTTCCGGATATTCCTTCAAATAATATGTGGATTAAAGATCCTTTTTATGTATTTTTATATTTTTTGTATTTATCCTCCTTATATTGAAAAGGAAGAAATGCTTAACCTTAGTGAACAAGAAGTTGATAATTTAATTGAAATTTCTTGCGACACCGATCTTAAAAAAGTGTTTGAAACTGTAACACTAATTAATTTTTGGTTGCGCTGTCAAAAGGAACATCCAAGCGTAAGCGAACAAGCGATACAATTTTTAATGCCTTTTGTCACCAATTATACGTGTGAAACTGCGTTCTCAGCCTTGGTGTACTTAAAAAATAAGTATTGAAACAGATTGGATGTCGAACCTAATTTGAGAATAAAATTAACATCATTAAGTCCTAATTTGAAATTACTATGTGATGAAAAACAGCATCATCCTTCGCATTAAGATCAAAATATGTAAAACAAGATTTACATTAAGTTTTAAATGAAGATAATGGATTGTTTTTAATTACTTATGTTTCTGTTGTATATTATTTTGCAATTTTTGGGTATGAAATAAACAAACAAATAACTTGAATTTTGATTTTTATTAAAAAATAAAATTTGTTTTGTAAATAAATATTTCTTTTATAAGGTGGGTCGCGATAAAAATTAAAATCTCGTACCGGGCCGCGGTCAAAAAAGTTTGGGAAACGCTGGTTTAGGTGCATAACAAAAAGTGTAAGGTATTTTTTCCCTCCTTACAGCATGCCTTCGTGGTATAACGGTTAGCACACTCGGCGCGTATTCGGGCGGTCTAGGTTCGTGCCCGGGGAGGGCATTGCACGTTTTCTCCCTCCTTCGTGGTGTAACGGTAAGCACACTCAGCGCGTATTCGAAAGTTCCAGATTCGAGTCCCGGTGAGGGCATTGCACATTTTGAAAATTTCCTACTTCAAAAAATACCTAATATCCCTAGTTTTGGTTAAGGACAGCTTTAATTTTAAAAACGACTACAGGAAAAAAAATTCAGTAAGTGGTTGTGCATTTGTTAAATGTTGAAACTAGTAATGCGCAAAGTCTAAATTTTTGCGTAGATAATGCTGTACATTTAATCACAGAAAAGATACAAAGTGGTGGTGAAGCCGTAGTGCTGAAAAGAAGTGTGTTAATACCAAACATATTGGATGCCAGGACAGTAAGTATCATTTGGCCGGTTAATAAATTAGTTTATGACGAGAGTAAAACCAAATGTTGTTTTTGGACATTTGTGTATGTGAGTTTGGGCAGGACAGACTAAGTGTTATAGTTTTTGGAGGAGTTGGGAAAGCATTTTTGCGTTGTATTCAGTGCCATAATAGCAAAATCTATTAATAGGAATCTATTAATAAAAATAGGAAAAGAAAGACAAAAGTAGCCGACAGTATGAAGTTAAATGAAGTCTTAAAGAAAACACCATTACACTTAATATGGAGCAAACGGACCTGAAGTTCTCATCGTTGTCCAAATTTCAGTTAAAAGGAGAAAAAAACAATAAGAGTCGTCGGAGAGTTCACAGATTTGTTCAGCGTTAATCTGGGTTCAACATATGTGGTAATTCTTGAAATTTAACATTAAAGATAGTCAACGGTGTAGATCAAAGACTTAAGGTATGCTGTGGTTAAAGAAAAGGTCATTGATGCACCTTAGAAAATAAAATTTAAATACTTGTTTCAAGAGGCTATGCAAGACCGACGTTGTTATATGAGAATAAAAATAGTTATCCGTCAACACGCTACCCATCATACAGATAAACGATGATGAACACAATAAGACATGTTGGAAAATATAATACTTGTTTCAAGCTCCTGTGCAAGTCCAACGTTATTATGCTAGCAGAAAATTCGTTATACGGCAAAGCACTACACATCATTGAAATAAACAGACTACTGTAAATAAAATAAAATTAAAAAAAAAAAAAAAAAAAAAAAAAAAAACAGAGTTATACTAATTCAGAAGTCAAACAACAAAAATCAGCGTTATACCTACAAAATTTTCACAGGACTAGTTTCGATGGTTTTACCGAACCATCATCTTCAGCTGCAAAACCGCAAATGAACAAGATAGGAAATAATGATTAGATAAGATAAGAAAGCCTGGACAAGAATAAGCAAGTGGCGCCATCTGTTGGCGAAACCAGAACTAAAACATAATTTCTCTAAAAGCCGAAGGCAAATTTGGATTGGAATTAGGATCGTTAACTAGAACAGAAAGATTTTGTTGTTTGACTTCTGAATTAGTATTTATTTGGCGTGTTATTGTGTCTTAATTACAGAGTTATACTGTTTATTCAGTGCGCACTATTGAGGACATATTTTGAAAGTTCAAAAAATATGTTGTATATGAGGCCCTTCGGCCCACCAGTTGCCGAGCGGTAGAAGCTGCTGAACACTTGTAGTTCTATCCGAGGTTCGACCAGACGAACGGGCTGGCTGCATGGGCGTTTTCGTGTTTTTCTCATATGTAACGTGGATACGAGTCAGTTTCCTTTGAAAACTGCTCCCCGGGTTATTCCTCCCTTTCTGCGTAATGGCAAACGGAGGAGCACGTTGTAAATAAATAAATAAGGCCCTGGGTTTAACGACAGGGTTTCTTGAAAAAGTATCATTACATCCGAGGTGCGCATGCATGATGAATGCACTGCAATCAGCATGGCATGAGACAACTGATAAAACACCACTGGAATTATTTTTATACCTGAGAATTATTAAAGCTTTAGATAAATTACTGTTTTATTCAACAAAGGAAGACGAAAGTTAAACAAAACGGTGTTCAAATGTTAATTGATGAAGCCCTGAAAAGTACGATTAGGTCCAGAATAAGCAGAAATTTTATTACGATAAAAGATATAAAGTATTTTCCCCTCCTTCCAGCTTGCCTTCGTTGTGTAACGGTAGCATACTCGGTGCGTATTCGAGGCTCTAGTTTCGAGTCCCGGCGACAGAATTAAACATTTTTCACACCTCCTGCTTTAAAATAACCTAATGATTCTACAAAGGATTAGGAAACACAGTCTAAAAATTTAGTATAAATTATTGTAAAGCACAGACTTTTGTGGTCAGATAAGCAGGAAATAAGAAAGTTTAATCCTAATGTAAAGGACCGTATATAGCAGTGAATATACAGAGAAAGGCAGTGGTAGATTAGAGGGAAAGGATCCGGATCAAGTGAAAAATAATTATGATAGAGATGATATGACCCTGTTGAAGGAAATGGGAGTTCTGACAGAAGCAGCGCCTGGAACTCAGGAAAATGTTCTCCAGATGGGTGAAATAGTAGGGTCGAAGGGATGCCTGCTAAGGAATCTGAGCAAGAGTGGTCGTTCTTCTAGAGTGAAGAAGAAAAATTAACAGAAAGGAGATGGGGAACGGTTCCAACTTCGAAAAAGAAAATATTAGCAGCAATGACGAAGGTCAGCAGGCTGCTGGTGACAGAGGAGCTGCTGAAAAATAGCATCGTGGAGCAGCAAAAGCATCGATCGTGACAAACAGAAGGTAAGTGAGGCTAACAACTGCACTGAAGAAAAACGGATGGAGCAGAGGAAGGTCTAGGGAAGGCAAGGTCATAGCACGTGAAAGATCGGACACCGAGTTACAAAGGCCGAAAAGAGATTCTGAACAGTCTCGAGTCTGTAAAGGAAAGCAACATACAGCAACTGAGGCCACGACAACAACGATGGGTTATACTTATAGGATCAACACTGCGCAGAACCGACTCTGCACAGGATCGACACCGGCTACGGCCGGCATTAGTCATCGGCATACACTCAGCACAATAAAAAGGACTTTTTTTTTATTGAAGTAATAAGGAGAAAGAGGATAAATATGCATTGGTCACGTTAACAGAACTTGTCACAGGCATACGGTCGACCCTATGTAAGGTCGATCCGGGCATGTAGTGGACACTGCATAATGTAGCCAATGATTATAATTAGCAACAGCACATAATTAAAGGGAAAGAAGCTGATTAAATTATTATTTTAAGTTACCTGTGTAAGACTGACACTGGCATGACACTGATACTAGTATTGAACAGACACCGGCATAGATTCGAAAACGGTTTTCCTGCTCATTTGTTGATCCTGTACAGCAGAGCAGTTGGTCAGTTCTGTGCAGTGTCAGCCCTGGGCCGCATTCCCTCCATGACAGCGGGTAAACCTTTTTGAGGTATTCCGAAGGACCAAAAGAGTCACCACGCAGAAAGGAAAAGGACTTTCTAAAATTAAGACAGATTTTTGTTCTTAAACCTAAGTGTGGAATTTATTTCTTATATTACGGCGATATTAAAGTATAAGTGTGTTCTAAACATTTGTTCAATACTTGTAAATGTTGAGATTAAATGTAAACTTCCGACAATTGCCTTTAATTCTAAAAACGCTATATGAAAAACAAAGGGGCTGTGAAGTGATGTTGGTTGCTATAATGAAATATTATTGATTTCTGTATAAAATTATGATTTCTGTAAATGAAAAATGGAAAATCTAAAGCGTGTAAAGGGGGAAGTTTAGGCTATACTACCAACACTTGAAATTAAGATATCGCTAGTTGTTCTGACATTAGGCTACATGGATATTCTAGAATATACTTTGTAAGGTATTTTATGTCAACCAATTATTATGATTTAAACCTTTACTATAACCTTCTCTTCCCGTAATCCTCTCCAGAACGGAAATTAGGTTTTGGTTTGCGGAGCTGTAGGCTGTAATTCTAAAGTTGAATAGAATGTGTATTATGTTGATCGTGATACGTTGTAATGTAACATGCACACTTTGTTTTGGTCCATACAAGCATAATGTCTCCAGAAGGGAACAGTGCAAATTGCACGCAGTTATTTTGTAAAGGTCATAGCACGATTTAATGAAATGAAGAAAATGATTGTTGTTTGTACATAATTCCAAACATTTTATACCCCCTTTCCATGTTCACTAGATTTTTACTTTGTTTCCAAATTTTCCCCTCTAGGTTTCATTATAAGTCTTAACTTCTAAAGATTAAGTGCATAATAAATAGTTTTAGTTAAGTAGGCACCTTTAGATATTACAACCTAGAAGCAAACACCACGGTATTCTAGAGGGTTTTTTTTATCCGAAGATTTTCCTATATACATTTTTATGACTACTGGAAAAGCAGTATCTTAATCACGGAGGCGAAACTCTTCCACGCGTTACTGGGAATAGAAAATGATTGATACATAAATTAATACGCTTTAATTTTGATTATTAAGTTTAACAGTTAAGTTCATGGAGACGTAGAGAATTCTCAGATTTGATACACTCGATTGTTTATAAGATATTTGCTAGAAAAGTACTATACATCAAATGCATAGTTCGTTTGAAAATTGAAAACATTTAAAAAAATAAAAATAAAAAAAAGCTCCTGTGTAATGTTATTTTTATGAGTTCCTTCTTCAGATCCTTTACCTCCTGTGTAATGTTATTTTTATGAGTTCCTTCTGTTCTAACTAAAATTCAACGTCACTCTTAGTAATTTTTCTAAATAATAAGACTTACAGTGACAATGTTAATCGTTGGTTGGCTATTTTGCATTCAGAAATTGACGTACTACTCATTAAAAATAATGAAGAACTGCTTCAAAACTGTCAGCTGAATGATAGGCCATAATGGGAGAAAAAATCCTCTTACAAAATAAATAATCAATTTTTTTTTAACCTTTTACTTACAAACTTAAACAGATTTATTTAAAAACGAAGCCAGAAATGCGCTTTTTTTTTTCAGAATGTTCTTTACCATATTGCTTCAAAGAATTTCACGCATTTTTCTAAAAGTGTTTTCTTAGCTTCTGAGTGGAATATGTTTCCAAAAAGCGCTCCACAGAAACTGTCTTGAAGTTTTTTTCTTTCTCCAAATAAAAGAGCTGTGTGCTTTATTATTCTATAAGGAAAAAAAAAAAAAACAGAAAAGAGCATGGCGTCCTGGTTTGTAGAGATATTGTCCAATACTTGAAGAGAATTTTTATAAGCAGAGATAAATTTTTATAACAAATAAATGAGACATTTTTTGCAAGATGTGCAATAAAATCTGCATTACAGAATATTACTTTTATGTTAAAAGTCTGAAATTACGTGCATTAAAAATTCTGACTATAATTTTGACACTGGATTAGAATAATTTCAGAATTTAGCTAGTATTTTACGAGAAAACTTAATGTAAACCATTTCACGCTGCAAATTCACTTCTTGGAATGTTGAAGTACGAGGGCTATCCAGAAAGTAGATTACGTTTTGGAATAAAAAAATAAACAAAGTATAGGAAACAAATTTTATTATATACAGATGAAAGCCACACTCAAATACTACTTTTCTACATAGTCACCATACAAATTAAGGCATTTATCGTAGCGATGTACGAGCTTGGAAATTCCTTCGTCGAAAAATTCGGCCGCCTGCGCCTTCAACCACTTCGTTACCTCTTCTTGCCTTCCATCTTGCACAAAACTTGTGGTAACCAAGCTTTTCGCTGATGATTTCGTGCAACAAACTTCGCGAAATTTGTGGAAAACTCAAAGAAAGTTCCGTTATTGTGAAATTTCGATTTTCACGGACTTTAGCATCGACTTTTTCGAGAAGTTCGGCGGTCACTATGCTGGGTCTCCCACTTCGATCTTCGTCGTGAACATTGGTTCGGCCATTTTGAAATCTTATGACCCACTGACGCACTCCACCTTCAGTGATAATGTTGTCCCCATACACTTCACGAAGCTGCCGATAGATTTCTATCGGTTTACAGTTTTTTGCAGTCAGAAACCTTATTACTGAGCGCACCTCGCAGCTCGCGGGATTTTCAATTAACGCAGACATTTCAAACCGTCACAGTATCTGAACGGAGCACAGCACGAACCTCTCACTAGCACGGCTAGATGCAGACTGAGCTGCGCAACGCTCTGACCCCAAGATGGCCGCGCTAGCCCCGCCCCTAGCGGACACAGACGGAAACGTAATCTACTTCCTGGATGGCCCTCGTAATTTCTATGCTAAGCTTTTAAGTGATCTAAAGAAATAAATGGCAAGCATAAATTGAAAATTAAAGAACATAAATGCTGAAAATTACACAGCAATATAAAAATTACTTTGAGGTGGAAACACATTTAAAAGTTTATAGACGCTACTAGCAGAACACCTAAAAGACGCAAAGCACTAATATTTCGCCTCAGGTCCTGCTTCCGACTGCTGAATGAAGCTCTGGTGGCTGTACCCTTGTGTAACAAAAACACAATGAAATTTCTTTAAAAAATAGCCATTCCTTTTGCCTTCTTCCTGATTTTGATGGAAGAATGGTTCCCAGAGCTTAAAGGAGGTATCCAATCCTTTTGACGCAAATAACTAAAGTATGAGTGCTACTGGCACTCTCATGCAAGGTGTAAGAAAGTATCTATAAAAACACGTTTGTGGCGTTTTTACTAATCCAAAACTTGTAACTATCTTGGTGGTTCAATTTGTACGTAATAGGCGATGAAAGGATCAGTTTTGAACACAACAACAAATATATTTATTTACATGATTAGTGAAATAAAGTGTAGTATTAATTGTGCCGTTAATTATTAGGGCCGGCGACTCCCTTACAAGCATTCTTACTCATGGTTAAGCACATCTCATTAGTACAAATTGCAATTTTACACTGAAGAAACATGCGGGATACAGCGCCCTCTATAGGCGTTTCTTAACACTCCCCACCTAAACTCTTAACATAGAGTTTATAACAATACTTACCAATTTCCATAATTTGTATTTACATCAATCACATTGAAATAAAGTAATTACCATATTTTTACATGTGATCTTCTAAACAAGTTTTCCATACAAAGCTTTCTTCAATAAACTATTAATACGAAGAATAGAGGAATAAATATACTATTAGCACATAACAATTAAAAGAACACAATAATGAAAAACAAAAATAAAGTTTCAATCTTATGAATATTCTACTGCAAATTTTTATATTTTAGACTCAGTCCTTCAGCTCTAAATTGTAAATAAGCTGAACTGGCCTTCTTATTACTCCACTGCCAGCTTTGATTGAACATGAGCGAACTTTGCCTTTCCTTCCAGGGAAAGTCTCTATAATTCTACCTAGAGACCACATATTCTGCTGAGGTTTGAATTTTTTCAGAATCGATTTTCTCGATCCTGATAAATAATCCTTAGTTATTCTAGCTGGAGAAAGGGATAGCAAACGTCTATCTATCAAAAAATGTGCAGGAGTGAGTGGAGAGGGTTCTGAAGGTTCACTATATAAGTAAGTAATGGGCTTGGAATTGATCATGGCTTCAATCTCAACGAACACTGTTTCCAGTTCATTGAGAGAGAGCGATGAACGGCCACCAATTTTTCTAAGACTTGTTTTGATCGTTCTGATCATTCTTTCCCAAAATCCTCAAACACCATGCTCTTCTTTCAATTATATATTTCCAATGAATATTGTGAGAAGAGAAGAAATTCTTTACAGAAGGATCAGAAATGCAAGTCCACAGTTTTTTTGAGTTCAGTGTCTGCGTATTTGAATGATTTTGCGTTGTCACTGTATATAATTGAACACAGTCCTCGCCACGCTGTAAATCTTCTAAAGGCCAATAAAAACACTTCCGTATTCATCGAAGTTACCAGTTCTAAATGAATAGCACGCGTTACTGCACAAGTGAATACTAAAATGTAATGTTTATTGTTGCTCTCTTTAGAGAAAAATTGTCCAGCATAGTCCAATCCAGTTACCGCGAACGGTGGTGACTGAAGAATTCGATCTGGAGGAAGTGGAGCTACGTCTTAAACTCCAGGGCGAACACTATCATTTGCAAATCACGCATATGCTCAACAAGGATTTAATTCGCTGTCTGCCTTTGACAACCCAAAATTTTTCGCGCAGGTGCGTCAGAGTTGAGTCCACTCCAGAATGAAATACCATTTCATGTGGTATCGACATTTTGACGGAAGTATCCATGGATGCTTGGCAGATTCCAGACAGGTTAAAAGGCAAATTGTATTCTGCCTTTTAACCGTAGAATTCCGTCTTTGTCGATCTCGGGATTCAGCAAGTAAATATTGGAAACTTTGTGAAGTGACTTTTTTTGAGATAAACCGAGGATTTCCTTTTCGAAATATTGAAATTGCGTGTTTCTAATCCAGTATTTTTCACATTTTGTGTAATCCAGTACTCATTCACATTTTGTGTTCGACCACCAGTACCTTTTTAGTAAGCCTGGGTGAGGCAAATATTTAAGTATTGGTTTTATAGCATCCATAACTTCTAAAGGAAATGAATTTGCATGTTTAAAGTTTTCATCTGTGCCACTTACAGCAGCTCTTTTTCACGCGCACCAAGAATCACTACCATATGAGTATAAGTCTTAAGTTACTTCATCATCATTTGAACTTTTATGGTACCATATAGCCCACATAGCTTTCTGCATATCACGGTAATTGTCAGAATGGAACCTGATGGCATTACCGTAATATGTTGTTAATTGATTTATCAACGTATCTATGAGTCGACCTTTATCGTTGTCGTACAGTATCTTTCCAAGGAATTCCTGTTTTAGTTTTCTCAAATGGGCACCCATTTGTTTTTAAATGCAGTTCACATACTCTGTCTTCGAAACTGGAACATTATGCGGGGTACCTTTCATAACGGCTATGAAAATTTTACAATCTCCTTTACCTATATAATTAACGTAACGAACATTATATTTTTCTTCGGATCGAGAACACATGCCTAACATTTTAATATTTACTTTGTGTATACGAACGTGAATGATTCTTATTGCATACTTTATTATGTTCCATTCTCCATTTTCAGTATATTTAATTTGAACTTATATGTTTTCCAGTTTCACAGCCATTGCAGTGGGAACTCGAAACATAACGATCATTAACTTTACCGGTTTCACCATCAATAACAGAAGTTGCACAGAAAGGTGAAGGATATCCTCTGGTTTTCCACTTGCTCATCGCCGCTGATGCTCTAATCTGAAGAACCAGTATTTTTATTTCTTCGTCTGCTGCTACATTCCTACTGTTTTCTGCAATATTAGCAGAAGCATATATATGACTTATAATTTCTTCATATTATTCCTGTGTTACAGATGGCGGTAGATCCATAATTCCACAAAATATTTCGGATTCCGTTAATCCTTTTCCAATAGACTTAGTTACTAAACTAAATCTTTAATATAAATCAGTAGCATTTTGTTTTTCACCTGTAAGGTTTGAATTTCTTTTAGATGTTAGTGCTCGACAACAGCAGTATGAAACATTTATTTTTATGGTTAAGCCCTATACTACTTCAGAAAAAATACTAATTTTGTTATAGCAAATATGAAAACGTGTATATGAGCCAATTTGCCTTAAAAATTCCTCCACGAAGGCAAGATCCTCTTAGGCGGATAGGCCTAGTGTACTTTGCTATAATAAACCAAACAAAATCAAATATGACAACATATGTATGTACTCTTCTACTCATGAAAATAATAAAGCTTCATCAAAGATTGCATGCTGTCAGATTTCACTGTCACCAACTACTACTGGATGATCAAGAAAGTTTTTGCTGAAGCAGACATATTTATTTCTTCATCATTACTTCTTGTGTATTGATTTCCAAGAAGATTATTTCTTTTTTTCCCCCTTGGTCTTTGAACTGAAGTTCTTTTGATATTCATTTTTTAATTTCAAAACAATTTTTTTTATATATACTCAGCAAACAAACTTGCTATGAAAGACCGAAATACACACTATAACAGAAAAAAATCGACGCACCAAGAAGGAATTGTCCGGTGGAGACAAAAATTGGTGGATAGGAAGATTATATACTGAATAGAAAATGATTAAAATTTCAGAACAATTGAATTATTTATTTTGGAGTTACATAGTTATAAAGTAACGAGCTCAGTAAGGTGTTGAACCAACTTTAGCTTGGATGCAAGCTGTCACACGGTATTGTATAGACTGATAAATCTCCCGGATGGTCTCCTGTGGTATCTCTTGCCAAATGTGCTCCAATTGTCGGGCTAGGTCATCAACATTTCCTAGTAGATGCAGTCGCCTTCCTGTCATATCTCTTGCCAAATGTGCTCCAATTGTCGGGCTAGGTCATCAACATTTCCTAGTAGATGCAGTCGCCTTCCTGTCATATACCAGACGTGCTCGATGGGAGAGAGATCTTGCGGTCTAGCTAGCCAAGGAAGTGTTTGACAAGCTGTAAGACAGTTCATAGTAACACGTGCAGTATGTGGTCCGGCATGATCTTGCTGAAAAATAAGGCCTGGGTACTAAAAAAGGAACGGTAGCAAAGCAGGTCTCAGAATGTAGTCGACGTACCGCTGTGCTGTAAGTGTGCCTCTAATGACGACCAAAGGGGTTCGGCTATCAAGGGAAATAGCACCCCAGAACATAACTCCTGGTTGAGGGCCTGTGTGGAGTGCATTAGCGAAAGCAGGATCGGCACGCTGCTCTGGGCGTCTCCAGACGCGTTTTTGATGATCGTCATGACGCAGTTGGAAGCGGGATTTGTCGCTAAAGACTATACGTCCGCAGTCAACATCATTCCAACCTGATCGAGCCAAGCACCACTGTAATCTGGCCTCGACAGTATGCAGGCGGGAGTGGCAGGTGGCGGTGGCGTTACGGTTGCTACGAGCATAAATTTTGCTCTATCAGCCGTCTATGAATAGTCATGGTGGACACTCGTGTGTGTGGGGGGGGTCGCACGTCTAATGGTTGACAGCGATGAATCAGGCGCTGTGGCAGCTGATCTGATAATCACTCTGTCTTTCCGATCTGTTGTGGCCCTAGGTCGACCGCTACAATCATGACGTTGAAATCTACCATTGTCCACCCATTCTTGCCAGCACCTTCTAATAGCCGCATAGCTTTGACTCATATGACGAGTGATTCTCCGATTTGCCCAACCTGCCTCTTTCAATCTAATGATACGACCTCTTTGAAACTCTGATAATTGCTCGTAATGAGCTCAAATCCTGCGGCGAGGCATTTTTTCAGTCTTTGAAAGGTATCCTAAATCGCAATGCAACAGAAGGTTTTAACAACAGTTCAAGAACAGCTCCTTATATACATCTGTTGGATGCGCAGTTCCGATGCGCTGGAGATTGCACTAGTCATTCATTGGACACCAAATTTTAATCATTTGCACATTTGGTCAAGGCATTTACGCATACAAAATTTCAAAGCAACAGGTGATTCTTTCTTTCGTGTGTCGATTTTTTTGTTATAGTGTGTTGATACACTTAAACAACGATCCATTCAGCATGGAAATAAGAATTATAAAGTAAACAAACAGTGAAGCTGAGTTGTTGCAATCCTTCTCCCCCTAAAAAAAGGAAACTAAAAAAAGTTGTCAAATATTTCTGCGCGTAATAATGAAAATAGGAGCTCGTACACAGGGTAATCAAAATGTAAAAAATAACCACAGTTGTCTTTTTAAGCGAGTGTCCATGGTATGTTGTCCGATATAAACTATCCTAATTCAAGAAATAATGTGAATTTTACAATGAGAGTTTTTGCATTTTGTTTAGAAATGTTTACATATTCATAAAATGTGAAAGTCTGAAAATCGACTATTTTATAAGACTTAAAAGTTTTTGTACCCACTTAAGTGAAGAAACAATCTTGTGGCGGCCACCTAAGACGGTCACTTCTGAAAATAAACAATATTTCTGAGACTATAAATCGAGCTGAAATAGAACACCAGTTCTCTAAATGGATCACGTCTACTGATGGCCAAAATTATGGAACTGTGGAGGGCGGTCCTCTTATTGCGAAATTATCGCATGACTGTAATCCAGTCATTATAACTGTTCTAAGGTGCGCTGGTGCGACTATATATTAAAGACAACTTTACAACAACAACCAATTTTATTTTGTTGGACTGCATCACAACTAAAAATCAAAATCGAAAATGATGATTTCCCGACCATACGGGATAAAAAAAACATGTATGCTATGCTAGGAGTTCGAATTTTAAGTAACTGAAATTGCGCAGGAACAATGCGCTGTACATAAATTTTATTGCCGCGTAGGAGGCAACATACCGCCCCACGTTGCAATATCTATGATATGAAAACTAAATCTAAGCATACAATTCAATATCAAATGCTAACAATTCTGCAACTCATTTTTTTAAGTATTCACAAAAGACTTAAAGTTAGTAAATCATTTACAGAATGAAATAAACAATTCAGAAAATTTGATAAAGTTTGAACATTTGCAAATTTTTTCAGTAATTATGGTAAGTACATCCACATTTCAAACAGTAAAAAAATTCACATTTTTTCATCAAAATTACCAAAATATCAGTATAATAAAGAACAATGTATATTTTTTTATTAACAATGAAATTAAATTCTTTGTAGTTATCCTCAATAGGCAATAAGCAAATTTTTGATATTGGTATTTTAATTGGATCAAATTTTGTGTTAATGACTGCTACTCGTATCTTACCATCTTTACCAGGAATTGTCTGATCAGTTCTTCCTAATAACCCTTTAAATTGAAGTAACTGATCATCCTTAATAATAACCACTGTAGTTTTCTTTATATTGTTCTTTGAAAAATACCATTTCTTTCGTTATTGCAAGTGATTAAGATAGTCAGTTATTCATCGTTTCCATATAATCTGTATCATTTTAGTTAATTTTGCCATCTTAATAATCTGCTTTCTGACAGAGCTAAAATTTGAGGTTCTACAATGGAGTTTATGGGTCTACCTATCAAAAAGTGACCTGGTGTCAAAGGTTCGTAATCTGGTGGTTCAGACGATAAAGGAGAAAGAGATCTCGAATTCAGTATTCCTGCAATTTGATCAAATACGGTTAAAAATTCTTCAGAGTTACGTTTAGCATCAGAAATAGTTCTTTTAAGATGAAATTTAAAAGATTTGATTCCAGCCTCCCAAATTTCACCAAAATTGGGGGCATGAGGAGGAATTAATTTACAAGAGATATTTTCAGATGCCAAATACTGACCCAAAACTTCATCAGGGACACTAACTAAAGAAGCACGTTTCTTTAACTCTTTGTGAGCTCCTACAAAATTAGTTGCATTGTCACTAAATAGACATGAGCCTTTACCTCTACGCGAGAAAAATCGTTTTAAACATGCAATAAAGGCTTAAGATGTTAAGTCAAATACTATTTCTAAATGAATCGCTTTTGTAACTAAGCAAACAAAGACTGCTATATAGACTTTATGCACTAGGAATTATGCACTTTATGCACTGGAAGGATTTGGGTACATCGTCCAGACCATGCGCGCATCGATGAAACCAGAAGCAACATTCAATGGAAACTCACCGGTAACCAGTTTTTTGGAAAAATTGGATGACCACTTCATGCTGTATCCAGTCAATGAATTCCAGAAAGTCACCTTAGCTACCAGCGCTTTGAGGGGCCAAGCCCTTAATTGGTTCAAATGTATAGGCAGAAACCTCTTGGGTCAAGCGGGAAGCCCCACCTATACTTACGAAAATTTTAAGACTGCCTTAGTAAAAGCCTTCCCTGTCGTAAGAAATCGTTCAAAATTAGAAGCGGAACTCTTCAGCATATACCAGCAACGAATTTAAAACCTCTCAAGCTTTATTTTAAGAAAAATTCACGTCTTTAAACTCTTGTATGCAAGCCGTCCGGATCCTGAGATAATTCAAGTAATTTTGCCTAGGTTACTTCCCCAAGTACAAGACTTTATTGAATTAAGGAATCCGACTACACTGGAAAAGTTATTTGAGCTAGAAATCCAGTTTGAAAGTAGAAGAACGGCGGACATTGAAAGAAGACGCCAGTATGAGCAACGAAGCCAATTTGGTGCGCCAAGACCACAGCAAAGGCAAAAACACTGCTACGGAATCAAATCGAATCAGTGGGCAAGGAAACCTGAGTATCCAAAAACAACCGGCGAACGTCGACAGTTCAATAGTAAGCCAGAAAAAAAGTCTGAAGGCCAGCAGAAAAAGAAGGAAGGCATGGAAAGGAAGAAAGAAAATTTAAACTAAAACGGATTTCTGCTGACGGTAGGGTGCGGAAATCCGAAGGCCAAGAAAATCCCTCTTCCTTCAAGTTAAATACAGTTATTGTGAAAAATTTGACTCTTCCAAAGATTGAAGTTTTGGTGAACAACATCCCAGCCACCGCACTCCTGGATACAGGCGCGCAGTGTTCCTGTGTGGCAGAAGATTTTTTTAGGAAGTATTTCCGTAGGTACAGAATATATAATTCGGATAATACGACAGTGTTAGCTGCGCAGTGAGAAAGATGCAAATGCATGGGTAAAATACCATTATATATTCGCATTAAGGACGAGCAACAAGCACATGTGATTCTAGGGATAGATTTTCTTTCAGAGGCAGAAGCAACGCTGGACTTTAACCAAGCGTCCCTTAAGCTGACCATGAAACCAGTTCTGGAAGAAAAAAGAGAACCACCCACGTTGAATCTCAAGCACCTGCCCACGGGAGAGCAACAAAAAATTCGACAAGTGGTAAGTGAATTTGCTTCGTTATTTAGTGATATTCCCGGATTTACTTTAGTTACTAACCATAGTATCGACATAGGAGATTCACTGCCAGTTCGCCACAAGCCGTATCGGTACGATAAGAATAAAGAAAAAATTATAGAGTCGCACTTTCGAGATATGTTACGTAAAAAGATCATAACGCCCATCTCAAGTAGTTATGATAGCCCGGTTGTGTTATGTAAGAAAAATAATGACTATCCAGTAACACATCCGAAAAGGTGGCGTTTTGCAATTGACTATCGTAAATTAAACTCCATGACTAAATATCCGGTATATCCGTTACCTATTATTGAAGAAATTTTAAGGAACATAACTTCTACGAAATACATGACTACGTTAGACTTAACGACTGGTTATTTTCAAATAGGTGTTAAACCAGAAGATGTGCCTAAGACTGCTTTTATAACCAAGTCTGGCACTTATGCATTCTTGCGTATGCCGTTTGGCCTTTCAGGGGCACCGGCAACATTTCAGCGATGTATGGACATTGTGCTAAGGCCTGTTCTAGGAAAGATCACATTTATCTATTTAGACGATATCATTACTACTAGTGATAATCTGGACCAACATGCACAGGATTTAAGACAGGTGTTTTCATTATTAAATGAGGCCGGTCTAAAAGTTAATGTCGAAAAGTGCAAATTTGCAGCCCCTGAATTAAAATACTTAGGTTACAAAATATCTCAGAAAGGAATCGAGACGGACGAATCAAAAATAATCGCTGTGCAAAAGTATCCGCCGCCAAATATGGCGAAGAAGCTGTCTTCCTTTCTAGGACTTTGTTCATATTATAGGTCCTTTATAAAAGATTTTGCAGCTATTGCTGAACCATTGTTAAAATTAAAAAGGAAAAAGGCAAGATTCTCGTAGACGGCCGAAGCCAATAGTGCTTTTGAAAAATTAAAGCAAGCATTAACGCAAGCCCCTGTTTTGAAATTTCCTGAGAACGATGAGAATTTAGAAATTTCAGCGGATGCTTCGGATTATGCGATAGGAGCTGTACTTTCGCAAAATCAGCAGCCCGTGGCATTTTTTAGTAGAACTTTAAATCAAACACAAAGAAATTATTCCGCGACTGAGAGAGAGGCACTTGCAGTTCATTTAGCAGTGCAAAAGTTCCGAGTCTATTTTGGAAGGGCGCCAGTAACAGTGTATTCTGATCATGCGGCGGTAACTAGATTGTACTCA
Source organism: Stegodyphus dumicola (assembly GCF_044657685.1). Lineage (NCBI taxonomy): Eukaryota > Metazoa > Arthropoda > Arachnida > Araneae > Eresidae > Stegodyphus > Stegodyphus dumicola. The sequence continues at coordinate 195,779,595 of NC_140780.1, forward strand.
GGAAAAAACTTATCCCCAAGGTTAATAAGATGGGCACTCAAGTTACAAGAGTATAATTTGGTCATTAAGCACACCCCCGGAAAAGAAAATATCTTGGCAGATGCCCTATCCAGAATAAAAATAGATGAAGAAGGTAATACTGTAAAGGTGGCAATGCTCACAGCATGTACGATACATTCCCGAGAAACTGTAATAACCGAACTGGGTAAGGATACGGAATTTAAAAATATTTATGATTATTTAAAAGATCCTGAAAATTTTAGCCACCAAGATATTGTGGCGATAAGAAATAGGGCGGCCCATTACGAACTAATAGATGGTCTATTATTTTATACAAAAATTACGAATTCCAACAACGAATTTCGACCTGTTATCCCAGCTAGTCTTAGATTAAATATCCTACAGGAGTTACACGACGCCCCTTTAGCTTCTCATGGTGGTATTCGAAAATCCATCCAACGCGTAAGCGAAGCAGTTTATTTTCCTGAGCTGCAAAAGTAAACAAGGGCGTATGTCCAGTCCTGCCCAACATGTCAAGCAGTTAATTATATTAATTTCCGCCCGGCCGGGTTTCTAAATAGCATTATATCGGAATTTCCAAATGAAATAATTGGCATCGATTTATTGGGCCCTTTCCCGAAAAGTCAGTTTAAAAAAGTCGGTATCTCCTTGTTATGGTTGATCATTTTAGTAAGTAGACCGAAACTGTAACCTTAAAATGAGCCTCGGCGAAATGAGTTACTTAATCTATTTTAAATAAATATATTTTAAAATACGGGGCGCCCCTAAAAGTTATATCGGATAATGGTCCTCAATTTGTAAGTAATATATTTGAAGACATGTGCCAAAAACTGGGCATACGTCATTTAAAAATGTTCCCGTATCGGCCGCAATCAAATATAGCGAAACGGGTTAATAGAAATATAGTGAAAATTATCCGTAGTTATGTTAAAAATTTTCATAAAAGCTGGGATAACTATGTCAATGAATTTGCTTTCGCCCTTAGGACCGCAAAACATGATACGACGGGCAAAACTCCTGCTGAGTTATTTTTAGGCAGAAAGATTATAACGCCGTTAGATAAATTATTTTATGTTCAACAAAGAGCCCCAGAATTTAAAATGGGCGATATAGAAAAATTAATTAAAGAAGCAAAAAAGAACACTGAAGTAGCACAGAGAAAACAAAAGCTGTATTATGATATGAAACGACGGGGAGTAACTTATAAAGTAGGGGATGAAGTGTTAAAAATTAAGCATTCACTTTCTTCAGCACCAGAAGATAAAACTGCCAAATTTTATCCACGATTTGAAGGACCATATGTCATAGAAAAAGTAACTCAGGCTGTAGTGGTGTTAAAAGCCAGGAATGGTGAAATCTGCACCGCAAACGTTGACCAGATAAAACCATTTTATAATCGTAATAAAATGCCAATATTTAAAGATCTTTTGCAGGATCCGGCACGGCAGGCACAATCTCCAGAGGTGGAACAACGACAATCACAAGGGCAAGCCATGAGTGGACAGGAGCAATTGAAAAGAAAGTTCCCCCGTTGGAAAACTGAAGGTAACAAGAAAAAGAAGCCGTTCCACCAACCAGAAAAGAGAGGGCACGAGCACTCCCAGAATGAAGAAGGGAGAAGTTTGACTAATGCAAAGAGAGCCAGGAGAAATGGCAGCAACTATAACACGGCTCCAAAACGGAAGATCTACCCATCGGATAGGAGTCTACTCAGCAAATGTCGACGAATTGATGAAGGAAAACCAGCTGCAGATGCAAAGAAGCAAGAAAAGTTTGAACAGCCAGCAACGAGATCCAGGCAACAACGAGAGAGAGTTGTCCCGGTTCCGCCAAGACCAGCGGCCATCAAACGGCCGAGACCACAGACAGATGCTAAAAAGAAGGTCTTCAAGGGTGACCGTACTGGAAGAAAAAGAAAGCTCATGGAGGAAGGAACCGAAGGGCGAACCCGCACAAGACGGAAGATCAACCAGACTGTAGTCTTCGCCACTTTCTAGGACTGGGCAGAAAAAAGGATGTCTGAATATCACAAAGATAAGTAAAACTTTATGTTACGTTGAAACTTTTAAGTTAATTTTTCATCCTTACTGCAAGTGGCAGAATTGAAGAAGTTTTACCTCATGTGAGGCCTACCTTTATCGCCAAAAAGGCGAGAAATGAGTTGTTACCTATTTTGGTATTATGTTTTTCAATTACTCGCGAGTAAAACTAAAATTAATGTATAATAGGAATGTGTAAGTACTTGAATATTGTAAAAGCATTGATAATCTTTGAGAAAGGTACCTTAAGAAAATTGTAAAAATTATTGTATAAAATTTTATTTAAAGATTCTGGCAAGAAAGAAGTTTTAGTCTGAAAAACTTTTGAAATGTACTCTTTCAATGTAGAAGAATTGGCACTTGCTTGGAAAAGAATAGAAGTTAACAAACAATGTACTACTAATATATGTTTTAAAATGCGTAAAATTAACGGCATGTTAATATGTCCTTATATACAATGTGAACTGTTATCTTAAAAGTTAAGTGTGTGTGTGTGTGTTTGTGATTATGGCAAAGCCTCTAGGGCTATCTGCCTAACGGGAGGGATGCTTTCGGGGAGGACTTTCTAAGGGAAACTGGCTCGTATACACGTCACACATGGGGAAAACCACGAAAACGCCCATGCAGCCAGCCCGTTCGCGGGACTTAAAAGTTAAGAAATACCGTGATATGTTAAAAGTGAAAATATTAGAGTAATGCCAAAAATTTTAACTTATTGGTGTGACTGTAAAAAGAGCAAATTATTGTGAATATGTGTTAAAGGTTGAATGAATGTAGTTAGGCTCTCTGACGCTACACTTCAGAGTTAGCCACTTTTCAGAATAGTACCTCAGGGTTTAGGATGAATATAAGGTGTGTTCTGAGGTCTTGTTATGTTGAATTTTAACACGTTAGTGTTTTGATTGCAGGCGGTAGTGTTGAACACGTATACATAAACACATTCGTGTTTGGTGTTTTTTTTTTACAACACATGTCAGGGAGCACGGGGAGAGATAATTAAATAAAGTCATGAATGAAATAAGAATGTTAGGAGAAATATAAATATTCATGTTACTTGCCATTTGATTGTGTAACATTTCATTAAACTAGTTTTCCTTCCAGATCTCTGGAAGGAACCAGATACAAATAAGAAACTCCTGTTTATAGATGCAGTACAGATGAAAAGTAATTGTCCATGGAGTTGATAATGTAAAAACGATCTTTTAATTTCTAGATTAGATAATTTCTAGAGAGAAATGTTTGTAAAAGATTGATTTGTAAAAAATTGGTTAGATTCTAGAGCTAAAAGTTTTCAACAAGGTCGTTTTAGACCTCAGTTTCAAACTAATTAACTCTGGCGGGAAGTATGTAAGGATCCTAAGTTTTACTAATCTTTACTATCACTTCTTATTTTCTACTTCCGGCCAGAATCAAAAGCTTTAACTTATTTATGCAAATTTGTCTTGCGCAAGAGAGAGGAAAGAGTTATTGCAAGCCGCTTGCCATAGTAGTTTTACTCGGTTGCTGGTTGCCTTCACGGCCAGAGGTTTAGTCCTCTTGATAATTTTAAACGTATCGTAGTTTTAGCAGTTCTCTGTACTACACACAGATTTTGTTAAATAACGGCCAATCTTAAAGCTAGGCACTTGTATATTAATCCAAAGTTAGTTTTAGTTACAGTTTTAGTTAGTAGTTTTATATTCTTAGGTTCAGACCACAAGTGGTTGGTCTCTGCATTCCGAAGTTCCGGAAATCTCTGTAAAGATAGAAAAATAAAGGGTTTCGTATACCCTTCCTGTGTGTATTGTCTACTTCTCAATTTATTGAACATAGCTTGAGTAAGCTCCCTGTTCCGAGTCAGGACAGTTCATGTTTCCAAAGCAAGTGAAGAGGAATACAAGTCCTGATAAAGTGATAGGGGATAGTTATGAAGAAAACAAATTAAGCCTTCGTGAACTGTTTTTCTAGCTAAGTCCTTGCCACCAATGGACCAAAACCTTTCCCTAACAAAATGTAACAATGCTTGATGACCAGCATGAAAATTTTTCAAATGATAATGCATAAATATTAGCTTAGTAAGCTTTTGATTTTTTGGCAATGAAATTTGATGTTTAGAATCATAATTAATTACGGCATGAGTTAAGAAACAGCCAACACGTAATATACCTTTTCCATCTAAAAATGGATTTAAAGTTTTTACCTGACTTTTGATTACTCTTTCACCTTGAAGTGATTTAATCTCCTCTGAAAATTCTATTACCTGAACCATTTTTATCAAGTGCATTTCCGCATCTTAGAACTCAGTACTACTAATGGGGCCTGTTTTCTTAACTGGACCTTTCAGATTGGACAGAAACCTGAAAATAAGACTTGAGATTCTAATTAGTTTAACATAATTATTTGTTGATTCAGAAAAGGTATTCCAAAACTAGTTTATATTGCAGTTCAAATTAATGTCTAAAGGTTTCTTAAGTTCATCCTGATAGGCAGGAGAGTCTACGAGAGTCTTGTCAAGTTCAAATAAAGAAGCATTGCTAAGTTCTATATGTTCAGGACCATTCCACTGCAAGGAAGATGTCACAAGTTCATGCGGATAAGCACCTCGGGAAATCAGATCTGTCGTATTATTTGCTGATGATACTTGCTTCCAGAAACGAGGCTATACTAGTCTTTGGATTTTGGAGACTCTGTTTGCAACAAAAGTCTTCAAAAGATGAGGAGAAGTCTTCAACCATGACAGTGCTATCATTGAATCAGTGCACAGAATGATGTCATCTAAATACATCTTCAATGAGTTGCTAACTTTCGAAATCAGATGAGCCAATAACAAACATGCACACGGTTCCAATCTTGGAATAGATAAGGTTTTCAATGGAGCCATATGACATTTGCTAGCTAGACGAGCTGTGATCTTCGTCGACATAATTCAAGTAGACAACTGCACCATAAGCGGCTTCCGAAGCATCTGCATATCCAATGAGTGAAATCTTGCTTGGAGAGGATGCAACGATTAATTTTTATGTTTTCAACAGTCTTTAAATTGGAAACTTTTTGTTGCTATTCGTGAGCAATAGTTGCAAAAAAGTGATTCATCCCAACTCAGTTTTTGAACCCATAATTTCTGTAGAAATATCTTGGCTGTGGTGATTACCGGACCAATCAGCCCTAAGGGATCATCAAGTCTGGCACTTGTCGATAAAATGTCTCTTTTGGTATATGATGACTTCTCCTTGGTTGAGACTTTAAAGCTGAATTTATGCGTCTGAGAATTCCCTGTAACACCTAAAGCTTTAACCACATTATCACTTTTGGAGGAGAATGAAAGTTCAGAGCTTGTAGAAAGGCTATCCAACAGTTAAGGAGAATTAGAGTTCCATTTATGCAAAGTCATTCCACAACTACGGAAAAGCTGTATAAGCTGATTTTTCAATTCCCGTGCTGATTCCCATTTGATGAACCAGAGATGACATCATCAACATAACAGTCTGACGAGACAGCTTTGGCAGCTTCAGGATATTTATGCATTTCATCATATGCAACTTGCTTTATGCATCTAATGGCTAAAAATAGAGCACGTTTAGTACCATGAATCACCGTTTTGAATCTATATGTCACAGGTGAGTCACTAAGGTTTCTCTTCCATAAGATTCGAAGTAAGTCTTTTTAGGATTCATAGAACAAAATTTGCGGTACATTTTTTGTATATCCATGATAACTGTAACTTGATGCTTTCTAAATCTCACAAAAATATCAAAAGTATCTTCTTGGACTGCTCCCGCTAAAAGCAAATCATTCAAACTTAAGTCATTTGAGCTTGGGGCACTAGCATTAAACACAACTCTTAATTTTGTAGTTGACTTATCTGGTCCATATACTCCATGATGGGGGAGGTAATATTCAAGTTACCCTTTTGAATTATCATCGACCTTTTCCATATGGTCCAAATTTTCATATTCTGTTACGAAATCTTGATATAAATGTTGCGATGTAGCGTTTTTGCTAAGACGTTTAACTAATTGATTGAGTCTAATGATGGCTAAGTGCTTTGAATTTCCTAATTTTTCGTCTTTCATAAGCATTTTTACGATAAATCTACCATCTTCATTTCGTCTGTAAGTGTCTTTGAAATGTTGTTCACAGAATTCTTCTTGACTAAGAATTGGCGGTACTTTTCCGTTTCGCCGGCGCAAATCTCGCCAAGCAGACTTTATTGGCGACAACATACAGTATACACATAAAAAATATTAAAAAAATATTAGTTCTAAGAATTCTTTTTAAAAAAGAAGGCATAAACATTTTAATATCGCTTAAAATTTTATGAAAAGCCAATAAATAAAGACAACAAATTTGTAAAAAGACATTCAGAATTTACTATGCTTTCATTGTTCAACATCCTGATGCGCCGGTTCATATCACGTGACCCCAAGCGATCTCATCTCACGTAAACTACTCTACAAAAATCTAATGCTCTTAGTAATTATCCACATTAATTTCAAGTTAAATCTTAATTTGGAACACAAGTTTAAATGCAAGAAATATTTCAATTCGTACGAATAGCTTACTCAGAAATTATGTAAAACTGCAGCGCTTTACTTCGCTAATGCATTCTCATTAGAAGTGATGAATTTAACCCTTGACTTTACCTTTTCTATATTTTTCGGCTTCGGGTAAGTGCTGTGATTGCATCCTAATTAACTTAATTACCGAAAATTGCCTTAAACATAAAACTGAACTATCTGATAAAAATTCTATGTCATGATATGCCAGTATTGAAAGAAACAATCAATCTGATAAGAAAAAGCTGCGACTTGTTTTGAAAATGAGGCGTAAAAGGTTACCAGCGAGAATATTTCGTTTGGCATGGGTTGTACCATTATTGGCGACTTTATCGCTTGCGCCGGCAAAACGGAAAAGTACCGAATTGGCTTTTCTTCACCAATATTTTCCACTAACCAAAATTTTTCTACCAATCTATTAATAGTGTCAAAATCGCCGAGAAGTCAACAATAATTCTGACAATTTTCAAGGGATGTTTTCAAGGAACCAGTAGCTATATAACCAAACACAGAATTTCTGAAAACGAGTGATATCGTAGAAGATTTAAATTGTCCATTAATAAAAACGTCCTAAAATATTTCTGCTTCTAAAAGCAGATCTATACTAGATGGAGTTACAAATTCTGGATCAGCCAAATTTGATGTATAAAAAATATCAATATTTTCAATATTTAATTTTGTAGAAGGTACTAAATCTGTGATTTTATTTACAACTAAAAAATTTAATGAAGCAGAGAACGAATTATTTCCATTAAAAATAGAAGCAAAAGTACGAGATTTAATGTTTGAAATTTGCTCATCTAAACTAGAAACAGAAATATTTATTCTTTCCCTTTTTAAATTTGCACGCTCACAGAATTCATTAGAAGCAAAATTTGACTGTGATCCTGAATCAAGAACAGTTCTTGCTTTAACCAATTGGCCATAAATATTTCTAACCCAAACAACCGCAATTGAAAGGAGAGCAGTTTTATTTTTCGAAAAAAGACACGCCAATAAGTTTTTCCATAGATTCATTGCTATTCAAAACAACTTCGGTTTTGCAGTTTTCTAGGGAGGGCGTGTCTTCACTTAGCTTTCCTCCACTTGTTGCAGACGACATACATAGAAGCTTCATTCCGATGAGTTTCATTCCCATGAAGAGTGTTTTTATTTGCGAATTGAGCAAAAGTGTCTAGACTTACAGGAAGATACTTTATGATTTGGCTGTAAACAATTATTGCACAAAGAAAGCTTTTTAACCATTTCGTATCGTTCCATTGGATTTAATGCTAGAAACTTTTCACATTTAAAAATTGGATGATTATATTTGCAAACCGGACACATATATTTATTATTATTTGTTTTTGTCACTAGTGATCGAACATTATTCTGAGGAATGTTTTGTTTTGGTTTTGCAAATACAGTTTTGTTTTTCATTTTTCTAACATCTGGCATCGCTTTTGAAGAGATGTCATGAAAGATTCCCATTCACATAAATCATTACTATTTAATGACATTTCGAATTGCTTACGTGATTCTTTATCTATTTTGTTGAGAATAATATTAATCAGCAAAGCTTCGCTTAATTTATCCATATTTAATTCCATAACTTTTAATGCTCTTAAATGTTTCTGAACTTTATCAGTTAATAAGCGTAAATCTTTAGGATTTTCATAAACTATTTTTTCAATAGAAAGTAATTCATTGATATGAGAATTTACAGCCAGTCTCTTGTTATCATATCTTTCATCAAGTGCCTTAAATAAGGAAGAAAATGTATCATCTATTGTTTGTATCTGCTTTGTATTGCCAACCAAACAAGATTGTAAATAAAACAGTTTCTGAGAGTCTGTTAATTGTTTATTAGATGAAATTAAAATTACAAATTAGCTTTTAAATAAATTACAGTCTTCGAAATTACCAGAAAATTTAGGCAATGTTATTTCAGTGAATTTATAATTCAATGAATTACTTCTTGTTTCTGGGACATTATTTAAATATTCATTATTATTCTTACTACATAATAAATTATAAAGACATTTGAGGCTTACCTCAACATTGATAATATCTGTCTCGATTTCTTCAAAAATACCATCCATGTCTGATATTTCTTCATTTTTGCACACTTTGTAATAATTCAAGCGAAGTTGAATTTGTTTATTTAACTTGTGCACTTTTTCTTTAAATACTTCTATTTGTTCGAAACCAAAATCATCACTTTTTCCACCGACAAGACAACTTTAACTTGGTTATTTGCGCTTTAATAACGCCACGTTTTCTGTTCAATGTAGAAATGTCTCCATTAGTTATTTTTTAAAATTATAATTAACTGCGGCCGATCGTGACCAGATGTTTTGAGATGCGCTGGTGCGACTATATATTAAAGACAACTTTACAACAACAACCAATTTTATTTTGTTAGACTGTATCACAAATCAAAATCAAAATCGAAAATGATGAATTACCGACCATACGGGATCAAAAAACGTGTATGCTATGCTAGGAGTCCGAATTTTAGCTAACTGAAATTGCGCAGAAACAATGCGCTGTATATCACTTTTATTGTTGCGTAGGAGTGTGTGTGTGATTATGGCAAAGCCTCGAGGGCTATCTGCCTACAGGAAGGGATGCCTTCGTGGAGGACTTTCTAAGAGTAACTGGCTCGTATACACGTTACACATGGGAAAAACTACGGAAACACCCCTGCAGCCAGCCCGTTTGCGGGATTCGAACCTCGGACCGAACTACCAGTGTTCAGCGACTTTACCGCTCGGCCGCTGGTGGGTTCTATTGCCGCGTAGGAGGCAACAATAACTGTTTATGAGATTGAAAAGGATTCTCTTCCTTTATTTTCGAAAAAGATCTCTTACTTACGAGAAATAATTAAACCCTCAATTTGAATTCAAAATGTTAATTGCTTCGCTTTTCTCTAAAATCTTCAAAAAGTGTAACTGAGTATTTTTGATTCAGCTGCCTTTAATGAGAGCATTTAAAAAGAATATTCTTAAAAAAATCTAGCAATGATCGCATGATTAACTAGAAATTTAAAAATAATATAGAGACCATTTCGTTCCTCCCCAAAAAAACTCGAAAATTTAAATATTTTTCAAATTCTGACAAATTTATATGAAGCACGCACTACAATGTTTTAAATAATATTATTTTACATTTTTTTAATGAATACCATTTTTATTTATAATATTTTATATAAACAAAACTGTTTTTATAATAAATGTTTAATAATGAAATTTAGTGTTTTAATGGAATGATGTACTTCCTCAAAATTTAGCTACATTAGCACTGAAATCCATACCACTTTGCCACGAGTTGTATAATGTTCTAAAAGGCACATAACACCGCTTTAAAACGAACTACATGCTCTTTGCTACTTGATAGCTATGTAGTTTAGGATTATTGATAACATGCTAGCTTCAGTAAAGCCTGCCATCAGTCTTGATTATAGGAGTTTTGTAATGAAAATTAAGTAAGAGCTGGAAAACCATTTCCTATTGCATTCAGTTGGCGAACAGCAGAAATATGCCACAACAACGTCCATTTTGAAAGGCCACGCCTTGAGTTGGTTCAAAAGCCCTTTTCTCCTTTTACAGTTGTTGCTAAACGGGAAGGAAGGGATATCCCATGGAGGACTTTTCAATGGAAACTTGCTCTTATCCATGTTACCTATGGAGAAAACTACGATATCCCCCATGCAGCCAGTCCGTTCACTGGGACTCCGGATTGAACTACTAGTCTTCAGCGGCTTTCACCACTCGCCCGCTGGCTCGCCATTAAAAATATTAGGAAAAATTTGTTAGGTGAACCGGAGAGCGAGATGTAAAACTTTTATGTTCGTTAGGCGGCTTAAAATAAAGCATTCCCTGTGTTAAGGCATAGAGAATGGTTGGAATTGGAGCTGCTCTAAAAATCTTAGCTGCATGGGTCATTTGTATCGAGAAAAGCGGAGATTATGAAATTGTTACAAGATGAAAAATCAGATGCTGAGAACATACGTATAGTCAAGCCGAGTTTGCTACCGCATGCGCTGGATTTCGTCGAAATGAAGTATTTATTTGAAGAATACGGTAAGTTGTAAGAATTATTCGAGTTAACTGTAAAATGCGAAAGCCATAGGGTGCTTGAAAATAGCAGTATGCTGGAATATGATGATAGGATCGTATTCAGCAATAGTATAGTAATAAATTTGGCGGAAGAATGACGGAATGTTCAGTGGGTAGAACTAGGGATAAACAGAAGCTGTATATGCGGTTGAGGAGGCAAAGTGGTGACTACCAAAAGGTTGAGAGGAAGGATCTTTGTAGAAAGAGAAAAGCGGATGTCGAAAACAATAAAACGAATCTGTAAACTAGGAAATGGTGTTGAGGGTTTCTTCTCCACCAAAGGATAAGCAGAAACTCTCTCAAATACAGTTGAGCACGGTTTTATTGAAAAATATCGAGTTACCTTGTATGCAGGTAATTTTGAATAGAAAACCGTCGGTAGCGTCGTTGAATACAAGGGCAAAATATCTTCTTGGTGGAGAAATTTATTAACAAATGTTTTAGGCTGTTTGAAGTTGCAGGGACGAAAGTTGTAACGCCACAGGGACCACAACGTGAGCGAAAAGAAAGTGTGATGTTCAATCTCCAGGTTGAAAATGAAAGGCATTCTGTTTCATTCAATGTTCACAGGTCGGAATTTGCACGTGAAAGTGATGTTGGGATCGGTTTCCTGAAGTTAGTAGGTCACGAATTGATTTTCATGCAGATATGGTGCAGCTTGAGATAAGAGAAATCCAACACCCGCTCTGGATCTGCAAGATCTGACTCCGGAATCAAAAGAAAAGCTCAAGAATTGGTAATACCTTTTTCAGCACTTTTCTGATAAACTCCTGGGCTAATACACATAATTAAGAAGGGTTAATCTCGTGTGTAGTTTTGCTCTACGCGGGGAATTATTCCCTGTATTTGATACGCGAGACAGGTAAAGGGGACGATCCCCCGTGTAAAGCATATAATGCTAAGGGTAATTCACCAATATATCAAGAGAATAATCGTTGTCCCTTTTCCTAATTCATTTTTAGTTTCTTCAAGAAAAATAACAATTACTGAAAATTTTCTGGAATGGACAGTCACTAAAAATTGCTTTAGATGATTCCAAATACCATGTACATTTACACCAAGCTTGGGAAATGACCATTCTACCCAGCGCCGTTGATTCCACAAGCTGCTTAAGTGTCGCCAGATGTACTGACTGTTATTCAGTATTTTGCATCATTGCCTACAGTTAAAACCTACATGTGGTTCAGAGAACCATTCGTCAAAAAACATACTCTACTTTCCTTCAGAGTACATCCGTAGGAATTAAATGCTGGACTTAACGAAGCAAGGCATGTTTTGGATTCCAAATGAAGTTCCTGGAGAAACTTCCGAGGAGGCCCAATTTCTTGCTGGAAAATATCCCACCCATTTCGGCATTCGTGAGGGTCTCAAATCGGTGCGGATAGCTAGCCAAAATAGCATGCAGCGTTCACAGTCCTATTCGTAAAATGTTTTATCTTGGGACGTAACTATGGAGCAATCACAATCGTGAATCCAACTTATTACGCAGAATAAATCCATGGTATTTTTTTTTTTTTCTTTGACGTACCTGAAATCTGGTAAATCGGTCCGATAAATTAAAATAGTGGTTCATCCCTGCAAATAATATCTCACCAAGTGTTAAGGCTCAGTTTTGATGAAGCAGACATCAGGTAAGGCCGATCATAGGATGATGTGCAGTCATCGGAGGAAAACCGTAAGATGCTGAATCTGGTAGTCAAAGGAATGCAGCGTGTGTCGTAAAGATTCTACACTGACACTGCTTGTAGTTCCTTCAATAAACTTGATTGTACTCTGCTTGATTGTACTTTTTTCTTGCAACCTGTACGAATATCGTCAGTATAAACCGACTCTAATCTTTAGTGGCCTGTGCGCTGCCTTCGTTTCCTTGCTGAAAGCTGGAACACTCATCATTGAACATCAATTAAGATGCATTAAACAGTAATGGGTAGTCATCGGTGGTAAACCGTAGTGTACTGGATTCTGTAGCCAAAGGATTGCAGTGTATGTGGTAGAGATTCTCCACTGACGTTGCTTAGGGCTCCATCAATAAACTTGACTGTACCGTTGTTCCTCTCGTGGTCTGAGCGAGCTTAGGTAGTAGACGGTAATATGGTTTGAGCGAGCCTAGGCAATATAAGGCGACTCTAATATTACGTAGCATGTGGGCTGCTTTTATTTTCTCATTGGAAGCCTGGACAGCCGACATTGGTAAATTGCTAGTAATTGATTACGTGATTTTTCAGAAATGTAGGTTGCGAGCATTTGACGGAAGTATCGTGAACCGATTGCGGGTTCATAATCAAAATAATTTAAATCGCAATTTTTAAAAAGAATTTCGTTCAGTGGCATTACATTTATGTGTTCTAAAGTTGTTTCGGATACGTTACACTATAAACGTGGAGAGTATGGTTTTAGCTTGCAGATGTGGTACCGAGATTACATCACATCTATCCTTATTGGTTTGTTAAGTTAGTGTGCATCCTAACGGTTGCAAGCTAAAATCAGCGAATTTCACTAAATGAAGGACAATAAAAACGCTAATTAATATCAGGAAGCACACGAAATTAACTAAACTATAAATACCTAAGTTGCAGGGATAAAATGCTAACATTCTTCTGAATTTCACTCAGCGATGCAAAATTTGGGCACTTCGTCTGCTGGCTTAAAGCTCCCACCGCTGAAGTAATCGCAAATATAAAGTGAAAGGCTTACAGCAGTTATAGGGTTCTGCTTACAGGAAAGCTTAACTCAATACCCTTCAGACCCTACTAAATTGATAAGTGAGTTATCGCTCCAGTCTAAATTCAAATGATAGAGTCTTATGAAGGTTAAAAAACACTTTTATTTAACCTTTGAACTGACAGAAAGCATTACTTGTGCTACAGACGAAATTCCGCTATTTGCTGGTAGTTAAAATAACCTAAAATTGAAAGTTTAAATTGAAGTAATGTAGTCTGAGATTTTGTATAAAATAATCTACTTAAGTTGGCTCAAGTAATTAACTTCCCGCTTTTAAAGTGGGCTAGAAAAATGGTTGAAACCGTAAAAAACTTCGGCTGAGCTGGCTGTAGTGCGTAACTGCACACGTGGCAGCCAAAATCTTTAAATCTAAAGCATTCAAATCCTCCGCTTAAATACTGTACAAATAATTTGCATTCTAGTAAGGACTACGAAAAGAAGAGTTATGGTAAAGTTTCAAATCATAATAATTGTCTAATTAACATAAAATCCTACAAACTGACTCGATGTAGATTGCGTTCGCAAGCTACCTTTTAACGTCTCTCCGCTTTCTTTGCAGTATATTAAGACACATACTTTTTGAATGAGTGACGAGGAAAATTGATAACGAAAAGGGAACACAAAATTTAAGACCACACGGTTAGTTTAAAGCTTCATTAAAATCTTTGTGATGTCATGAGTTTTGTTTGAGAGTATAATACTAATTTTAGAATTTAACGGGGATATTGCTTTTTGAGTTCTTACATCTTTTCTGGAGAATTTTAATTTTTAGTATTTTAAAAAAATGAATTATTTGCTTTTATCCGGAAAGAAAATTTCCCTACTGAGCTTCTCCCGGAGGAAGGAACATGGCATTATTACTTTTAATTAAATGTTATCAATGCTAGGTATCCTACATTTGTTTTAATTTTTGCTTTATGTATTCAGCTGTTACTCGTTAAATTTCTATGTTTCTGTAAGTATATTAGATGAAACCTAATACATAAATCTGCATAACCTATCAAACAAAGAAGTACATTTAACACCGTGATGCTTTAATGATTGTTATGGAAAACGCTAAATATTCTAATTTTGCCGCATTCTTTAAAGATTAATATGGGTTCTAAATATAGCCGTTAGCTTCCTTTAGCTATTATTGGGAAAACAGACAAAAATTTCAAATGCAATTTATTTTTGCAATTTTTTCTATTTTTCCTGTAAAATCATTACAGTTATATTTTCATTACTTTGTTACTTAAAGAGAAGTTTCACGTTATAATGTAAAGTATGAGGGTTATTTATAACTAACCAAATTTACTTATACCAACTACTCACCCTGTAACGTTATTTCAGCCGTGATGCGAGTTATCACGTTTAGTCTGAAGTGACAGTAAAAGAAACTAATAGCTAAGAGTTGTAAAATATGATTTTATTTTTTTCACTATTTGAGAGTTCAAAATTAAAGTAACACAAAGAAAATAAGTCTACATTTAGGAACTGGCTGGAATGTTCAACAGTTTAGCTATCTACAATACAAGTGTTTCTGTTCAAGGCTAAAAATAACACTTGGATAGGACAACCTACCCCGAATTAAAAGCACACTTGCTAATTTGTGCTAATATCTGGCAGTATTTTTAATCGAACAAAGGCTTCTGATAAAGGCAAGTTCAGCGTTTTTTCTACAGGTCCACTCTTTCTCTCAGTTTAAGCTATGCCGTTTGCCAATAAATTCTGCATAAATTTCTAGACTGAATGAGAACGCGATGAAACGAGGCGTAATATTTTCAAAGCGTTCAAGATGATAATTACCAGCGTTGTCCACAGACACTAATTTTCCCTTCTATGAACATTAATTTTTAAAATTACCATTATAGAAGTCAAAAGTCAGAATTCCCTTTCTTTTTTTACAATACTCAACGGAAATAAAAAGTTAACTTTCATGCATATTATCTGAATTACAGACATTAGAAGTTTATATTTAATCTTAGCATTTACAACTATTTACAACTGTTTAAATTACACTTATGTGTTACTATCGTTTTACTTTTGGAATTCCATTTCCTTCTAAAATATGAAGAAAATTTTTTTCGGCTTTTCAAGTGCTTTTTACTTCGGCTCTAGTGTACCATCCTTCTCCTCCACCAGTCTTATATGTAGTCGTTCCTTTCACAGTCTTAAGTAGTCTCACCCGTTGTGTGATCTGGTACTTCATTGCATCAATATAAAGTTTTCTATGTCGTTGACGCTGCTTTCGTCGGCATTTCCATTTTCGTGAGAAGGCTGACGCTTCGTTGACGGAAACCAACTGTTTCTACTCTACGCTTTCGACCTGAGAATGGCAAGTTAGGTTAGGTTATGTTACTTGAATATGGCAAAGCACCAGAGTACCTCTGCCTAAGGAGAGAGATGCCTTCGTAGAGGGCTTTCTATGGGCAACTAGCTCGTATTCAAGTTACACATGGAAAAAACCAACAATGTAGCCAGCCCGGTTTCCTCAGATCGAACCCACGTCTAACTCAAAGTATAGAACGTTCATAAATGCTCAGCCAATGCTAAGGCTATCCGGATGGTAAATACACTTTCTCTAGCCACGGTACTCTTCATGACTGAGTTCCGTGCACTATCGTCAGGCCTTACATTTGGTATGTTCAAAGTTTTCCTTAAATTCATCTTCCAGTGACATCCCGTTGTTGCTGCTTTATTGTCGCGAGCTACCCAATACTTACACTGACTTCAAGCCTAAAATTCGACCCCTGTTTCCTTCCGCCGTTTCCGTCAAAATTAGCATTTCACCTGTTCTTCAATTGATCTAAATTTGTTCAAATCATCTGTCTCAGCTTGCTACACCGCTACTACATTACCCTTAATATCACAACTACATATGGCCCCTAATTAACTCACTAACCAATTTTTATGCTCAGCTTCGTTGCGAAAGCGTTCAAATTTGATACTTCTAGCCGAATAAACTTCCGAAACAAGTCTTGCGCTAATACCACGCGGTCTGTTAAGACTAAGGGTAAGCTGATTGGAAGATTTGTTGAACTCCTGAATTATTTTGTAGACCCAACGGGTCTTTTATTGTACAAGCGTATGTATTAAACAATATAGTATACAATAAAAGAATATTTACATTTTTTACAGATGTAAAGACGCCTCTTTGCATTTAATTTGTGTTATACAGATATATAGTAGACTCATGTTATGTAGATGTATAGTAGAATTATTTGTTCTTCGTTTGACATGATGAAATTGGTGATCTGTCTTAGAACAGCTGCACATCTTGGATGATAAAACAGATCCATCTTTGTCCTGTTTGTTACAAATCTTGGAAGGTGTTCCTTCCTAACGTCTGAAACTAGTGGGCAGTAGAACATATAGTGCTAGGCTTCTGTTAAGTTCTGCCTTAGCAGCGCATTCGCACTTCACATTTATTTCTCGAAAACATTTAAAGTATGAGGAATACATTCTATGATTTGTGATGAGTTGGATTAGCTGAGAATCCGTTTCAATCTCTTTAGGATTCATATATATGCTTTCCTGTATCTGCTTCCTTCCATGTTTTTTGCCAGTCTTCTGAAACATATTTGGCGGTTCTTAATTTTATAACCAACTTCCGACATCGGTAAAGGTAGTCGACTTCACCTTTCTTAGCGGTATCCTTGGTTGCTAGATTTGATCGTTTGAGATTTTCTCTCGATCCATCAATCTGAGATGTAGATATCTGTAAGTTCATAGGTTCATATGTGGTCATTCATACTCGCTTTACCTTCCACTCTAAAATTCTCAGTGCGCAGATTGTTGAAGCAATTAATCAAAATAAAATATAACAATGAATTCCCTCCATTTACTGTACAAATTACGAGACTATTTGAATCGTTCCATACAGTTAAGCCATTTGTAGCCAAAAATTCGCATTTTGAATCCCCATGGGTCCGCGTGAGAAAGACTATAGAATGAAATTTATCGTAACCAGAAATTATTATCGTACTTGCGTATGATGCTTTCTTTCTGTCTTAATATCCTACCGAGGGTCGTCAACGATGGGCAGTATATTAAGCTTAGATTGAGTGTTGAGTTCGGCTTTCGCCCTCTTTCGAGGAGCCCCCCGACTACTTCAATGTATCGGTATCTCACAGGAATGCCCAAATAGCAAATGATTCTATAAGAGAAATAGGAACCAATCCAAAATTTACGTCACTAGAATTACAATAACAAAATCAGAATCGCTGTTAACACTTACCCCGAGAAATATGAAACTCATCGACGATCCGAATGTCGCTAAAAAGATATAGAAAATAATTTAAATACCCCAATTGTCTTCGAAATTATAATATCCGCTGTATTACAGTACATCAAAAAAGATCTTACAGATCTGCAGCAATAGAAGAACTGATATAAATTATTTGTTTTGTAAGTTTGCCTTATACATTTTAGATTTACGATTTCATCTATGAAGCTATACTATCAAGAGACCTTTATGGAAAGAGTTTTAGTGTGTGGTAAACGCAGAGTAATTAGCTTCATAGGCTCTTTTCCAAATCGCTCGATAAAATATATGCGTGGATGGAGCTGCATTATTTCCTCTTCGCTGTTCCCGCTTTCCAGATAAACATTAATTTAATGATGAAGTTAAATAGCTGTGACTACTCACTCACAAGAATTTGTAAACTTGCTAGTGTTGTTATTTTCATGTACTTGTAATTAAAAAACTGTGATGAGGCATGACAAATGCTGAAATTCTTTTACGTACATGCGTTTTTGTTCCACTTGAATGAATACCAAGAACTTCAAAAATTTGTATTTGAAATTTTTTTTCTTTGATGGCAGCCATAACTTTTATAACGACCAAACTCATTATATAAATAGCATCATAAACTGAAATCTTAGGCAAAATTGAAATTGTGCTATAGATATCATCTAGATTTAACTTTTGAAATTTGTCACCCTTTATCATTTTGGTATTATTTAGACTTATATTTTCATTCACACAGACTGCATCAAAAAATAAGGGCATCTTCCTTGTGTTTTAAAATAAATTCAGAAAATAACATTTAATTAAAATTTTAATTAGGTATAATATCTTGTCGCAGGCTGTCTTTAAACCTCTGTTTCTTTCCTCATGTTCTGTACTGGAAGAGTATCTTTACTGGGTTTCTTTGCAAACAAAATAGCGAATATTCACCTTTCTAGTAACCATTTCTTTGTTTTGTTGTCCAAATGCGTTTAAAGCTGTTAAAAAAAATCTTAGCTTTTTGATGTTCCAGACTATATTATTTCTACTGTTGCAATATATTATTTCTACTGTTGTACTATTTCTAATACGCCTTGCTTGTTAACATGAAGGACACAGTCAGGGGCCAACATGTTGAATCTTCTGCTGAATTGCATGCAATTGTCCATAAGTGGTGCGCCAAAAACCCCTACAGACTGGTTTACCAAAGTCCTTTTGGACCTCCCAGCGAGATGGCAGAAATGTATTGACATGGGCGGGGATTATTTCTAACTGATGTACTATCAGTTTTTTGTTAATAAATTGCATTCCTTTCTGTGGCAGCATTTGTGTCATTCATTTCTATATGGCCTAAATACATACATTAGACCAGGAGGAAGAGGCATCCAGACCCAGCTTAGAAATGTCATACACGGATAATCGCCTGAAACCTTGGAGGCTATCTAAGAAGCCATAACCCCCCGGTCAACTTAAGGGTACATATATTTGATTCACACAGTTTGGGTAATTTCCCAAGTTAGATCAGAATGACAAAGCATCCATCAAGAAAGAGAAGAACGTAGTAAAACTTTATCCATCCCCAAGCTTTGACCAAGGAGAGCCAAACCCCCAAGGACAACCTTCGAAATCTAACCACTACAAAGGGGCAGACAAATACCATATGGTCCATGCCAAGCCTGAACCTACTACAGAATAAACTATGATTCTATTCCTGTGAAGACTGATTTTATACAACACGTAGTTGATACTGCCTAAGCACAAATCCTAGCCAGTAGCTTCACAGGTTTTTAATGCGTCGACGCCCGAGGGGATATATTTACATAAAAATGAATCTGAAACTGGAAATGGTACAGGGAGTGCCATTTACGTCCATAACATATTGTATTAATTGCACTTGGCCACTACGGCTGCCACAAGGAATACAGACTTCCAGGCAGAAATAACAACCATACTTGCAGTCATACAGCAGATTAGCCTATACATCACCAATATAAGTAGCATTACAGACACATGTATCTTAATGCGACAATAAGGTATAAGGATCCTCTGGTGAGACTTACCAGACTGATCCTATCTGGATTTCTTAAAGCAGGAAGACAAATAGTGCTTCTTGTCTGAGTGAATGAGAGTATCGCGGGCAAGAACTGAACAAATAAATTGACAAAAAGAGCAGTCATAAACCCATTCATGCCTCAGATACGTACAAGCCTGCTATCGTCATTATTTGAAAATTTGTTCATTGTGGTGGTTTTGAAATAATAGCAAGACGAATAAGATAATTGTGACAAGAGTAGAGAAATCTATTAGTATTTCTCTAAACCAGGGAACTTGCATATGAAGGAAGACCCTTTACGCTAATTAGTAACCGAAGACGTACACACTTGCATTTCAGGTAGTATGGTGATGCCGATTACTTCGCTCTGGACTGTTAATTGATAAGCAAAACTATCAAAATCCGGCAAAGCTGTTTTATTCTGTGTTGTGAACAAAACCATGGAGAATTTTGAACTCGTTACTTTTTAGAAATATTCATCTTACAATTATAGCCCCTCATTAGTTGCCCCATATAAGAATGCAAGGCAGAATGAATAAAAATCATTGAAGATTGCTTGGAGTTTTGCGTATGCTGCTTATTCATGTGCCATCATAAATAACTTCTGCAACCAATTATTGCAGAAGAAGTGAAGCCCTATCTTGTTGATTCATAGATTCGAAAATGAGTGGATAATTCAGAATAGCCTGCTTGAAAGCTTTAGTCATTCCAACATTCCAAATTATCCAACATTCAGAAAAACATTACGATGGAATGAATGGGAATATTTGGCCTCTACGAAATCATCTAGAGGTTTTATAAACGTATCAAGAGATATATTCCTTAAAGAATCAATATTAGTACATGTCTAAACTGTAAGAATGTTTTTTCCAAGTATCAGTGTTTTTTGAACATTTGTTCTAAAACTTTTAAATACGTTCAGTGAACCAATCATCAGTACGTCAGTACTTTTGTGCTAATTTTTGATAGCCTTTTTTTTAAGTTTTAGATATTCGAGTTCGACACATTTCAGTTTTAGGCGGAATTATTTTCACCCTTACTTTGATGATCTACTACTATTAAAAATACTGAACATGATTAAATTTGGCAGAAATTATTTAATAATATTGAAAAATAACAGGAAATTAAATCTAAAAATATGTTTAAAATATGATAATTTTCTAAGGGGAATGTTTAAATTCTGCAGTTGGTTTTGCTTTCTAGTTAATGCTGATTGTTAACAGAAAATATCATGGAAACACCTGTCATCATCTGATTAAAATGAACTGGTTGAAGCAAAGAAGATAGTGAATATATACATAAAATCGCTAAAAGGTCGGTCAATATTTTCCTCCATTTCCTTGTCAGTCTTATGTCTGTTATCCTATAATTACGAGCTTCAGATCTCAGATGAAATACAGTATTATATAAAATTAATGTCTTTTGTCCTCTGGAGTTATATTTCATGGCTTTTTTTAACCGTAGTTAATTTTTGGTTTCATCATTAGGTGTGCTTACTCTTAATGGAAACTTTTAAATACAAGTCTCGATATCCTGAACAGAAGTTAAAATACAATTAGTATGATTTTTCCTGGAAAAATATGCGCTAGTTCCTCCCTAAATATTGCAGTTCTTAAATAAAGGGCTGTCAGACGAATCTTGCGCGGAAACTTCCTCGGTGCATTTATACTGGAACAAATGAGTCTATTTCCCAGTATAAGATGGTACACGATTGTTTTTATTTTATTCTGAAAATGTGTGATATAGTCAAAAAATGTAGATTGGATGAATTTTTCAACGGTATTTAGGTATACTTTTATATATATAGTTACAAGTTTGTAGCATTTTAAAACCCATTGATGTAGGGAGAAACTCAGATGTAGTCTTGTTACCATTTTGCTGCCACTTTATCTATTCTTTTTAAAGACATTTGATTTAATTTCCTTTTCTCATACCAACGCTCGAATTATGGGAATCCAGTAGTTAAAAATCTTTCGTGGTTAAGAAAATTCAAAGTTATATATTTTTCTCTGATTACTGCTTAATTCGCCTAATACAAGTGAATATTCACAGGGACAAATCTACTTAAAACTTTACTTTTTTGTCAAGATTTATTTTAGTTTAGTGTTTTACATTAATTTAAAGCATTTAGGAAACTAGTAAGAATTTTTAAATAACAGTTTTATATTCGTTTCTGCAAGAAACTAAGCCTAGCATTATTCTGTTTTCAATTTTGAGTATTCAATTAATTTTGGCTAATTTAAATAATTTGAAGTTTTAGCACCCTTTTATGGTGAATCTCAACTTAATTTGCAGAAAACTATATTCCTCCATTTATTGCTATGTTTCACTTCAATGTAATTTTTAAACTGGGCGGAATTTCATATCAGGTACATTGGAGCATTTCGTTGAAAAATGTAATCAGAAAGCGAGCATTTCGAATTGCCTAATAAATTTTACTAGACAATATAAGTGCGAATAACGGTTTGGCGGAAAATAGAGACATTTAATTAAAAAAATGTTATTTCGTTACTTAGCTTTCTGATTTTTATCTATTTTGTGTTTTTCAAAATTTTTCTGGCAACAATCTTTTATGTCACCTTCCCCAAAATAAACTTTTTTAAATACTAGGCTATGATTATTTGAAGTCAAAATAAGAGATTTATTATTTAATGATAGTTTTACAAGTCTACTAGCTTCTAAGAGTGGAAATGAGCAGAGATACAGGAAGCTACATCAGGTTAAAAAAAAATCACAATACTTCCAGCATCATTCCATGAATTGTAAATAAGTCTAATAAAAGAATTTTGATCTGTTCAGAACAACAACAGGAAAAAATACATATATTTACATTCTGAAAACTTTACTTAAAGATATTACTTAGAATTAAGATATAATTCTAAAAACTCAAAGAAGAGCTTACCATTAATAGGTTAAAACTTAAATGTAAGTAGAAAGAATTGAAAAAAAATATGTAAAGACATACAATATTTAGCCTCTCATATCGTGACTCTTACTATTTACTGTTGAACGCAATTAAAATATAACTGAAAGGAATTTTGCTCACCAGTGGCTGTGAGGTTAAAGATCGCTGAATACTGGTAGTACATCCCGTTTTCAAACCTAAGCGAACGGGCTGGTTGCATGTTTGGTTTTCGTAGCTTCTCCGTGTGAACACGAGTCAGTTTACCTCAGAAAGAAGAAAGCATCTCTTCCCTTAGACAGATAGTCATAGTGTACTTTGTCATACTTCAAAGAAAACAACTAATTAAAAAATAATCAATTTTAAAAGTTCCGTTTATTTTCTCCGTTTATTTCTGTGTTTTGAATGTAAATCAGTACGAAGAGAAAATAATTCTGACAGTGAAGCAGAACATTAACTTTTGAACAAAATTAATAAAAAATATTAATAGCTTAGAGGAATTTGAATATTAAGATAAAATTTCATTTTAACTATTAGATTTTTTTCTCTGAATGCAGAAAGATAGTGTACTCAAAACTTCAAAAAGTTTATATTTTATTTATAATATACGTGGTATAAAAATAACATTTGTTACAAAAGTTCGACAACAGTCAGTCAAAATGTCTTTTTAATTGATTAATTTACGCTGTACTGATATTCTATAATATTGGCGTTAAATGAAAGATCATATATATTTTCGATTAATCGCGAAGAGGATTTTATAGTAAAGTGATGGGCTTTATGCTTATTAAAAGTTATATTATTTTACCTTTACTGTCACTTTTACTTACGTCGGCTGACATCAGAATGCAATTTAATGAATATATACAAGCCCAGAAGTTTCGGCAGCAACCACAGGCCCTACCGCTACTATTTTCCCATAGCTTTTAACTTGACTTTAATCGGCTGAAACAGGTTAATGTCTGAGCCAAAACGTGTAGGCTCTCTTTCGGTTTTAAATTTCGTATATTCATAAGATCAATATTTAAGGAAATAAAGATTTCCGTAAAATACCCATCCTAGAACTTTTTTTTTTTATTTTCTGAATACTCAGTGTAAATCTGGGCACATTAGAGAAGATTTCAGATGGGGATTTTTTTTTTTTTTTTTTAAATCTAATAGCGGGCACTTACCTGTTTGACAATGGCAGCTCCTAAGGCTAGAAGTGGTGGCCATTTTATTGGGGAGGCACCTAATACGCGTTCACCGTTGTCTCCTATGAAGGGACAGACAGTTACAACTATGTTGTCTCCGAGATTCGAACTCGGGCTATTCTTTATAGCACTCGGTTCCCCTAAAAACTATACCATCTGCGCGGCACGTGGGCAAAAGTGGCTTTTCCTATACCATATGCGGCATCAAAGACGAAAAATGACAGACGAAATACATACAGATTTTCTCGGCCAATTTTAATTTATGACGCATAAGATATTAATTCAATTTAAATAGTATGTATGTAACATAAAATATTCCAGAATAATCTTGCTTTTAATATCCTAGCATTTTAACACTTAATTTTTAAGCACATTTTCCTTTAAGGTTTGTTAAAAAGATCCTAGACAACTGATATACTAAAATAAGAATGCTGAAATAAGAAAGTTGGACACGGATGCTAGGACGCGGGTATTCAAATGCGAAAGATGTAAAGTTTGAAGCTAGTATTATTCAGCTGCAGGATCTTAAAAGTTCGAAACTTAATCTGTAAAAATTTCTTAAAAGTCAGTTCTAAAAAAAAATCTTGTTAAATGATTTCTAATTTGGGTACTATTTTATCGCACAAATTTAAAGAAACAAAAAAAGTGTTAAAATTTAAAAACTCCAAACTAACCTTGAGATTAAATAACTCAAATCACTGGAGCTTGAAAGTAAAACAAAATGGCAGACATTATTTCTAAGTCTAAAATGCAGCATTAATGAGATGTCAGTAGAAGAATAGATTTAGTGTGGGAGCTTGTGCCTAGCCTCTTTGTAGTTCAAATGAACCTACGTGATATTACTTAGAATTAAGTCAAATGCAGTATGGACTCACCCAAGGTTAAAGGATGGATAGTCAAGAGTACAATATTAGTAGTTACTTCGAAATTTTAGCCTGCTCACTTGCAGTTCTGAACAGCATAAACTACGCTGGTTGTATTTAAGAGTCAAGCAAATTACCATAAAAGAGTTTTTTTTTTTTAAATGAATCCATTTTTCTAAACGGTAGACAGAATAAAAAATGACACGAAATTACAAATAAAGCAAAAGCATTGCATGAAACAAACCATAGTGAATCTTTACCCGGAAAAAAGAAAGGAAGTAAGAACTTCTAACACTACATTGAGCACTTTTATCGATACTGGCAGTGTTAGAGCAAAGTTAGGATAACAGGGAGAATTACAGGAATATTTTGCAAACGATGATACTTAAAACCTTCTTCCTAAAAACTAATTATTTTAATTTAAAATTTAATAAAATATGCTCACTTTTTATCCAAAATTGATCCGAACTGCTGTTTTTACTTGCAATTATATTTTTCTCTGTAATCATCTCACAAATTTTCCGTGTAAGATAAGGAAATGATACCCTTTTCAAATTGATTTACATTATATCTTTAAAAAAAAGGAAAAAGAAAAAAATTAGAACTTTATTTCTTCTCATTAAAAAAAAATATAACTTTTTTTTCACTTTCAGTGTACTTTTTTTTATTGCAAATAATCTTTCCTTTTAAGCTACATAATATTTTATCAATAAAATGTATGTTGCAGAATTTTAATTTTAAATGAACGGTGGATTATTTGAAAAACTAAAGAAAATGTTTTATTTAAAATAAGCAGTTTCATTTAATTTTGAATAATATTTTAGCATAAAAAGCATCTCACGGAATAAAAAGCATTCTTGTAATTTTTTTCTCTTGTCAAACTTTGAAGTTAAAAAAAAATTCATTATTTTTTTCTTGATTAGCTATATAACGTTTAACTTTTTAAGGTAGCTAATTTGATCAAACAAACAAAACCTAGCTGCTGTGAACAGGCACGGTGAAGGGCTCTCTAAGGGACAACTATTTTTGTATATAAACTCGGTGAAGAATAAGAAAATACGACATCGTTCAATAACATTATGAAGTGACGTTTTTTGCACTAACCAGTTACAGGGTTCCAAACTTCGATTTATAGCTATGTGTGGGCAACCTTGAGAGCTGGTAAGCGAATAATCGCTTTAGCTCAGGAAACAGAAAGGTAAACTCAAGAAGAGTTACTTACCCTTTATTGCTCAAAATAAGGATTAACAGATGGTCCTTTTCTCAGGACGTACAGAAAAGCCTCCATTTGTACTTGAACTCAAGAGTACTAGAAAATCAAACTTAACTAAAAAGATATAGCGGAAGCTACCAAAATTCTACAGGTGTTGGCCCTTAAATGTTAATTAAGCGGCTAAGCTATCAGGGGTCTGAAATACGGCCGAGCGTAGCTTAAAGAGAGTGTAGCCAAAAGGCAAACACGCGCTAGTCAGAAACGCGCGTTTAAATACCGCTCTTCCTTCGGTTCAGGCAAGGCTGGGGGCTTGCAAATCGGGTTCCTACGCAGGTGCGTTACCCCGTGAATAATACAGTGTCCGATTTTCTAATATATAGGAAAAGTAAACAAAGTTACATAACAGTCCTTGGATAAAGTGGTAGAGTTCGTAGACAGGCATAATGGCATAAGAGTTGAAGGACGTCTGAGGAACCGAGGAGAAACATTGCTACCCCAGAGGGCAGTACGCGTGCGGTGCGAGAGAAGTATAAGCAAGTGCACAGAATGATATCGAATCAAGAAATGCCAGATAATGCTACCCGAAGAAGTGTGAGGTTCATATATGGACATGTGTTTTAAATGTACAAGTAAAACAAAGAGGTTTAACAAAATAAATCTTAGATATAATGCAGTGATACAAAAGAAAATGAGAATATAAAAATTTGAATTCTTTTTTTTTGGGGGGGGGATTAAACTACGCAAAAGGGACGGCCTAGAGGAGGTGCCGAAGCACCGCTCGGGGTCTCTTTTTATTTACATTACTTGTGGGGTCATAATATAAAATTGGAATTGTGGGGTTGTTAACTTTGTTGATGTTCTCAAAAAATTTCTTTGCTATTTCAGCGAAGTAAGTTTGTATTTCTAAAATGTTTTTTTCGTCATGGATAGCTTTATTACGTATGAACCAGCGGCTCTTGGTTAACTCTCTTAGGATAACATTTTGCGTAGTTTGAATCCGTTTTATTGCAGTGGGGCTTGCATATCCCCAAACGGGGCACGCATAAGTGAGCACGGGACGCAAAATAGCCTTATAGATCAGTAACTTGCATTCAAGAGACAATGCTGAGCTCCGAGCAATTAAGGGGGTAAGTGTAATTTTACGCGCTCGGAACTTTGATAGTATATGTGTAATGTGAGGGGCCCAGGTGAGCTGGTCGTCTAAGATGACGCCTAGGTAAAGGGTTTGCTTAGTCCAAGGGATTGGTTCTCCATACATATGGAGCGTGATGCTTCTGTCGATGTCCTTTCGTAGTCTGGTGAAGAGGATGGCGTCAGATTTCTGGACATTAATTTGAATCTTCCATGCGATAAGCCATGATTCCAGTGCGTGTATGTGGTTTTGTAGTGTTGTGACGGCTGAGCTAAAAGATGCGCTTTGAGAGAGAATCGCAGTATCGTCTGCATAGAGTGCCAGTGTGGTGTTGGGTGTTTGTGGGATGTCGTTCGTGTAAAGGTTGAATAGGAGGGGGCCGAGAAGGGACCCTTGGGGGACCCCAGCCCTAATGGGCCTGGGGGTGGAGATAGTGTTATTAACACGAACGACAAATTGTGTGTGATGTACCCTGGTATGCCCAGGTTAATGAGTTTGTAGAGTAGGCCCCTGTGCCAGACACGATCAAAGGCCTTGGCTACATCGAGAAACAGTGCTGCAGTAGTGGTTTTGTCATTCAGGCCTTTGGAAATGAGTTCGGTCACCCGATACAACTGGTGGATAGTCGAGTGCTTTCGGCGGAACCCATGTTGTTTATTGATCAGCAGGTTGTGTTCTTCGACATATGCGAGCAGTCTGTTCATAATCACATGCTCAGCAACCTTGCTGATTGCCGGAAGAAGGCTGATAGGCCTGTATGATCCAGGATCTTCTGAAGGCTTGCCGGGTTTGGGTAGTGGAGTGATGACTGCCGTTTTCCACAGTGCGGGGAAATGCTCCAGCCGGAGCATGTGATTGAGGATCTTCGTGAGCTTTAACAGAATGTGCAGTCCCATGTTCTTGATCATTTTGTTTGATATTTGGTCCAGTCCAGGACTTTTCCTAGTTTTCAGTTTCTCGATGTAGCCAAAGACCTCCTCAAGCAGTACAGGGGAAGTGTTGGTAGTGTGGGGATGTGTTATGTAGTTGGAGAGTGTTTGTGTGACAAGATTGTCTGTGTAAGGGTGTGAAATGTTGTTTGTGCAGAACTGAGTAGCATAGTGATCGGCAAGCGACTCAGCTTTCTCAGTCTCTGTGTATGCGATTCCTGCATGGCCAGTTAAGGGCGGAATGTTTGTGTGGCATCTTTTCAGTTTGGAGGTAGTTTTCCAGACTGAATTATCCTCACTGAATTATTTTATGGAAACAGAGGATAAGTAAGTAGCCCAGTCATGGTCTGCGATCTGCTGTGTTAGGGATCTGACTTGTCGATTAAGCTGATTGAGCAATGTTTTATCAGGAGGATAACGTGAGCTCTGCCACTGTTTCCTTACAGCATATGTTCTTTTAATGAGGTTAATGAGCAGCCTGTTACATTTCTTTGGTCGGTTGGTGGTGCAGGTACTATTGTTTTGCAGAGCAGTTTGTAATTCGTTGGTGAAAGTACTAATTAATGCGTCTAACTCATCACTCGTCTGAGGTGTTGGGATGAACAGTGTGGTGTTGTTTAAGGCTTTGGTATAACCAGTCCAGTTAGTGATAAAGGCCTTTTTGAGTGGTGAGTTACGAACAGAGACGTCCAGCTCTATAATGACTGGATTGTGGTCTGAACAGAGCTCGTTCAGAGCTTCAACATGTTTGGAGGCACAACCCTTCAACAAGAAGAAATCCAGTACTGAAGCTGAAGTCTGATCGTAACGTGTTGGGGTGTGTGGAGCTGCAATGGTAAACCCAGCCGTTTCGGCAAATTCGAGTAATACACGTCCAAGGAATGTGTCATTTCTGCAGTTCCACTCGCGGTGGTGTGCATTATAGTCTCCTCCAAATATAATTCTGTTATTGAGTCTGGATAGGGCAACAAAATCTTGCGAAATTATCCTTCGTGATCTGTGTGTGCTTGGTACATAGGAGGAGATAAGAATGATTGGTGGTGAGGTGAGTGGAGTGATTGTGATAGCTAAGGCCTCAAGTGCTAAAAGCTGTGGTAATGCTGTGTGGTGGTGAGCGATGGAGCGCTTAATTGGAATGAGGAGTCCCCCTCCAAGGCTGCGACTATTACGTCTCACTCTGTCCAGTCTGTACTGAGAATAATTGGGTATGCTGAAAGAAAAGGTAGGACTAAGCTTATGTTCTTGTAGGAGTAAGACATCAGGGTTGTACTGATCTATAAACAATTGAAATTCATGTAACTTATGCCTTAGGCCATTTGCATTCCATGTTACAATAGTAAGCAAACTATCCATTAATAGAGTGTTCACCTAACCCGTTGACCTCTTCCATTACTATATACAAAATGTATATCTTCTCCATATATGTGTTTGCACTTCTAAATTGTGGCAAGTGTTTATTGAAAATTTGAATTAAAGTAGGTATATTAGTACCAATTTCTCTTTGGAATTCGTTCATAACAGAAAAAAGTGACTGCATATCATTCAACTGACTATTGGAATTAGGCATGATAGATCTCGGGGTTGGATGAACATGGGCAGCTGCAGCAGCAGTGGTGACTGCGGACGAATTATCAGCATTCAACGATTTGCCTTCTGAGGTTGCAGCTGTAGGTACATTAATATTACTGGCAGTTGGTATAGATGCCTGAGTAGGCTCTTCCTTCAGTTATATTTACCGTGATTCTAAAAACACACTCTAGCAGGAAATTTGTAAGCTGAAATTAGAAAGGACAAGAAAGTAGCTTTAACTAAAGATAACTGTTAAAAACTCAGAATAAACCTTACACAATTAGAGTGTGTTTCTACCTCTCAAGGCTACGTTACTTAGATTTGTCATTTCTGATAAGTTTGCAATTATTCGTCTTTGCGTTATTTGCTGCCGACATTTAAATTGATACGCTGGTTAGAGTTCTCTGATCCTTAGATTTCTCTCTGAGCCGTTTGATCTGATTGTTTCTCACAGATCCGTTTCTATCTGATTTGTTCTCTGAGCCGTACCTTAGATTTAAATATAATTATGTATTCCTTTGACCTATCCTACTCCAGATTTTAAGTTTGAATCGATCGTAATTTCATCTCTACAGGTGGTGGTTGATTTTGTTAATCACAAGATGAAAATTTTTATTCTAAGTTCGTTAAATAAAAAAGTTGTTTTAGACCGTTTCAGTTTTTTGTAGTTGTTGCAGATGCAGGGATAATTCGCTCCACGGCTGTGTGTTTGGATCTAGTTTAAACTCCCGAAGTATGTCAATCACTCAAAATCACCAGTGGGACTTGGTAGAAACTTGCAAAGTTCAAAGTCGATATCAGCCTGTTTTATCACCTCAGTATAAATGGTCTCACCTTTTCTAATTAAATTGTAGAATCATAAGTTATAAATGTGCAAGCACTAAAATTGCATTGCTATTTTTCTGAATTTCTTGAAAACAAAACTGAATGTAAATAGCACGTTGTTAGATCAAAAATAACTTTTTATAAATTAAAATTTAGCGTGTGGAATACACACACTGGTAGACAATTGCTAAGAACGGATCACAAACGGCTATATAGCGCATTAAAAAGTAAATTTGTTTGGATGCCAAGCAAAATAAAATAATGCCAGAATACTAGGACGTAACAATAAAGATAATTTATTGTACTCTGAAATCTATAAGGATTTGAGAAGTGTTCAAAAGTGTGGTCATATTGTGCTGAATGCACAAAAGTGAAAAAAAAATGTAATTACCGTCCGCAGGCATTCAGGCGTAAGATGTGAATTCGAGATATGGCCAGCATGGAGGGCGATGTAGATTCCACACGCCGTATCATACTTTGCAAAATATTATCCAACAGCTGTTGGGGTAATTTATCCAATTCTTCTGTCAGTGCACGCGATGAGGATATCCTTGTTTATTGGAGGGCACTGTCGACCAGTAAGACTAGTCACTTCTGGACAGCGACTTGTCGATGACATGCTGTGTTTTCATCCATGACAACAAATTTATCCCCGACAGCACCACGGAACGTACGAACATGAGGCAACAGAACATCATTAATGTATCGTTGACCAGTTATAGTCCCAGTTGGAACCACATGTAGGGGAGAGCAGTTGCTGAGAATAGTGCCAGAAGATACCATAATACTGAATATGGATATTTTCTGGACGATAAGTAGTAATACTTTGATGGCAGATCAGTTGGCGTGTATAATCCGGTACCATAGTGAACCTACTATCATCTAAGAATAGTACACAAGCCCAGTTCTGTTGAGTCCAATTACAATGCTCACAATACCATTGCAAAAAGGCGGTAGACTGTAGTCTGGATAACGAAATGCACCCAACAAGACAGTGGACGTATATTCCTTCGTGATGCAAAAAGTCTGGCTACAGGTTTTCGGGAGATTCGCTTGTCAGTACCAGCAAGTTACTGATCTGCTGCCTCAATAGCTGTGACGCGCCGGTCTCTTTTGTCGATAGCGTTATGTACTATCTTTTGCAGGCGTCGCGCTGCGACCACTGCCTCCTTCGTGCCGTTTGCTACACATTTCATTTGCTTGAAATGATTTTCAAAGCCCTAAAACAACACTGTGGCTGATATCGAACTCCCTAGCAACATCTGTTATTTTTCGCCCCTCTTCGATGTTGTCAATAATACGGAAATGCGTAAAATCATTTAAGTGATATCGGGAAGACATACCGAAAATTGTAAGTTGGTCAACTGATTGTTCTCGTTAAATTTTGCTTTTGAGCAACAAAGGTCAATAGGCGTGAAATACTTTATCTTTTTTATCAGCACATCACATGACGAACAACTTCGGCAATCCAAAATTTGCTTACGCACAACACGTTTTACTCTACCCTGCATTTATTCTAATTTCCACATTTCCCTGCCTTTCATGTTATGGCTGCTATTGTCATGAGTCCTTAGCAATAGTGCACCAGTGTATATTTCAATATGATATGAAATAATAAATGAATAATTGAATGAAAACGCACTTTGGGTTGGGAACGGGGAGAGAAAAACAATTAAAAAAAGAAGTATTTAAAAATAGGCTGGTACCATAGCAATGCATAAATTATCAGACACTCGAATCCAGTCCGAATATAAATGAACAAATTTGGCTCAAATTCCTTTCATAATTAAATATCCAGGGCTCAAATTACTTCCATAACCAAATATACAGCGCGTCCTTAGTCATTTAAACATCATACACTTGCCGTGTTCTCGTATAAAATTCAAAGGCAGAGAGAGCATTTTGGTTTAGTAAATGACCTAAGTAGAAGGAAACACATATCCGGACTCAAACGAAAAAAAAAAAAAAAAAAAAAAAAAAAAAAAAGATATTTTAGAATGTACCTAAAAACAAATTCACCTAAATCGCGTGATTTCACTTCGTTAACATTCACACGCGACGCAAAAGGTAAAATAATACGAAAGTAAGGTAAATGGTTTTCATATGTTTATGGTGTTAAAACTAAGCACGCAAATTAAATATGATTCTTTAAAAAACATTAATGATTTTGAAGTTTTTCTATCCAACAGTACTTAAGAAATGCACTATTTCACTTCATGCAACACTGCGTAAATTCTTCCCTGCTCCAGTATCATTAGTAGTTCATAAAATTCATTTAAAAAAAGAAAAAAAAAAAGGAAAGAAAATCAGCTGGGTAGTAAATTGATGTACCTTTCATCCAGTGCCCTTGTTAGAACAAAATCAGTTCTTTAAAGCAACATACAATTTTCAAAACATCAGCTCTCTATTGGATATAAAAAAGCTGTGTGCAGAGAAAACTTATAAAATTTTCAAATTAAAATTAATGTGATGTATTCAATAGGATGGTGTATACAAATTACATATTTAAAAGAAACATGAGGATAAATTTGAGTGAATCCATTTCAAGGGCATTCACGTACATCACTGCTGACGTCGCGTTACGGACGTCAGCAGCCTACACATGAAGCTTTCGATTAGTTTTCAAAGATAACTAAATGTATCTGTATAAATTTTAGTTAAAAAACACTTGTCAATCTTTGCGAGTGCTTTCTAATTTTCTTGTCGAATTTTATTCTGATTTGCAAAACTCTGAGGTTCCGCGGAACGTTATTTGAAGACCATTGCTTTAGAGTGCATTGTACCGCTTTTTTCATTAATGGATCTTAACTAATTACTGTACATGTATTAACTATTAACTATTATATGTATTAATGCGGATAGCACTAGTAATAGCTGTATGTGTTATGCTATATGTGCTTACATTATTTTAATTAAAATGGATCTTATTTCTGTAAATGTATTTACTAGTTGGTTACTGTATAGTATTGCATTTATATCGATTTATAGTACTATGTACTGTAAAATCAAAAACTCAAAACCCTTGCAAAAAACTCAGGGCTGTTGCGCTATTAATTTTATGTTTCACGTGGCGTGTTTCTCTCCTGTTTTTATTACGTACCGTATTCTTTATTGTGTACTTTTTAGTGTTTCGTAGTGATTTTTTAAATAGATTGCTGTATTTTGTCATTGAAATAAAATCGATTGGCATGATATAATGAAGTGATGTATATTTTGCTATGATGCCGTTGTGATAAGAAGGTATGATATGTTTTATAGCAATTATTGCCACTGATGTGTAACGTACGTAGATACAGCTATTGATGTGCAATGTATGTGTTATTGCGATTACTGCTATTTATTGTAATATTATTTATGAAAATGTTTACTGTATAAGATTGTAACATTGTATAAGATTATATATGTACTAACTGACTAATGTCTAGAGTCATTAGGTTATTTTTTAATCGGGAAACATGAAAAATAAGCAATGCCCTCGCCGGGACTCGAATACGCGTCGAGTGTGTTACCATTACACCATGAAGGCACACTGGAAGGAGGGTGAAAATACCTTAGAGCAACCTTATAAATGTATTTTTAATATTGTAGCCTCAGTAGAAGTACTTATGATATAGAAGCGTTTTTATATTATAGTACCTTATTGTAGTTATATTGTAATGATCTGTATTATATTGTAGTATTAATCTTGTATCTTATTCTACTGCTGTTATGTACAGTGTCATATTGTACTTATATACTTATGCAAAATTTTTATCATATGGATAGTAGTTTCGTGTATAGTATCAGAATTATTATAATTAATCTATCGAATTGTAGTATTATATTATGGTATGTTACAATATTGTATTATAGTATGTTATGTTGTATTATTCAATCATAGTACGTAAGCAATTATAGCTTCAAAATTCTATTTTTGGTAGACTATTTCTCTTATGTGCAATAACGTACTATAATGCATGCTATGGTAATCATATTTTCGGTATCAAAATTGTGCATGTTTCCATGAAAATTGATTATCTTTACATTTGAACTATTATAGGACGTACAGTATGAATTATTCTGCTACAGTAGTGAGTAGACTTTTTCAAATATAGATTATTTTTCAGACATGGACTATTTTGATTATGGACTATTCTAAAAATGAACTATTTTTGACTTTGAAACAGGGAAATATTAATGATTTTGGCTATTATTGACTACTGTTAATTAGTACTGACTGTGGACAATCAATAACTGTAGACTGTTATTAAAATCTTGTCTATGAATTTCATTAAACTTGAGTATGGAGTAATAACAGTTATGAACTGGGATCTTATTTACTATCGAATTTTTTTAATTATGTTCTATGAACTGCGAACCATTTTCGAATTATAGTAACATTAGATAAAGAGTAAATAATTGACTATATTATTTTACTATACATAAACTACTATGAACTATATTATGAAGGATATAATGAATTACTGAATTTATTGAAAAATAATATGAACTATATTATGAACTCTATAATGAACTGTATTATGAACTCTATCATATAATGAACGTTATTATGAACTGTATTACTCTTTACGAATTTATGAACTGTGTTGAACTATGTTATGTTTTAAACTACATTATAGATCATTTAGGTATGCACTAGTAATATGCATTGGTGTTAGTATGGTACTGAGTATTAGCATTATGCATTAGTATTAGGTATTACTATTGAGTATTAGTTTTAAGTTGGTATATGTATCATTATGTAATAATTTATATTACACTGGTTATCATAAATTAAGGAAAAACCACAAAAATAACGATAACTCCCTCAAAAATAAGTCAAACCGTGTAAAATTAAATACGTTGCCAAGTAAAAGTAGCTGAGTAAAACTTCAATATGCAAATTAGTGGCGCTGCACTCGGAATACGTCATCTGCGAGGAGCATAAACGTCCATGTTTGAGAGCAAGCCCACATATTTCACTGTGTGTGTGACATCAGAAATCTGAGATAGCCAATTCGTAACAATGATTCCAGGCATCATTTGCCTGCAGAACTACGACAGAAAGCCATTGGGAGACTAGAGGCAGGACAAAGTCAAACAGAACTGGCCACATGGCTAAATGGGAGTCCTTCTGTGGTTCATTGATTTTAGAGGCAATTTCAAATCACAGATTCGGCACCTATGAGGTTCAGTCAAGGACGGCCAACTGCTAATAAGAGCGCCGATGACCGATATTTGACATTATGTGTACTCAGGAATAGAACCGCTACTCCGACTCCTCTTAGATCCTCCCTTGCTGCAGCCACCGGAAGGTTGGTGTCAATATCAACTGTGCGTAGAAGGCTTCACGAAGGGGGTCTGTATGTGAGGCGAACAACCATTTGAGTGCTGCTCAAATCACGCCATAGGAGGGACCGTTTGCAGTGGGCACGACAACATGTCCACTGGACGTCCGAGCAATGGAGGGCTATTCTCTTTACGGATGAGTCCAGGTTTACTCAAGAAAGTAATAGCAAGCGTTATTTGATATGGAGAGAATCTGGAACCCGTTATCATCCGTCAAATATCCGTGAAAGAGATGCATACGGAAGAGGTAGTGTCTGTGTTTGGGGTGGCATCTCTTTGGGTGGACGCACAGACCTACATGATTTTTCCAAGGCGAATCGTGAGTGATCATGTTTATAGAGATGACATCTTTGATGCTTATGTGCGCCCATATGCCGGGGCAATATGTGATGCTTTC
Organism: Stegodyphus dumicola; assembly: GCF_044657685.1. Classification (NCBI taxonomy): domain Eukaryota; kingdom Metazoa; phylum Arthropoda; class Arachnida; order Araneae; family Eresidae; genus Stegodyphus; species Stegodyphus dumicola. The sequence goes on from NC_140780.1 coordinate 195,815,625, forward strand.
CTGTTACAGGACGACAATGCAAGACCACACAGGGCTCGCATCGTATATGATTATCTTCAACAGGAAGCAATTATGCGCATGGAGTGTCCAGCTCTATCTCCGGACTTGAATCCTACCGAGCACGTTTGGGATGCTTTAGGGAGACGTTTAGCTGCTCTCAATTCGCCCCCTTAGACCCTTGCCGTGCTTGTAACTGCTTTGCAAGAGCAATGGCTCTCGCTTCTTATGGAACTGATAGACCGCATAATTGAAAGCATCAGACATCGCTGAATGTGCTGTATTGCTTCTAGATGCGATCATATTCTATATTGAAGGTACTTTTCTTATAGCAAACTGTCAACTTCAATTTGTTCATTTTATACATGTGCTAATTTCTATACTACCGTATTTGTCTGGTAATTAATTTTTATGTTATTTGATACCTTACTATGTGTTGTATATTGTGGGTAAGTTTCATTAAATTCTATATATAACTTTTTCAGTAATTGTGATTTTTGTGATTTTCCTTAATTTGTGATAACCAGTGTATTATGCAATAATACATATATTAGTATATGTATTATTATGTAATAATATACTTGTATATCATATATTGTGTTGTTATGATTAATATAATTATATATAGTATATACTTGCTTATAGTATATTGTGTTGTTCTTATTGTATAATATAAATCTGTACAGTATATACTACTAGTATTCTCTATAGCAATGATCTTAGCCTGGTGGGCCCCGAAGCAATTTTATACGTCCCGCCAATACATTTCTGTTACGTATATTTTTTAATGTAGTGCTTATAGATTTCAATGAAACATAAATTCATTGAGCAGTGGATTGCAAGCAATGTTTATTAAAAAAACTGAAAAGCATTAACAAACACTTCAGTAGTCATTATATTCCACCTGTGTTTGAAGCTAATGCTGGCACACAGCCAAAAGTGCATATATAACGCATATATACACTGGTGTGCAAAAATTAAGGACGAAGTCGAAAAATTAGCATATCAGCTGAACGAAGAGGCAGAGCAGACAGAAAGACCAATCAGGAGATTAAGTAAGGTGATGTACGGTAGCACATGCGCAGATATGCAGGTAGACGTAATGGGGGAGTGTCTGAGTGGTATAAAGCATGTTGTCGGTGTAAGATCAGTATTTCTGGCAAAGAGATTGCACGCCGTATAGCAGTTAAAATCACACCGAGTTGCTGCCTCAGCGAGAAATGGCGAATAATCAATCTGTTAGACGACATCTGGATGCTTTTACCCGAGGTCGAATCATTGGGAAGTTGGAGGAAGGCCGCAGTGTGACAAGTGTGGCTGCAGAGCATCGTTTCACGACTTTGGAGACAATTTCAGACTACAGGAACAGCTATCCGGGGGTTTAGTAGTGGTCGTCCACAAGGAACCACACCCGCAGATGACCGGTATATTGCCTTACAGGCCAGAAGAAACAGGCGGCAGACAGCGGGAGAAATCGCTAGACACAAGACACAGGCGACTGGACGACGATATCGCGTTTTACCGTGGCCAGAAGACTGCACGGTGGTGGTCTGTTTACACGACGTCCTGTACGGTGTGTACCTCTAACGCCTCCCATCGGAGAAGGCGTTCTCTGTGGTGCCGGGAACACCGGAATTGGAGAGACAATGAATAAGGACGAGTACTCTTTACAGATGAGCAGATTCAGTCTGAGTAGCGATTCTCATCGCATACTCGTCTGGAGAGAGCGGGGAAGCCGCAATCATCCCTCGAACATCATTGAAAGAGACAGGTATGGAGGTGGCGGTGTTCTCGTTTGGGGAGGCATCATACTTGGTAGTCGTACAGACCTTCACATCTTCGACGCAGGTTCAGTCAACGGGACCCGTTATTGTAACGAGATTCTTCTTCCATATGTGCGTCTTTTTAGAGGCGCTATGGGTCCTCAGTTCCTTTTCATGGACGACAATGCACCATGTCATCACACAGTAGCTGCCGAACAGCTCTTAGAGAGTGAGGTTATTGAACGTATGGATTGGCCGGCACGATCTCCAGATCTCAATCCCATCGAGCATGTATGGGATTTTCTAGGCAGACGCTTGGCAGCTCGTACTTTACCACCAGCAACGATTCCGGAGCTTCGATTGGCGCTGCAAGACGAATGGGCAGCAATGCCTCAACAACTCATTGACACCCTCATTCTCAGCATGGGCAGACGCTGTGAAACCTGCCTAGCAGTCAGGGGAGATCATATCCCCTATTAAAGACCGGATGTTTCTTGCTGGACACGCATCACAGGGATGTTTCGGCCTTCAGTCGCATTGCGCTCCATGCTACTTTTTCAATAAAGCTTCTTTTTATCCCTCTGATTTCTCTTTTAGTAAGTGTTGCTTACATTACTCATGTCCTTACGTATTGGGGATCTTACGGTATTAAATGTGTTGATTTGGAAAGCTTTTGTACAAAGTTATATTGAAAAAAACCGTCTCGTCCTTAATTTTTGCACACCAGTGTATATCAACGCTCTGATAGACCCGGACTATGGATGTACTACTATGATAGACTATTTACTACAAAGGGACTGATGACCTTCAATGGATTATTGAAAAATTCTATTTTAATGAACTACTCACTAACTGTATTGATAAATTATTGATAAATTATCAAGTTTTTCATATGAAGATTAATTTTAAGCGTCGTCCTCCTTTTACCTTAAACTTGAAACTTTGAAACATTTTTTAGTAGATTTGTAGGGATTATTTCTATTACAAAGTTCTCGTTATGCTAAAATCAAACTTACTCTACTATTGCTTTGTTTCCTTCTACCAGAATTTTTAAATAAGTGGAGCTTTAATAAGGTGTAAGAATCTAAGTTAAAGGAAGGAAGAATGGCGTCACCAGTGACCTTACAGCAAACCCCTCTTATAGTAGTAGTCGACGCGAGCGGTAGTTCTATGAACTAGTGAGTTTCCGTTTTGTTGTTGCAAAGTATGTTATGTTGTTGCAAAGTAATAATTTACCAAATCATTCTCATTCAGAATTCTGAGAGCTCGTCAGTTTCTTTCATAGTTTTCTTATCTTCAAAAGTTAAGTATTTCCGTTTCTCGATAATCATATTACTCATGAAAATTTAAAAAAAAACTTAAATTTAGCAGTTTGAAAAAGTAAGATAAGAAGCAAAAGAAAAGTGATCATGGAACAAGCAGGAAGGTCGCAGTGTGAAACTGAAGAGAGATTCTTATCTGATCACTTTTGATTTAAAAAAATAGGAACTTCGTTTGAGATGGTAGGGTAGGTGTTCAGTCCTTCACTGTCTAGTGAAGATCGTTAGTCCATTATGAAGTTTCGAACTGTTCTAACACTTTTAGCTACAATAACAGCGAAATGTCCTAAATCGTAATAAAGTTGAGAAAATTATAAAAACAAATCTGCAACTTGTCAACCAGTTGTTAAAAAAAATAGGAAATTCGTTTGAGATGGCGCGTGACGTCAAACATTTTGAACATTAGCAATAACAATGAACATTCTAAAAATTCCCAATCAATTTATTGAAAAAAATTCATGTTTAGCCAAACTCATATTGTTCAAATTCGTGTACTTTATCATCAACATCATTTCTTTCAGAAAATGCTCAGGATTCTAATTTACTCATATTATGAATAAAACAATTATCTACATTTATCTAATTTAATATTATTATATAAAAATTAAGATAAAATAGATATAGACTATTTTAGAGAAGAATTCTATAATTCTTTTCGCGGGCTAATCTAATACTTCAAGAATGATACAGCATCGAGAATCTTTGCCTCTCTTCCAGGTTAGAGATAATGCTGTTTTGCAGCAGGTTAGCATATGGTTTACTTGTAGCAATGACAGCTTCAAAAACCAGATTTATTAAGTTAGCATTGCTTTTAGTTCTCAGTTATTTATTTTCCTTACTTGTAAGTTCAGCTTCTTGCTCAGGCTTTACATTGTCCAGCACGTGCAGTTCTTGGGAAGAGGACAATGTTATGAAATTTGTATACATGTAAACAATTTTAGTGAAATAATATGTAAATTATAGTATCTCTTTTATAATGTACCATGAAAGGCCTCGAAGATTGAAAAGTATCGCGAGAAAAATAGGGTTCCTGGGATAAGTATTCGAGATAGCGCCAAGCTGGCGATGGTTTAGGCAACTAATTTTTGTCACCAAATTTGGCGAGAAATTGCCACAAGTTATCAAGCTTGCGATCATTTAGCGATATTTCTACCTGTGTAACTATAGTGATCCTATCCTTATGTAGCTGTAAGTGTATGTGGCCCTCTGTAACTGTAACTTTGTATGCCTTCCAGTAGTTTCGAGAAACCGAAGGCACTGAAATGTTTTCGTCGGGCGTGGGGAAAACTATGTAAGACCGGAGAGAGCATCAGTTTAGTAAGTTTTAGTTCAGAGTATTAAGAGATCAACGTAGGAAATTTCGCTTTGCATTGCTTTGTGTTTAACGTTCTTATTAGTTTGAAGTGGTAACTACTGATTATTCTTTGTCATACTGAGAAGAGCTGTACGAGTACCTTTGTGCAAAATGTTAAGAACTGTAAAGTGTTTCTTTTTTTAAAACAAATTTAATCAATCTCTCATAGATTCCGTATGCATTCATTCCTTTACGAATTTATGCGCAAATAACAATATATTAAGGATAATTCCTCCCCCCACATTTTTCTAAATGGTCCTATGTCGAAATGTAAAATGAATCTCATATTCACTCATATTCTGCAAGTGCGTGCTTTCAAAGCCATTGCGTTATGGATATGGATATGGATATGGAGAAATGTGGTGGACATCCATTGTTTAACCGTTGGAATGTGGGTATTGTCCAGCCACACTAGATATCCAGACAAATTACACCCCACAGGACTTACAGGGGATCCTGCTGGGCGTTGCTTACAATGCTTTGTATTTTACCAGATCGCAGGCAGTGCTTTTCGTTTTCCCTTAAATATTGGTGTTTTTACAGTTGGTGCCTTTCGCACTTACATGCTATGGAGGGCAGCTCCAGGTCTGTTTGTATACTATGTTTTAAGTAATAGCTTTTAAATAATAGAAATACGTGGGAAAAGGGCCATGCCCTGATAAGAACCACGTTAATTCTCTAGTTATTAAACTGGGAGCTGTGCCTACTTTTGGGAACAACTGATAAGTCCTTCTTCCTTGTTCGGCGTTGTCCCACCAGTTCTGCCATTCAGCTTTAGATTTGTAGGTTGTGATTTTTTTAAGGTGCGAGCCAGGCCATGGTACTGATAAATTTTGTGAATTTTGACCCCTAGCTGCTTCTTTGGCTAGGATGTCAGCCTCCTCGTTGCCTTTTGTCCCTCCTGTGCCTTCAGCCATGTGACAAAGAAGTGTTGATTTTGTGATGAAGTTTTTTCTGTAATCTCCTGGATTAATTTTGATCGGTGGCGCCGGGTTTGCTGTAGCATACATCGCTGAAAGACTGTCTGTAAAGATATGTGCTGCTTTTAGGGAGTTTGTGATGCTGTATTTTATTGCTTCAAGGGGCGCTACTGATTCCGCTTGGAATACACTATTTCGTTGATCTAGGTGGAACTTCTGTTCTGTTGTCGAATTGGGATCTAGGTAGATTTTGATTGCGCTGCCTTTACCTCCTTCTAGGCCGGAACCGTCTGTAAAGAGTTGGGGGAATTTCTTTTCGCTTACTTCTTTTTTCATGCTGAATGTGATATTATTTTTCTTTCCTGGGTGGTGTTCATATGGGTGTGCGAGTGTCTCGTAATTCTCTGCTAAAAGTTCTAATGATTTGTAATGGCTCTTCTTTCGTAGTTGTAGTACTGTTGTCTTATGGAATTCTTGTTCGGCGCGTATAAAAAGTGGAGTGCTGTTAGCGATTTGGAAGAGTGCCGCATTTGATATTGTTCTGTAGCTTCCTGTATAGCTAAGAAGGAAGGGTCGCTGGATTGCATGAAGCTATTTTTGCTTTCTTTTTATCATTGGTTCTGCCCATATGGTTGCTCCGTATATTGCAATCTTCTCGATTACTGTATCTTAGATGAGGTGTTGGATCGGTCTGCTCATTCCTCATCCTATTCCGTTCATTCGCTTTAGATTGGTAGCTATTTTGGAGGTCTTGCTTTCGATGTAAGTCTAGATGGTCTATGAAGTGAAGTTTTTTATCATTGATGACACCCAGGTATTTTAGGGAGTTAATAATTTTTATTTTAATTCCTTCTGTTTCGAATCTTGGAAGTCTTGTTATCTTTTGTGAGGGTTTGTGGATAATTAAGGCACGTGATTTTTCTTGAGAAATTATTAATTTTTGTTGTTTGCAAAGAGAGTAAAAAATTTCTAATGTGCTGTTTACATTTCTTTGTAACTCATCACTGGAGCTACCACTCGCAGCAAAAGCTACATCGTCCGAAAAAGCGGTGCATTTTGAGTGTTGGGGCCATTTGTGTTTTATGAATTTGTCAAACGTCAGGTTCCAAAAATCTGCACTTAAGCAGGACCCCTGCGGGCAGCCTCTGATTTGTACTTTTTCAATTGTACGGTTGTTACATATAATGACGCTGCGTCTGTTGGTGAAGTAAACTTGAAAAATTTTGTAAATGTTTTTTGGACAGTTCATGTCTTTCAGTGTGCTTAAAACCTCGGGCCACCAGAGGGAATCAAAGACCTTTTGGAGGTCTAGGCACAGTACAGCCGAGTGCAGATTCTTTACTTTATTTCCTTTTACCTGCTCTAGAAGATCATTGATTGCATGTATAATGCTCATATTCGGGGAGAACCCGAACTGGTACGGGCTTGCTGTGTTGGACTTCCTTATGTAGTGCCTGAGGCGGTTCGCTAGGGCTTTCTCAAGTACTTTCCCTATTGCGGGAAGAAGGTTTATTGGGCGATAAGAACCTGGGTTTGATAAATTCTGGCCCTTTTTATTAAAAAGTACTATCTGGCAGACTTTGAAACTTGTTGGAAAGAGGCCTGTCTCTAAACATTTATTCATTAGGTTGAAAAATAGATAGGGAAAGTTCTTGTGCAGGATCTTGATGAGTTGGTTATCATTGCTGTCCGGCCCAGGTGATTTTTTGTTTGGCAGGATTTTAATTATTTTTGAAATTTCATTCGAAGAGAATGGAATATCGTCATTTGTTTCTGGGGATGCCTATTGTTTCTTCTGATACTCTGAAGTGGTGAGTCTTCATCTGAGGAATCATGAAGGAATACAGCATCCATTATTTTCTTGATGCATTGGGTTGTTGCATCTTCATGTGAGTTGCTTTCGTTGATGGAGTTTGGGATAATAATTTGACAAGGATGAAAGACTTTGTTGATACATATTTTGTACACTGGTCCGTACAAGATTTTGTTGTTGGTTAAATACTTCCTCCAGCACTTGATTTTTGTATCAAGAATCTCTCGTTTGTACATAGCTCTTTGTCTTGCATACAACTCGTGAGCTGTCTTCCTTTCTTCCTCAGTTCTCGCCTTTTTCATCTTTCTTGTTAACGATCTAGTCTTGTTTCTCTCACACCTGAGTGCGCTGGTCCACCAATTGACGCGTTTGATGTCGCTTGGGCATTTCATCTTGAACAAGCTTTCACAGTGCTTTTGAACTGTGTTTTGCAATTTTGTAACGGTGTTATCTAGATGCGCTTTGTTTTCTGAACAATTTATTTCATTGTCTATTTTTTGGATAGCACGTGTAATGGACTTGATGAATTTTAGGGCTCTTGATTGGGTAATCTGAAATCTTTTGGTAGTCTTCGTGTCAAATTGAGAGATTTCGTAGGAAATCAGTCTATGGTCTGAGATATCCTCTTCGACGTGGACTGTCCAATTCTGGATATACTGAGCTATCGGTTGGTTTATGAGCGTTAAATCCGGCCATCCAGATCCATTGATAGTTTGGAATGTTGGCTCAGATGGATTATTATTAATCACTGTGAGGTTCTCACTGTTAATTAAATCTTCTACCTCTTCACCTCTTGCATTCATGCGTGGGTAAGCCCATATGGGATTATGCGCATTGAAATCTCTCCCAATCACATGAGGAGATTTTGGAAATTTTTGTAGGATGTTTGTAAGTTCAAGGTATCTGTTATTTCTTCAGATGGAGAGGAACAGAAAGATGTAAATAGTATTTGTTCATTTTCTAAATTAAGGGCTATTGTTACAATGTCCCTGGATGAGTAAATTAATGCTGGAGACCAGTTTTTGTTTTGGCAAATTATTGCTGCTCTTACAGAGGTTTGATCTTTGTCTTGGTGCTGAAAGATATTCCAGCTAGTTGGCAGTGCTCCTACTCGTCCTTTTACGCAATACGGCTCTTGGATCAGAATAATGTCTTTTTTATTTTCAGAAAGGAAAATTTCTAATTTAGAATTCGCTGCTTGCGCTCTTTGTAGGTTTAATTGGGCAATTCGGATTGGTTCTTGTTGTTTATGGAACTTCCATACTATTGTATGGTTTTTGATTCCTTGGGGTGCTTCAAGATTACTCATATTTTGTTCTTGCTTTAATTTTGATTAACTCTTTCTGGTAACTGGGGTAGGCTTGGGAGTATGCTGGGTGGTCGATTTCGAAGCGGGTCTTGTGTATGCTGTTGTTTAATTCATTGTTAATGCAGGATGGGAATTCTGCTTACACTCTCTGGTGGGATGCTTTGTGCTGCAAAAAGTACAGTAATTGTTATTAGGGCAGTGTTTTTGCTGGTGTGAGAAGTCTTGGCAAATGAAGCAGCTTCGGATTCCAGTGAATTATTTGATTGTATGGAAGCTCCATCTCATGAGGAAGGATTTTGTTTGAATACATTTGTGAAATGCATTTGTAGTGCATTCGAAAACCCACCTAACACAATTAAGGGTTCTATCACTTAAGCGGAATTTGGGGGTTATGTCTTCTGGATCCAGTTTTAGGATGGAGCTGATTTCTTGGGTGACGCTGGATTCCGAGATATATTCCGGGATTTTGTCAATGATGATCTTCGAGGGCCTCAACGAGGGGCGTTTTATATCGATATTGCTAATTACTGGTTCAGATGCTTGGAGGGATCGAGAAAGTTCGTTAATGTCTTGTTCTGACTCGCAGGTCACTACTATTCCTCCTTTTCGTAAGGGTAAAATGCTGTTGATTTTCATTGAAATTTTGTGAATGAGAAGGACCTTATCCAAATTTTCAGAAAGTGGTGTCTAAAGATGTTTTTTGGGGAAGATAAGGAGAGTAGATGTTTCTCCTTTCTTTTTTAGAACCTCTGCATAAGTGATCAGGTTTGCTGGTGGGCATTGGGTATTCTTGTAGTAGTAATTCGCATCTCGTCTTTTTTGGCATACTTCCGAGGAAAAATTACACTGAAGGTTTGAAGGATTGGTACGGCTGAAATCTTCTTCTTGTAGGGAAGTAGTGTTTGTTTTTAGTACCTAGTTAAGAGGGTGCTGCTGAGAATCTGATGTATTTTGCGATGAGTACTGGATTGCAAACATAACTATCGGATAAATTACTTCTCTGAGGTTGTCTCTTAGTGCCTCGGGGATGATATAGTGGCTTCCTCTTCTTGTGTTAGTTCTAGTGTTAATTAGTCCAATAAATTTTGAGTGAAATGAATGGAAGTCAGCAGGTTGAAGGTCTTGAAAGTTTGGAACAGATTCTTCAATGACTGTGATGCACATTATCCGATGCATTGATGTATTAATATCCGAAATCTAAGCATATCTAACCTGTGATAAAAGTAGATTAATCACGAGTTCATCCTTACATAATCTGTTTTTGTTACATAAAGCAATATATATTTCACAGTAAATTCTTGCTCAATAGTACTCTGTGGAGAATGTTAAACACCGGTAATACTTCTTTTTATCATACTCCAAGATCTTTGAATCCGTTATAAATGCAGTTTCCAGGCTGACGTTTCACAATCACGTCTTCTGTGATACATGACAGCTACTGTCTTTATAAACAAGATTTTTTTTTTTTTTTTTTTTTTTTTTGTAAACGAGCTTTTTAACTGCAGCAACGTAAGTTATGACAAATAGTTCAAGAATTTTTTTTTCTATACTTTTATTGCATTTTTGTAGCAAACTACCAAAATAAAGACAAGAAATCAGGGAACCATTTTTCATTACTTACAGATTAGTTCGATCACCAGTAACTTTCTTGTCTCTATCTAAAGCTCATTTTCATGAAATAGAGCCGATTCATGTGAAATGAAAGAGTTATATACTTTGCTCTTTCACACAGGATGAGAATCTATCGGTTATTGTTCAACTGAAAATGAAACAGATTACCATTTCTCAACATCCAGACTTTAATGGTCCATAAAATGTTGTTTTTAGCGCTCTGCGTTGATCAGTCGTTAATTCGGGCCCAACAGTGGCCTCCAAGCGTCCGATCTTATTTCAGCAAAGACGGCGAAAAATGAGTCGTGTCGTTGAATCACCATTTCTGTTGCATAAAGTTTGAGTTTTTTTGGTAATATAAAATAAGTCCAAACTTCTAACAGATGTGGAGAGAATTATGGTTGAATAACAACTGAGACTTGGGAAGGATGTAAAGACCCTTTTATTATAATTAAAATAGAACAAAATGCGCAAATTGTGCTCACACAGTCAACCAATTTAAATAAGAATTGAAGGACCACACTAATCAGTGTAAAGAAAAGTTGGCTCACGAACCTAACCGGCGTAGATATTCAGTTATTTGCAGCAACTAATGCAAAGCCCAAGAAATTCAAGCTATTAGAACTAGTAGGAGAAAAGCAAGATACGCGCACATAAGGGCAGAAACACGCTCTGAATTTAACTCCCGAAACCTTCCTTTAAATACTATTTCTTCCTACCAAATTTACATTCTGGTACGGAAAAGGAAACGAGAAGTGTCAGTATTAAATAATTGGTTAGTGAAAAATAACTGTAATAACCCTGCTGCTTTTCCCACCAAAATTTAAGCAATCGTAATGAAGGTCTTTTAACAACCATGGTAGATTTAAATTCTAACAAAATCTGTAGCTAAAACGAGCCGATCTTTTACAATCAATATCTTAAGAAATAAATGAAATCTAAATGAAAGTAGATTACCACAGGACATATTCCTCAATCAATATTTATTAAGAAAGAATACTCTATTCTTCCAGGCATGTTGAAGGAAAATATTTTATCAATAATGCTTACACATTTCATTTATTTGCATTTCAAATTCAGAAAGATTCTTTTACGTTCGTTCTCACTACCATTTTAATTTTCCTTCCTATTAGGAATTGTTTTTAGTAATAGTTTTTAATTTTACCACCTGCCTGAAATCTTACATGTTAAATAACTTAGACAGGCAAGAACTCAAAGAATACCTTAAATTTCAAAACTATTCCTAATATGCTAAGCAATCAGTGCACTAACTTTAGTGTTGGCTGAAGATCCTGACTTTTCAATGCTTGCATTCACATTGCTAGCTTTTTTTAATTTATTTTAACTTGTTAGCTTGCAACTAAATATCTCATGTACATATCAAGAATTCAACATTTATAAGCATGCAAAAATTTACTTTTTACGTAGTTAACGGAAAAAACTTCAAATTTTCAAAACTAACTAACCAAACATACTTCATGAAACACAATTTTTTTTCATTGAAATAAATTACTTATTTTGCACTTTACATCAAAATATACAGAAGTTGTTATAAAGTTGTTCTACAGTGAAGCCATACTTCCTCAAAACAGTCTATTCGACCAAAATAGAAATCTCTTTTTTATATTAAACATAAAATCACTGCAATAAATGCATAATTAAATCAAAGGCTTCTTGTCCTATACAAATCTAAAATTGTCACGCTTTAGAATAATGCTTACACAACTCAAAATGCTACAGTTGCACATGAACCGATTTCCATAGATATAAACTTAAACTGAATACTTGAAAAATAAATTTCAGATATCTTTTGCATAGTCCGTTATCCTTCATCCATTTTGTGAGAAATTCCTCCCAAGAGGGGAACGTTCTTGACTGTTGCAATTTAATCTTTCTGCTCGGCCTTGATTCACCCCCTTCATGAACTGGACGCTTTTTTTTTGGTTCCTTCCGAGAATCTTGTGAACTTGGTCTGGTGCTCGGTGGATTCTGAAGTCGCAGGCCGCTTCCTTTTATCTCGGCCTTGGACTCGCCCATTGAACTCCTTGTCTGTCCTGGGCACTCTTCGGTTGGTTTACAGGCGCTGTCCTCTGGTTCTTGTAAAATTTCCTCCTCTGGGGTAGTTCCTCAGCTTCCAGCGTGACTCTTGACTGGAAGGTTAGTAATTGCCATCTTTTCTCGGCAACTGAAATCTCGTTCATTGACCCGTCACCTGGGGCTCTTTTTGCATCAGTAGTTCACTGGATCTAATGGATCGTTGTACTTTCCTTTTTTTTTTTTTTTTTTTGAAACTTTGCTGCTCCTTAACCTTGCCCCCTTTTCTCCATCAGCTCGCTTTCTTTTGATACATCGTTTTTTTCTTTTGTTCGCCACCGATTGCGATACACCTTCTTTTCCTTTATGCAACTTGCATTCTGGAAGTTGATGGAACTTCTACTGACTTTACAGTTGCTCCTTTGTTGCTTCCAGAAGGTTCCTGCAAAATATTCTTAAAATTTGCATATCAGCGTGCTCATAATATCGCTTTAACTGGTCCAAATTTGCAATCATATATTCTCCATTTTTTGACTCTAAATGTACCACCGATTTTCTTATTCTTTTAATCACATAAGGGCCTTCAAACTTCGGAATAATCTTCCCTTCTTTATCTTCAGGGACGCATGAAAGAGAATGCATAATATTCAATATTTTATCTTTCACCTTAAAATCAAAATCGCACTTTTTCTTATCATAATACACTTCTTTTTTGACTTGCAACATATAAATTTCGCACAGGTTCATCTACGAATTTCTGCGTATCTGCCATCTAAAATTCTGTAGCCCTTTATGGATGAGAAAAAGGCTATCCAGAAGGGTAATTAACTTATCATATTTTCAATATTTATTAGTCCTGTTGATATATTCTTCCGTGAGTACAAAGGACCCACGTTTGCATGATTTGAATAAATTTTAACAGGCGCTTTCCCAAAATACAATCGAAATATGTGAACCGCCAAAAGAACTGCTAAAGTATCCTTTTTCGTGACTGTGTATAATTCTTTGCGTTGGATTAAATGTCTTATTGAAATATGCTACGGTCTGCCCATTTTGCATAAGCACAGATAAAGTCTGATGCAGATACAAAATTTTCTAGATTCCAGTAGCCCTTTAGGAAATGTCCAAACTGAAAATTGTTTTAATGCGGCCTAAAAACTTTCAAACGCTTGGTTTGCTTCAGCCGTCCGAGCAAACACGGCTTTCTTTCTCTTTGATTTTAATAGCAGTTTTGCAATCTGTGCGAAGTTAGGAGCACAAACCCAAAAATGAGGAACACGTTTTCTCCTGCAGTCGGGGGCGGGTAATTTTTTTCATTGCCGCTATTTTGGAATCCTGGGTTTCAATTTCTTTCTAAGATATAGATAGCCCAAGTAACGAAGTTTGTTAGCTCAAATTTTCATTTTAAAGCATTTATTTTTAATCTTGCTTCGTTTAGATGCGAAAACACTTCGTGCAAAACCCGAATATGTTCGTCAATAGACTCGCTGATTATATCATCTAGGTAAGTAAAAGTACTTTTCTCGAGGAGAGTTCTTAGTATAATGCCCGTCGCTCTCGTAAACGCGGCCGATGCTTCGCGTAAGCCAAACAGCATTCTCAGAAAAGCATAAACATGTGAACTGGTAATGAATGCGATTTTTGGAACATCGTCTGGTTTTACACATATTTTAACATATCCTGAGGTAAGATCTAGCGTCGTCATATAATTCATTGACTTAATCTTTGTAATTATTTCTTCAATTATGGGCAGCGGATAAACGGGATCTTTAGTTATGTAAATTTTGATAATCTACTGCAGAGCGCCATGCTTTATGGTCCATCGGCGAGAGATTATTTTCTTTTGGCAAAGTACTACCAAGATGGTGTAAAGGCTATGTTTTATGATTTAGCTATTTCCAGCACCTTCTTTAGCTGAAAAAATAGTAACATCAAAAGGATATACATGTAAATACACACGTGATGAGAGTGAATATTCTCCTTACCATTAAAGTGGCATATTTGTGAATTTAATAATTATTTTAGTGTACAATTTCGTATTTAACTTGTTATTTGTGTTAAGAGATTGCTTTTAAAGCTACAAATTTTATGTTTCCTCATGGATAAGTGGCTAAAAACTATTAGGAGACTTGGAAAAAAGACAGTGAAGGAACAAATGACAAGAAGAGCACTTTGATTTCTGCAAATTTAACATCCGACAGCGAGTAAATAGTACGTTTGGAAGATTCTGCCTCTTTAAAATCGAGAAAAAGAAGTAAAAGTAAATAAACGAGTTTATAAGTTTGACCAGTAAGTTTATAAAATACGGTTTTGTATGCGCTGATGATGATGAACCGAAGGCTAGATGATTCTGTGCCTGGCAATTTTGTCAAACGAGTTACTGAAACCAAATAAACTGTAGAGACACACCAAATACCCAGAACGCAAAGATAAAACCATTGAATATTTTCATAAAAAATAGTGAACTTGAAAAGTAAGCACATACTTATGCCTACTTTTATTATTAACAAAGATGCATTGGAGGCTCCTTACCGAGTGAGCTATTGCATACTGGCAAGCCGTACACAATTGCTAAAGAGTTAATTGTCCCAGCAGCTCAGAACAGAGTAGGCACTGTATTTGGTGAAAAGGTAAAGCAACAGATATATAAAATACCACTCTCGGATACAACAGTTGGTCGCAGAATATATGAAATGGCAGATACTGTGGAAAGCGAACTTTTATTCAAAATCTGAAAACGCAGATTTTTTCGTCTTCAGTTGGATGAATCGAACGATTGCACAAACGCTGCACAACTAATTTGCTTTACAAAATATGAAAGCAAAAATAAAGTTTTAACACTTTTTTTTCAAGGAACTATAAAGGACTACGGGATATAAAGCATTTAAACTGTTATATTCTTACATCAAGGGAAAAAATATTTCTTGGGAAAAATGTGCGGGAGTATGCAGAGATGGAACTCGTGCATGGTAAGAAAACGTAGCCGACTTCTAGCCCTAAAAAGGAAGTCTCTCCCATTCTAACATGGGTTCATTGCATGATTTTAAAGAAGCTCTTTTATAGAAAAACATGCCACCGAACGTGAAGTCTTTCTAAGATAAAGTGGTTAAAATAATAAATTTTATAAAAGCGCATTCTCTGAACTCAAGAACTTTTTCGCAAATATGCGGAGAACTGGGCAGTGAATATCAGCAGCTTCTTTTACACAACCCGACATTGAAAGTGCAACACCAAGAAGCAGTGGCCCTAAAATTAAGCAAATTTCATAGTAGACGCACATCACTGGGTTACACGAATGATGTGAAATGCTCAGTTCTCCAGCGCACGTTGAAGAGGATATAAGGGAAGGAACCTGCAGAATGTTCAATTTTCGTGCAGTTATTTCTGCTAGGGAAGTCAACGTAGAAAATTTGTTCTTGTCTCAGAAGATACGTGTAATAGTAGAAAATGCCAAGCCGTCGTCAACGGAGGTAGTTAAAGTAGACAGACCATTTTAGGAGGGACATGGTAATCGGACTGACAAAGGCAGGCTGGTCCACTCTGCAAATCTCAGCTGACACACACCTGGACGCTTCCATAGTGCACCGGCTGTGGCGACGATGGCTGGAACAAGGAAATGTGGCAAGTTCGAGGTGTTCCGGGGCAGCCAGAGGGACGTCAGCACACGCGTGGATTGACGCATCCGCCGACAAGCGGTGGTGCACCTGCAAGCCACTTCTACCTCCATTCTGCAGCATGTTCAAGACACCCTGGCTTTTATCATATCGACTAAGAACCATTTGCCGTCTATTGGTGGCTAGTGGCCTGCATTTGTGGCGTTTGTTAAGAAGACTCCTATTGACTCCACATCATAGACGCCAACGTTTGCAATAGTGTCGGGCTGGAGCGATGTGGACGATGCAGTGGCACAGGGTCGTGTTCTCAGATGAATCACGCTTTTGTTTCTCCAATGATAGTTGCAACGTTCGAGTGTGGCGTCGATGTGGAGACAAGTCCAATCCGGCAGCAACTGGAGAATGTCCCACCCCGCGACAACCAATCTATATTTAATGATAAATCAAATCCTTTATAAAGAAAACTGATTTGTGGTGTTTATGCTGCAAGAAGATTAATTACTTTGATTAATTAAATGCTTTAGGAAGTTCTTTTATTAAAAAAACAAAACAAAAATTGTTCATTCGGTTATTAAGGATATAACATTTCACTTGACAGATTTAAAATATGAGTTTGAAGCTTTTGAAGCTTATCTTACGGATTCTGAATGGATCTGAAACTGAGTTATCATCTGATGGAGACTTAAAATTTGTTTTCAAACAGCCTAAAATGAGCAACTTTAGGCTTAAAGTTCGAAATGAATATCCAGAGCTGTCTGATGCAAATCTAAATGTATTAATACTATTAACTTCATCTTATATGTGCAAGAGGAGATTTTCTCAATTTCTCTATCAAGAATTTAAATACCGAAACAAGCTTTCAGAAGATCCACATTTAAGACTTGAGCCAAACAAATCCAGAAATATCCCTACTTGTAAACAACAAATAGGTTCACAGGTCTCATTAAGTGTTTTCCTTTTGCAGTTATTTGAAACAGACTTTTTCTTTAAAGCTCCTACGTGTTATACGCTATGTTTTAACACTTTGAAGGCCATAACGGCCTAGATGGCCTTTCATTCAAACAACCACAATCGTCCCAAACGACCGAAACTCCGATGTTGTTTCCTTTCCTCCCCTAAGGTATGCAGTAGCAGGTACAGTTTTCCCAAATGCATTGTATCAGTTTATTACAGACAGCTTGTCCTAAAAGGATTTATTTGTGGTTTCTTATCTTTATTTGTTAAAAGTAGAAAGGATATCATTTGAAATCTTCACTCTTCTTTGTGCGCTAATGGAGGGTGAAGGGAGGAAATTGCTGTGACTCTCGAAAACCATTTCGGGCGGGCGGTTCGCTATTTTAACATACAGGTTAGCGAAGGCTTCGGTTTTCAAAGAGTTAATTTAAATTCATAAATGGTTAATGCTAGTCGATTTTTCAATTAATATTTCTTAAGTACAGAATTGGTTTTTAGTTTATTGTAGGCTTCTGTATTCGCATTTCGTGAAACCTCACTTTATTTAATTTCGCGACGGAAAATAAATGTATCATTCTTCTAATTAAAAGGAATCACGAAAAAGGATTTTTGGAACACAAACTAAAGTCTGAAATTTTTCACTTTTGCAACTGAATAACATAAAAAGTAGGCATTAAGTAGCATATGGTTTAAATATATATTTGTAAAATCTAAAGTCAAAGATTTTATCTTTCTATACGTTAGCTTTATCATCAATAAACGAGTTTTAAAATGCAGCATGCTCAGCTAGAAGAATGCTATCATTTGAATCATAAAATGTAATTTTCTGTAAGACTCACAAAACGCTTTTGTTAAGCTATAAATGCTAAAGCAAAATTAGACTCCAACATTGTAGAAAGTTACAAGAGAAGTAATGAAATTCCGAATTCGGGTGGAGCGTGCTTTTAGTTATACTACGAAAGCACGCGGAAAGGAGGACGGAAACACCTTATATACATCTTCTTTTAAAGGACGACTGGGGATGAGGAGAACCAGTCCAGAGTCCTTTAGAATTTTTTCGATGTCAGGAAATTGAATAATCATCTAATACCATCGTCGGGATTCGAACACCTGACCTCCCAAATGATGATGACATGCGGAAAGGAGGAAGAAAATGCCTTATAAAGTCGTAAAAGGAAAAATGTTCCTAGCTGCCTTGTTAAATGCTTGCAAAAATATTTCTATTATATGCCAAATATATTAAAAGACACAAAGGGTGCTCTTCCTCAGAATTCAGGTGGAAGTAGAAGTCTTCTTGAGGCTCTGGCAACCATTCTTCCATGCAATTCATGGAAAAGGCAACATTTCATTACAGAGCCGTTAAATGGGGTATACATTAGTCGTTTACCTGTTTAACATTATGGAATAATTTTTAAATATCACAGCTATAAACCTATCTTCATAATTATAAAGTTTATAAAAATGATAAACTTTTAGTTTAATTTCGAAACCGATTGAGCTCTTTAACACGATAACAATCACTTTTTACTGCTGAAATATAACAATTTAAAATTTTCGTCTTGTTTTCTACTTCGATAAAAATAATTCAAGTTTCAAGATATTGATGTTATTTTTATGGTGTTAGCACATAATTTTGATGCTTGCTGATTTATTTAAAAATTCTTGTACGAAGCTCTTGGGAGCAAGTTCTAGGCTGGTACTTGGAAACTAGTCCAAGTTTTCGTATGACTAAGAAACTGTTAAATATCCTAGGAAATTTGAGTCTACACTAAAAAATAATTCTTAATTCTTCTGAAATTCTTTCATTGTAAGTTCTGAAATGAATCCAATAATGAAAAGTATGAATTATCATATTTTAAGCTTAAAACCAAATCTAGAAAAGATTCACACAAGAACATCCGAAGACAGAGTTTGAAAAAAATAACGAAAATGGTTCTACACATTATTTCCCTTTATTCGTTTTGAATCTAAGGAAAAAAATGCTGCAAATTCACAAAAGTAGTGGTCGTTTTAATTAAAAAAGTACACATAGCAATAACATTAATCGGACACTTTATTAACATTTATTAACAACTTTAGTGTGCATACTCAAATACCTGTGTTATTATATGTTCCTCATTAGAGAAGTGTTTTATTCACGTATTGGTATTTTCCTGACGAAATGTTATTTTCTTATTGCTCGTTTCTCAAAGAGGAGCACAGGTACAAGAAAATTGTAGGTATAAGAAACATTCAAGGAAATATATCTGAGAATATTGAAGCAAATACATTTTCATTTCTGTCTTCTTTATAAACATCAAAGGAAATTTTCGAAAATGGAATTTTAATATTTCCCCAAAGAAGCTTTAGATGTTCATTAACACCTCCATTGCAGAAGATAAGCTTCAAAGAGTTCACATGATGGCAATGATGAAGATGGTATTTTTGCCCTAGAGAGTGGCGATTCGGGGAGAAAATCATTCGAAATTTTAAAGAAATAAAACCTGCTGAAAACCAGGAAACCGGAATGTAAAGTATATAAAAGTTTTAACTGTCTGAATCATTAAACACTTGAACATATGCTAATTAATTTTATTTGCAGTAAATAATGATTTAAGATGTATTTAACTGTGTTAGGTAGTATTCAAGGCGTCTGGCAATTAATGTTGAGCACAAGTATTTTGTACCTCCCAGTGCGCCCATTTAAGTGAGCAAATTACACTCGGAATAAACGCCAGGGATCACTAGCTTATTCACTCAGATGGTAGTGAACTTTGAAATTTACAAAATATAAGCCCGTTTTAAACTTCAGGTTAATATACTCTTAAAAGAGTATCTGGATGTAAAATTATTTACATTTAAGATATTTGAATAACTGCAATAAATGAATAAATACGAGCAAATCACACATCTAGGATAAATTGGAAAGCTTGCTCCAATATCTTAATCCTTTAAATGATCGCAAAATTTCATGGTTGCGGAACTTTCTCCAAGCATCTTCAATACGCTTCCGATGCCGCAATTCCTTCATGTATTTGATTTAATAATTAGCAATCAATTTGAATTCCGAGTCACTGCAATGGAAAATCAACATCGAGCAAATACTTGATCTAGTCTGTATCAGCGGGTAGTCGTTTCTAAACCCTATCGCTGTCAAGTTAGGATAATGATTTAGAGTTTTGTAATGAAAATGGTTTCCTTCCCCCTCCTCTAGACAGTGGCACACCCATGTTAAGCATTAGCGAATATGGAAGATTAATGGTACAAAATTATTTGCAATCTTATGTAATGTTGTAGTGCTTCAGAGCAACCTGCACTTCAGTGCAAATCGGAACTGAAGGAGGTAGAAACATTTTGAATGTTTGAAACAAGATAGAGTAAATAAATAGAGGCTTATTTCAAGGAATTTGTTACTATATTTCTTGCTTGAATTAGAGAGAGAGGTAAAGCTTTGAAAGGTAATGTCAATAGTGAGATATCTGATAACTCATATACAACTATCACACATTTCATAACATCATTTCGCTTCATAAAATTATTTAATAAAAGTTGGACATTTATGACTCAATAGTTAATACATATTTAAAATTATTTTGTTAAAAGATGCTTGATAATAATTTTGGAAAAAGTAAGAAAATAAGAAGAGCTTTTCATTGATAAAATTCAGGTCGAAATATCTAATATCTGAGTTTATACGTATACTTTGGATATAAGAATGTATATGCTATACGAATGTAAATAACTCTTCGATAACCCGTGCAGACAAATTTAAAACAGTTAAAAATATTTTTTTCCGTTTCTATAATTAAATAGTTGCAAAATCATGCACTATTCACTGGATGCATTATTCGTAGTGTCATACAGTAATTCAGACACTGGTACAAAAATAGTTACATGTCACTTATTCATTATTAAGTTCAATTTAAAATCCGCACTTTGACTGTTTCAGAATTTATTAGAATTCATAAGAAAATTCTTACCAGCTGCTTTAAATAAAATGTGAGTATTTAGATAAAGGAATTATCAATTATTATTTAATATTATATCTATTTTTTATTAATTTACATTTATTTCAGTTTTTTTTTCAAAGTTTCTGATTCAATTGTTTTAATTTATATCTTCCTGTTTAGAAATTTCACCACTTTAAATTCATATTACGAGATTCTATATATTTTAACAGTTTCTTTATTTATTCCGCATCATTGTGCGTGATGCTAACAGTAATTATTAGATAAATCTTATCCATTTATTGCATATACTATATAGACGAAACTTCCAAATAAACTCATAGAGTATTTCAAGATAATGCAAGATATGGCTTCTGTTGTTAAGGAAAAACATAATTTTGAGTTAGGTTAAAAAATTAACTTTGATTTAGGTTAAAATAGCTATTCAAAAACATTTTTCTGTCATACTTTCAGAAATTAAGGTCCTTCTTTTAAGTTAGAAGGTCCGGAAATCGACATTAATGCGAATGCAAAAAGAATTAGCAAAGGTATTGTAAGATTCTGTACTATGTACTGTTAAGTTACAGCTGAATTTGAAGAATCTTAAGAACTGGTAAGCGAATGATCGCTTGAGTTCGTGATATAGAAAACAACAAGTAAGAAGGGTGAAATAATCATTTATTACTCCAATAAGGTGTAACAGAACTCCGTCTTGGAGTTGTACAATAAAGCCGACACTCGGGTTTGAACTTAAGAGACTAAGAACTAAACTTAACTAATTTTAACTGAAAAGATATAGTCGAAGCTATCAAACTTCTAACAGAGTTGGCCCCTTAACACTAATTAACTGCGAAGCTATCAAGGGCATAAAGTACGGCCGAGCGTAGTAATAGCTTAAGAGAGAGCCTAAAATGGCGGGCGCATGCTAGCCAGAATCGCTGGTTCTCTCTCACTAAGACAGTAGAACTTCGCGGTTAAATACTACTCCTCAAATTTGCATTCAAATGTGATTCTAAAAATACGTTCTGGCCGGAAGTTGTAAGTTGAAATTAAGAAGCGATAGGAAAGGAACTTTAACTCAAAATTTAACTGTTAGAAAAATTAACACAATCCTTACAGTAAACAGATTGTTATCTCATCGGAAAAATAATGCTAAAGTGGGAATCGCACAGTATTTCATTTATACTTATGCACGTGAAAGATTGCATTCAAAATGAAAAGATGTTATCTTTTCAGATGCCTGCTTATTTTCAATTTAAATGCACGAAATATTATCTTTAACTAGCTCTTCCGATTCTATTAATATAGGTACTCTAATCCTTACAAGTCTTACAAGAATAATTACTTTTCACTGAGGTTGCTCACTTAATGGTATTTACATTCACTGAGAATATAACCTTACATTATTTATGTTTTACTAACAAAATATTTAATTTACTTCATTCCTTTCTGCTTCTTTTCGCCACGAGGTTTGTTCGTTCTAGAATTTATGTAGCTTTGAGTTTTTACTATAAAGTTTATATAACTTCGAATAGCTGTGTAAGAACTTTGACCTGCTATCCACTACTGCCTTGCCGAGTCAAGTGTTGCGCTGTTAGTGACTCCAAAGATAGTCTTGAATTGAATATTGTAGATTGAGGTTAGATTCCGTTTTAGCAAGTCGTATAAAGTTAATCCATGCATCTGACACCAAATGACGTGATTCTTTGGTAGGCAAGTATTTCTTATAGTCAGGATAAACAGCTTTTCTCTTCTACAGTAACATCGCCCACCTGACAGTGGAAATGAAGGTAATAACAGGATTAAAAGCTCTTCAGTCACTCAGCAGCCATCCATTACCTTCAGTAGCTTCGCCAGTAGATAAAACCGAAAGGCGCAAAACCATAACACAATTTTAAAGGTAGGCATGCTAGCGCTTTCCCAAGCCAGCAATGATATTTACTTAATTTCTGTTACATCCTCTATCCGGAATGAAGAAGTCCAGCAGAAATAAAAGTTGAATCGTATGATATTAAACTAAGATGCCTTTCTAAAGTCCTAAAGTTCTAAATGTAATAAAGTAGACGCACTGATCCCGTTGAACATTCCAACTGAAGTCTGCAACTACATACGTTACCATCTCATCCTGTGTGAATTTATACAACTTTCCTGAGTCTTCACATATGGCGAGACAGCTTGTCATCTTATATTTAAATAACATGACCCATCTTAAACTTATGGGCCACGTTCGGTAGGCGTTGTATAAATAGCATCGTTCAGTTATAGAAAATATTCCTGACGGCTCCTGCGCCAAAAATTATTCAATAGAACTTGGGAAAACAGATACCTTTTCATGATGGCATTCTGCTACAGCGAACGTCCTATTTAGACCTACCTAGATCGGATACAAATGTCAGTCTTTTACCTACTAAAAAATGGGAAGATAGAGATGGTCCTAAAGTAATATTATACACATAAGCTATCGGCTGAGAATTAACATATCTTCACTTTGCGTTATTACAGTTTGTAGCTCTTCATTTGGTAACAAAGCCTTTCCTAGAATTACCCTCAAACAAATTTTTAGTATCTTTACCATTATCTCTCAAAATCCTCCTCATCAAGCGCCCTTTTCTACTATGTATTTAAATCTGATTACTTTTCTGCAGTAATAATTCATAACCTTGTAGAGTTCTTCACAATTTTTGATAAAGCATATGCCGAGGAACCTAGTGAACTGTTAAGCAACGTATGGCTGAGTTCAAATAACTAAACACGCAGACTCAAAAAGGGTTAACTACCCTTCAATTCACTCAAAATAAGATGAACAGTTGGCCCCTTTCTCGGGCTTACAACAAAGCCTCGATTTGGGGTTGAACTCGGAATAAGAAATAAAAAATAAATTAGAACTAACTAAGAGACTTAGCTGAAGCTAACACAATTATCTAACATAGTTGACCCTTAATTTAAACTAGCCGGCGAATATCAAAAAGCACATAATATACGGCCGGGCGCAACAGCTTCAGGAGAGATTTAGCGCGAAGGCAAACACGCGCTATTCAGGATTCCTAGCTCTCTTCCACGAAGTAAATTAAACCTTCCGTAAATGCTCCTTCTAACCCATTTGCATTCAACGCGATTCTAAATACTCATTCTGGTAGCGAGTTGTAAGTGAAAACAAGAATTGATAGGAAAGCACTTTAAAATTAAAATAACTGTTATAAAACTAAAATATACTTTACGATCAGCTTCTGTAACTGAATTTCATAATTTCTGCTGATAATTTTCTGCTCTTTTAGAAGTTCATTGTTATTGTATATATCTTTACATAATCCCTGTCTTGCATTGAAACGTCAAAAAATGAAAAGGTATTTCTTACACGTTACGCCCGAAACCATTTCCAAATGAATGGTGCTAGTTATTGCACACGAGAAAACAGCAATGTATGATTTTTCACTTATACCTTTTACATAAAGTGGTCCTGCAAAACTCTTTCCCGGCGCCTCGAACACGTACGATACTTTAATTCTCTCTAGAGGCAGTGGAGCTGCTACTTGAGTTCCTTGACTTACCTTGTACCTTTCGCATTTATAATAATTGTTCAAAACACTTTTAATGTTTTGCTGACCTCTTATTATCCAGTAATGGTCTGCAAACATATCAGAAACACCAGAATGTAACACAGTTTGATATTCTTGTATAATTAACAGTTCTGTAAAGAGATGCTTTCCTGGAAGTATCCAGAGGGATTCTGACTAGCAGTTAAACATATGTTGTGAAGCTGTTCTCCTAAACACATAAATACGTTTCCGACCAGTTTAGAGTCAACGCTAATCAATCACGACTGAACTACTCACCGCTTTCCCTTGAGAAAATTGTATTATCTCATTATGGAACTCGGTTTTTTGAATATATTTAATCCAGAACGTTTCAACTTTAGGTAATTCGTGTTTTGTCAAGAATCTTTTTAACTTTTCATAATTCAGTTTGATATTGCCAAGGAATCTCTTAAACCATTTAAACCATGTTGTTAGTCAAATAACATTATGCTGGCAGGTATGATTATTCAAAGCCGTAGTGGTTCATGTTCTGATTTAACTTCCCATGATACCTGCGTGATATTTAACCTCCTTTCATTTTTAATACCCGCACAGTCACAACTTTTATTATTTGATATATTCCGAGATTCCCGAAGTCAGCTGGGTCCCCTCCGCCACAGTCTGTCTGGCGCAACAGAATATACTTTAAACTTCGCGTAATATTATCGGCTGGATGGCTTTTCCCTGGACAAAATTCCGATTTTGAGGTTTTGACTTTTGTTGGATGTCTACAAAACAACTGTAGACGATTGCGATTCAATCCAAAGAAATATATCACTGTTTTAAGAAATCTAATCTAATATCTAATCTTCTTTAGAAATCTAAATACGGATACTATATTATTACCTTATATTGATAACATTAGAGTTCGAGGCGTGGAATTATTAGTCGCTTAATTGGCGCGAGTAAAGACTTAGCTAAAATGAAACTCTTATCTATAACTCGCATAAGACTTTTAATTGCTCAGATACATTCTCGTTCAACTGTCACATTACTTACACATGCCGTTAAAGAGCTTGTCTCAAAACAAGTTCTTCCTTGAACTTCGAATCCGAAAATGCTGTCAGTAGCAATTAATCCTCTGCTCACTGTTACTGATTTAGCATATAAAGATCTCGCACAAGTAAGTGGCTCAATACCAGACTGCGTTATTTTCTGAATCACCGTCTGTATTTTCTGAATCACCGTCTGAATTTTGTGAATCACCGTTTCTGTTTCACCGTCTGAATACTAGTAAAATATCAACATCTGAAAATGTTCCAGTGTCTGACAATTCAAAGCCTTTGGCAAGCGCCACTAGTTTTACCCACCTAGTTGAAACTGCTATTTGCTTATTTATGGTTTACTTTGTAAGAAAGACTTCAACTGAAATATACAAAGCCGTAGTAAATCTATTGCACAGATTTAAACGAACTGCGTCGGAAACCGAAGAAAATAAACTTTCACTCCCAAATGCATACACTTCCTGCCATAAATCTGCGTACTTGCTATCAATCTTCTACTTTTCTACTTTTTACTTTAGTGCTTATCAAATCGTAACGGAGATAATTAAGACACTGCCAAGTTAGTCGCACAGCTCTCCTGATTTAATCTATGCAAAAACAAACTACCTCTACAGTAAACAAAACAAGAAAGAAACGCAGTTGATTAAGAAGTAATGAGCCATCACCGCCAAAAGTCTCCATACGCTTTCGAAAGAGGGGAGCTATTAGTGCAAGATAGCTTCATCGAATGTAATCATGATCTTTCGATCTTTATATACAAAATTTAAAATACTGTGCATTGTTGTATGAACCATGGCAGGAGGAAATACGATTAATGTGCCTGAAAAGCATTATTGTAGATCTTTGGAAAAGGGGAATATCTTTGAGAGAAAATGGTAATTTAGTAAATAGGACACATTCTTCCATCAAAAGCTTGATCAAGAACTTCAAAGACACAGGACAGTTGACATCTAGACCCAGATCTGGACGTCTGTCTACACTGACGAAACGCGAGTCTTGCTTTGTAGTCCGTGCAGTAAAAAAAAAAAAATCCCAGACTATCGGCTTCAGAGGTAGAGCATTTAGTCGTTGAAAGTTTCAAGAAGAATGTAAGTTGAACTACAATTCCAAGTGTACTGAAAAGAACAATTTCCGTAGTAGAGTGGCTCAGAAAAAGCCATTCATCTCCAGAGTAAACCGGGTCAAGAGAATGGCTTTTGCTAAAGAACAAACACATCAATAAACTAAGCGACTTCTGGAAGAAAGTCATATGGTCAGATGAAAGTAATGTTTTAATTTTTTGGGATCAAAGGAAGAAAGTACATTTGGAGAAAATCAGATCAGGAACTTGAGAAACAAAACCTTTATCCAACTGTAAAGCATGGAGGTGGAGGTGTTAAGGTCTGGGGGTGCATGGGGAGTTCTAGGGTTGGTAATCTGGAGTTCATTGAGTCAACTATGAATAAATTTGTCTACATGAACATTCTGAAAAGAAATCTTCGAGCCAATGCAGAAAAGCTTGGGGTTAATGAAGATTTTATCTTTCAGCAGAACAATGACCGCAAGCATACTACGTACGTTGTTAAGAACTAGCTGCTTTACATGCAAAAAAGGAGCTGCAAACTCAGTTCCCAGACCTTAACCCAATAGAACATTTGTGGGATTTGCTGGAAAGAAGAATCAGGGAACTTGATATAGCATCAAACTTTATTTTACGTCATTATCACAGGAGCAATTTGGATTTTGAGCCAAACTTTCCACTACTGAACAACTACTGAAAATTACAGAGTCTGCTGGCTCTGCACTTTATAAATTAACAGTGTGTTGCTCTCCTCATGCTAGACATGGCGAAAGATTTCGACCGCGTCTCGCATGAAGGACTTATTTCTAAACTCGTCTCCTCTCATTTTGACAGAGAACTGCTTGTTACGATTCACTCGTTCATCACAAGCAGAACTTTCAGTGTTTGTGTTAACGATGCAAACTCCTCCGAAAGATTTATTTTAAGCGGTGTTCCACAAGGCTTGGTCCTGGGACCGATTTTGCCTCTGTTTTATGCCGCAGATTTCTCACAAATTCAGCAAAATAACTCTATTCTGTCAATTCTATTTCATCGCCTTAGCGGTGAAATCCGCAAATGTGAATCATGATGTCGGCAAACTTCAAAACTTCATTCCCCACATTGAAAAATGGTGTGCACAGTAGAAAGTTCAAACCAACACTTCAAAATCAATCACAATTTCTGATTATTCGGAAACGAAAAAGGACATACGTTCTTCAATGAATCTGTTCTTATCGTCTCTCAAGCAAAATACCTTAGAGTATTGTTTAACGATTGCCTCGCATGGACTCGCCACGTTAATAACGTACGAGACAGTGCTCTAAAATCATTAAATGTCTTTATTCAATCATTTTAAAATACTCTTTACTAGATTTGGATAAGAAGAGACTCAATAATCTTTCTGTTATTAGGCCAATAATGATATATGCTTCACCGGTGTGGACGACAGTTACTGACCAGGAGCTTGATAAATTACAAGTGGTGCAGAACAGATACCTGCATGTCATCACAGATGCCCACCTTTTTGTCAGGAATAAGTGTCTTCAAACTGACCACAAAGTAGAACCCCTAGCGAAGTTCTTACGCAAGGTTAATAAACAATTCTATCAGGACGCACAAGATTGTAACGTTATGAACCATTTCAATCTCTTCAGCTATGAAATTCTGCAAGAAGATTGGCACTTTCGCCATTTCACAGCTTGTGTATTAAATGAGAACCAAAATTTCCCTACATAGGATTTAAAATTATTATCACAACTCCATATTGTGCAAACTCAAGCATTCTAAACCTATTAACTAAATTTTATATGACTTTCTGCGATTTTAGCATGACATATATTTGTAAATATTATGTGAATAGTGGTCTATTTTCTGGGGAAAATATGTATTTTATGTTTTATGTACTGTATAATTTTGTAAAATGTGCTTTTTCACATTCCGTGACAAAGGAGTCACAAACTTTCATCCTGTTCTCTGGACCCACTCAAGCATTTCTATTTTTGCATCGCTCCTTGAAGCATCTATGTTACATTAGCCGGTATACAGCTTGCATATTTAGCAAGCTATACGCAGCGACAGCGGATACTGGAATTGGAACTTGAGCGTTTTTGGGGGGAGGCATTTTTCCTTAATAACGCACTTAAATATTCCTATTTCTTACTTTTTCAGCAACAAATAACTAACTGTTTAGAGTCGAGTCTACCTTTTCTGATATTATTATTGAAAGACCTATTAGACCCTTCTTTCACTCACTGAAGATCGCAAATAACCCCTTACTAGATTTAGCTTCTGAAAGCTGTGTTCTACAAAGACTCTTCTCTCCTGCAAAGGATCTTGGAATGTAAGAACAAATTCACAGAGCAATGAATCCTGTGAGGGAGACATTCTCCAATTTTATTTCACAATTGTATTTTAGTACACTGAGACTGCTTTTGGCATTTTACTGCAATATGAGGAATATCATCTCAAATTCATGAGAAAATTTTATACATTTACCTCTTTTTGTTTTGAATCTCTAATATCATTTATAAGTTTATTAAAGATAGTAATCAGCAGTTATAAAAGTTTAATAGAATAAGGTAAAAAATTAAAGAACCATCTATCTGAAGTAGGTATATGTATCTTCTTGCCATGTTGCTGGAATCTTAATCAAATTAGGTGAATTGCATATTAGGGAAATTTATTTTCTACCGATTGCAAAGATTTTTTTTCGCTTTACTCACTCGAAAAAAAAATAACTATTACATTGCCTACATATTAAATAAGTTTAAAGTGCTCCTAAAATCTCTCCAGTTGTCTGCACTTTCCTGTTCACACATAATAAATGTTTTCTTCTATAATCCTTTCTAAATTCCAAAGTCATTCTAGAAACAAGAAAAAGAACTCTCTCTTTCTTCGTTATTATTCTTCTGGGAAACTGATTATCAAATCACATATATAACAACGTACGACATTGTTGTGAAATTTTATCCTATTCAGCTCGATTTACAAGTAATCCTCGACTTACGACGACACAGCTTACAATAACTTGCTCTTAAGAAATGCCGAAAACTAAGATTAAAAATCCACTGATTTAAGTTTACAACTAGGATTTGCATATAAGCATTGTTTTCATATGTGCGCCGCAGAGTGATCATTAAAAAAACTTCGAAGCGTCTACAAAATGCGCTATGTTTCTGCTACATGTTTATATTCTTGAAAATGAAAGAATGAAAGTTCCTATAAATGAAATAATCCAAGGAAAGAGGCTCTGTAGCAAAAACAGAACATTTATTAAACTTAATATTACAGCAACGTAACGTAACGTAACAAAAGGGAGATGGTCCACAGCTCTGTGTGACCTGCAGTAAAGCTAGAACTAGGCTTTCTAGAATAGCAGCAGCAATACAGCTACAAGATCGTCTCTATTTGTAGCAACCAGCAAGAAGCTTAATTATGCAGTCGGGAATAAGCTTCAGTTTTCAGTTCCAGGCTGCACTATATCCTTAGGAACAACACAACCATCAATCTCACCTTCAAGAATGGAATTCTTGACACTTACGCAAGAGATAACCATCTGGTGCCGGATATAACTCCACTATTCTTCCCAATGGTTATGTAGCCCAGAAATTCAACTTTTAACAGAACGATATCACCAACTTCTAGATTCCTCTGATCTCTTTACCATTTTGATCCAAACTGCAAGGTATATAGGTATTCAACGTGCCATATTTTCAATCCTTGCTTTAGTTTTGAGCAGATTCCACATAGAACGAAGATTTTGAAGACTGGCGCGGCTACATTCTGGAACACATGAGATAATTCTCCTACAAGGAGATGAGAAGGAGTTAGTACATCTAAACTTGATATAGCTGAAGTAATGGTTTTTGTTATGGGTGTGTGATTATGGCAAAGCCTCGAGGGCTATCTGCCTAAAGGGAGGGATGCCTTTTGTGGAGGACTTTCTAAGGGAAACTGGCTCGTATACACGTTACACATGGGGAAAACCACGAAAACGCCCATGCAGCCAGCCCGTTCGCGGAATTCGAACCTCGGACCGAACTACCAGTGTTCAGCGACTTTACCGCTCGGCCACCGGTGGGCCTGAAGTAATGGAATTAGAGGATTACAATTTAAAATAGCCTCTATATCAGAGAGTAAAGTAGAGATAAACACAGTCTGTCTTATCACTCTTCTGAGATGAAACATCACATATTTAATTCCACCTACCCGTATACCACTAAATTCTGGAGAGCCATGGGGAATAATATGCCACTGAATGGAAAACGTGGCCAAAACTCCGTTGATTTCTGTTGACTTACTTAATTTCAATTTCCTTAAAACCATTACCACTTCACACAATTTTATCTTTGCTTAAACAAAATTAGGCGCATAATTAGTGAAAATACGTTGCGGTACACCTCGACATGCAGCAGAAGTCTTCAATGCAGGAATAAAAGAATCGGTAGGTTAAATCTGATGCAACTTCTAGATGAATAGCTTACCCTGCCAATGTTGTTTAATCAGCTTACTAGATGATGAAATTATTAATGGATGCTTAGCATCATAGCTTAGCTTAGAATGATGAAAGCGCCCTTTCACCTGTAAGAGATCGTCTTCACAAAACGGCCTCAATGCCTCCAATGCATTATTTTTCAAAGACTTGGAATTCAGTAAGTGTAATTCACCTTTAAAATACACCTGGTACACCATGGTTGGCGTGAATAATGGATGGTTCATACATAAAAGTTTTCAGAAATGATATGACTATTTACTTTTTGTCATCATATCGCTCACATAACTTAGTGCGGTCTTCCTCATAGGTATCTTCTGAAACAGGAATGTATTTAATTGATTTCGCTACATCTTCAAGAACAAATTTGTAAGATAACAAAATTTCTGAATTTTAGATAGAGATTTCTGGCTATGCATTGTTGATAGAAACAAGTCCTTAAATGAAGGACAATATTGATTCCCTTGAAAAGAATAAATATTTAATCTCGGAAGCTTTATATCCGCAATTTGATTAACACAAGAACCTCCTACTAATTTATATATCCCGTTTTGGTAATGTACATTAACCGCACAATTTGTTTTCCAAACCCTTGTATCTCAGAGTTGTCTTCATCTAACAAATAGCCATATTTTCCAAACTAATTTAAAGCATTATCAATTCATTGAATCCTGAGCTCTAGGTCATTTTTAAGCAAGTTTTCACTATATGCACTATATGCACTAATGTCATCAGATATTATGCGAAGGGGGAAAAAGGACCAAATAGTCAACCTTAAAGAACTTCTGGTTAAACCAACTATACAATGAATCATCCCAAACGAGAAAGATTCATTCATAGGTTTTGCTTTTTAATTAAAGACATCATGTTAACTAATTTAAAAAATGCTTTAATTTTATAAAATATGTATATAAATCAAATATTTATAAATGTTACATAAATTTGTGTTTTCGTAAGCCAAATTTATGTTAAATAAAAGCCTAATTTATAAAAATATTATCAAAGATATCAAGTATAAATCCCCAATTTAACTCCGACTTGACTTACAACAGAACAACTTGAACGGCTTCCATCGTAAATGG
Source organism: Stegodyphus dumicola (assembly GCF_044657685.1). Taxonomy (NCBI): domain Eukaryota; kingdom Metazoa; phylum Arthropoda; class Arachnida; order Araneae; family Eresidae; genus Stegodyphus; species Stegodyphus dumicola. The sequence continues at coordinate 195,847,431 of NC_140780.1, forward strand.
AGGACTACTTTGTATATCAATTATTGAACTAGAATATCTGTGTATATAAGATTTCAAAACATTTACAGAAAAGTAAAAAGTACTGTTTCAGCTGGAAATTCAGCTTCCTTTGCAATGAATATTTGTGAAACGATTTATATTTATGCATTACTGGGTACCTGTAAAATTTGGCGCTTCCGCAACTTCGGTTGTAGTGAAGCCGTTAAACCACCCTTCCTTTCATCAATTGAATTTTTAGTAAAAGTAAGTCAGATGATAACATTCGGTTGCTTATGTACATCAAAAGAGATCAATCAGCCTCTTCCCCTCTTAAATCAGTAAAATTCGTAGTTTAGTGCCATGCGTTATTAAGTACTAACGTTTTCACAGATTATATTTAAATTTTATGGAACAATGGCATAAGTATGCGTGATCTAAGATATTATTCTTTTTTTTATTTCAAGGTATAGTCCAATGATTCTAGTGAATAACCAATTAAGAGAGAATTACTTAGTAACATGGCATACAATAGGAATAGAACGTTGTTACACCGGTCGATATTTAGCATTAGCAAAGCTTAAAACGATAGCGCGTCGCTTCACCTGTACTACTTACAATGAGACTTTGAACACATGCTGAAAGGACTTTTTCCCGGGGGTTGCACCTATCTATCGCTCGTACCTTTGTTCGATTTTCATTGATTATTCGCTTCGTGTCACTGATAGCTCGGTTGCTTTCCTAAGCGGAAATCCTTTCACTTTTCTCAATAGGACATCAATAGACATGAGTAACAATTCATAAAATTATATTAAAATTCCTTTAATTAGTTGCACCATTTTAAAAGATTAACTCACTTAAAATAAAGTATAATTTAATAGCAGATTTAAATATTTAGCATTATGATATCATTATTTCAAGCCTACATTGAATGAGAGAATCTCAACTTACTTCATTAAAAATAGCAGATTTTAGCCCATCAGTAGCCAACTGCATAAGAATGCTCAGTACTGGTATTTTGATGCGGGTTTCAATTTCAGTAAAGAGGCTGGCTGCAAGGATCTTACGTAATTATTACGTCTTATTAAAGAGTTTAAGTTTACAAAGCAGTGCGCCAGCTGGAAGAATTGATTTCAAATCAAACTACTGTGACAAAAGTTTTGTTTCATATACCTGCACTTTTAATACTTTTTTAATCCACAGCTAACTGTTACTTCCGTATGACTTGCGTTTTAACTTTAAATCTACATTTTTCGTAGCTCGATAAAAGATAAATTTTATTTATTTGTTTATAAACTTTGCATTTCGCAGATAGAACTTCTACAAGTCGATGACATTTTAATTTTAGGATCAAAATCATCAGCTTCCCTAAACGCGCCATCAATAATTACAGTACATAACGCCAGCTAATAATTTGCAGTACTTGTAAAATTTCTCTAGTACAGTGGTCAAAATTATAATTATAAATCAGGATTCTGCATTATTTATATAATTTTGTAACATTTCCCCCTCCAAAAGGATAACATCTCCAGTCAGGGGTGAAATCGCCAAAAACAGGAAAAGTTTAATTTAGAATTCAAACAACAAAAATCGGCGTTATATTTTCAAATTTTCACAGGATTAGTTTCGATGGTTTTACCGAACCATCATCCTTAGCTGCAAAAATGCAAATGAACGAGATAAGATATAATGATTAGATAAGATAAGAAAGCCTGGACAGGAAATAAGCTACTGGTGCCATCTGTTGATGAAACCAGAAGTAAAACATAATTTCTTTAAAGGCTGAAGGCAAAGATGGATTGGAATTAGGGTCGTTAACTAGAACAGAAAGATTTTTTGAATGTGAAATGCTTCTAGAAAATCTAGTTCACCAATAGAAGATGTTTTTTGAATAATTTTGGCAGCAGAAAAATTGAAAGTGGGATTTTCGGACCAACAATGTCGGGTAACAGAAGACTTCTGTGTTTTCTTTTTTCTAACATATGCCTCATGTTCCTTTACGCGAAATTGTAAGGCTCTCTTAGTTTGGTCAATGTAAATTAAACCACACTGGCAAGGAATCCTGTAAATACCACAGGAATTCATATCCGCAGGAATCAATGGGGCCCTTGAGTATGGAACTCGGAATTTTATTGATGGGAGAATAAACGACCCGAAAGTTAAATTTCTGAAAAATACGTGCAACTTTATAGCTAATTGATTGAAAGAAGGGAATGACAACAGAATTTTTATAATCTCCTAAAACAAGAGGGTGCCTTTTGGTGTGTTGAGATGAGAATGTTCCAGTGGATGGTGCATTAAGATGTCTAGAAACCAGACTTCGCGAATTTCACTTCTCTTGCATCGAAATTGATGAGCTAATTTCTCTCACTCAACTGTGTTTGAAACAAACGCATTTTGTTTTCCAAAATAAATATTAAATTACATAAATATTAAAATAAATATATTATTAAAATATTGATTTTTGTTGTTTGAATTCTAAATTAATATTTGTTCGGCGTGTTATTGTATCTTAATCAGGAAAAGTTTATTCACTGTCTTTATTAAAGTAGCTACCCCGTAATACGAATACTTTAATCATGCTCCCCTAAGCGTTGATTCAGTATCCATTGTTCTTACCCACTGTTCAGAGGGGCATAAGGAAACAAAAATTCCTTAAATTTCATAAGTTTAGAGATACAAGGAAAGTAACAACCTTCCCTGAAATAGCTGAAATATTGCAACTCAAACAAATGCAATACCGTCTTCCCATGCATCTACGTTCTCGTTTCGGGGAAATACAATCAATTATAGGAAACAGAAAAAGCCGCAAAGATGCTCATGTGTATTCTCAGGTTGCAGAAAATCTTTGAATTCTGTGCTCATTTCTCAACTTAATTGTCATAAATATGTTGCCGAGCAATCTTGGATATCACTGATCAGAGAATATTTAACATAGCTTTAATTTTGTATGATACTTCTTTATTCTTTACTTCCACTCCTATTTCTGATTTATCATAATAAAGACTTAAAGTTCCTGAAACTTATTAGTGTGTTTTTACGGATAAAAGAGAATGATTTTTATTTCTACCATTTTTTGAAACAGTATGTCAAGCTGTCCAATACAGAACTTACATTTGTTTCATTTCTTTTGACGATTAAATTAAAATGTTCGACTTCCTTGCTTTGATATGTATTCTTATGGACTGCGATATTGGTCCGGCCGATGACGGAAAGAAAAGAAAGATATTGCTAACATCCATACAGAGTCAGTTTATGCTAAATATCACGTGGCTTTAGAGGCCACTTCCAGGGCAGCGCTGAATGTCTTGGCAGGCAATACGCCGTTAAATCTTCAAGCAATCGATAATGCTATTTATCCTTCAGTCCTTCAACTCATAAAAAGCATCAGGTTGAAGGATTACATCTATTCTGCACACAATTGCGAACAACGCTCTCTTCCATACGAAAGACAGCCCACTGATCACCATATCAAAATAAAAATCCAACAAGCATCGATACGAGAAGTAACGGAATTGACGCCTACACTGACGGATCAAAAATTGATGAAAAAGGTCGCATTCTTTCCAGTACAGCGAAATCTGGAATCTGAAATGAAATGGAAAGGGTACATGAACGACTTCAATAGCATAAATCAAGCAGAACTCTCAGCTATAAAAGCTGCCATCAGCGCTACGTAAATAAACAATTGTCAGATGACATTTCCTACGTAACATCTAATGTTATCTTCTCACACGCTGCTTCTAAATTTAACTTTGTATCTTCCTTCGCGTGCGTTCTTCATATATTATACAATTCCCGCACAAGAGAATTTTGGCAAATTTTACACCTTTACTTTGTGTTCGACCTAAAATTAACTTTCTCAGTAGGGCTACATAGAAATTATTTCAGAACACTTGGTTCTCGAGCGTAAAAATAAAATTAGCTCTTTATTAACCGCCTGAAAATTGCAATTCTTTTGTTAGACAGGTCTTTCTCTGGCTTCAGTTTGTATATTCCTCACATACTGAGCACTTCAGACATAGCAAAAATCAACACTAAAACGGCGAGCCATTGCAATATCACTATCGAGTTTCACTTACTCTTTAAGCTAATATTTACACGTTATGTACAGACTTTCTTAACAATCCTTCAATATTTAAAGACGGTTATTTTAAAGTTCAAATCTTTTTTTTTCTTTGGGAAGTAGTTTCGAATGCTGTATTCCTTATTTATTGAATAGGCAATTGACTTAAAAATGATCTGTTTCTCTCAGCAGATTTAGGAATTTATCTATCTGTGCACGTGGACATTCTTATTCTTTCATGTATTTATAAATCTGCGTTGTAACTTATAGTGTCTGTGACATGCGGTCCTATAGCAACAGATCATTCCTTTCTTCTGGATTTTCCAACCGGTTGATGAAATTGTTCATTCACTGCGGATTTTCCTTCAGTTGTTTCATTATTGGCATTTAGTTCAACATCCTCAAACATTTTGTTCACCACAGCATCTAATATCTCCTTTATCTTGAAGACAATTTAAGTAGTCGATTTGGCTGAGCGCCGCCAGAGATAACCACTGACCTGACTTTGTTGTAAAAGTCTTACAGTGTTAATAGTCATCCTGGCAGAAGGGAATATTTTCTCCATGTAAAAATATAAATATAAATATTACATGGGCATACAAGACCTGTGTATAAGCATAGATATGTTAATTACAAACATTGTCTTGTACAAGTTACATAGGATAGTTACATAAAATCATGACAGTTATGTGTACATTTAAACATTATCTGAATTCATATTTACAATACTTTACTGAGATAATCAAAGTAAACTTGTAATTCATTTCACATTGACTGGATTTTCAATACCATTTAAACTGCTTTACAATATTATTTTTATCACGTACATAAAAACTGGATAGTAATATGCTTACACTACAATAGTTTTGCTCTTACAGTCCTGTTACTATTCTTACGGGTGAGCTATTTTTCTAGTGCTGATTTTCTGTTGTAGTGTTTTGAATTGCTATTAAAATTTTGCTGCGAAGATACAATTCTCAAGGGAGGGGAAGAATTTTTAGTACCTTGCTAAGCATAGCTTGATCATCTCCTCTATTTTAGTTTTCGTCTGCTTGTTGCCGCAGGTATTCTCTGTCCATTGCGGCCAGTATTCACTGCTTGGCATTTTTAAATGCAGTTTATCGGTTTGTGGGCAGTTGAAGAGAAAGGGATCTGCATCACCAACCGCACTACATTCACACAATTCTGATGCTCGTTTGCTGAATTTCTTAAGATAATGTGGTAAGAGACCCTGTCATAGCTACATAATCTTTTATGAAGCAACAGCACTTATAATCAATTTGGTATTCATTTTAAATTGTTCTTTTTTTTTCAACAATATTATAAGCGCATTCTCCCATTCGTACGTTTACTGCCTTTTACTACCTTTTACTGCCTGTACACTCTCAGCACAGCATTAAAATATCCAAGTTGGGACTAGGTAAATAGATGTTTAACTTGAACAGACTTATCTTTAACTTAAATACATAAAATTATCTCCGTTTTGTCGAAATTAGTTAATAGAAATTTGAAGTTTTCTAAATTAGGTCTCTTTTATTCAAAATAAGACCTTTTCTACTGGTACTTAATGCTGCCTAAATTGTACTTTGAACCAGAATTAGCGTCATCATTGTGAAATACGTTCTTGACAACTTGTTTTCGATTGACAGTTTTCTAAATCTAAAGGCAATATGAATATACTATCGGAAGCTAACGCTGATGCCAGTCATCAGTACAACTAAGACAGTACAACACTCCAGTTGTTTGAAATAAAGGCCATTATAATTGACTAGAAGGAGAGAGGGGAACATCCATAGTAAGTGCTATTTATTTTGAAAAGCCTTTAAATATCTTTTCTCTTATTGATTCCTATCACAAGCATTTTAATATATGAATAAAGCCAATAGCTAATTCGAATATTCAAATAGCTTCCCGTCTGCTAAATTTCTTCTCCTGATGAAACAATTTTAAAGTTATCAAACTATCATCTTATTTCTCTACCTGAAAGACCATAGATTCTCTTCTCGAAGGCATTATCATTCTTAGTATCTAGGCTCTAATTATAAAAGCAATTTGTTACCTATTTCATGGATCCAGATTTTACCCTCTGAAATATATGAAACTATAATATATGGTTATTAAATTATCCTTACTTTTAGGCTAGTGACACTCCTTTCTCCTTGTTGATTCTGGCTTTACATTTATCGGTAGCCTAAGGTACTGTACTGTAGATGAACAAACTTCGGTTTCGATCGAAAGCTGTATTTTTTCAAAGTAATTTTATAAAACAGTTTGGGCTCTTTGTACGCAACTTCATAATAAATATCCAGCTTAAATGCAGTATTTGATAGTACTCACAGTCATTCTATCTCTTTGTCTGAAAAAGAAATCTGATGCTATATTTCTTTTGAAAGTTTGCTTTGGAGACTAAGTCTCACTTTTGAATATGTAGGAAACGATTTCCCTCTACTTGTAGTTTAAACATTTAATCTGTTAACATAGAGATGTTATCTTATTATTAAAGATTATCGTTGCAATATTTCGGAAACCTGCAAACTATGGAGAAATCTTACCGCAGCTGAGCATGTCAATCCCAAGCAAGATTCGTCTAATATCCTTACCAAACTAATTCAACAGAACAGAATCGTTTTTCATTTCATAAATAAGTATTTCTTTGGCATTTGTTCTGGTCTTCTTTTTACCTGATCTTTGTATTTGACTCTATTATGTGCTATGTGTTGAATTTCCATATTCAAGGATAGAAGTTTCTATTTTATGAGATGATTAACATGCTGAAATAGGTCAATAAAGTATCGTTACTTGTCAAAAAAACTTTAGAAAAGTAAATGCTGAAAAGTGTTTAAAGAGAACTTTGTAAATTTTGAACTGGAGAGCAGTTTATACTTTCATAATAAATAAACTAAGATAATGCAATACGTATTATGGTATTATAATAATCCAATGGTGATTTTTTTCTTACTTGAAACTGGGACCATACGTATAAAAGCTTCGGAACTGATAAACATTAAATATAAACTAAAATCCTATGTGTGTTGGTATTTAAATTGAAATTATGTCATACTATAAACGACTACAAAAGGTCAAGACTTCCGCTGTAACAGCGCAGTAAAGATTTCAGTAGAGGCGCGGCAAGCAGTATAGATGGGTTGCCAGTACCGTCAGAGAGGATTAATAGTTCCTAGAAGACATCCAGTCAGGTTCAGCAGTCAAGTGGATTCTGCAGGACAGGTCATGTCCATTTGTTGAGCCAATGCTACAGTTGATGCTAAGCCTACAGCAGTCGAATGGATCCTACAAGAGTCCGGCCTTATTACAAAGAGACCGAGAGGACTACAAGTCAGTGCCCTATCTTTCCAACTGCCAAGCGGAATACGTCTGAGAGAAGCCAAATACTAACACTGAGAGATGTTCAAACTCCACCAAAGATGTCGTTCTTGTTAACCTTCCTGTGTTACGTTAAGCACACCAGTTCAAGTTTGTTTCAATAAAACAAAACTTCATTTTGATTCAAGATTTTTTGTATTTTACGAAGTTATGTTCTGAAGTCAGCCCTATGCAAGTTTTTAAAAGTTAAAGTAAGAATTCAAGTCCCAAAAGTTAACAAGCATTTCAAAAGCAGTTAGCCTGTCAATGAAACCAGCTGCTAGCCTGATTATTACATTCTTAGAGAACGAAAATTATTCTATAATGTGTTGATATTTAGAGAAATTATTTAAAAATATACGAAAGTCATCAGAGAGTTATTATGAACCATGAAGTTTGTATGAGACAACTTAACTATTCCTAGAATTGTCCAGTAAGTGAAAACTTCCCTTGGAATCGAAAAACTGTAAAAATATGCGAGTTTTCTGGTTTCGGGTCCCCAATAAAATAAACCTAGTTCTAGATTTCTACAGTCTTTAATCTGATGTTTTGTTCTGCACATTTGACCTCTTATTCTAAAATCCTGCATGCGCGAAACGACATATGTCTAGAACCATCAACAATCTGTTGTGATAACTAATGACCCTTTGAAGTAATAAGCTGTTTCTTGAATGATCACGTTGTGTAGTGCGAAACTTTCTTGTGATTCATTATCCTTAAGTCTGTAGCATGAAAGTATGATGCAATATCATGTTTACTTGTCCAATCTTATTTGAAGGTACCATAAAGGAACATTATTCTAAGAAAACTTCAACCTGCCCGTAACTGGCCTTTCGTTCTTAGAAGTACGGAGGTCATGCTTCTAGGGCAATCATCAGTCTGCTGGAACAAAGTAGTTAGATGCAAGAAATAGTATCATGGCGATAATATTGCGTATTTGCAGTTTCTGAGTCCCCTCCACACACTTACTTAGAGAGAGATTATAACTGAAGAGACTGAACAGAAAATAAAACTGAATATAGCATTGCGTCATTCATCACCACAAGTATCTCTAATGCGACATCACTGTAAACATTCATGAAGGTGTTTTGGTGCTAGAAGCCGTTTTCTTAAAGAGTGGTTTGAAAGCAAACATGCTTTAGTCAACTGAGATGTAATTAATTACCTGAGTCAATAATGAAGCATATACGCTAGAAGGAGTCAAATGTAGATTACAGGAGCGCAATGCACGTAATCGAATGTGTTCGTTCTTACGTTCTTCTCGATACTCCACTCTCAGTAGATAATTTACATTCGATTAATATTCCATTCTAGTAATTAATATTTGATTCTATTAAGGTTCAGAGAATATATCTCTTTTTGTTATTAACTTTCGCAGTTGTATTATTTTACAAAGTGGGAAAAGGCAATATTTAATAATATGTGTTAAGCATCTGTATATGTTTTGTTCATTTTTAAGGGACAAAGAAAATGTGCGAATATTGCATTGTTTGGTAATCATGTTATTGTTAGGCATTTAATTCACTACAAGTTCTTTCATGAAGACATCTTTCGTAAGACAGCCTTTGAGTGCAACTTAACCTTTTTTATTTTTTCCCAACTTTAAACTGCTAAAATGAAAGGCTGAAATGAAATGCGCAGATATGTTTTGATTGCACTAAGCTGATATGTTTTGATTGTAGAATCTGTTTTGATTGCACTAAACTCAAGAATCTCAAGAAATCTGTTTTGATTGTACTAAACTCAAGAATCTCAAGAAACATTAAAGTCTTTTAAATTCAAATAAAATATTCATAGTTTGCCTAAAATGTTGTCATTTAGAAACCTATTTCTCAATTTCCGATTTTGCAACTGTATTTGCAAAATCGGAAATTGCAAGTGTATTATATTTGTGTAAATTTTTGCAAGTGTAAAATTTTGCAAGTGTATTATATTATAAAATTATCAAAAATATACAGCACAAAAATACATATACTACCTAGTTGTAAAAGTCTAGATCATTAATATAGAAATAATTAAGCCACCCAGCCCGGTATAGTGGTTAGCGTCACTGAGTACCGTCCCGAAGGCCCTGGGTTCGAATGAAGGAGAAGGCATGGATATTTTTAAATGTATAATATCCTTGCGGCATAGGGGCACTCTAAATATGAGGCGAGCCGAATGTCCTCTCAAGAGGTTGGTTATAGAGTAAGAGGAGTGGGAGACCTTCGGACCCATACCCCGGGGTGCTCTTCATCAAAATTGGGGGGTAGAACTGAGCTAAATCGCATTGTCACTTGTAAGGTGCTAAAGGCTATTGCAACGACAGGTGTGAACTTGCGCTCCTTGTCACGAGAAATTTCGTGCGGTTGGGCTGGTTATAAGTCAGACAAGTTAGCATTAGCAACAACAACAGAAATAATGAAGATTTTGCAAATTTTTGCTTTTCATTAAAAACCACACGAAACATTTTTGGTAATAAAACTTGGAAAAAACGTGAAATATAAACAACAGGAAGTTTTTTATATATATTTATATAGTTTATAAGCTATAAAATTATGATAACCTATGATATTTGTAATGAAATCTTGAGAAGATGGAATTTGAAGGAAAATGTGCTGTAACTCGCAATTTTATTATATTTTAAAAAAAATGTAATAGTGCATATGCGTGAATTCCATAGTAGTGAAAATAGAAAAGATTTGGTACATGTAATAAAATGTACTTAAGGAAGAACAATTTACTATTGCTTATGTTTTACGTTTATCACATAACTTTTATTCTGAAATATTTAGTGCAACTTTTTAATGAGAAAAAGACAAAAATGATAGTATGACCAAAAGTGTTTTTAATACGTCTAAAAATAAGGCCAAGAAAAGTATAAAAGTATATGAAAGTAAGAATTATTTCGCAGTTGCCTTTTCAGAGTTTTTTATGTTTAATTAAAGAATAGAATATAGCTCTAATTTAAATGGAGAGCAAATTATATTCGCTTCATGTTCCAAGTGCTCTTTTTTTTTTTTTTTTTTTTTTTTTTTTTCAGAGCCTTGTGTCGTTTAGCGGTATATAGTATTTATTTTATTTTTGTCTTCGGATGTCGCGCAGCTGAATGGCGAATAAAATAGTAATATAATACAAAAGGCGCATCACGCAAGCGTGATGCTTCCATAAGCAGGGAAATTTCACACTTTGACATCGAGCTTCCACACTCACACGAAATGTGTTTCCGAGAACTGATATATTCAAGCGCCTAGCTAGGAATTCCTAATCATCATATTTCAAAGAAAAATTTTAATTAAATTTTATACTCTGTCTTGATTTTAGATTTACTCTTAATATTCGCTGAACCAATTTGAAGTCTGCACGTATAAAATGAACTTTATATCACAACCTTTACTCTTCAATTAATGTAGGATATACAAATGTTTCCAGCATTATTGCATTTCTTATTGCATATACAGACCATAATTCAAATATTTAGTGCAACACTGAGCACACGTTTATCATTAAAGCCAAGCTCAAAGGAGCAGCCAGGGAATGAACGGGCCTATCCTTGGTGTTTATGTTCATGTTAAAATGGTGCAATGTCATGTTTACTGATAAGTCAAGATTTGCTTTGGAGCCAGATGACAAGCGTATAAATAAGGATATGGCGTGAACAACGGACACGCAATCAGTCCGAAAACATCACCGAACATCACGCATTCCGAAGCGGAAGCATTATGGTGTGGGCAGGGATTTCATTAGGATACCGCACCGACTTGTAAATCTTTAAACGGGGTTCTTTGACGGCTGTGCGGTATCGAGATGAAGTCCTAGAACCCATTGTGAGATTGTACGCTGCAGCAGTTGTCCCTACTTTTGTTTTAATGGTTTAATGTTTAACGTCCCCATAGAGCTGACATCATCGATGACTACCTGGAGAGTGAAGGGATTGCGCGTATGGCGTGGCCAGCATATTCGCCTGACCTTAATCCCATTGAAAATCCTTGGGATGCTCTCGGCCGTACTGTATCTTTACGTTTCCCACTTCCAGCAACTCTTATTGAGCTGGAAACTGCTCTACAAGAAGAATGGCGATTGCGATGGTTGACCACCTAATTGAAAGCATGGTCACAAGGTGTAAACGTTGTATACAGATGAGGGGTATCAAATACCCTATTAATGTCCTTTTTTTCATTTTATGCTGTTTATTTTCACTTTATACAGAATTCTGTTTAAGTCTCCAGTATGTCATTATCTGATAACTTACAAAAATTTAATATTGTTTTCATTTCTGTATATAATTATTGATTTTAATTTATGCATAAATATATATGCTACTTTCCTGCCGAATTTTGTGTCAATCAAAACAGTATTTGTTGATTTTTTTTTTTTGCATTTTACATCTTCCTGCTTAACTTTTGGAAATGAGTGTATTTTGAATAAAAGCTTTGGATTATTCATGAAACTGGATAACTCAGAAGAGAGAGTTCGAATAGCATGTCATATAATTTAGAGGCGTGGTAATAATACTTATGTGAGGGATCATTTGGGTATGGATTTCATTTAATCATCTGCCAACATGGATCAAAGAAATGACTCATTTTAATTTAAGAAATTTCGTATAGTTCTATTAAAATAAAATTTCTGTATGAAGGAATGAAATGTTATTAATTAAATGTGTGTGAAATGTGAGTGAGTCAGGATTTTTCAAATAATCGCTTCAGTGGCAATCGGAAAGCTAATTATTACACCGAACATAAAAGAAGATTAAAGAATACCTAGAAGAGTAAACCACTTCCGAATACCATGATGTATTTAGAGGAAGTGGAATAAATTATATGTGAATGAATTTAAATCTGCGAAGTAGGCAAAACTTTCAACACCTATTGTTTAAGAGACTTGTGCGTATAATACATTTGTCTATGGCTTCCAAACAAAAGACTGCTAAGGTACGATGGTGTAAGTGAAGACTAGTACGGGTTAGGATGATTGGATAAAGGTGTATTTTAGCAATGAAATTACCTTTTGTGTATCCCATAGTCTTGAATGCATACGTATTTGGGATTATGGAACATCTGATAAATAAAGCTTAGAGCATTAAAGAAACTATATAGCTTCTGTCATAATACGGATAGCAATAATGCAAGGACGAGGCAAGCGCTACATTAAGAGCAGAGTCACTTCGGAAGTGTGTGAAGAACATGGACCTTATAAGAAGTAGACTAACCAGTGAGCGGAGCGTGCGTCACCCACATGTCCACAAGAAAGAGTAAGGACGATCTGGCTTACTTTAACAAGGAAACCTATGGTCTTTGTATTACATAACGGTTTTTAATTATTAAATGTGATACGTTGTATAAGTGATGAGATTATGAAAGTCACAGTTTTTGCAAATAAGATTTAATATATCTCATAAAAGCACTTTTTACTGCATTTTGCGCATTTTTTTTCAAGCGTAATTCTTGTATAAATTTCTTTACTTTAGTAAAACAGTCAAAATTCTAAACGCAAAACTTAGGAACTTATTTTTGTGTACAAATAAAGTTGTACGTTCCGTTGTTTAAAAATAGCCGACTGTAAATTGACTTGATATTACTTCAGTATAGAACCCAAGAAACTTCAGAGTCATAATGTCGACCGAAACTTCTTTATTGACTTTCAAAAAGTAAGTTGGTTGAGGAACGGCGAAGGCCACACTGCAAACTCCGACTTCGGTAGCGGCTTACCACACAAACTCAGAAGAACCTCTGCTTAGTTGAAACTCCAGTAATTCACAGCAACCTCAAAGCTCTAAACGCGAGCTTTGAAACCCTAACAAATTTGCGTCTGCGCCGCTCCTCGGTACAAAGAAAGAAATACAATTTACGTAACATCGAACATACCCCCAGCCTTGAAGTCCCAAGGGGGTTCAAACAATAAATTTAAACTGTTGAACTGCATAAACCTGAAAATAAAAATTAAAGTCTCTAAATCAGGAATTAAATGGCAAAGCACATAGCTTTGCTATAGGTCGTTTTATTTCACCATTAGACGTGCGTAAACTCACCACTCGAACGTTCTCATCAAAACCAGGATACACTTTAGTAATTCTACTTAATTTCCAACGTAGCGGAGGTAGATTTTCGTTCTTAATAAGAACAATATAACCAACCTTAAGATCTTGTTGTAACTTGCACCACTTGGGTCTCTGCTGCAACCTAGATAAATACTCACTGCTCCATCTCTTCCAGAAATGTTGAAATAACCTTTGCACGTTCCTCCAACGATCACTGCAGCTCATGGTTTCTTGAATTTGGTTAGTTTCTGGAATAGCGCTTAAAGCCGCTCCGGTTAAAAAGTGTCCTGGTGTTATCACCTCCAAGTCGCTACAATCACTTGAAGCTGGTACCAAAGGCCTAGAATTAAGACAGGATTCAATTTGGGTTATTAATGTCAAAAATTCCTCGTATGTTAAAATAAGTGTTCCTAAACATCTTTTTAAGTGATGTTTCATAGACTTGATACCCGCTTCCCAAAGCCCTCCAAAATGAGGGGCAGAGGGAGGATTAAATAACCATTTAATATTTTCTGAAGAAATATAACCCTGTAGCTGTTCATCACGTTGAATAATAGAAAAGGCTTTCCTTAATTCTTTATTAGCTCCTATAAAATTCGTTGCACAATCACTGTGAATTTCACACGGTTTGCCTCTACGAGCTATAAACCGCTTAAGTGTCGCGAGAATGATTTTGTTGAAAGATCTCCAACTAATTCTAAGTGTATTGCTCTTGTAGTAAAAAAAATAAATAGACATACGTAACACTTAAAGGTTTTTACTCCTCTACCAGGATGATATTTAACGTTAAATGGTCCTGCTAAATCAATCCCTACACGAGAAAAAGTTCTACTTTGAGTAACTCTTGAAGCGGGTAAATCTGCCATTAGCTGAGTTGCAGTTTGCGCTCTAACTCTACGGCAGATAACACTTTGGTTTATACACTTCCTTATAATATCTCTAGCATTCACAATCCAAAATCTATGTCGTATGACAGAAGTTAGTAGCTGCGTACTTGCGTGAAGATACGTGTCATGATAATGCTTAATAATTAAACGCGTAATATTGTGATTCTTAGGTAAAATCATAGGATGTTTCTGATTATTTGAAACTGTAGAGTTTCTGATTCTTCTGCCTACACGCATTACCCCCGCGGAATCCAAGAAAGGACTTAAAGACAGTAATTTACTTGATGTCTTTAAGGGTTTACCAGATTCTAAACAGAATAATTCTTCTGGAAATTCGGCTCTTTGCACAATCCTAACAATCATAGAAGTAACTTCACAGAATTCTTCAGTAGATAAATAACCCTTTATACGCTCTGTAGGTAACTTACTACAATTATTTCTGAATCTTAAACACCACGCTAACACTCGACATAACTTTAACCATGATGAAAATCTTGAAAACACACTAGGCTCTTCAAATTTGGAAACATTTAAACTGAAACTCTTTTTCAATTCCTTCAACATAACTTCACCCTCCAATTCTACACTTGAATTTTGCTGTACATGAATTAGGGATTCGTTTAACCACTACAGTCCCTTCATCCATAACTCACATTGTAAGAATTCTGATGGAATAAAACCTCTGGTCCCACAGTCTTCAGGATTTTGTTTCCCAGCAACATAATTCCATTGAATACCTGAAACAGCTTCCTGGATTTTTGCAACTTGATTTGCCACAAAAGGTAGCCAACGGCGAGGTTCGGACGAAACCCATGCCAAAGTAACCCGCGAGTCGGTCCATGCGTAAATATTGTTAATAGGCAGTTCTATGCATGATAATACTGCATCTAAGAGTTTGGTTAAAAGTAACGCAGCACACAACTCTAGTCTCGGAAGAGACTGGGTTTTTAAGGGCGCTACTCTGGTTTTCGATGTCAGAAGGCTGACTTTGACTGACGAATCAAGGTTGATTGTTCGGAGATAGATGACTGCACAATAAGCCTTTTCTGAAGCGTCGCAGAAAGCATGGATTTCTATAACTACTGCCTTCGGACTCATGACATACCTCGGAAATTGTAAGCTTGAAAGTAAAGGCAATTCTAGATAGAAACGCTTCCATTTTCTACTCATTCTCTTATCAACGAGTTCATCCCAACCCAGCTGTAAGTTCCATATCTCTTGTATTAATATTTTCGCGTATATTATTTTTTGCGCTAACCATCCCATTGGATCAAAGATTTTGGCTACCTCTGATAAAATAGCCCTCTTAGTAAACTCTTTATCACTTATTGCATACCGAAAAATGAAATGCATCACTAGAGTTGTTCCAATTAATTCCCAATACCTTTACTTTCTTGTCACTGGTTATTTCAAGAGAAATACTGGATTCTCGTAAGCACTCGGGAATATTCTCTGAAATAGCTGAACTGTTTGAAATCCACTTCCTTAAGCGGAATCCACCCCTTTTCATCATTTCATTCAACTGCTGAACTAGAACATTCGCTTCCTCTTCACTTTGTGCCCCTGAAAGCAAATCATCAACATAAAAATCACGAAGGGCAATTTTTGATGCTAAAGGGAATCTCACTTGTTCATCTAATGCAAGTTGTTTCATTACTCTAGTAGACAAATATGGCGCACAGGCAGTCCCTTATGTAACTGTCACTAATCTAAATGTACTTAAGGGCTCACTAGGACTATCCCTCCAAAGCATTCGTTGCCAATTTGTATCTCCTGGGTGGACACGAATTTGTCTGAACATCTTCTCTACATCGGCACATGCTGCAATTTTGTGAGTTCTAAACCATAGAAGAATTGGAAACAGCTCTTGCTGAACTCTTGGCCCAACCATCAAAATATCATTCAATGAAAGACCCGATGTCGTTTTAGCTGAAGCATCGAAAACAACTCTCAGTTTAGTCGTAGTACTTGATTCCTTTAATACGGCATGATGAGGCATGTAATGCGTAGAGTCAATAAGAATCTCTCCCTCAGGCACTCCCTCCATGTGTCTTAGCTCAAGGTATTCCCTCATGAAATCCTTATATTGTTCATATATCTGAGGCCTTTTTAGAAGTGAATTTTCTAAAGATTGGAATCTACGCATAGCTAATTGTCTGGAATCTCCAAGCTGAGAAGGCGAAGAGTGAAACGTAATTTCACAGTATATACCCCACTTTCCTCTCTCGTATATGTAGATTTGAAGTAATCTTCACATGCTCTCTCCGATTTAGTAAGCATGTCAAACGTAGGTACAGCATCCAATTTCCAAAAGTCAGACAGCATCTGATCAGTTTCCACTTGTATATTATTCACATAGATAGTAGGATTAATTACTGTTGAATTATTCACACTACCTGAAATAATCCATCCTAGTTCAGAACGAGAAACTACCGGTTTACCTTCTTCGCATTTAATTATTTCCCCCTTTAAAAGAGGTAAGGCAATATCTACGCCTAAAAGTATATCAACAGGCCCACTTTTGTAAAATGTTGGATCTGCTAACATTAAATCATTATACTCCTCAACGTACTTCTTATCCAATGTAAAATGCGGTAAAGTTCCAATAATTCTATTGATGATAAATACTGGTGTTTTAAATGACACTTTCGCCGGAAAATGCGGAACGAAGGTTATTTCCGTAATTCCATTAGTTTTCGTATCCAAAGACCCTAAACATGAAATAAAAACTTTGGCATTTCTTCTTGCTAACCCTAGCCTTTGTACACAATCTTCTGAAATCAGGCTTGCTTGACTGCCAGGGTCAAGGAGGGCTCTACACAATTGGTATTCACCCGATGAATCTAACACTTTAATAACAGCCGTACATAATAAAATTTCACACTGAGAATTAAAGTCTGAAACACAAGATTTAATTACTGGAATAGAAATTGCGATATTCTCCCCTGACCCAGCTGATTGTGCACGAGGTTCTGGCCCAGGGAAAAATGGCTTAGCCGTCACTGATAATTCATTCGAACTGTTCGTAGCTCCTTTACGTGCCTTCGGTTCATTTTGAACTCTTTCGAAATGCAGTAGTGTGTGATGATTTTTAAAACACTTTTTACATTTATGTGTACTTCTACACTCGAAAGCTTTATGATTTGAAACCAAACAATTAAAACAAACATTATTTCTCTTGACAAAATTAACGAGTCCCTGAACATTCAGATTTAAAAACTTATTACATTTAAAAACTGAATGACCGGCTTTACAATACGTACACTGCGCGCGAATCTCTGAAGCCAATGAAGTTAATTTGTCTTTTGTAACTTGTTTTTTAACGCCTTGCGTTTTACCTGCTTGCAAGGTTCTGGCATGAGATTTCAAGAACTCTAACAGCTCATTAAGTGTTGGTATTTCCTCACTCTTTAATGTTCTTTCCCACCATCCTCTCGTCGAAGAATCCAATTTAAACTGTACTATTAACATTAAAATAGTATCCACGAATTGCTCCACTTTTAATCCTAGATTTTCAAACGAACATACACATTCTCTTACAGTGTCTACTAACTCTAATATCTGACTAGGAATTTCAGCTTGTAAATTTGATAAATACAAGATTTTCTTTAATAACGATGAAAGTAATTCTTTCTTATGTGAAAATCTTTGACACAATAAATGCCACGCTAATTCGAAATTCCTGTCACAAATAGTTAAAGCTTGAACAATCCGCAAAGCATCTCCTTTTAAAGAAACCTTTAAATATTGTAGTTTTTGTGCACCTGATAAACGGTCATTAATCACTATCGCCGTTTTAAATAAATCAAAAAATGATAACCATTCTTCAGTACTGCCACTAAATACCGGAAGAGTTAGTTTAGGTAAGCGTATACTCGCTATTTCACAAGATTTAGTTTCCACACTAATGTCTTTACCATTCTTAACTCTGGTTAGCATTAAAATTAACTCATCAACAGTATCTTGTACGACCTGTTGTTCTTCTATAAATACATCAATATCCTTTTCTTCACACACTACAAATATGTTACTAAAAATATCCGAAAGTTCGGTCATTAAATTATTTAATCTAGATTTAAAAAGTTCTAACTGATCAACATCAGCAGAATTGCGAGTCACTGTAATTTTCTCTTTCAGTTTACTTAACTTAGTTTTAGCTACACGCTTTTTAGTCTTAAGCGTTGTAAATTCCATTATCTAATAAGAAAGATAAAAAAACACACTGACTCACCAATTTTACTGCGACTCCGTAGCCGACGGACCAAAAAACATGTACGCTCCGTTGTTTAAAAATAGCCGACTGTAAATTGACTTGATATTACTTCAGTACAGAACCCAAGAAACCTCAGAGTCATAATGTCGACCGAAACTTCTTTATTGACTTTCAAACAGTAAGTTGGTTGAAGAACGGCGAAGACCACACTGCAAACTCCGACTTCGGTAGCGGCTTACCACACAAACTCAGAAGAACCTCTGCTTAGTTGAAACTTAGTTGAAAGTAATTCACAGCAACCTCAAAGCTCTAAACGCGAGCTTTAAAACCCTAACAAATTTGCGTCTGCGCTGCTCCTCGGTACAAAGAAAGAAATACAATTTGCATAACATCGAACAAAAGTAAAATCAATTAGTATTGATAGCACATGATGCTTTGAAACAAATAAGGTAAAATTAAACAAGATCTGATAATTTTCTTTGATTTTATGAGCATTTTCAGGCAGTAGTTCTTAAAATTATTATAACGTAACAAGACAATCATTTATTTGATTATATTATAAGGTGTTTCTAACGCTTTCCAGCGTGCCTTCGTGGTGTAACGGTAGCACGCTGGGCTGGTATTCCAGAGATCCGTAGTTCGTTTCCCGGCGAAGGTGTTTGCTATTTTTCATCTTGTCGGCTTTAAAAAAAATACCTAATGACTCTACAATACGATTATTAACATTACAAGATGATTATTTATTTTAGTAATTCATAAAATTCGAAGCATAAACTTTTGAGTGTAATGAGGGAAAAAATGATAAACTCTGGAAGCACTTAGATTTGATTTTATATTACGCCCAAAGGAGCGTTTTTTGAAACGTTTTGTGTGTTACCTTTATTTATTAAATATCATGTTTTTCCAAGTAAACCAAATAAAATTCAATTCAAGAGCAGTATCACAAAATATTTGAAAATAGCATATCTTTAGAATTTCCGCGCTGGAGATAAAAATTTTATTTTCTGTACAGGGTTGCCATTGTTTGCTTTGAACTCGTTAAGTTTGTTAATCAAAACTACGTTAAAGTTACAAAATATGAAATGGATAGCATAGTGGCCGTCTAAGTGCCCATATTCGGGTGGAGAATTACGTTATTCAAAATTTGATGGCTCTAAATTTCGTTGTTGTTTTCACAGTGCGAGAGAAACATACATGCATTCATGCAGATTCTTCATTATTTAATTTCTTTAAATATGATACAGGACGATAATATTTGGTGGCAATAGTTTGCAAAGTGAAACGGACATTTATAGTGAAACAAAGAAAAATGTCGTTTCAAAAGTAATAGCTTTTCTGAGCTGCCGCTCCTTTGGGCTAATAAAATAAATTCACAATAAATAAGAAAACTTATGCAGAAGTAGAAATAAATTAAAAAAATTATCACTATAAAATACTATCACAATTAATTTTTACAGTTATACAATTTTAAATACAATTTTTAACATTAGAATAAATGCATAAAAATTATTAAAGTATAAAAGTGTTTATCACTATGATGTATTATGAAATATTATTGAAATAAAACTCCTTTGTAGAATATTATGCTATAATATTCAGATATAATTTTTGAAAAGCAGTACAATTAAGAATTTTAAGCAAAAACATTCAAAAAATTCATTTTTTGGATTTTAGTATTTTTTAGCTATTTAAACCAATAAAAAGCATAAAAATTGTAAGAGAAAATAGTTTGTTTCAATTTTTCTATTAGTTCAGATTTAAAATATTATTTTTTAAAAGAAGTAGATAAAAATTTCCTTACAGCATAGGAAAAGCTAAACAAATATCCAGACCTGAAAGCATGCAACAGCTTTATAATTATTTAGAAGATTAATTATGCTTGATAAACATGCTAAATTTTTAAAAAATTAATCTCAGTTTAAAAAAAATGAAAACATCTAAAAATTATAATTTGTGAAATGAGGTGCTATCGCCAGCTTTTTCTTGAAAATTATACGCGCTGCAATAGCCAACTATTATTAAGTTTCTGCAAGTCGTCCCTACTCCTCCGGATGTGGTCAAGGTGACAGCCGGGAATGCGCCAGGGCAAGGGAGAAAACTCATTTCGGTTGGTCTATTTCTTATAAGGTGCATGGTGAGGAATTGTTGAGATTGTTGTGCTACCGGTATCTTAAAATTCATATGACAGCAATTTTCTCTTTCAACAAAAATCAGTTTTTATTGTTGCTGTCTGCTAGATAGTTTGAACCATCCACTAGAGTAATTCCTACTAGTTCAAATCATTAGCGCAGCCAATTAGTTAAAACTCATCTGCTAGTACAAATCAGTGTAAATCCTTAGTTGTAATAATTCAGTAGAATACTATATTCTGTTACTTTAAAATAGTAGCTTCGAGTTTGCTATCCACCATCCGATAACCATGGCAATAATAGTTGATGGTAAAAATGGTCAAGTAGCTTAATTTTTTTCCCGACTACACTTCCGTTTAGCGCGTTTCGCTTCATGCAAAGTGCGAGAATGAAAGCTGACTTGAACAGTCTCAAACGAATTGGAGAAAATAAATGCTGTTCGATGATGACGACCTTAACGATCACAAACGGGAGGGGGCTGGCAAGGACCTTTGATTACCTATTTTAAAATAATAGACTATAGTAACTCTATGGTTGTTCAAATATTAGCTACATGGAAGTTTTCGTGGTTTTCTAGTGTGTAACGTGCATATTTCCCTTAAAGAGTACTCCACAAAGGTTCCTTTCACTCAGGACAAAGAGCCCTAACGAACTTTCTCGCAATCTAAATAATTCAGTCTAATTTTTGATCTGCAAGCATTTCTAACCCCTTTGAGATTTTGAGTGAAGTTATCATGAAAAATCTCAAGAGATGGAAAACGGCTTTTTTTCTCTTCTGAAGAATATCTAGCCTGTTTTGAACAAAATATTTTTGAAAAGTTAATAAATAATATGCTAAGTCATATATTGGGCTGTCAAAAAGGCTGTTAGGCTATAACAAAAAACTAAGTTGTAAAATTTTCTTTTTGATTTATATCTAAAGTCTTACTAATTATTCTATATGTGTAACTAAATTAAAAGTTGTTCTAACTTTGTGATTTTTTTTTTTTGCATAACTATTCCTGTAATTTATGAAGTTCTTCCGCATTTATATAGATATAAAAACCCATAAATGTCGTTGTCTCAGATTTTATAAAATCAGACTTTGCAATTTTTGTTTCCTACGGAGTAAAATTACAAGCGCAAACCAGACAAAATCTTTTCTTTATTTATTATAATGTTTTGAATTGCGAATATATATTAAAGAGGAATTTGGAGATATTAATATCAAAACTAATCTGATTTAGTCTTTAGAATTATGAATGACAGGATCTTGTATTATACGTATTTTAATTCCAAATGTAGCTGTTACAAATCCAACGTATTCTATGTTTCAAGCATTTTATATTATGGATTTATTTAAAGAAGAAGCTAATAAACTGATCGGCATTAAGGAAATAAGTAAAGAAATAAATGAAAATATCTGTAGAATGTGCAGACTTTATGATGCATGTGAATAGGTAAGGCTCTGGATAGGCCCTCTCCCCACGTACAGGTAGGTGCGAAATGTCTGAAAGTGCGAGATTCCTCTTGCAGAAATATGTGGGGAAAGGTCACCGCTTTTTCCGACGGCGCAGACTGTCCTTTTACCGTTGATGGGGAATAGCTAATATACTTTGAAATTTGTTATCTATTACAAGTACGGATGCGTTGTTTACGTTTCATGCGGAGTTATGATAAGGTTGTATATAGAAAATCTTGCAGAAAGGTTGTAGAGACATTAGGTATTTTTTTGAGGTCGGAAAGATGAAAAATGAGTAATCGCCTTCGCCAGGAATCGAACCACGGACCTATGGAATACCGGCCCAGCGTGCAGAACCACCACAGTACGAAGGCACACTAGGAAAGCGGGAGAAATACCTTATAAAGTAAAGGGCCTATCTTCATATTTAATTTTTTTCCTTGTTATATACGAGACTGGACGCAAGGCGAATAAATCTCTATGACAGTCATTCGTTTCCATTATTCGAATTAATTCATTCTGAGATCTTTATAAAAGTCTAAATGTACAAAAACTGTCTCATATTGCTGATAGAATGATCAAAAGTATTGATATGCTTAGCTTACTTTCCTTCTTAATAAAAAACAGCAGTTGTGCATGTAATGAGTGCCATACTTTTTGATACGTAATTTTGAGTTGCATCTTGAGGTGAGAGCTTGGTCATGGAACGGTTAGTTTCGTTGCATTTATCTTTCTTTGCTAGGGCATCCTCTTCTTCGTTGCCCTTGTTGCCAACATGGTAGTATGATTCATGATAGTATGAAATGCTAGTTGGTTATATTCGAGGCAGTGTTGAGAATTTCCTGCTATTCGTTGGAGAGGCTTGAGACTACTAAGACAGAGCTTGTTCCGTTTCTTGAAGGCCACAAGTCTAATTTTGCTACTTTAAATAAAAGTTCCTGTCTTCGGCGTTGCAGTTATGATTGCCGATAGTTGAATTCACACCGGTGAAGTTCTCAGCCAACTTCATGTTAGAGATTGTTTTGTGTAGCCTTTGACTGTTAGTTATATAAATTTAGTTTTAATATTTGATTTATTACTTCAAATTTCTAGCCATAAATGCCGGTGGACTGGTAAGCACCAGGAGTGGCTTCTGTTCTTCTTAGTTTTAAATAACACTTCCCAAGTTTCTATTGTTTCTTAGGTGTAGCGATAAGTCGCTTAACGTCTACATAGAGTTAAACACTTTGTATGTTAGCCAAGAAAGTTAAGCACTACAGTTTTTTTTTCATAGCGAGAGTGTTGCTGCCATATAATAGAAAACAGAATACGCTTCCAAGTTGTAACTCATAAGCCTATAAATACTAATTATTGAAACAAAATTAATTCAGCTGCAATATTTTCTTTCGGGTCATTTCAGTGATGAAATCCAAACTTCATTAAAACAGTCTAGCACAACATTCTTGAAGGGATTTCCAATGTCAATTTTTTTTATGTTTATGCAGGAAAATCGGATTAAGAGAAATTATAGGCTATTTTATGGCATCGTGATGTATCGGAGCTACATGATAATCAAATTCTGTTCAACAAAAAATGATACAATGTAGTTCATATCAATAAATTAAGAATTTGTGAGTACAATAATTAAAAGTTTTCTATTTCAGAAGTTAACATGAAATACCAACCTTTAAAAGACACGAAAAAAGTATTTACAGAGGACCAGAATCAATATAAAACTTGGTTATCTGTCAATTCCTCTATAAGTTTAACAAAATTATTAACGTTATTATAAATGCATCATGTACATATGAAAAATAAGCATACTATAAAATGACCAGATTACTGTGTTATCTTAGACATCTATTTTAGAAGGTATTTTATTTCATCCATGTAACACTGAAATATGAGCATCTATTAAAAATGATCTCCTTTCACGCTAATTCTAATTCTAGATGTATGTTATAGACTTTTTTTAAAATTATTAGTTAGCAAAATTTAGCCTTTCGTTTTTGTTTATTTCGGTTAAAATGATTCAGTTTTCTTTTCTTAGAAATAATACTGCTCCCGAATAATTGAGACTTCTATTCCTGTCCTCTTTCATTTTTGCCTAGCCTAAGTAGAGTAGTACTTAGGTTAGGGAAAAAAATGTTTTCATTTTGCGAGCGTTTCGTAAACAATTAAAATAAAACCAATGACATGAAAAGCTCAGTTAGGAAGATTAACACTGATTGTAGTCAAAAGATATTAAATATTGTGAGCAAATCAAGTTTAACTGGCAAAATGCTGAAAGAAACCACAAATGTTGACCACTGACCCTTGTATTTCTGAACTGCCAGTAACGGCAAACCCTGCTTAAAGCCGATTTTCTTAATTAGCCTTTCTATTGAAAGCACAGTCATAATAAAGTAAAAATATTGCACGCAAGGGAAAAATTAATACTTTTTCTTGTTGTTATTAAAGTCTTTACCGTAATCACATATCTATATGACTAAACTTTGACGAAAACGAACTGTGCGTTAATACATTGTTCATTATTTGATATCTCGTAGCTCCCATTTTCCGCAAAATGCTCCATATGCAGTATTCAGTATCTGCCACGCGATATGAATATTAAATTTCTCGAAAATCAATAGCGATGTATGAAATGCTTATTCATGTACCTTAACATAGACGAACATTCATTCATGACATTCCGAGGAAGATATTAAGATATCTGATACTTGAATTTGAAGTAAAGATAAAATTACAAATCATTTTATACTTTCAAACACTACTTTGCTAAAGAATTTTAATTAAGGGTCTGACGTGTTTCAGAAATCACGCTTATTCAGAAAAGATTTTATGTAAGGAATATTCTTAAACTTGATTCAGAAATCCTGATTGCATGGAAAAATTAATAACGGAAGGTGAAAATTGAAATCATTAAATATTATTATTCATTCTTGAAATTCATATTTACAATATGAATTTCAATGAATTGAAAAATATTTTTCTTATCATAATGTGTGTGTGTGATTATGGCAAAGCATCGAGGGTTATCTGCCTAAGGTTAGGGATGCCTTCGTGGAGCACTTTCTAAAGGAAACCGACTCGTATAAACATTACACATGGGGAAAACCACGAAAACGCCCATGCAGCCAGCCTGTTCGCGGAATTCGGACTTCGGACCGAACTACCAGTGCTCAGCGACTTTACCGCTCGGCCGCTGGTGGGCCTCTTATCATAATGAACACATGATGTTTGACATCATAATGAATTGAATACATATTTTTTCTTTTATTCTTGAAATTCATTAAATATTATTCTGCTATGAAAATACGTCTAGGAAAATGTCTACATTTTGTGTGTAAAATTTACTTGTGTGTTAATTTACTGAATTTTCAAAGCTGAAAAGAAAAGCCATAGATTTCTCTTTTCATTTCTGGAATTTAATAAGTGCACAAATATTGTGCTTGTACAAATGTCTTGGGAAATGGGTAAGTTCTACAGGCAAGGTAGATCCGCAAAAAACTATTGGACTGCTGCTCTAGTGTAAATTATTGAAAAGATTATCTTAAAAAGAATTATTTATCACCTAATGTTGCATAATTTGCGTCTGAGGGGATAAATTTCTCGAAGTGAGCCCTGAGCCATTAATCATATTCTATATTTCACCTAAACCGTTAGATGTCCAAACCTGCAGTCCTAGCAGGCACACTATAGCAATATTTCTCAAAATAACCAAGGTATTTCACAAAGTTTGGAGAAGCAATGAAGGAATGGTTTTATGAACTTAACACTGGAAGGAAAGACTTCCCTTAGATTTCAAATTTCATTCATAACAGATGCGTTTTTCTTGTAAAATGCAACAATAACCTACAAGTTAATTACATTACTTTAAGGAATTTGGCAGTATTCATCGGAGCTCCCCATTTTTCTCTTCGCTTATTGCTGAGGAAAAAAAGAATATAGTTTCACCGTGTTACGTTGGCTGATTTACTAACGACGTCATGTTAAAATAGTGATACAGACATAAAAATAACTTAAATATCTATCAATAAATAATTATTCCATGTTCAGGTATTTGTGGAGAAGCATAAATTTAACTTCAATACCTCTAAACTATCAAGCTGTTTTTTCACTTTTAACCGACATCAGTATAACCTTTTCAAATATTTATCTTAAAGTACAGTTGCTGGATTGGTTTAAATATTCAACTTACCTTTGATTTATCTTAGAAATAAATTATAGAACGCACATTGCATATGTAATACACAAATGTTAGCCAAAAAGAGAAGAATATGACTGCAGATAACGCACTATAGCACTATAGAAATGTTAGCCAAAAAGAGAAGAATGAAACTGCAGAATTTAAAATTTATCCCAGACAAAGATTAGGAAGAGGCAGTTCTGATGTTGCAGTGCTGCGAATTATCTATGCCCCTCTTATTTGTCTCGTCCTAGAGTACGAACACAAAATTTATAAATCGGCTTCAACAACGAATTTGGAAAAATATGAAAGGGTGCAGCTCAATGCTGCGAGATTATGAGACTTTCGAGCAATTGTTGCGGTGATATCGTAGTTTACGAAAAGGGCATTCAGCCTATGTCGAAGAGAAATGAAAAAAACTCTATAGAGAACTCATTTAAGTACTGTTAGTCTAATAATCAGTGACTGAAAAGAGACATTCTACTTACTGTAACATGGAAATAAGGTTTATTGAATTTTGATATTGAGTCAACTATTTCTTTTAACTGTATGACGCATAATTTGCACACTGCTTTTGATCATGTCAAGTTTAATAACGCTTTGGCTATGAGTGAAAGAAAATGCAACCTGCATCCCGGTCGACTGAGGCAGAGAGCCCTGGAAGTCATCAGTGTTACCGCACCTCAGACTCTTGTAATATACAATGTGCTCACAAAACTCTTTACCCGGTCTTTCATTATTGGTAAGCAGACATGAATTTACTTCTAATTATAGAAATGTTTTAAAGCACTCAATGATTCAAGATTTCGTACATAAAATTAAAAAAAAATAATTGTATATAAAATATGAAATCCAGCTATTTATATTCCCCTTGATCCCAAAATTTATATTTGGAAAAATGTTACTAAAAGTAAAATACAAAAATTTTGACTCATGTAGGACAAAAATTGAGCAAGGTATTTAATTTCAAAATTTGGGATTTTTGGCGATATTTTCAACTTTTCTTGAGGGGTCTAAAATAATAAATTATCATAGTTAGCAAATGATTAAGTAACAAAAATTACACAACAATAAAATAAGAAATTCTTTCAGAATTTATTACTGGTTGTGGAATATAATGTTCTTTAAATAATCAGTTTGTTATAAATAGTATGCAGAAACAAATTTCAAACAGTTAATTTTTAAGTTCTGAAACGTTAGAAATACGTCGTTGATATTTTCCTGTGGTTTTTGTTACCTTATAGTCCTAATTTGAAAATCATACAAAAATTGATTATGGAAATATTTTTTATTTTTAATTTTCACAAATAAGGTTACGAGTTGGCAATATGATAATACTGAAAACTGCCAGTGTTTTCTGGGAGAAGAATTCTATAAGACTTCGTGAATAAGATCTCTTGTTTGAATGACGTCTGATAAGGAGCCATGTGTACAAACCCAAAGACCTGCCCCTAATAAATTTAACGGAATTAGATCTTTATCATAACCTGCTCATGACTTCCACTCTTAGTTTTGGGCAAGGATAATACGGATATAGGCTGTTCCATTGAGAAACTCACAAGTTTTCTAAAAAATGCAAAGATGGAAGCTTCCAAAACAGTGCACCGAAATCAGTTTGAACACCAGCTTCCTGTGCATGTTAGAAAAATCATCACTTTTCGCAATCACTTACGAAAATATTTTAATCGCACATGGTTTTCTGTGTTTCAGACATAGGAAATTGACTTAATCCAGGCATCAAACACCTGATTCACACTCATAGGGCCAGCGCGTGGAACGATAAAATTGAAACATTAACTTAGACGGTAACTGCATTTAGAAATTCGTTAAGTCCATGAAATGTACCAGTCCCGGTAACCAGTACAGTCCCAATTAAAAGTGCTAGTGGCTGCGTGTACTATGACCACAAAAAGTCTGAAATTTTTGCTCAACATCTGTCAAGTCAATTCAGCCCGAACACCTCTCCAGCTGATATCGATTCGGACTAGGAGGTTGAGGAATATATCAGCGAATATTTAAATTCGCGCAGTGTAATAGACAGCGCATATATGGCTTCTCCGCATGAGGTGAATTCCATCATTAGATGCCTCAAACCCAGAAACGCCCCGCGGTAAAGATAACGTTAATAACCTGATGCTAAAAAACAACATGCTGTTTAAAATTATTTTAAACTCACGGGCATTTTTCATGTCTTCTTTCACAATAACTACTTTCAACAGGCTTGAAAGCATGAAACTATTTTTCTGATTTCCAGGCCTGGAAAATCGCTTGAAAATCCTGCTAATTACAGGCTGTTGAACCTGCTGTCATCACTAAGGAAAATTCTAGAACATTTTATTCACAGCCGCATCAAGAGTGACCTCCAGTATCTCGCTGATGATCAGCATGGATTTAGAAAGGGACTTCCTACGTGTAAGCAGCTTGTTTGCTTTACTAAGTTCATCGGCTCAGTTCTTCATAATAAGATGTGCGTTGCAATCCTGATGCTGGATGTGGCCAAGGCTTTTGGCCGCGTCTAGCATCCAGGTCTCATATATAAGCTGATCAAGTTGGGACTGCCTCGTAGCCAGTTTTATAGACGACCACAACACGTTCTGGCTTGCTATTCTGATGATATGACTTATGCTGTTAAATCCAGATCGCCAAATCACGCCCTCGTCAAAATACAGGAAAGGATACCCGCCATTGAGAAATGAGGTAACAAACGGAAAATCAGTATTCAATCTGACAAATTAAAAATTCTGCTAATTAGGAAATACAGCAAAACGATAGCTATCACGAAATATGTAAGGCTGTTATCTGGGGGTTATCTTTAATAGGTCATTTACCTGGTCCACTGACGTGGCCAAAGTGTGTGGGAAAGCATGTAGAATAATGTTAAAACTTTTCCCACTGCATAAAAATGACCAGCTTTCTATAAATTTGAGGAGAAGAATCTACATCACATCTAATAGGCCTGTTATTATGTATGTATTCCCCACCTGGACTTCTGCCAGCGAGAAAGACTACGAAAAACTTCAGGTGTTGCAGGTGTTCAGGTGTAAACAAGGCTCTTAGAATTATCACAGGTGCCCCGTATTTTATAAGGAACAGAAGCCTGCACTCGGATCTAAAAATAGAATCAATCAAAGATTTCATCACACGCATTAATGGAAGATTTTATGAGCGAGCTTTAAGAAATAATTCAGCAAATTTCGCAGAAATCTTGGAGTATGTCATTCTCAAAGAAGATAGATTTTTTTTAGGCCTTACGCTGCTCATTTGCTGCGTACTACACTGTACAATCAGGCTGACCAATGAGAAAGAAGAATTCCATAATGCTTTTACAATTCAGTTTGATATTGTGTCTTTACAAATGCGTGCATTCTGAGAGACTACCAGCATCGACACCGACCGGTTTCCAGACCTTCCCGGTCTTCAATAAGGAAGCAAAACGCTTCAATCTGTTCTCACCCCGTCAGGTACTTATCTCTTATGGAGAATATTCTTTACGATTGCATTACAGGTCAGGCCCTAATAGGACTCTTTCAATAACTGGTAAGCATAGGAACACGATCACCCGCTGCAGGCCAGAATACTGACCAAGTATCAAAGTGTCAAATTATCTTGTTTGAAAAAAATTATATTGATCAATACTGTTCACTATAATATGCACAGAAATGCTCGTTACCTATTCGGATAACATGTACAGAAATGCTCATCACTAAATACATTTATGTTAACATCCCAAATCTTTTCCTAAACTTGTATTTTACTTTTAGCTAGGTACAAATTCGAACACTTGGCTCATCAATTTGTGTACAGCCCCTAAATATGATATACAACTTTAAAACTAAATATCTCGGTCAATTTTTGTCGTACGGGAGTCACATGAGGGCAAAAGTTTCCTAAATATATTTTTAAATGAGAGTAAAATTGTCCTAAATATTATCATAGTGACCAGTAGAAAGTAGAAAATATTAGATTTCGTAATTTTTACGAAATTATTCTTTTTTCAAATTTAAAAGTGCGAAAAAGATCTTTGATCTTTTTAAAACATTTTTTTATTTGAAACTTTATGTCTTTTATCAACGGTTGAGATAAGAAAGCCCGGGTAAGCCCTTTATTGGACACGGTATATATTGATTTTAATAAATTTGTCGCGAACAAAATAGGTAGTGGTGTCATCATCAAACCAATATAAGGTGGTAATAAACATAGTCTCAAAAACCAAACCACTTCTCAATATTCAGATCAAAATTCATAACAATAGAGGCACTTGCTATTGCTCTCGAATGAGGAAAGGATATTTGGATTCTGATCGATAGTAGAAATTCTAACACTCGAAACCTTGATCTCAGATAACTGAAAATACTAGGTAAGATATAATTACTAAATTATCAGTTATAAGTCAAGACGGTTCGACATGCTTTCAGTGGGTTTCATCTCACGTGGCCACCATGGCAGCAAAATCATTAATTTGTTTGTAAGGAATGAATGCAATCACCCTACTTCTTTCTCTGAACTGTGCACTTCAGAGATACACTCCATCAAAATTAGTGCGAATTCTACTTGGTAAATTCCACCTAAACACAGCTGGTATACGGTGAAATTCACGAAACTGTATTTGAAATGCAAGAGCCTCAGGTGTTTTCAAGCAGCTATGGTAAAAGTTAGAAGTGGTTATATTAAAAGCTTCCGTTTCACCTGTTGGTGTGAAGTTCTACTCGGCGTGTTCTTGTTTCTCTCCTTTCATCTTCTGAGTACCTTATTAAATGGATAGGCGTCTCTAAAAGGCAGCTCTTGAATGAAAAAGAAATTATCATTGAGAATCATTTGCAAAGTTGTCAGTTGAACTTATATGAACTTCGTTTATGCTTGCTAATATAGCAAAGCGAGGATAAATTAGCAATTAAAAATAAATAAATTACAGATAAATTACAAACGAAATGCTGGCATTACTCTTAAGTGCAAGAACTTATATTCCGAAATAAGGCCAGAGGTAAGAAATCAATTATTTTCGAATTTGCTTTCGTGTCTTGGAAAACCATGTTAAAATGTTCTATTAATTTGTTATATTCGAATTAGTTACAGCCATTTCATTCTTTCAATTTCAGTTGAGATGCGCAACATTTAGAGGCAGTCCTACTACGTCTAATTTAAAGACAATCTAATGAAATGACAAAAACCTCTACGTCTAATTTTTCATTGGAACACTAATTAAAGCTTTAAGAGATGCGCATTAATTTACCACCAAGAAAATACGCAATACTTTGATGAGAATAATGAGAGTTTGATAGATTAAGATTTCAATTTCATAGTTTCTAAAGAAAATAAGACATCAGAAACGAGTTTTTTACACACATTTAAAGAAATCGTGTCATCTGAAATTAATAATGTGACTTCGTTCTACAGTTCTGTTTCTATTTGGACATTACAGAAATCCAAACAAACCATTTCGCCTCAGAAATACTGTTTAACATTTCTGCTTCCTCCGTATGTGAATGTAACGTTATCATTAGTTTATGATTGTAGATAAAAACGCAATGAAATTGCTCTCAATATTTTATTATTAGGCCGTAACGTGTGTTGGTTTTGTATTTCATGTTCATGCAAGTACAGCTTTGAATCTTTTAGCCTTTTATCGACTAATTAAATTACGATATTTCCTCTAAAGCCGATAATTATGTATATAATATATAAACTTAAAGCATCTAAAGTTAAAATTAAACTGGAATCAAAGCAAGACAATTCTTCAACAATATTAGTAATTGCAACCATGTATAAGAGGTTTAACGCAATATCTAAACATATAAAAATTACGATAAGAATTCATTAGTAGAACAAACTCGAAATATAAAACTGCGAAAAAGAAAAATATATATTTAAACATTAAAAAATTCTGCATGCTTCTGGAGAGCTTCAGTACACTTGATTGACTTAAGGACCACATTATTATAAATGTAATAAAAATAAAGCATAAAAACCCTTCGTAAACTTCTAAACAATAATAAATTAATGCAGCATGTAGCAGCGTAGCATGAACAGCTGGAAATATTTACGATGAGTTTGCTTGAAGAATGCTTGCCTCTGTGGTGAGATAATTTGTAAATTAAAACAGAGAGATGGTAATTTTTTTAGATAAAATTTAGTTACTTTGTGTTTGTATTAAAATTAATACAAATTAGCTTTTTGTTTGTATTAAAATTTAATACCTTCAAAATTACATTTCTGTGAAATCGCCGGGTCGAAAACGCTTAATAAAAGAGGAAAGCACTTAAAATGCAATTCAAAATAATATTTTCAAGTTGTTACATAATTTTTATCCTTCATTTCTTCAGTTCTTTATTTAATATAAAATAACTTATGTCATTTTCATCATAGATAAAATTTCAGTAAAGTTTCGGTAAGTTTGAAACATTTTCACAAATTCTTTGTCCAAATGTGAAAAATTTAATTGACATTTCATTAAAAAAGCAGTATAGAACAATAAAATGAAATAAATTATTTAAAATTGTTCATATATTTATTAGACTTTTTAAGACTCACGTAAATTATTTAAGACGTAATTTTGTTCAAGGGAAGTTGGGCGTATTTAACACTCTTCAAATATTAGCTAAATTCCCAGACTCAGTTAAAAATGAGACAGAAAAAGAACTGGAGATTTTCTAGTGTTGATTTAATTCCTTATTATTCTTATTATAATATTAAATTACTGCTAATAAACATCATAAAGCTCACTGAGTAAGTCCTTCTCTTCGTTGTTTCAGCAGCAGTAAATTTATACAAAATTCAACATTCACAAATGATGTTTAAGAATTTTTTCTTCGTAACGAAAGACCTAAAGATACAGAAACTAATGGGTATTAAACTATTAAAACTTTCTTTTAAACAAGCACTGTTTCTTAAAACCGCTCAAGTTTAACATCAGTATTTTGTAGTTTGAAGGAGTAAATAACATTTAATCATTTATCTGAGTAGACTGAGCATGAATTATGTAAAAATATATATTTTTAATTGACTATAATTTATATTTTAAGAGCAAATCCAACCTTAGACTCATCATGAATAATTTTGGGAAACAATTCGATCTCAACAAGATAGCGAACACTTTTCTTCAGAAATATCACTTTATCTTATTGTCTCACAATTTAATCTTCACATTTGCGGACTAGATTTATGCAGCTGATTGATTTCTGTTCCCCTTTAGACGTCTGGTTCTTAATTATGCATCCTGATGCATATTCATGCTTTCTTGTTATGCGATGAGCTTCATGTTTGATGCATTAGAAACGTTTATGGTAATGTGAAAGGACAACATTTCTAAGAACATTTTTCAACTTCTACTCCTTAAGTGTTTAAAATTTTAAAATCTTTCAAAGGAAAATACACAGTAAATATAAGAAAAACAAGAGTCCATATAAAAATTAAAAATATTCTGATTTTAAATGAGATAGTTAAATAAAAAAAACAGTTTTATAATTTTGGTTTTATAATAATGTAAGGAACAGAAAATTGACTTCAATTTTAGGAAACGCAGACTAATGGTATTTTGAGATTAAAAACAGTTTGTTCTTTTAAGTAAGATGTGAAAATATGAAATGTGCAAGAAGGGAGATACGTAATAAAAAAGGTAAAAATGCAACAATGTTGAAAGAAAATTAGATGTTTAAAATCAATCACTAGTCAAAATTGTAATTTTTAATTCATTTTTCTAACTTCTGCATTTGTAAGTTTAGCCGTGTCAAGCTGTGCGACGTGAACTGTATTTACTTTCTTTAAAATGAGCCAAGTAACATTATCAGGTTCAATGTTCCTTCTAACTTTCTTCGGGAACATACAAGGACCTGACTAGGAACAGAGAGCTTACTAAGGCTATGTTCACTAATTGTAGTAAGTAGACAGGATACAGACGAAGGGTATACAAAACCCTTTATTTTTCTCTATATACAATGACTTCCGTACTTCGGAATACAATGACCCTCCACTCGGGGTCTAACGTAAAAAAGTATAAAAAAATAAAACTAAACTCTAATTTAACTTTAGAATAATACACGTGGAAGATAGGCCTTATAATAACAGGAAGCGTATGTAGCACAGAGACTGTGAACACTACAATACCTTTAATTTATCAAGAGGATTAAAACCTCTGGCCTGGAAGGCAAATAGCAACTGCGTAACTTCTAAGGTAAGCGGCCTGCTTCGAACTCACTGCTTCCTCTCTTCCGCTTGGCAAAAAGGCCACACTTAAGTACTTGGCATTCGCCAGACAAACTTTGCATAAAAACCTTCACGCTTATAATTCTGGCCGGAAGTAGAAAATAAGAAGTGATAGTAAAGATTTAAAATAAAATAAACGTTAGTAAAACTTAAGATCCTTACATACTTCCCGCCAGAGTTAATTAGTTTGAAACTGAGGTCTAAAACGACCTTGTTGAAAACTTTTAGCTCTAGAATATAACGCGAGGCCAACCTTTTACAAACACAACTTCGTTAGAAACTAGAAATTTAAAAGAAAGAAATTTGTAACAATATCAGCTCCCAGGATATACAACAATCTTTTTTTTCATCTGTACTGCATCTAACCAGGAGCTTTATTCAATTCTGGTTCCTTCCAGAGATCTGGAAGGAAAACTAGTTTAATGAAATGTTACATAATGACATTGCAAATAACATATAGAATATACTTCTCTTAACATTCTTATTTCATTCATGACTATTTTAATTATCTCTCCCCGTGCTCTCTTACATGTGTTGTAAAAAACACCAAACACGAATGTGTTTCTGTCTACGTGTGCCACACTTCCTCCTACAATCAAAACACTAACGTGTTAAAATTCAACATAACGAGACCTCTTAACACACCCTACTTTCAACTCTAAACCCTGAGGTACCATTCTAAAAGTGGCTAACTCTAAAGTGTAGCGTCAGAGAGCCTAACTACATCATTCAACCTTTACCACATATTCGCCATGATTTAATCTTTACAGTCACACGAATAAAAAAATTTTAACATTCACTTTTACCATATCACAGTATTTCTTAACATTTAAAATAACAGTTCACATTGTATATAAGAACATATCAACATGCCGTTAATTTTACACATTTGAAAACATACATTAGTAGTACATTGTTAACTTCTATTCTTTTCAAAGCAAGTGCCAATTCTTTCTACCTTGAAATACTACATTTCAAAAAGTCTTTCAGACTAAAACTTCTCTCTTGCTAGAATGTTTTAAATAAAATTTATACAATAACTTTTTTCAATATTTAAGTCTTTACACAACGCTATTATACATCAACTTTAGTTTTACGCGCGAGTAATTGAAAAACATAATATCAAAATCGGTAACAACTGATTTCTCGCCCTTTTGGCGATAAAGGTAGACCTCGCATGAGGTAAAACTTCTTGAAATCTGCCACTTGCAGTAAGAATGAAAGATTAACTTAAGTTTGCAAGGTAACATAAAATTTTACTTATCTTTGTAATATTCGGACATCCTTTTCTGGGCCCAGTCTTTAAAGGTACTGCAGATAGTAGCTTGGTTTATCCTCCTTCTTGTACGGGCTCGCCCTTCAGTGCTTTCCTCTGGAAGCTTCCTTTTTTCACCAGTACGGCCACCCTTGAATACTTTCCTTTTCTCCTCTGCTTGTGGTCTTTGCCGTTTGATGGCAGCTGGTCTTGGCGGAACCGGGAAACTTCTGTCGTGATCCTGCTTGGACCTCGTTGTTGGCCGTTCAAATTTTTCTTGTACTTTTTCCTTCGCCGCTGATGGCCTTTCAGCAGTTCGGCGACTTTTGCTGCGGAGAGTTCTGTCGGATGAGTAGATCTTCCGTTTTAAAGCCGGGTTATAGTTGCCGTCATTTCTCCTGGTCCTCTTCACGTACGTCGTCCTTCTCCCTTCTTCATTCTGGGAGTGTTCGTGAACTCTGTTTTCTGGACGGTGGAACGGCTTCTTTTTCTTGTTACCTTCCATTTTTCCGCGGAGCAATTTTCTTTTCACTTGCTTCTGTCTCTCATTAGCTTGCCCTTGTACTTGTCGTTTTTTCACCTCTGGAACTTGTACCTGCGGTGTCTGCCGTGCCGGATCCTGCAAAAGATCTGAAAAGATTTGCATTTTATTACGATCGAAGTAGGGCTTGATTTGATCAATGTTTGCGGAACAGGTTTCACCATTTCTGGCTTTTAACACTACAACAGCGTGAGTTATTTTTTCTATAACATATGGTCCTTCAAATCGTGGAAAAAATTTGGCAGTTTTAACTTCTGGTGCTGAAGAAAGTGAATGCTTAATTTTTAAAACTTCATCCCCTACTTTATAAGTTACTCCCCGTCGTTTCAATTCATAATATAATTTCTGCTTTCTTTGTGCTACTTCCGTATTCTTTTTTGCTTCTTTTATTAGTTTTTCTATATCACCCATTTTAAATTCTGGGGCTCTTTGTTACACATAAAATAGTTTATCTAACGGTGTTATAATCTTTCTGCCTAGAAATAACTCAGCAGGAGTTTTGCCCGTTGTATCATGTTTTGCGGTCCTAAGGGCGAAAGCAAATTCATTGATATAGTTATCCCAGCTTTTATGAAAATTTTTAACATAACTACGGATAATTTTCACTATATTTCTGTTGACCCGTTCCGCTATATTTGATTGCGGCCGATACGGGACAATTTTTAAATGACGTATGCCCAGTTTTTGGCACATGTCTTCAAATATATTACTTACAAATTGAGGACCATTATCCGATATAACTTTTAGGGGCGCCCCGTATTTTAAAATATATTTATTTAAAATAGAATCTGTAACCGATTTCGCGGAGGCTCGTTTTAAGGGAACAATTTCGGTCCATTTACTAAAATGATCAGCCATAACAAGGAGATAGCGACTTTTATTTAACTGACTTTTTGGGAAAGGGCCCAATAAATCGATGCCAATTATTTCATTTGGAAATTCGGATTTAATACTATTTAGAAACCCGGCCGGGCGGAAATTAATATAATTAACGGCTTGACATGTTGGGCAGGACTGGACATACGCCCTTGTTAACTTTTGCAGTTCAGGAAAGTAGACTGCCTCGCGTACGCGTTGGATAGTTTTTCGAATACCAGCATGAGAAGCTAAAGGGCTGTCATGGAGCTCATGAAGGATATTTAATCTAAGACTAGCTGGGATAACAGGTCGAAATTCGTTGTTGGAATTCGTAGTTTTTGTGTAGAATAATAGACCATCTATTAGTTCGTAATGGGCCGCCCTATTTCTTATCGCCACAATATCTTGGTGGCTAAAATTTTCAGGATCCTTCAAATACTCATAAATACTTCCAAACTCAGGATCCTTACCCAGTTCTGTTATTACAGTTTCTCGGGAATTTATTGTACACGCTGTAAGCATTGCAACTTTTACGGTATTACCCTGTTCGTCTAATTTAATTCGTGATAGGGCATCTGCTACGATATTTTCCTTTCCGGGGGTATGCTTGATTACCAGATTATATTCTTGCAGCTTGAGTGCCCATCTTATTAACCTTGGGGATAAATTTTTTCCTGAGTACAATCTAGTTACCGCCGCATGATCAGAGTATACTGTTATCGGCGCCTTTCCAAAATAGACTCGGAACTTTTGCACTGCTAACAGAACTGCAAGTGCCTCTCTCTCGGTCGCGGAATAGTTTCTTTGTGTTTGATTTAAAGTTCGGCTAAAAAATGCCACGGGCTGCTGATTTTGCGAAAGTACCGCTCCTACCGCATAATCCGAAGCATCCACTGAAATTTCTAAATTTTCATCCTTTTCAGGAAATTTTAACACAGGGGCTTGCGTTAATGCTTGTTTTAATTTTTCGAAAGCACTATTGGCTTCGGCCGTCCACGAGAATCTTGCCTTTTTCCTTTTTAATTTTAACAATGGCTCAGCGATAGCCGCAAAATCTTTTATAAAGGACCTATAATATGAACAAAGTCCTAGAAAAGAAGAGAGCTTCTTTGCCGTGTTTGGAGTCGGATACTTTTGTACAGCGATTATTTTTGATTCATCTGTCTCGATCCCTTTTTGAGATATTTTGTAACCTAAATATTTTAATTCAGGGGCTGCAAATTTGCACTTTTCGACATTAACTTTTTGACCGGCCTCATTTAATAAAGAAAACACCTGTCTTAAATCCTGTACATGTTGGTCTAGATTATCACTAGTAATAATGATATCGTCTAAATAGATAAATGTGGACTTTCCAAGAACAGGTCTTAACACAATGTCCATGCATCGCTGAAATGTTGCTGGGGCCCCTGAAAGGCCAAACGGCATACGCAAAAAATGCATAAGTGCCAGACTTGGTTATAAAAGCAGTCTTAGGCACGTCCTCAGGCCTCACCCTTATTTGAAAATAACCAGTCGTTAAGTCTAAAGTCGTCATAAATTTGGTTGATTTTATGTTCCTTAAAATTTCTTCTATGATCGGCAACGGATATACCGGATATTTCGTTATGGAATTTAATTTACGGTAATCAATAGCGAATCTCCACCTTTTTGGATGCTCTAAAGGATAATCATTATTTTTCTTACATAAAACCACCGGGCTAGCATAACTACTTGAGATGGGCGTTATGATCTTTTTACGTAGCATATCGGTAATATGCCATTCTATAATTTTTTCCTTATTCTTATCATACCGGTATGGTTTTTGACGAACTGGCAATGCATCTCCGGTGTCAATACTATGGTTAGTAACCTGAGTAAATCCTGGAATATCACTAAATAACGAAGCAAATTCACTTACCACTTGTCGGATTCTATCTTGCTCGTCATTAGGCAGGTAGTCAAGATTTAACCTTGGCGGTTCAACCTTTTCTACACGCACTGGTTTCATTGTCAGCTTAAGGGACGCTTCATTAAAATCCAGTGTAGCTTGTGCGCCTGAAAGAAAGTCTATTCCTAAGATCAAATGTGCTTGCAGATTCTTTACTATAAAAAACATCACCTTTACTTGTTCGTCCTTGATACGGATATACAAAGGTACTTTACCTACGCACTTACATTGTTCTCCTTGCGCCGCTAATACTGTCGTATTATCCGCATTATATATGCGGTATTTGCGAAAATACTTTCTAAAAAAGACTTCTGCCACCCAGGAACACTGCGCGCCGGTATCCAGGAGTGTGGTGGCCGGGATATTATTCACCAAGACTTCAATCTTCGGAAGAGTCAAATTTTTCACCATTACTGTATTTAACTTGTAGGAAGAGGGGTTTTCGTGGCCTTCGGATTTCCGCACCCTCTCGTGAGCAGAAATCCGTTTTAGTTTAAATTATTTTTCCTTTCCGTGCTTTCCTTCTTTTTCCCCTGGCCTTGAGACTTTTTTCCTGGGTTGCTATTGAACTGTCGACGTTCGCCGGCTGTTTTTGAATGCTCGGGTTTCCTTGCCCACTAATTCGCTTTTTCTCCGTAGCCGTATGCTTGAGTTTGCTGTAGTCTTGGCGTACCAAATTGGTTTCGCTGTTGATATTGGCGTCTTCTTTCGACGTCCGCCGTTCTTCTACTTTCAAACTGGATTGCTAGCTCAAATAACTTTTCCAGTGTAGTCGGATTTCTTAATTCAATAAAGTCTTGCACTTGGGGTAGTAACCTCGGCAAAATCACTTGAATTATTTCAGGATCCGGACGGTTTCCATACAAGAGCTTGAAAACGTGAATTTTTCTTAAAATAAAGCTCGAGAGGCTTTCGATTCTTTGTTGATATATACTAAAAAGTTCCGTTTCTAATTTCGCACGATCCCTTACAACAGAGAAGGCTTTTAGTAGGGCAGTCTTGAAATTTTCGTAAGTATAGGTGGGACTTCCTGCTTGACCCAAGAGACTTCTGCCGATACATTTGAACCAGTTAAGCGCTTGGCCCCTCAAAGCGCTGGTAGCTAAGGTAACTTTTTGAAACTCGTGCACGGGGTAGAGCATGAAGTGGTCATCCAATTTTTCCAAAAAACTGGTTACCGGTGAGTTTCCATTAAACGTTGCTTCTGGTTTCATCGAAGCGCGCATGGTCTGGACGATGTAACCGAATCCTTCCAGGGCGGCAGCTGGCATTTCTGGATTCTGAGCCGTTTCTGCAGGCAGCACAGGTTCTTCTTGAAACTCGACCATGGTTATTCTTCTTCGTTGGGCGCCACTATCAGGTTCAATGTTCCTTCTAACCTTCTTCGGGAACATACAAGGACCTGACTAGGAACAGAGAGCTTACTAAAGCTATGTTCACTAATTGTAGTAAGTAGACAGGATACAGACGAAGGGTATACAAAACCCTTTATTTTTCTCTATATACAATGACTTCCGTACTTCGGAATACAATGACCCTCCACTCGGGGTCTAACGTAAAAAAGTATAAAAAAATAAAACTAAACTCTAATTTAACTTTAGAATAATACATGTGGAAGATTGGCCTTATAATAACAGGAAGCATATGTAGCACAGAGACTGTGAACACTACAATACGTTTAATTTATCAAGAGGATTAAAACCTCTGGCCTGGAAGGCAAATAGCAACTGCGTAACTTCTAAGGTAAGCAGCCTGCTTCGAACTCACTGCTTCCTCTCTTCCGCTTGGCAAAAAGGCCACACTTAAGTACTTGGCGTTCGCCAGACAAACTTTGCATAAAAACCTTCACGCTTATAATTCTGGCCAGAAGTAGAAAATAAGAAGTGATAGTAAAGATTTAAAATAAAATAAACGTTAGTAAAACTTAAGATCCTTACAACATGTCATAAGTATCTTGATAGCTCTCTTACCAGCCGTATGTCTAAAAATGGGGCACAAAATAAAATAATTTAGAAAAAAATTAATAAACTCTGAAAAATTCCAGAAGGCAAATAGCGTTAGAAGTTTAAGCCGCATCTTTATTCTATTTATTTTTTCCTTCCCCCCAGCATTGCTGTAAAAAGCTCTGGTCTTCGAATTGTCTTCGCGGTACATTTATCGTAAAAATTTTCATCTGTGATTTTACCTGGCATATTTAATAAAGCTGGAAGACCTTTCAAGAATGTAATACTCAACAAAGATATTTAACTCATCAATTAAGGAAGCATTACGAGTAATTTTCATTGAAGAAAACTTAAACACATGTTTAAGAGACAAATAATAATCAAAGTTAACACCTTCCTTTCTTTCGATATAAGGTCAAAATTTAAAATAATTAGGTTTAATTGCAATTATGATGTGTGAAAAAACAAAAATAAGCCTCGTTCAGTTTAATCTATGTATGATAAATCGCAATGCTAACGCATGCCATGAATTTCATAATATAAAGCTCCAAGCTCCATGCTATGCTGAGTAAATAAATGTAATCATATTAAAGCAAATTCTAAAGAAATCCTATTATTAATGGAAGTGTAGAGCCGAGGATTTTTCACTCAAAAGAACCAATTGTTCTACTAATTTGCTTCTGAATGTGTTAACTGAAAGAAGTCATTGAAAAGAGATTAAATATTATTTTTGGAAATTATAATTTCACTATCTAAACGTCTTTTAAAACAAAACGTTTACTCGTAAAAATTATTTTTAATTTGCTTCATTTTGTTTCCCAGGTGTAGCCTCATTGATAACTTAACGTGATTAACTTACGTGATTCTGTAAAAGCACAGCTCATAATGGCTGTAAAGTAAATTTCAAGTTTGCATTCCCGTGGTCTTCCTAATCTGAAGGGGTATGATTCTCACCTCCTAACGGAAACTGCATGAAAATTTAAAGAAGAAATAACTGAGTGTATTCCGCTGAACTCCGAAAAATTCATCTCTGTTCCCTGGGGTCGACTATGATTCATTGATTCCTTGTAGTTTCTGAATGCTTAACTAGATAAGCTCACATCTAAATTAATGCCGCAGTATTTGCAGCTGACAAGAACTTATTTCGGAGGAAAAACAGACCTTATGCTCAGAAAATGTAGTCATGATTTCTATAGAACTATATAATATTATTACTTTTTATATAGGGCATTTATTAACTTTTACAGTGTTATGTAGCATATTATTACTTTTTAGCATATACATATGCATATATATTTTAGCATATATTTTAACGTATTATTACTTTTTAATATTTTATATATGATATTTATATTCATAATTTTCTGATTCTTTCAAGCATCTACCCCTACGAGTACCCAGACTCATTTGACTCATTCTGAGATTACCTGGAGCTTTCACCTCTCACTTCCTTCTACAGCCATTTAACAGATAGTGACATCAGCTACGATGATTACCACCATGCGAACAGAGTTTGGAAAGAATTCGGATAACTTGATATAAGAGAATACTACGACGTGTATGCAAAAAGTCGTCTTGCTTCTGGCAGATACTTTCCAAAACTTCAGACAGCAGTGCCCTGATTTCTACAAACTGGAACTAGTGCATATCTGTACAACACATGGTCTGGTCTGGCAAGCTTCTTTACGCATGTTCGGTAACCAAATGGAGCTACTCATCGATCTGATATGTATCTGTTTATAGAAAAAGGTATGAGTAGTGGCGCCCCTATGATTTCACATAGCTTTACCCAAGCTAATAATAAGCATATGGACAATCATGACCCAACGAAGCCGTCATCCTATATCATGTATTGGGATGCCATAGCCTTTACGGGTAAGTATCATTTCAAATGTTAAACTTTTAATGTTTTCAGTTCTACTGATATTTACTTTTCATATTCATTCTTTTTATTCTACTCTTTAGATGAGCTATGAGTGAAGCTTTCCCCACCCATGGCTTCCAATGGCATGAGGGACCTCTTAATTCCATGCAGATTACCAACGATGCAGAAGAAGGATGTATCCTAGAGGTTAACCTTGAGTATCCAGAGGAACTCATGATAATTATTCCGACTATCCTCTTTCAGTTCGTTATGATGCCTAACATACGGTCACCTTGCGCTCAAGAAATGGCAGCTAAATATCAAATCACTTTTAACAATTCCACCAAACTAGTAGAAACTAGTTCTGTAATATTGGTAAATTTTTAATCTTATGAGATTTTATTTTTAATCAAACGTTAAAATAATTACTATTTTTTCTTTATTCCAATCTTTTTCATATGCCGCAAATACTCGATACAAATTGTATTCAGAAAGTGCAAAGAGTCAATGAAGCATAGAAAACCCAAGAAAGCAGAGACGAATTTTTCCGAGTTCAGCGGAACACTTTTCATTTCTTACTCTTTGAATCACCGCACAGCTTGAGTCAGGAGATTAAAGTCACACCCCTTCAGATTATGGAAGACTACAGGTAAAAAATTCGCAAACTTTAAATTATATTACGGCCATTATAAGTTGCGCTTCTGTAGAGTCCCGTAAGATGACTGCACCTGGAGGGAAAATTTAAAATAAGGTTTAAAATTTCTATTTAAAACACATTGAGATAGTGAAATTATAATATGCAAAAAAAGTAATGATTACCTTATCTCAATTTAATAGCTTTTCACAGATATGATACTACTGAAAGGCAGATTCGTAGGCCAGATGGTTCTATTGAGTGAAAATCATCTTCATCAAAAGTTCAAAAGATGTCCTTTTTATCTTCACTTAAAGCCGCTAGAAAGTGGCTGACGGCATCTTTTCCTCTATATACTAGTGGTTCTCGATAAAATTAGCCATCGGTTCCCATGATACCATAACAGTATCCACAAGGTCGGCAACAGGGCTGGTGGATGAATTCGGCGTATACGGTAGGCTTTCTTCACGTAGATTTGAAATCTGCATAAATTATACATGAAACGGGTAGCTGAACCTGAAATTTTTCAAATTGAAGCC
This sequence comes from Stegodyphus dumicola, assembly GCF_044657685.1. NCBI lineage: Eukaryota > Metazoa > Arthropoda > Arachnida > Araneae > Eresidae > Stegodyphus > Stegodyphus dumicola. Next base: position 195,891,456 of record NC_140780.1, read on the forward strand.
ATTTATTTTCCGGAGCTTTAATTTTTTTAGTTCCATGCGATAATCTTCTATGTGCGTGATGAGAGTCTCTTTCTTCGTGAACCGGTAAACAATTGTTGCAATAACATTTTTCCTATCGATCTTTCGTGAGGCCGACAAAACGAGATATGTTTTAATGACATAAAAATGCCTCTTTTATTCATCCCAAGTTAGCAGAAGATTGATATTGAGCTGACATAAAAGCAGAAAATTGTCATTAAATAAAGCAATTAAATCCTCAAAATTAGGAGAAAAACATGCATGTTAAAACAATGGTTACAAAAATGCAAAATAATAATAAATATAAAATAGTAATAAATTATCATTTCGACTCCTGGCGATCCAATGATGCAAAATCTCGTTAATTTTTCAACAGAACACATTGATAGGCTCGCAATTCATTTTATCGGAATTGTCGAGCTGATAGATAAGAGTAGGGAAAGAGAAGCCATCCACGTAAATTTCTCCTTCATAGGGCATTAGAGCGATACTCTCTATGGATGATGGCTAAAATCTTCGACAAGATGAAGGACCGTCAAGATGCTCCAAACAAGACATTTTGGTATTCCTTTTGGATATTTGAAACATATTTCTTACTGTCTAAGGTATTTGGTAGAGATAAAAGAAGAGCCAGGGACATGAGCTCCAGATACTGAGTGGTATTTAGAACCCGTCCTGGACACTATTTTCAGAAATTTGTCCAAAGAATGCACCTGTAAATTAAAACATTTACTGATGATACTAATTTCTATCTTTAACACCATATTTAAAACATTTGATCTAAATCCTTACATTTTCAGTAGCTTTTTGAATGTTAGAAGCTTTTTCCGTGACAGAGGTGCTACATTTTGACCGAAAGTAGGTTTTGAAAGTTTCTTCTTCCATATCTGATACTTTTCTAATCATCTTCACACAACCATTCAGATGCTATTTAATATCCTGGTGCTGCGTATTACGAAGAGAAATACTATACGAATGAGAAGTTCGAAAGGCGAAGACGATTCTTGTACGAATGATATTTTTGTTTCGACGACTTTGCATTTTATCATCGGTAATTTTATCTCGATTTGGTATACAAAATACATGACGACATCTTTCGTTTATATTTAATGAAAACACCAAAATATATCACAGTAATACAGACACATCGGAAAGGCGAACCGACTGCTACATAATGTAAACACACAGAAAAATTCTTTCGGCGCAAGAGCGCCCTCTATATAATGAAAAGTTCTAACATTGCGAGGCAGCTTCTTGAATCTTGTCGACGAATTTGGTTTTTGTTGACTCTAAAAAAACTTGTAAGACGTTTTGGTGTTTTCATTGGGATATGATTTCGGTTAACAAACGTACCAAAGCATAATAAAAGCTCCTGGCGGCGAGGAAAGCTACTCATTTCACAAAATGAGACGGTCCGGGCTTCTGTGGTTTAGTAGGAACCTTCACATGAGTATTCAGGTTTTCGGAGCATTCAAAGATCTGACAGATGGAGGAAAAGGATGTCGAATGCTCAGACTTTACATGATGAGTTTAATTGGTGCGTCAAGTAAACGCTTGCAACACTGTGGTCATGTAAATTTATCTTGAAGTGCATCATCTAGTTGGGAGGGTCTCAAATCACTAAAATCCTTAATAGCAATCACTTGGTCATCCAGAGGCATATCGTCAAGCTCAAATACATATGCAGGATCCATTTAATGCTACGAAAGTACAAAAAATAAGTATCATCACTCACAAGCTCTGACACATGGCATTTCTGGAAAAGAAATATACTTACGTTGCTTTGCGACTGAGCAATGTCATCCTTTAAAAGCATAGTCTCAGATGTAGATTCAATATGAAAAAATGAAGAAATTTTAGTTTCCATGAAAAATTATTAATTTCGAATAATTAAAGGCGAAGTCTTCTTATGAGCAGAATTTATATTATAGATATTAAAAGAGGAAAAATGACAAAAAAGCACTAACATAGTAATGTTGAAAATGTCAAAAATTATAAAGTGATCTACTTACTAAAGCTATTTGTATTAAAAGCTATTTCATCGTTAAATAAAAAGTTCGAAGATGTGAATTATCCAGAATGCTACAGAGAATTTAAGAAATACGAGATTGGTAATATTTACGTTAAAACGCGAAATACCGATCAATTGAAAAAATAATTAACTAAGAAGATTTACATTAAGTGCTATATTTGGCTAAATCTCGATAAATCTGTAACTAATAGCGAAAAATAAAAAAGCATAAGAGTAGGGTGGAAAACTAATTTGTAACATTACGACGAACGAGTTCGACTGAAATGGTCACTAGGAAGCAATAATTAAACTGAAGTAAAAATAAAGAAAAAAACTATAAAAAACAATGTAAGAAATATATGATTTTCATAGTCAAATTAAACGATAACAACGAATTAACAAGTAAAACGCGAAAATGATTTATGATTAAAAAAAATAATTACATAGCTCGAGTAACACGTGTTAATTCAAAACAGGAAGAGTGAAAGCAAGAGCGAGCATGCAACGTAATATCACAAGCAGAAATGATAGAAAGTAATCCAATGTCTCTCTGTACAAGTCTTGATCAGGATCTAGGAGAACCAATCACAACACACGCAGACCGTCTCCCACTACTGGCAGTGAACTGGAACGTTCTTGAAGGAGCCTTTAACCGTAGCTTGCGATCCAGTATTACGTTCATTTTTTAATGACGTAGAACCCTTTCTATACCCATCATTGATACACAATGAAACAAGTGGGTGAGTCCGCTTGTTGCAATCTGAGATGACGTTTCAAAAACAAGTGATCTAAAGCAAATGGTTGATCTCGTAGTTGCAACTCCCTGTTGCCTCGGCCTCGTACCTCTGTGATCGCTGTGGCGTAGAAATGATATATTCTTACCACTGACACCTGTTTGAAATGAATGGAGATAAAACGCAAACGGTTCTAGTAATTTATCACCCATCGGAATAAAATAAGCACTTAAATTATCTCAAACCTCATTTCTGCTTTCTATAGGGGAACTTAAGACCAATATGAATGTACTGTTGATTCAGATTATTCAGAACTCTGAAGAATTCTCAAGCCACTTCTAATCTCAGTTATTTATACTGTCTCAGTACAGATTTACTCACGCAACGTCAGAAGATCAGGGATTTAAGTATTTGAATAGTAAGTTGTTTGTATGAATACAGACGTGCAAATTTGCAGTTTTGAAGTTTAATCCATCTAAAAATGTAACAAGGTGTTTCTGACACAGGAAAAAATCATTTAACTGAAAATATGAACTTAAGCATTATTTTGAAATTCGGAAAAGTTCAAAAAGCTATCTGTCATATTGTGTAAACTCTCTTGCGGCTAGCAAATTACTAAATGCTAATTCTTTTCTGTATCTTTTTGTGTTTACGTCGACATTCACCAGACGGAAAATTAAGTTATGTACAAATAGGAAGTGAAAGTAATAACGTACAAAGTGTATTATGACAATAACCAAGTTAGTTGTTTAACCTAAAAATAGTATAGCTGCTACAAACAGCAGGGCTTAATTTCTAAAATTTGATTTGCTGGAGCCTTATGGAAGATTTACAGGAAGGCAGGGAAAAATAAATAAATAAAATAATTAGTGAAATACCTAATAATTAAAATAGTAAAACATTTGAATTAAAATTGAAGGAATAAATTATTAATAAAGATAAACTAATTATAAATAGTTAAATAAAAAATAAAAATATCAGACTTTGTTTTATTTGGGGATAAGGCTGGAATTAGAGCTAATAAGAAACAGTTCAGCCGGCCTCCGGCTGAATTTAAGCCCTGAATATATAACAGAACATATTATTTCAAAGGATGACAGATAAATAAGCCATTCTTCTTCCATCACATTAACGAGATAAAATAAAGCTATTTAAGAATCACTAAAGGGAACAGAGAAAATGCTTCAAACCGTTTAAGAGTGTAGAATGATATTTTAATGGAGAAGTCTAGTTTCGAAAATAAAAAGGAAAGAGTCGAACACTGTCTGATCGCGATGCCCTGTGACATAATTCTAGCCATCAAGCAGAAATTTGCCTTAAATATAATCTGATAACAACGTAACAATAAACGTATGCCTACAACGGACTGTTGTCTCCCCCTATTTCCTTACATCATTCAAAAAATCTGCATACAGTGATAAATTACCAGTGTTACACGTTGCAGCAAGGTGATCACTTACTTTTAGTATGTTTAGGAGCAAAAATTTATCCGATTTCATAAATTCATTGCATTTCCTGGAGAATAAACTTTTGATATATGGGCGAGGGGTTTTCTTTCCTTATAAGGACCTATGTCCAAGGTTTGTATCCGAGGGAATGACAGGCTTACATTCAGAAATTAGAATCGGATTTTTATTTCTTATTAAAATAAAATTTGTCTGCTGAAATTGCTATTCATTTGTTTTTAAAATGTACCGACGCCCTTTTATATGGCGCTCCGGTACGCTCTGGCTAGAATTATGATTTATCTCAACCATCGAGTGTTTCCGGAACCGGGTACCGGCCCAGTTTAATCTCTGGCTGCTAGTATCCGACAAAGTAGGGAGTGAGTTCTGTTTCTATTATAAAGACTATGGTTAGCTGGAGAAATCCAATTTGTAAAATATAGTTAGTTTGTTCGCCAAAATTATGAATTTAATACCCTTTATAAGCATCTATTAAATATTTCTGTTGAAGAAGGAAACAGTTTGCAAGAAATTACATGTCATGAATTCAAAGTTGTTTCAAGTGAAAAAAAATCATAATTTCGCCAATAAACGGTGCTGCATTATCATCTTAACTCCAAAAGATATTTAAGCAAAGAAAACTTGCTTAAAATTCTTACAGTGCGTTTTCCACTATCAAGCATTCAACGTGTCCCTCTGTCCAGAAGGCCGCAGAGTTTTTAGCCGAGTCCCGGGCATACCGTGTGGCAGAACAGATGGAGACTCTAGCAGCACAAACATGGAGAAGTATCAGCTGTGTTCATGAAACTGGAAGAATTTTAAGTTGATCATGTTTATCAGACTTGCGATCTTATAAGGTGTGTTGCCATTATAACTTAATGATGCAATGCAGATACAAAGGTAATATCCATAAGAACTTTGTCACGTGACCACTGAAAAAGCTGCTAATGATTCTCAGCACACTCTGAATATTCTTTGGATAAATGAAGCAATTTTTTTTTTTTTCAAAAGTTAAAATTGTCGAATATGAACAAATGACAGTTGCAGCATTTACACAGAGACTCAGTGTAATAAAGTTTCAAGGCACCCTCTATAATTGCAGCATTCATTTTGTAAGAGCGATGTGCTACAATACTCTGGATAACATGCGCTGTAGCAGGGTAGAGCAACTTGAAAATGCTATGCTAGAATGTGGTATCATGTTTCTGAGGTATCGAAATCTTCCAGAGACTGATACATTTGTATCTCTCATATAGTAGCTCCACGTGAAGTAGTTCCTTATGATGATTAAAAATGATTATAATGGTTAAAACTGCTCAACACTAGTTCGAACAGATTTCAAATCCCGATGAACGAACTAGCTGCATGGAAATTTTCTCTGTTTTCCTCGTGTACTTCATTAAACGAGCCAGTTTTCATTTAAAGGTCTTCCCCGAAGGCATGTCTACCCTTAGAGTACTAGTGTGCATTGCCATATTTTAATCCAACCCTTGGGATTGATTGGTCAATTCCTACAATCTGGCTTGCTCTACTGCTGGCACTAGTTTCGTGGGTTGTTAATTGCAGGGCTCCTTAATTGGGTGTACGACAACGACCCATCATCTCTAGCACAATTAAAATGTATTAACTTTGGGTAATAAAGTCTACCCCTTATTACGTTAAAATTTCAAGGGGGAAAAAACAAGTACATACTGTGTATTAGAAAAACTGCAGCTTATTGAACTCCTCTCCGTCCCTTATTTAACTCAGATTAGCAAAAGAGTGATTCTTCAATGCCAGAATATCTCCTTGTACCTGTCAGAGCTTTTCGGAGTTCATCCATTTAATGTGTTGTAGGGTTTATATTTATTTTAACTAACATTTATTTTAAGTTTAAACTACCTTTCCTGTCAAGCCTTACTTTTCCCCTGGAACTGCCAATGCCAGAGTATGTAAATTTTAGTAGAACGTGCAAGGATTCAAATTATCAGCGGAAGTATTCTGATTTAAATAGAAGGAAACAAGTTCGGTGTGAGAGATTCTCTTACTTAGCGAGCGCGGAGGTAGTTAGCGAGAATTGAAGAACCCCGCGTTGCGGCCTATGTGCTTGGCGGGAAGTAGTGGTCATCGTTCCAGTGAGCTTCAAGTCTGCTGAATTAGCAGCGGTATTGTAAAACGCGGTGAGTTAGTTATTTTAGAGAGCCTCGTAGTTAGAATCTTGTCTTTATTTTCTTTTCAGGTTATTATTTTTATTTGACCACCGAGTTGGCGCAGTTTGTGAGCGTCAAGAGCACGCACTTGTAATTTATTACGTTGAATAAAAAGAGACTTAAACCCTTAACAAGACTCTGTCTTTTATCCAGTTTTCACAGTCACCTCTTGGTTGCGTGCAAGTTGGAGGCGCGCAACGCTACATTGGCGCCCGAACACTTATCGAACTGAAATGGCCGAAAATTGGATGGAAGCCGCTGGACAACACCAAGAAATGACAAGCCAATTGGAAGGATTTGGATACCTGGTCCAGACTTTGAGAGCGTCAATCAAGCCAAACGTCCATTTCGACGGAAAAAATTCGGTGGCGGTATTTCTAGAAGGTCTAGAAAACCACTTTCAGCTCTACCCTGTTCCTGAAAGACAAAAAGTTGCCATCGCCACATCCGCACTAAGAGGACAGGCCGCGCTATGGTGGAAAAATATAGGCAAATTTTTATTAGGGGAATTTGGAAGCCAGACATGTACAGTTGAAAATTTCAAAAAATCGTTAGTAAAGGCCTTCCCCATAGTGAAAGATCGAGCAAGGCTGGAAGCCGAATTATATAGTTTCTGTCAACGGGATATAGAAGATTTGACGAACTTTATTCTACGAAAAATTAAGCTGACGGATATGCTGTATGGGAAGAAACCCGATGCGGAAATTATTGAAATAATCTTACCAAGATTGTTACCCGCTGTTCAAGACTACTTCGAAATTAGAAACCCAAGCACACTGCAGGAGCTCTTCGAATTGGCGGTGAAGTTTCAAAATCGCAGAATAGCGGAAAAAGCTAGAGGGGCAACGTATTCTCAAAGTACCCGAAGGAAATCTTCAAATGAAGAAACCAGAAATGGAAATCGCTCTTATGGGGGAAAGAGCTATCAAGCTAACTCATCGAAACTCGAAGGTCAAGGCCCAAAAAGAAAATTCGAAGATAAACATCCGCGTACCCAGAAGGCACAACTTGAAAGGAAAGCTTTAAACGAGTAGAGGGGCCTGTGAAAGGGAGGGTCCAGACCCCGGAAGTTTTAAAAAAACCCTCAAAAAGACATTTAAATACGGTTATCGTAAAAAACTCACATCTACCAATTATACAAGTCCTGGTTGGCGATGTACCAGTAGAAGCCCTCATCGATACAGGAGCAGAAGGGAATTTTATGAGCGAAAATTTCTTCAAAAAGAATTTTTATAGGGTACGATTATTTAAAACCAAAAAGTACGGAAATTATAGCGCCGCAAGGAAAAACATGTCACTGCAACGGGAAATTATCATTAAACATACAGGTAAAAGAGGAAAGCCTCAAAGTATTAATTTTTGTAGTGAAAAATCTGCAAAATTCTCTTATTTTAGGTATGGAGTTTTTAAGGGCCGCGAGGGCCAAATTGAATTTTCAAGACAGTTCCGTGGTACTGGAGATGGACCAGAGTGTGGTGGAACCTGTGGAGACACCGCAAGTGGACCTTAGCCATCTGAATGACCATGAAAGGCAAGCCATCCAGCAAGTGGTGAGTAATTTTGCTAACTTGTTTTCAGAAAAACCGGGAAATTGTCAGATAGTTACGCATAAGATACAAGTAACTGCCGAAAAACCTTGTAGGACTAAACCTTACCGGTACGACAAACAAAAAGACGTAATCATCGAAGAACATATTCAGGAGATGTTAAAGAATAAAATAATAACGCCTATAAATAGTGAGTACGCGAGTCCAGTCGTACTATGTAGGAAAAAGAACGAGTTTCCTCCTTCGGATAAAAGGGCTTGGAGGTTTGCTATCGATTACAGAAAACTAAATAGTATTACTAAATTTCCAGTTTACCCTTTGCCGGTTATAGAGGAAATCATTAGACAGATCAAATCGACAAGATACATGTCTACTTTGGACTTAACGTCTGGCTACTATCAAATAGCTATGAGACCCGAAGACGTACATAAAACCGCGTTTATAACAAAATCGGGCACTTATGCATTTTTACGCATGCCCTTTGGGTTGTGTGGGGCCCCATCAACATTCCAGAGAGCTATGGACATTGTTCTAAAGCCTGTCCTAGGAAAATCAACTTTAATTTATCTAGATGATATAATTATAACGAGTAGTACGTTGGAACAACACATTAATGATCTAGAACAAGTTTTTAAATTATTAAAAGAGGCCGGTCTTACAATTAACGCCTCAAAATGCAAGTTCGCAACTAAAGAACTTAAATATCTCGGTTATAAAATTTCGCAAAAGGGTATAGAAACGCAAGATTCAAAAATAAAAGCTATCAAGAATTTCCCACCGCCCAACACCGCCAAGAAACTTTCTTCTTTCCTTGGGTTATGTTCTTACTATCGGTCTTTCATAAAAGATTTCGCTAATATTGTTGAACCACTCTTAGTAATCCAAAGAAAGAAAGGTAAATTTACGTGGACAGCGGAAGCAAACACAGCTTTTGAAAGATTAAAAGAAGCGCTCATCAATGCCCCTGTTTTAAAATTCCCGGAGGGGGACGAAAACCTGGAAATTGCGGCAGATGCGTCAGACTATGCGGTGGTGCGGTACTTATGCAAAATAGCCATCCTCTGGCATTTTTTAGTAAAACGTTGAATCAGACACAAAGGAATTATACAGCTACAGAAAGAGAAACATTAGCCGTATTAATGGCTGTACACAAATTTCGAGTTTATTTCGGCAAAGCGCTAGTAACAGTCCTTTCGGATCATGCGGCTGTTGGTAGACTTTACTCGGGGAAAAACCTAACGCCCAGGTTAATAAGATAGGCTTTAAAACTCCAAGAATATAATCTCAGAATAAAATATAAACCAGGTAAGGAAAACAATGTAGCTGACGCACTTTCTCGTATAAAACTGGACGATGAAGGAAATGAACTTAAATGCGCTTGTTGATTTCAAAAATTTTAGATTCTAGAGATACGATTATTACTGAACTGAAAGCTGATCCGGAATTTGGAAATATCTATGCATATTTGAAAGACCCCGAAAGCTTTGAGCACACAGATATCGATGCGATAAGAAATAGAGCAGAAAACTATGAAATAATAGATAATTTATTATTTTATACGAAAACAACAAACGAAAATCTTGAGTATAAACCAGTCATCCCAGCCTCGCTTCGATTAAGCATTTTGAAGGAATTACACGACGCGAAAACAGCGGGTCATTTAGGGGTCAGAAAGACTTTAAAAAGGGTATGCGAGGCGGTATATTTCCCGCAATTATACAAAATAGTAACGGCGTATGTCAGGTCCTGCAATCAATGTCAGTTAATAAATGATATTAATTACAGCCCGGCCGGGTACTTAAATAGCATTCGCGCTGCATTTCCGAATGAAATTTAGACATAGATCTTCTTGGTCCCTTCCCCCAGAGCGAGTTAAATAAAAATCGTTTTCTTTTAGTAATAGTAGATCATTTTTCAAAATGGACAGAAATTGTTCCACTTAAACGCGCGCCAGCCAAAACAGTCGCAGATGCATTCTTACACAGATACATTTTAAAATACGGTGCACCGATAAAAGTCATTAGCGATAACGGAAAACAATTCATTAGTCAAATATTTGAAAACATATGCAGTGGACTTGGCATACGCCATATCAAAATGGTTCCGTATAGACGACGGGTAAACATAGCAGAAAGAGTGAATAAAAACATAGTAAAAATAATTCGCAGTTACGTGAGCACACATCACAAGCGCTGGGATGGCTACATAAATGAATTAGCTTATGCTTTAAGAACGGCAAATCACGAAACTACGGGAAAAGCCCCAGCAGAATTATTTTTAGGCAGAAAGTTAATTACGTCTTTAGATAAATTATTCTTTGTGCAACAAAGAGAGCAAGAGTTTAAGCAGAAAGATGTGCAAAACTGATTGATCAGGCGCTTAAAAGCTCGGATACGGCAAGAAATAAGCAAAAAGTGTATTACGATAGAAAACGCCGTGAAGCAGATTTTAAAGTTGGGGATAAAGTATTGAAGCGGAAATTTTCTTTATCAAGTGCCCCAGACAATTTTACGGCAAAGCTAGCTCCAAAATTTGAAGGCCCACATGTAATTCAGGAAATCAAAGGTGTCGTATTATATCTTAAGAACGAGAGAGGGGAGGTCTGTAAAGCAAGTCCCGACCAGGTGAAAAAATACTGTAATCCAAATGATTTTGAAATCCTTAAAAGTTTCTTGCAGGACTCAAGTCTAAACGAAGTAGAAGGTCCAGAGATAACAACAACTGTTCCACCACCCAAGAAGCAGAGAAATGAAGAGAGACCTAGCCCTTCTACAACCCGGACGACGGTACCAAAAAGAAAAAAGAAAAACTTTCAAACTCTAGCATTTAAGAAAAACAAGAATACAGATGCACCGCGTAAAGAAACCGTGGTAAAGAGCAAAACAACAACAACGGATCGCAGGAGAAATTATACATCAAGGAGAACGCGCCCAGGGCCAGAGAGTCAGGTGCCAGCAAGGCCGCCGTTCCGGAAACTGAAACGGCAACAGGAGAAACAAAAATACCAGGAACAGAAGAAATTCAAGAAGGACTCCAGGCCGGAGGACGTCAAGACCAGCCGTCCCATGGAAAAACGGAAACGACAACAGCCCGACGATTACTCCGCCAAGAGGCCAGCATGCAGAGGACGCAAAAGAAAAACTAATGTGGACGACACTCGGAGGTCAGTAAGGAGAAGATTGACGTCCATGAAATCTATAACTTGGGAACAATATTGCCACAAAAGAATGACGGAGTTTCAAGCATCGAAAACTCAAAGATAAGTTAAAATCGTCTATAAAATGTTTTTCTCTTTTGTTCCAAAATGTTATGCATAAGTACGAAGTTCTATGTTTTCACGAAAGTCAATATGTCTCGGTTGAGACTTAGTTTTGTTTTACTTTATTTAGCTAAGGCAAAAGTATTATTTTCTTTAAGTATAAAAGCTAAGAACAAGCATTTTCTGTTGGTCGAAAGACTAATTCTGTTATGTTAAAGCCAAAATTTGGCCGAAGATAAAAATAACTTCGTATTCTTGTATTAATAAGAATTTTAGTTTCAGTGCCGCCAGCTTGGAGAAGAATGAGTAAAGTAAAAATTTATTTCTCTTATTCATTTTATGGTAAATTGTAAAAATCATATGTATTAAAATTTTGTAAATGTACGTAAATACTTGAATGTTATGTAAAAGTAGAATTTAGTCTAGAAGCATAAAATTTTAGATGCTAAAAGTAAAATGCTCAAAAGGAATGAATTCAAAATTTAAGTATTAAACTGTAGATAAAGTCATGCTTTATAGCGAAAGCCTGCATGTTTAAAGATGAATGAGGGGGAAGTTAGAATGAATGTGTTTTGTAGGGTTCTCCACCTACACTTGAATTTTTAAGAATGTTAAAGTAGCTCATTGAGTTGTAGAATGTCGAGTAAGGTGTGTCTATTTGGTCGTTGAATTCTAACAAATCATGGTGGTTAGGGGAAGTGTTGTAAGACTAAAACACGAATATTCCCGTTTGACACCACACATGGTGGAGAGCTAGGGTAAAGTTAAATTAATGCTTGAAAAATTGAATGAATGTGAATTAAGCAATAACTAAGGAATACGAATCGTTTAAAAACAAAAATTTATTGTGTCAAGAAAGTGTAAATTATAATGTATTTAGAAAGATACTGATACTTATTCCTTCCAGATGCTGGAAGGAAAAGACCAAGATTGATTGATGAAGTCCAGGAAAAGTTGCTGTAAGAAGAGAGAGTTATAAGTATACACAGAATTTTAGTATACAATTTGTTACATAAGATTTTTTTTGTGTAAACGAGGTTCTCGAGAGTTAGTTCAGAATTATAGAAACTTACAACAGGTCGTTTGTAGGACCTGCTTCCAAGTTTTCCAAATTCTGGCAGCGGCAAATGTAGGGTTTATATTTATTTTAACTAACATTTATTTTAAGTTTAAACTACCTTTCCTGTCAAGCCTTACTTTTCCCCTGGAACTGCCAATGCCAGAGTATGTAAATTTTAGTAGAACGCGCAAGGATTCAAATTATCAGCGGAAGTATTCTGAGTTAAATAGAAAGGAAACGAGTTCAAGGTGTGCTGTTCTTACTTCACGAGGGCGGAGGCAGTTAGCCAGAAATTGAAGAACCCCGCGTTTCGGCCTGTGTGCTTGCCTGGAAGTATTGTTAATCGTTCAACGTGATCTTCAAGTTTGCTGATTTAGCAGCGGTATTGTAAAACGCGGTGAGATTAGTTACTTTTAGAGAGCCTCGTAGTTAGAGTCTTGTCTTTAGTTTCTTTTCAGGTTATTATTTTTATTTGACCGCCGAGTTAGCGCAGTTTGTGAATGTCAAGAGCACGCACTTGTAATTTATTACGTTGAATAAAAAGGGACTTAAACCCTTAACAAGACTCTGTCTTTTATCCAGTTTTCACAGTCACTTCTTGGTTGCGTGCAAGTTGGAGGCGCGCAACGCTACAGTGTTATGCACTGTGGTTTTATCATTCAGGTATGCAGTTCTTTAATAAAACGAGTTTGACTGAAAATATCCTACCCATCTGTCCCTATACCTGAGAGACACGGTTTTCAGAATTCTTTGCCTGCACTGAACTTCAGAGCAGTGGAAATCAGAGAACAAAAGCACTTCTTATAGCAATATAAATGAGGTTTCTTTTCGAATAACAGCTGCTACGAGGTGAAAATGCAAATTCTGTATCCCATCTATTAAGGTTTTCACCTTCTAAATCCTCCTCTTGCGATAGATGCGTTACTCTCACAGACAGTTATAGAAAAAAGTTCATGAAATGCTTGTAAGGCTCATATCACACACGTATTTGTTTCACACGAACAGTGTTTTGGGTAATTTTTCTACCTGGTTTACTATAGAAAGAAAGACTCGCGATTTTTTCCTTCCTTTCGAAAAAAATTGCAAGTTGTTCGTTTTCAACGAATAAGCTATCAGCTTCTAATGCTATCAACTTGTTTGTAATAGAGAAACAGTTTACCCTGTATTAGCCCCAAAGCGATCTGTGGTGATTGGGTATTGTAACAAAGCAGAAAAATTGTTCCAAACAGTTCTTCCGAAACAAACGGATGTGTCATAGCAGCCTTAGATGGTCGTATATTAAGATTCCTTGAATGAAAAGGAAGTTGTAACTGTAGACCGAAGAAAAAGCAAGGAAAGCATTGGTCATGCTTGAAATCATGAAGTGGCAGATCAACTAAACAGGCAAAAGGCACTCTTTTTGCTGATTAGAAATGCAAATTTTGAAATTTGAATAAATAGCTGCAATGAGTATATTTCAAATTTCTTGTATGTTTAACTTGTCAGAATGCCAATATAAAAGATAATTAATGAAGAATTAATAAAAATGCAAATCTGTCAAGGAAGCGCAAAATAGACAGAAAATAGAGAGAAGTTGAAATTGTTTTTCTAGAATAGGTTCAAGCTATATAGCTAAAAAATTTTTCCGTTTCTATTTTTAGTAATTCGTTAAATGCTAGAAGACAATTTTATGTCAATTAAAATATGTCTCACAAGTTGAAGAAAGAGAAATACATCATCATTCATTATTCGATGTGGAGAAGGAAAAATCTGATCACCATGCAGCAAATAACTGGATAAAAGACTTTGACTTGAGTTGCTAATGAGTAAAAGCCTCTCAAAGTTTATAATATAGACGGAACTGAACTCTGTTAAAGAACATTGCCAGAACATTGAACATTGAAAATGAACATTGAACATTAATATTTGAAGTAAAACGGCAAATGGTTTAAGAAACTGAAGGAATAAGTGACTATTTTAGTAATTTGCATTATGGACCTGACAATTAAGAAGACAGTACTGGTTATTGACCAAAGCACGAAACCTAAATATTTGAAAGAAGTTCAAAAACTTGTCTTATACAAGAAATGATTACAGAAATGAGATTTTATTCAAGTAAGTTTGTGAGGTTTCCCTTAGTTTGAATGATTAATTATTTTAATTTCGGTATCTTTTCTGAACTTCTTATTTTCCCTTACATATCCTCGCCAGGACGAAAATTAAGTTAAGTAAAGGGAGCATTTAAACAGGAGGAACGAGAAGGTAAGACAGAGCTTTGACTTCGCTAGTTAGCGTACGTTGCTATTCTGCCCTTTAGCTGTTAATCTTAGTTACGGCTACACATTCTGGCCGTTTATTAAGTCTACTGTTGTTGAGTCTGCCTGTTAACTATTTACCATTTTTGTTTATTGTTAAATTATGCTTAAATTCCACACCACAAGTAGTCGGTGTTATTGCGAGCACGAAGTACGTGCGTTTTTGTTAAAGAGTTTGAGAATAAAAAGTATACACCCTTCTTCTGTAAATTTTTCACGACTGTGCAAGTTGGCAAGAAGTTGGCAGGCTTCCTACTAAGATGCACTTCACTTGCATTTTAGCTAAAAGAGTGAAGTCTTACAAGTTTCGAAAATTAATTGACATCATTTAGTTTATCTGTGTATTGCAGATGAAAGACTTGTAGGAAAAGTACGAAAGACCTTCCCCAGCTCTGAAATGTTGAAATCAGCCAACGATTTTAAGATGCATGTTTGCATGAATTCAGACATTTAAAATTGCATGTGCACTCTAGGAAAAAAACTGCTACATTTTCAACATTTCTAATAGTTTAAGGCAAAAGCGTTATCTTTGCCTTGATAACATTCTAAATAGGTTGCCAATCTTTTCAAATCATGTCACTGTGACTGACTATAAAGTATTGAATAACATAATAGCAAAATATTGATTGACTATTTGCAATTTGAAAAATTTTAGTTTTATTAAACTTCCAACATATGGAATACAAATTAGAAATTTATATGTTTAACAGCAAACAGGCATAAATATGTAATCGATTTTGGTTTGGAATACTGCTTAGTTTAGGATTGAATATCTTTTGTTTAATAACTGCACTAAGAGGTATATTTTTAAGAATGGTAAGTGGAAACGTTTATAGTATCTTAAGTTTCATAAGGGCTTGTAAATAGAATACCTTTATATGCAGTAAGTGGAAAATCTCGAAAACTGCAATGCAGTTAAGCCATTTCACAAAAGTATTGAATCTTTGCCGTAACTTTTCAAATAATTTATTTACTCGGTTATTATAAAATGAACTTAGATATTAGGACTTACGTAGAAAACAAAGAAATTTTTAAATAAAATCGGACAAATTCAATTCTCCCCCTCCCGCTAGCTGACAGAATTTCTGATAATGTGGAAATTTCTAGAAAAAAAAGAGAGTAATAACTTGTTAAATGCTAGAATACAACAGAAGGAACATCCTAATATAAATAACTGGAGTATTCTTCTTTAACTGTCAGCATAAATGCATAGCATAAATTATAAAACTACTGAAAGATTGATTACACTTAATTGATGCAAAACAGAAATTTTAAATAAATAAACAAAGACATAAACACATATGCGTACACTTGTACATATTAATAAATGCATACACTATCCAATATTTCAATTTTATTTTGCAGTTTTAACAGTTGTTTTTCTTGTAGTATACATCTACAGTTAAATAAAAGCGTACACACAAGTTCTTTACAGATGAAATATCAAGTACTTGAAATTATTTAACTTAGATTAGGAGCCTCTAAAGCTTTAAAAATTCATTATTTTAAGTTGATATACATTTCTTCTTTGATCATAAATCTGTTGGAAGTGAGTAACTCGATTTTTGCACATCAGGTACTTCTACCTAATTTCTAGCTTCATGATGCTGCTGAAAATGACACCATTCATCGATCGGCGAATAAGCCTAATTAATTTGCGAATGCCAAGAAATTAATCATTCCAGTTATTCTCACTGCTCAGATGTATTAAATACCTTCGGGACGATTTAATGATGAACATATTCACAAATATTTAGCCCCATCTGCGCAGTGTAATGAGATAAACTGCATTGCTGAGTACTTCTCATAACACGAACTGGAATACTGATACAGAAATTATATGAAAGTGAATCCACATCAATTAAAATTAATGAATTTCTCTTTATTTATTCAGAATTCTACTCAAAACGTGCGAATTTTAAAGAAACTCAAACATAGATTATATGACATTATTTTTATATTAAAATTTCTGAGAAGTATGTTTAACTGTGTGCATGATTTCTTAGAATCTAAAAATAGAAAACATAAAGTGTTTTAAATTTAACATTTAAAACTGATATCAGCTGATAAAGTTCCTTTATCAGCTGATTAGTGTCATATGAATAGCTTTTCCTCTATAGATTTCACTTATAGTATAACTTCTTTAATAAAAAGTTTCTCTTATAAGGCCCTCCATGAAGGTACTCTTATCCTTAAGCAGGTAACTCTCATGTGTCTTGCAGTATTTAATTAATTCAATTTAGATCAGTTTATCTTCCACTGTTAAAAACTAAATGCTTACGTACATAATAACATAGATCAGATAATGAATGCAATTCATTAATAACATGTTGCTATGCCTACAAATAAGCTACTGTATTTTAGTCGCATATTTCTTCGTATCGCATATCCCCTTCCACAGTCTTTAAGCTTAGAAACTTTTAATTTATGGAAACAACATAAATTGTACGCACATATAAATAAGTATATAGCGTAAGCCAAAAGATATTAATGAAATTAGTTATTTAACTACCGTTTTATAAAAATATTAGTACGTCTATTTATATGTCCTTTATAAGGTACTACTTTCTTTATTTAAGTTTTCCTCACAGAAAAGGTACGCAGTTTGTAATTTTGCTTGTAATTCTCGATTTTCAAGAGAAAACATTAGCTGTATACTAGGGAACTACACTGCTGGCCATTAAAATTGCAACACTATGAAGGAAAGCAAATTCAAAAAAGACATTGCTGCATGTAAACGGTATGGCATGAAAACAAAATGATTAAATTTGTAAGCATGCAAAAGGTTTGCAGGGGTGCGAAATTAGTACAAACAGCAGCCACCTCTGGCAACTAAAACGGCCCTTACCCCATTAAGCATGGAGTTAAACTGGGCTTGGATGACAGAAATTGGCAACTCATTACATGCTGCTTCAAGTCTATGCCCCACTTCATTAACCGTATTAGCTGGAGAGGGGTGGCGGGCTAGTCTCTCTGCAACCCCCCATGATCAGATGCTTTTAATGGGTGATTGATCTAGAGAGAGCGCAGGACAGAGCAGCAATCAAATACTCTGTATATAGAGGAAGGTCAGAACACGGCGTGCAACATGTGGTATTGCATTATCTTGTTGGAACATAGCGTTTGGCAGGCCTCGAAGATAGAGCACAACCGCTGGACGTAAAATGTGAGAAATGTACCCATCTGCGTTCAAATTATCGGCGGTCCGAGCTAGAGATGTGCGTGTCGTGCGGCTGCTCAAATCATCACACCAGGTGCTGAGGCCCTATGTCGATATCAAATGCAAGCAGGGGACGTGCGGTCTACTCGGACACTCCAGACACGTATACGGCCATCAGAACCGCACGTAGAACCGAGACTCTTTTAAAAAAGGCGTCATTGGGCCACTCCTGTACCCAGCTTTGTCATCTGGCGCACCAGAGTCGCCGTCTCCCTTTATGCTGCATTGTCAAGGGAAGCCGAAGTAACGGTCACCCTGGTGATAGTCCACGCTGCTGCAAACGTCGACGCACCTTACGATCTGATACAGAGCATGCTGCAAACATGCCCATGTGATGTGATCGTACGGTTTTGCAGGGCTGACCTCACAATATGACTGTCCTCTCTGGCGTTAGTGATGGGATGGCGTTGAAATCTTGTATGCCGTTCCGTATGACTCTCGACAATTCATTGATTCCTTATTCGCATGACAGTGGTAGGATGTCGACCAGTGCGACCGGCGATATCACGGAATGATAATCTACACTTCCGATAGGCAACGGTTCTGCCTTTATCAAATTTCGAAACTTACTGGTAAGCATTTTCTCTTCTTATTCGAGGCATAACATGATATTCTGAGTAAACTCCAACCTTACAAAGCACTTTCCGAATGAGAAATCCACTACACAGCTTTTCTTTTATGCAGTGCCTCAGATGACGTTTCTCCCTCCTGTGTCGTCTAAATGCGCTGAAATACTAATCATTTGCATATCCCAACTTCTTCTTCCTTTCATGTGATTTTGACATTCGTCAGATCATTCCTTCCTGGTGTTGCAATTTTAATGGCCAGCAGTGTATAATATTTAACTCTAAAAGGTATACAAAGTAATTTTACTTTAAAATCATGCTGCTTAATCGACTTTTTAAGAGGAAATATTCAATATTAATAATTATATGTTACTAATTATGCATTTAGTGTTAGTAAATTGTTAAATATTAAAAATAAAATCATATTTTTAATGTTAAATCCTATTAATTACCGACATAAAGATAGCGATTTCGAAGAAGGAACACATTTCAATGAAATAAATGCTTAAGTTGTTTCTTTTTATTTATTTATCATAAAACAACTCTGCAGTTAGTAACAGCTTTTAATGAAACATGACTTACACTGAAATCTGCTATATAGTAATCGTAAACCAAAATCCAAACCAGAAATTTGGTAGCTTGGAGGCGCAGTTTCGGACGTCATGAGCAACAAACCATCACATTCACTGCAATGATTAACTTCCATTGGCCTAGTAAAAATTGTGGGGAATAGAAATGAAGATGTACGACACTGGTAGACCCCTAAGATTAGAGGTTCTAGGTCCATCCAATATTTTCTATACATCTATAATCCATAAAAATTGTTTTCCTGAACAACACAACCATCTTTTACTTTCATTAGACGCAGGTAAGGTTGCTAGGAACAGCAGTCGATTTTCAGTTCCTTATGTTTACAACTGTCTTAGCTACGCGCAATTACTTTTCTTTCTTTCCACCGACAGCGAGGCAGCCGGTCCACTGGGTAGTTAGCATATCGGCCAGGTAGCCCCGCTGACGGAAATAACTTGAACAAAAGACACACTTATAAATACATATTGTGCTCAAGACGACTGCTGGGGGCAGTGCAAACAAATGCTGGACGAAGACGATAGTGCATGATGGAAGAAGGGTGCATTGCGGGCGTGAAGAACAATTCCAGTTACATATTTACAGAGTAATGGATAGGTGGTTACAAATACTAAAAGTAATAAGAAGTAAAAAACTAGAAAGTAAAACAATGCATAAAATAAAAAAAGGCAAAACAGTGTAAACAATACATAAAATAAGGCAAAATACATAGTTCAAGGTTCATAATTCAAGGTTTACAGTTCAAGAAGATAAATATATACAGGGAATAAGAAAAGCCGAATAAGCTAACTTAAGATAAAATTAGTTCGCTACAGGTACAGAGCATACAGGGGCTGTGCTGGTGACGAGGATGGTGGCTGAGAATTACTCCAGCCTGTCTGAGATTATGCGTGCAATGTTTATGCAATCGCATATGCGTTTCAATGCATTGCGATTTTTTGAAGTAGCTTCGGCCCATGCAGGGATGTGGTTTGCTACTGGTTGCCTAAGATGATATTTAGCGGTCTCTCTGCAAGCGAACAGATAGTGGTCCGGATCTCCTACCATCCCGCATGAGCAATGCTCGTTTTCGCGTCGTCTGAAGCGATGCAGGTAAGTCATGAAGGGACCATGTCCTGTTAGATACTGAGTGAAGTGAGACAAGCCAGATTTTAGAAGCCGGCAGACTTTTGGAAAAAATCTGTAAACTCTTCTGCCGGTGATTTCTGTCTCCCACAGATGTTGCCAACGTTTGAGTAATTCTCTCTCGAGCTCAGCTTTTAAGAACGAACCCGGGAGAGGCACGTCAAGTGTGCGAACGTGGGGGTCAGTTGCTGCTCTTTTGGCTATTGCATCTGCAATTTCATTACCCAGTATTCCAGTGTGAGCAAGTACCCACTGGAGTTCAGGCCTATAGTATTTAGGTGTTCTTAGTAAGAGTTTTTGTATGGCCCTGACGAGTGGATTTTTACTACATTTGCCTTGGATTGCCTGGAGGCTAGAGGCTGAGTCTGAATATATACTGGAATAGTTATTTTCCAGTGCGTAGACAAGTGCAGCTTTTAATGCAATCAGTTCAGCCTGAAAAACTGAGTTGTGGTGCTTAAGCTTTCTTTCCCAGGTCTTTAAGATCTGGTTCCCAAGTAGAACATAGTATCCGCTACCGGTGCCACATTCTCCTTTGGAACCATCGGTGTAGATTGCAGCGGCGTTGAACCACGTTGGTGACCTGCAGTTAATCGAGATATTGAATTCGGCCGGGTGGCAAGGTGGCTCGGGAATGCTTTGCTCATAGTCAGTATAAACATAAGTCCTATCCCATAAACTTATTGTCTCTTTGAGTCGGAGCACTCGCACTATTGCACTCTCGCGATGAGCTAAGAGATGCAGAGGCGGTAGTCCTGAAATCACGTTTAGAGCATTAGTGGGAGAGGTTTTATATCCTCGGGTAATGCTCAGGAGGAATGGTCTTTGTGCTGAGCGTAGCAGATTCTCCATTTTAGTAGTGATCGTTATGCCCCACATGGAGGCTCCATATAGTGCAATACGTTCAGCAACTACAGAGTACCACGTCTTAAGCATCCTCGAAGAAACTCCCCATGTTGCTGCTGCTGTTCTGAGCATGGAATGAAATATCCTGTGAAGTCGTGCCTTGACCTCCTTTAAATGTGGCATCCAAGTCAATGTGTCGTCAATTATAACTCCAAGGTACCTCAAGTTTCTGACTATTTTAATATTTTTCCCATGAAGGTTGATGCACGGGGTTCTTCGATGGCGCTTACCTGGACAGATAAGCATACCTTGGGTTTTTGAGTTGGCAATAGTTAACTTATGGTCATTAGCCCATTTGGCCATCTTGTCCATTGCTTGTTGTGCCCTAGTCTCATATGCGTTGCGGCTGTGCCCTTTGGTTACCAGCAAAAAGTCATCGGCATAAGCCAGTATTTCCGTGTGAGGATCTGTGTTAGAGAGAGTCAGCGCTGTGTCCGCTACAAGATTCCAGAGCAGTGGACCCAGACAGGATCCTTGAGGACGGCCTCTATTGATGGAACGTGAGTGCACTCCTGCGTCCGTAGTGGCTTGTAAGCGGCGATCACTTAGGTAGCTGTAAATAAGGTCAAAGAGAATCTTAGGGCTACCCATGTCCTGTAATCTCTTCAGTACATCGGGCCACCACAACGAGTCATGATGCTGCATCCATGAGTTGGATGCAGCGACGGTTAGCGCATTCGAGTTAGAAAATTCGATTATTCTAATATATCTTCAGAATGCAAGGGATAACAGTACATTAACAGCCAGTCAGTCAGTCTGCCAGTACGATCACAATCAACTGAAAATAGCTGATATCTACGGCGAGTAACAATAAGGCATGCGGTATTCCTATAAATAAGGTTAGGGGTGAATGGTTGCCTGTTTAAAGTAAAGAATTGTCGGTGAATGATTGCCTGTTTAAAGTAAAGAATTGGCGGTAAATGATTGCCTATTTAAAGTAGAGAATTCGAAAGTAGTCTTCCTTAAATTTATACTTATATTATTTTCCATACACCAGCAATTCATTCTTTCAAGAATCAAATTTAGTATATTGTTAAGCCTGAACTGGTCTTTTCTCGACGTGTAGCACCAAATAGCAAGGTCAGCCGCATAAAATGCCGTATCAGACAACCCGTAAGACCTCAAGATATCGGAGAAATCATTAATAAAGTAATCCAGAATTTGATTGTCTGCAGGTGAACAAACTTACCACTGCACTAGAGAACAGAGTGGGCTTACGTGCACTTGAATATTAGTCAGTCTGGTGTTATGTTACAATGTACATATTAATACTAGATTTATTTATTATTGGAGAAGTCAAACAACAAGTATCAGTGTTATATTTGTAAATTTTGCCAGACTAGTTTCGATGATTGCTGCCAAAATGCAAATTAATGAGATAAGGAATTTGAACGAATCGAAAGCGCCCTGTATATCCACAGAGATAATGAGACTATGTTGGTTATTTATTCTGTTATTTGCTTTTAATTTTCGTAGGTGCTGCAGCGCGTGATCCACCGATCTGCCAGGAATGAAGCCGTATTGTTTGTCATTTATGCTTTGTCCAGACAGGATATAGTGTTTAAGTCTTTGAAGGACGACTCTTTCTAGTACTTTACCCAAGGCAGGAAGAAGGCAAATAGGCCGGTAAGACGTTGGTACATTAGGGTCTTTTTTCGCTTTGAGAAAGAGCACCACCTCACCAAGTTTCGTGCCGGCTGGGAAATATCTGTTGCGCCAACACGCAGTGATGTAGGCATGCAGTAACTCCGGATGCATACTGTTAATGGCTTGCAGAATGCCATTATCTATCCCATTGGGACCTGGTGCTTTATTGGTGTTTAACGCTTTAACAATGTCGCTTATTTCTTTGGCGTTAGGCAGTGGTTCAAAATCTGTTTTCTTGGTATTGTAATATTGCTCAACGCTGGCTCTGATATTTCTTTGTGTGGGATTATCTGTGTCTGCGTTATCAGGTCTAAAGATATTGTCCAGAATGTGCGCAACTACTTCTGTGCTAGTTGCTGCTCCGTGGCTTATTGTGGCAGTAAGATTAGTAGGTGTAAACATTTTGTCATGTGCAATACGGAAGCCAGTTCCGAACTTATTCGCAGTGTTGGTACAGTACTCTTTCCAGGATGAAAACTTCGCTTTTGCAATCTGTCTTTTGTAAGCAGCTCTGTGCTTTCGAAAAATTAGCGAGTGTGTCTCTCTTTCTAAGGGATCCTTGCATACTTGCATTTTGCGCCTTAGGGCACGGACTTTGCTGCGTTCAGCAGTCAGCGTGGTGCTCCACCAAGGAGTGCATTTCGGGGCTGCGTAATGTTTCCTTTTCAAGACTTTTTCGCACACTGAGAGCAGTGTTTGCATAAGATCTTCATGCATGGCGTCGATGTCTTTACTACTGTTGCAATTATTACATTGTGCCACGAGACTTTCAATATGGGTTGAAAGTGCATCTTTGTTCAGGTTTATATACTTCGTTTTCCATCTGTTCTTTGTTATAAATTGGTGCTCCGAATCTATTCTGAACTCAATGTAGCGATGGTCACTGAACGAGGGAGTTTCGCTAATCTTCCAATTGTGAATATTATTAATTACTGTAACATGATTTAAAGGGTACAGATAATTTCCACAGACTAGAAAATTTGACTAATATGTACTATTCGTGAATGATCTTCGAAAAGCGATCAATTGAATGCCTTTAATAAACCTAATTGGATGCAGCGACGGTTAGCGCATTCGAGTTAGAAAATTCGATTATTCTAATATATCTTCAGAATGCAAGGGATAACAGTACATTAACAGCCAGTCAGTCAGTCTGCCAGTACGATCACAATCAACTGAAAATAGCTGATATCTACGGCGAGTAACAATAAGGCATGCGGTATTCCTATAAATAAGGTTAGGGGTGAATGGTTGCCTGTTTAAAGTAAAGAATTGTCGGTGAATGATTGCCTGTTTAAAGTAAAGAATTGGCGGTGAATGATTGCCTATTTAAAGTAGAGAATTCGAAAGTAGTCTTCCTTAAATTTATGCTTATATTATTTTCCATACACCAGCAATTCATTCTTTCAAGAATCAAATTTAGTATATTGTTAAGCCTGAACTGGTCTTTTCTCGACGTGTAGCACCAAATAGCAAGGTCAGCCGCATAAAATGCCGTATCAGACAACCCGTAAGACCTCAAGATATCGGAGAAATCATTAATAAAGTAATCCAGAATTTGATTGTCTGCAGGTGAACAAACTTACCGCTGCACTAGAGAACAGAGTGGGCTTACATGCACTTGAATATTAGTCAGTCTGGTGTTATGTTACAATGTACATACTAATACTAGATTTATTTATTATTGGAGAAGTCAAACAACAGGTATCAGTGTTATATTTGTAAATTTTGCCAGACTAGTTTCGATGATTGCTGCCAAAATGCAAATTAATGAGATAAGGAATTTGAACTTATGCAACATCACAAACAAACCGGCAAATAAATGAGGAGTTAGAATTCGTAATGCCTGCTCCCACGAAAACGAAGGAGAAAACGTGAATTATTGCAAATCTAACGATTTCAACCATCAGCCCCCAAAAGCCTGGGTCAAAAATTGTGGAATTAAGTACTAAACATTCTGTACAACACAGAAACATTTGTCGAGAAATGCATTTTAGAAAAATCAAGGCAATTCTTTAAATGTACTCCCTGTAGTTTTTAAACTTTGAATTACAGTATCTCTCTATAAAATCAAAACAAAGCAAACAACTTTAGATGAATCGATGTATAAGAGCTAAAAATTATATTTAAATTTTTAGAATGCTATAGAATATTTCCAAACGTTTTGCGTTCTTTCGCCTGGTATCATTACTTAAGATCTTGTAAATTACCTAAATTTCTTATACCACATGAAAGGGAAGAAATTGTTAGTCTAATAACAATAGAAGTTTCTTACTGAAATTTTCTCAGTTAATTTTTTATGGTGTCCCAATATTAAGATGTCTTTTTTCAGCACATTCATAAAAGCAAACGAAAGATCAAGCTATGTATACACATCTGTTATCTATTAAATTAGCTACAGAATAATCTACTTTATTTTCCCCTGACTTGAGGTTATCAATGATGTTTGTAAAACCAGTATTCGTGTTTTTTTCTGCATAAATAATGTCATGTTTATCTCAAACCATGAAGGGAACTTAGATTTTAAAAATTGCATGTGCCCATCAGTATTGAATATATATATATATATATATTTTTTATTGCTTTTTTCAAAAGAAGAAAATAAGATGCCGAAGTGGAAGGATGGGTTAAATTTATTCAACGCCAAAAATTACCATAATGCAAAGAACATGAGTGAAAGAAAGAAAGAGCAAGAATAAACGAGAATAGAATAAAAAACTGGAGAGTAAGATTGTCGAAGGCGGAAAGAAACAATTAAGAATGCTGTGCCGAGAATTGACAACTGGGTGATGAATGGTTTTTGTCGTAGCCTGTACCGGAAGACATAACTTTCAAACACCGCCTTCGAAGAAAAAAATGAAATGGCAAGGTCATTAATTTCCGTTTTGTTTAGCTTCATGAGTATTTTTTTCCATTATTTTTAACTCAGACTTCCTTAGAGTAAGTTTTAGAACACTTTTACAATATCCTTTTATATTATAACTTGCCTAAAAGAAGCTGAGTATGATAATAATAAAGTACACTTCATATATGTATCGTTTTTCCAGGCCATAAAATAACGATCTAGTTTATTGCTTTATTTTCCGAAATTTTCATTTTTATAGACTTTTCATGTTCGGCTGAAGGTTCCTAAAGAGACTACCGTCTGATGTGAGTCATTGGCAACAATTTTACATAACAATAAAAATGAGAACTACTGAAAAATGTTATTCTACAGATATATTTATTTATTTCTAAATCTGGAAAGAATGTCTTTCAAGAAATCAATGTAAATAAATCATCAAAAAAATTATCTAAGCTTGTTTTTCCATCACAAAGCAGGAGATGTCGCTGAACCAGTCACCTTTAAATTTATGTCGAAAAGTCTCTAAGCACCATTTCCCTTAAATTTGGTAACTAATGTATCTGAAATTATTCTAATGAATATTAAACGTTATATAAGTGTTAGTAGAAACTAATGTTA
Organism: Stegodyphus dumicola; assembly: GCF_044657685.1. Lineage (NCBI taxonomy): Eukaryota > Metazoa > Arthropoda > Arachnida > Araneae > Eresidae > Stegodyphus > Stegodyphus dumicola. The sequence goes on from NC_140780.1 coordinate 195,917,528, forward strand.
CGCAGAAGCTAATTAAAATATATATAAGAGTGAATTGAAGCTAATGAGTCAAATTTCACGGAACTTGCATCTCACAGATTCTGACTTGAAAGCCAATGTCTTATTTTCCTGTAACTTAAACGAAATTTAAATAAAATAAAATAAAATAAAGGTTGAAATAAATGTGTTTTACTTACCATTTTGTTTAAACCTTTAAAGCAAAGTGGGAAATTTTTTAGCTAAGTTAAACTGTTAAAATGGATTTCCATGAATGAGTTCTAGTAAATGGTATTAGAAAAATAATGAAATTAGCATAAGTTTCTGATTAATAATGAATAACAATATTTGACTACAACCGTAGTAGAAGAGAAACTGCTTGTTTGATTTTCGGCATTATATGTTTGAAAAAGAAATTTCTTTGTTTGCGGCGATTTTTCTAAATTTTGCTTTTTAAAATTCAGGGTCAAATTAATAAAAGGTTTATGTTCTGGGAGAAAAATTATACCCTGAAGCTGTTCCTCAAGGAGGACTATACTGCTGTCCTGAAGCAAATCGTCATACAGCAGAGGGAGGTTAAAATGCTGAGAATAATTTTATAATAAAATTAGATACATGTCATCGGACAAATTTAAATATATTCTATACAGAATAGCATCACACCTTTCGGAGGAAATAACCCTCCCAATGTCACATCTAGTAGAAAGAAATTTTAGTGCTGTGTATTATGTTTATAAAAAATAAAGGCATTGCCTACAAATAATTGAAAGTAATTAACGACTACTGTAAAAAAAATATTAATATTATATCAGTGTAATGTATCATTACAATCACAATTAATATTTTATATCATTGTAGGCATATATAATTCTTAAAAAAAGGGAAACGCTTTTATGTTTTTTTAAAATAATATATTAGTTAAATATGATTATTCAGAGTTATGGAAGTGGTATCCATATACTCACATATATAGAGACAAAAAGGGCAGAGAGTGGTACAAAAAATACAAAGAGAGGGCGGTGACCCCCAGCACATATGAGAAACACTCATTTACGATAATGAAACTTGAAATGAAATATGGCATATTAATGATGTAACGTTTCAAGGGAAATTTAGCTCTAAAGATTTTTTGAAATGCATATAAAATGCTTAAATAGTTGTATGCTTCTTCTATATGCTTCTTTCAATTATCTTTATTTCATTATTGTGCTCACTCTTCTTTCATTATTGCTCTAAGATTTCAGGCGGTGTGTTTGCACGTTCTTGATTTTCCCATGTTTAAGATGTTCATTGTGGATTTCTCTAATCTTGATTTTTTTTTGTTAGCTTTGTTTTACTTACATTTCCCTTCGGGATTCCTCTTACACTATAGGTGGAGTTTCTTCAGTTTACTTTCAGTTCTGTTACTCGCCTCTCAAATGATCAGCATTTTTATCCCTGATAAATCGTTCTGGGCTTTACTTGCTAGTAAAAAATTGCTTCCTTTCGGTGTTTATCTAATTTTGGCCATTTTATATTGCAATAATGCGTGTACAACATATAGTATTGGTCTAATAATTAGAAACTGATGAATAATGACAATCTAAAATTCATATATAGAATTTAGGGAGAAAAAGTTTGTATTGATTAATATAATATAATTATATAAAGAATTATATTGATCAAAAATAAATTTGCAATGGAATGAATAATTTTTTGGATTTTTACGTATTTATATTATACGGCATTTCTCCCGCCTTCTTAGCATGTGTAATGGCCAGCACACTCGGCGCGTATTCGAGAGGTCCGAGGTTCGAGTCCCGGCGAGAGCACTGCATGTTTTTCATGGTTCCTGCTTCAAAATAACCTAATGTCTCTACAATATATTGTATTTATATTTACGATTTACGTATTTATACACTTAGTTATTTTCTATCAACAACATATTAGCAATATCATTTTCTTACATAATAAAGTTTAAATGATATATTCTTAAATACAATAAAGTTTAAATTTATGTGAAAGTTTGTGTACTGAAATATAATTAACAAAAAATGCTTTTGTAAACACTTTGCATATTCCGGTTCCAATTTTCATTCACTACCAATCTTCAGTTAACTGCGACCACAGCCCCATCTATAATTCTTAAATAATCGAAATAAAATATCCTCAGCATCAGTAGCTAAAGCTTGCAGTCTGAAAGGAAACCAAGAGAATTTGGAAATCCTCCTGCAGCATGATCTAGCATAAAAAAATTAAAGAAACTACATGTAAAAATAAAAATAACTCTTATTTTTCTTAACTTTAAGCCAGACAGTTCAAAGTGTTGCGATCTGTTTTGCGAAGTGGACAACGGAAGCTGAAAAAATCATAGCATACGAAAGCTTTGCAAAAAATTAAACTAACATATGAAAAGTGTTGCGTAAACAGCAGTGCTCATGCAAATGCTGAGAAAATATGACTCTGCCAGAAACAGATTAATCAAGGGTTCATAAAGAGCTCTCTTATAGCTTCGAGTACAACTCAGCCAACATACACGCGTCTGAGAAACAAAGTTCCCAGCATAAGCCATAGGAAAACCAAAGATCTATGCATAATACAAAGAGCAATAAAAAATAAATGACGAGCACCTGATGTCTTCCAACAGTCTGTACGCAAATACTGATGTGCAACATGCAATATCATACTTATTACGGCATAAAAATTGATATTATACCTTTGATAAAACAATTTACAGATTTTGACAACAGATTCTCAAGTATAACATTACAGGTAATTGAAATACTAATTGTTTTTTATTATTTTTCATTAAAAATTTTCCGAATTAAGTGAAAATTTGTTTTCAGAAATGTGTTGAATATATGAAATTTACATATGATTATATAAAATATGGCTACTTTTCAATAATTCAATATATTTTTTAAGTAATTCTTTCAAATTATGGTATGTATTCCCTATATGATACAGAGAACCCTTGCCAAACGCAGCCGGGATTACGTCATAAACTCCTTGCGCGTACGGTAAAATCGCGTTCCGCAATGCTAACTTTCTATTAAAAAAAAAGAGGGGTAGGTATAGTTAAGATTAAAAAACACTTATAATTTATAAAAATCTAACTAGCATAATAATTAAAAGAAAAAATAAAACAAATGATAATTGGAAGGTTTTCCATTATTGCTTAAAAAAGTAGGTATATGATACAACTGTTATTTTAAACATCTGACAATTTTAGCTTGGGACAATGTGTGATGCAAGTTATTAAACGTTTTGCGGTAAGGAGTGCAAAGTTTTTCAACACCTTTCATAAAGCATCTTTTTCTTTCTTTATTTGTGTTAATCCCCATTAGAAAAATCAGACAATTCCTGTGCGTTTTTTAAAGCTCGTTTAATTTTTTTTTTCACGCTAAAGTCTCTTTGTCTTCTTCACTATCACCGCTTTCACCGTTATGATAGTGTTATCAGATCATCCACCTTTTTCATTCGTCCCTTCGTGATCGTCATTCTCCACGACTTCTTTAATTTCTACTTCTTCCGTATCAGAAAATTCTTCGCCGTCTATTACTTTTACGATCAGAATAATTTCCTTGGCATTATTTTCAATCGATGAAAATCCTTTAAGCTTGTTGACAGCGTCTAGTCGTAGCTGACTCCATTTAGCATTCATGCTGACGAATTCATTTGTTCCCATGCGAGTTTCATCATTTCAATGCAGTGTATTATTTTGAACTGTTTCCATAATCCATTTAGTGTATCCAGCTTTCCTTTGTCTAGAGCTTCGTATTCAAAGACATAAATATGATTGGCATAATTTTGAACGTTTTATTATTCCTTGATCCATTGGTTGGATTGAGGAAGTGATATTCGGCAGAAGGAATAAAACCTCTACCTTTTGATGCAATGCTCCGACATATCACAAAAATATCCCTCGTGATATCCTGAGGATGTTACTCACGGGATAAGCGCACATCTTCAGAATATCCAGGAATATTCCCCAAACCCCCTAAACAAACACTCCGGAGTGCTTAGAGTAACATCCCAGTATATCCTCAGAGCATCCTAAGTAAGTCCTATCGGCAACGTATGGTACATTATCAGGATATGAAATCCTGCTTACTACAACCTCAGGACATCTCAAAATATCCCATTAACATCCTAAAATATCCCATTATATCCTCGGAACATCCTATCTAGGTCCTATTGACAGCGTACGAGATGTTATTAGGATTTAAAGTCCTACTTACTATAAACTCAGGACATTCCGTAATATCCCAGTTTCTCCTAAATTGCTCTTGCCGAGTGCTTAATGTCACATCCCAGTATATCCTTAGAACATCCTATCTAGATTCCTTCGACAGTTATATCACAGAATATGCCTTTAACCTACTAAACGCAAACTCCCAACTGCTGAATGTCACATCTTAGTATATATCTCCACGAATCTTCTTTACATTCCAGTGAAAGTCAGTGAAGGTGTTGTGGGGATCTAAAAACCTACTTCTTTTCCGCAGATAGTCTTAGATCCTCCTCCTTTGGTTACTATGGAAAAATGAAAATTGTTGATAAGATTTACACAACTTATTTTTTCAAACTGAATTTCAATTCATCTAATAATTTGTAAATATATCCAAAAGTGTGCAAGAGACGTAGAATGAATTATCGGTGTCCACCAAAAACATCGCAGAGAAAACAAACGCCGCGGTACAAAACATCGGGGGAGAAAACAAAGCAAAGAGAAAATATCGCAGCTGTGAAACATCGTGGTACAAAATATCTTCATGGAAAATAAAGCGCTTAAAAAAATTCGCATTTAAAAACAATGTCGTCGAAAATATCGCGGTAAAAAGTAAAGTACCTACAAATGATCACATGACTATAATATCGCACATATGCGTTTTACAGGTTTCAAAAGCTGTAAATGCATTTTCGCATAATGATTTGGGAGCGCAAGAAAAAAAGAGGGATATTTTTACTTTTATATTTCATATTTTTGAATGAACTAATAAATGTTTGCTGAAAAAGTAAGAAGGAAACTTAAGCATTTAAAAATTGAGAATGAGTAGAAAATTAATGCAAGTTATAGCACTTAATAGAATTTTAAATGTGCATGGTTAGTTAACAAAGGTCATTAATAAATTTATCTTTTTTATAAAGTTTAGCTTATAATTTTTCATGAAAAATACAGCCTAAAAATGTTTGGAAGAAGGAAGATAAATAACTGTATGAGGTTACCTCTAAAAATTACTTAGTTAATTATCAAATTACTTTTTTCATGTTTATTAATCTGATTTTGTTTTGGAGAAAATTATATCTTGTTTTGTTTCCGTTTATTCTTAAAGTGTCATTAACATATCTTGCGCTTCCAAATCTTTATGCGAATATGCATTTACAACTTTTAAAACCTGAAACACTCATGCGATGATTTGTAGGTACTTTACATTTTACCACGATATTTTCGAAGACCATGTTTTTAAACTGCGAAGTTTTTGAGCCGCTTTATTTTCGACGACGATATTTTGTACAAACGATGTGTAGAACTGCGGTGCTTTCTCTTTGCTTTCTTTTCTCCCACGATGTTTTGTATCACGACGTTTCGGACTTGCGTTGTTTTCGTCCGCGATGTTTTCGGTGACAATCGAATTATCAGTTTGTCAGAATTACTTGTCAAAATATTACAAGAAAAATTTTGCTTTATTTTTTTAAGTATTAAAAATCTTATGATTATTTTTTAACATATCCAAATGTCCAAAATTGAATTCTTTAGTATATTCATAATTAAATTATTCTGCAAAATCAGTTTCTGATTTCAACTAATTTGTATTCAAATTCAATAATAAAACTGAAATCTTTACATATTTAATGAATAATCTTTCTTTAAAACATGTAAAGAATTTTAGTCTTTTGGTGAAACTGTTGGGAAATCGTTAAAAGGAAATTTTATTTTTAAAACTAAATCAAGCCACAGAATAAATAAATATGAGTAAGTACCTTTTTACATGAAAATTCTGCAGGCTCATTTGTATATTTGATATTTAGTTGTAAACATTACTTTGTTGACACTGTTAATAATTATCTTCATCATTCGAAAGGTAACTCAAAGAGTTGTTTTAAAATTATAAAAGAAAAAAAAGTGAGAAAAGGCTCAGATTTTTAAGTCATCCAGAAGGGCTCAAAGTTTAAGATAGTTTCTCAGTGGTGATTATCAGTACAGATAAACCAGGGGAAGTAGAGAAACGTTTTATAGGATACTGACACCGGAATGTTATACATCTTCTGTATGTTTGAAACGGTAAACATGTAATTACATGAACGTCTATCATGTAATTATACAAAAATATTTAATGTTTTTAATTACTTATATCGTGAATTAAATTAATTTTAAATCAATCAGCTAAAAAAGTAAATAATAGTAATAATAATAATAGTCTTAAGAACTGTGTGTATTGCTTTAAAATAGCTTATCTACAATAACGGGTTAGATTTGAAAGATAAATATCTTACATTTTGCCAAATGGCATAAGAATTGAATGAAAAGTGAAATGAGTTGACTATGGTGGATATGAAGTCACATTTCTAGACTAATAGACCTTTTGGATTTAAAATAAAAGTTCTAAAATAATTTGCACTGGTTCATTGGTATTAGTTTATGCAAAATTCAATAACATGAAATTTGTCAGTTGGAATCAGCACCAAATTAAACTTTGTAAATTTGTAAAGTCCTGCACCTGTTAAAGGTTATCTCATCCTTTACCTGTTTTGCACCTGTTAGGGTTTTATTACTAGTCATTCAATTCACAGCAAAATAAAACAATAATTGCTATTTATATGATAATAATCAATATCAATGCCGTAAAACTTAATATTTATTTTAAGCAATATGGAAACAAATGAAGTAATGTACATTAATCTATGTTTAGCATAATGCCATTCAGGCGTTTTATTCTGAAATCAACTTTACCATTTTTTAACACTTTCAAGTATATTCAGGGTATTCTTTCTGCTTAATCTATGCTGTGTATAATTTCAAACAAATTTATTAATTCACTTTATTTTGAGATGAGCTGTATTCAACTCTCAATGCCTACGACAATATTTAATTCACTTTTCATTTGGTCTTAATAGAAATACAAATTTGTGGATTTTTATTAAAGTGAGAGAAGCACTGCTACCTTAATCTATGACTATATCTAAAAAGGATAGTGATTTATAGTCAATAAATCAAAAAATATTTACACTTCATTTATGAAATATTTCATATATAATATTTTCAGTTTCGCATATAGTTCAATATGAGAATTTTTTACGTATATCAATTTTTTAAAATGTGTAAAAATTTTTGTTTCTTCAAGAAAAATTTAAGTATTATCTCATCTTTGGTATATGAGTATTGTTAATTTACTAGATAAAATTGTTTAATGTGGAATAAAGAAAATATTTAACCATTTTCCTTTGTAATTTCAGCTGCAAACTTTACAAAAAGAAGTTCAACTAAATATGTTATTAAGGAAAGAAACTTACAATAATGCTAAATCCTTCGTCAACTATAAATACGACAATTTTTTTAAAGCTATTTATTTGTATGAAAACTAAACGCATTAAGAAACTATAAGGTTAAATTTAAAATGAAACGCACTATATGATTAAATGCAGAAGAAACACACTTTTCAAAATTCAAAATAGTTTTTATTAATTTAATTTATCACACTTTCTTTAAATTCGTGCAAAATAACTTACTTTTAAGCATGTAAAAGATGACATACTTAAGAACTCTTGAATAATAAACTACATTTTTGCTATTGCACCTAAAACAAAAAGCACCTAAAATAAAAAAATACTCGGAATTACTATATGTGATTATAATTCATAATTAAATTTAAACAAATGACTATTCAACATACGAAATTAAATACAAGAAGAATGCAAATTACAGGAAGCATCCAAAAGCATTTTCACATTTATTATCTATAAACAGAGTAGCAATTATTTGGTTATTCGGTTATAGTAAAATAAACATGAGGGACGCCTTTTTAAATTTTTTACTGATACTCTTATGTCAGGAACTGAACTCAAATCGCAAGCTGAAAATGTCAGCAGTTTTATCAATCAGCCACTGGTAAGTAACCTGGGTAGCGAATTAACATTTAAAATTGCTAGGATAAGGTAGAAAAACAAAATTATAACAATCTCATCTTACCTAATGATAAAACTATTTTAAATGTAATGTGTAGGCAAGTTAAAAAAAGAGAGCTTATGTCAACTGAAACAAAACTATCAATAAAATTCGGTAGTAATAATTCTGAATGTTTGACAACTTGCAAGATTCAACAAAAATTATCAATAATTATATGACAGTGACAATACTATAGTAACATGAACTTAATATTAAACTGCGTATGACTATAAAATAAACTAGCCTATAGTAATAGTGCACTGGTTTCTAAAACAATGCGCATTGCGATTTGGATAGCTTAGATTTGGATTGACAGCTGACTGAACCTTTTCGTAATGCGAGATTTCAATGCTTATAGGCCGCTGTGGGGAAGTAAAGACACATATCCTCGGGGGAAGACAAATTAAGCAAATTATCGAAGCAATAATCGACAAACAAATGGTTGCCTTTGTCTCCTCAAAAATGGATAAAAATGTCCTTTTGCACATTTAGTGTAGGGAATTATCTTTATAATATAGATCCTTTCCCAAATTAAATATCTCTGTTCCGAAAAGAGGTAAATCCCATGTCGAGATCCCCTCGATTTATACCAGATAAGGCAGACTGGGAGCTCTTCTCATGCCTGGCAGAGATCTCTGAACAAGTAGTAAAAGATCTGCCTATCGATGATGCGGTGAAAGCGTTTACTGATAGCATTATTCAGGCAGCTACTACCTCTATACTTATGACCTCAAGAAAGTTAACAAAATTTCCAAAACCATTGTGGAACTCTGAATATTAAGAGACTAAGAAACTTTCAGAACACACAAAAAAGCATGAAGTGTCTTTCGTAGGTACTCCAATTTGCCAAAACTTTACCCTTCAAAAATGCGAAAGCACATGCAAGAAAAGTTAGGAGCAAAAGTCGAAAGGATTCATTGGCGTGTTACGTGCCTGGAATTTCATCCTCTACATTTAGTAAACGAGCATGAGAAAGGGTTAGAAAAGCATGCCGACTGCATAAAGACCACTCTTTTTCCACTCTGGAAAAAGACTAATCCAATTGCAGAAGAAATAGCGAATACCATAAGTGATACCTCTGCTGTTGTTTCAAACGGCAGCGATCATCCACCTGCATTTCTTTGTGCCAAGCATCACTTCCAACTCGGAGCATTATAACGGCAGATGGTCCAAAAGCAACTGCCCATGTTGGAACAGCCTTTGTAACTGGTGATTGTATGTAGGGCAGATGTTTACACGATTATTGCTCTGTTTTGATATCTGAACTAACTGCCATATATTATGCACTTTTCTTCATATCTCAGGAATCCCAGAAAAAGTTTATTATTTATAGTGACTCGTTTAGTGCACTGAAAGCATTAGATTCTCGTTCTGATACACAGAATCGAGTTCTTGTTCAAGTCCTAAGGCTAAACCTAAATTTAAAGAATCGTATTTATCATATACTTTACTGGTGGGTTCCTGGGCATGCAGGCGTAAAAAGAAATGAACTGGCAGACATCACAACAAAGTCAGCTATTGAACTGTCTAATCAACTTGCCTCTTTGAGAGACATCAGCATCGTCATCAAACAGAAGATACTGACTAAGTGGCAACAACTTTGGGACTTTCAAATAAATAATAAATAGAGAATTGTAAAACCCAGAGTAGAATTTTGGGAGGCTAGTATCGGCTGGAGGAGGTTCTTTTAGTTCGTCTAAGGATTGATCACTCTCGTGTTACACATAATTATCTTTTGAAAGTTGAAAGTCGAGAGTGAGCCTCTTTGCTCAAAATGTAATGCCCATCTAACGGTGCGTCACATTTTAGAAGAATCTGTACATTTTAAGAGTCTTCGTTTAAATTATTTTAATAGCTCTGACTTATAACGGCAGTCTGACTTATAACGCTTAATCGGAAAAGAGGTAAAATTTAATCTGTTTCGCTCTTTGAAAGAAACTGGCTTTTATTATTTAATTTGATTGTTTTTAAGTTCCTTAATTTGTTTTTATGTGTTTAATGTATTGAGATTTTACCTGGTTTAAAATTTAAATTGAAAGTGACAATATGTTTAAAATCAGTGTGTTATGACCATGTGTTTTGCGCATCATAACCTTTTAGGTTTTGAGCCATTAATCACAATCAATCCGTCCACATCCAACCCTAACTATACGATTTCCTAGATTTAACCTGTGCTGTCGGGCATATGAACAAAAGGTAAGCAACTTTTGCTATCTTTATCTTCGTATTTATCTGACACGAAGAAGATTCTAAGAAGATCTGTGTAAGAAATTTCTGTGTAAGGGATTCATGAAGGCTAAAATATTCGAAAATGTAATTAGATTGGAGTAGAATATATTTTAATATGTCTTTTTTGGTTCTTTCTTTAAATATATGTATATTGGCAATGGTTTCCTTGTGTAAAGTTATAGCCATTTTTTACAAGATTTCGTTGATAGGAAAATGTATTAGCTAACAAGAGAAAATGGAGAAATCAGTAAACTAAAAACTTTTCTATAGTATGTGGTAAACTCATCAATAAAAAATTTCTGTTTTGAATAAATGTCTTGTGTGATGCAAAAAAATAATCTGTATCTATGTCTTTATAAATATTTAATACAGAATATTATTATTCGCATAATAACCTAAAAATCTTCCTTACAATATTTCATCGTTCCTAAATCGAGTAAAAAATGTCAAGTGTATTTCTTAATGATTTCGAAATACTTATGAAAGAAACAGCAAAATTGAGAAATCTTGAGGAGTGCTTGCCCTTACAGTGATTCTGGGCAGAATGATGGGTTACTTGAAGAAGTATGCAAATCCTATTCTTAAACAACTTGTAGCTATATATTGGCCATTTTAATTCATAAAATTTGTAGTAAGAGAAATTATGAAATATACTGTATGCGAAATCGGCTAATGAATGAAATTAGTATTAAACAAAGTTCAAATAAAAGGATTAAGAAGCGTTAATATCATTTAATCATTAGAATTAAAAGTAAAAACGGCTAAAATGATGGCAGAGTTGCAATTAAATATCAAATTTTGAAGAGATGCAACTGAGTGAAACCATTGAAAAATGGAAATTCACTTCTGGTTCGGTATTGAAAATTTTGGCTTAAAGAATTTCTTTGTACATGTGAAGCAAATAGTTGCTAGTTTCTCTAACAGGAAGGTAGATATAGCCGTAATTAGAGCAGGAAAAAGGTAATTAGGTAAGATTAGATAGCCAGTGCGCATTAAATTCAAAAATAATGATATAAAAATAGAAAATTGGCAAAAAAATTGCTGAATTAAAAGGTATTAAATAAATAGCAGTAAGAAAAAATGTTCTGTTTGAGTAATGCGATAGAGTGAATGTGGTCCTAAAATTACAGATGAAACTTTGCGATTACGGATGCGAATTTGTTATAATGTATCAAATACGAAAATGCATCAAGCTCATTATTAAAAGGTAATTGCAGTTAATTGCATCGAAACTAAGCATTGCTGTTTCTCCAGAATGCGGCAAAATCCGATTTGGATTTATTTTTGTTACCTCCTACACAAACAGTTATCGAAATAGGCCAGTGGGTTGAATTTCATCCATTAATCAATGTGCTGGAAGGAAGTTCTGTGAAATTCAATGTTTCTGGAAACGAATACGATGACTTATCACAGACACAACTGTATGTCAAAGTGAAAATTATAAAAAATGATGGAAAGCCAATCACGGCTGAAAGTAAAGTGAGACCTGTCAATCTGTTTTTACATTCTATGCTTTCTTAAGTGGATATCAGGTTAAATGAAAGACTCGTTTCCACCAGTAATAACACGTATCCCACAGAGCCACGATAGAAAAATTACTGAATCATAGTTTTGATACGAAAACATCTCAACTCTCATCAGAATTGTTTTTAAAGATACAGCAGGAGGTATGAATGTTTTTGAGACTCAAGACACCCAACCGAATGAAGGATTCAACCAACGAACACAAATGTTTAAACTGAGTGCCTAGGTCGACATGATTGGTCGATTGCATTTGGATATGTTTCATCAGCAACTACTTTTACTGAATATGGTGGCTATGAAAATTAAACTCATACGCAGCAAATCTGAGTTTTGTTTACTGGGTGAAGGAGAATTTAAAGTTTTACTCAAACAAACTTCTTTGTTTGTAAGAAAAGTGAGAGTCAGTCCGAGTGTTGTGCTAGAGTGTTGTACACGCAGAAAGCCTAAAAAAGTCAACAGCCAAATATACCATTAATAGAGTGCTCTGCAAAGCGTATTCCATTCCAACTGGAAATATGAGTTTTATTCAAGACAATATATTCATAGGTCAAATGCCTAATCGCATTGTGGTGGCATGTGTCGATAATGATGCCCTTAACGGAAACTATTAAAGTATCCTTTTGAATTCAAGCACTATAATTTGAATTTTATCGGCGTTTATGTGGACTATCAACCGGTACCTCTTTAACCTAATTTTGACAAAAATCATTTTATACAAGCTTACCAGAATTTATTCATGAATGCGGACGATAGAGGATTTTACCTTTCAAGATTAGAATTTTCAAAGAGATTTTCTTTATTTCGCTTCGATTTGTCACCTGATCTTTGTGATGGCTCTCATTTAAATCTGGTTAAACACAGCAAATTAAGATTGGAAATAAAATTTGGGACTCCTTTACTACAAACTGTTTCGTGCATGCATTTAAAAGTGCATGCAGAGACGATAAGCTATCTGTCAGTATGAACGTCCCTTATGGTTGCTGCTGTACGATGTGGGTTAGTGCCCGGTCAATTCCTAACACCTCACTCTGGAACACACTATTATTGGTGTCCAAGTGACCTTTCCAAAGTGTTAGTGTATCCAGGTTTCGCAGGGCTATGTAGGCGCAGCTTGTGTTATCATCTATTTGGAAGCCATTTGTATAATAGACTAAATCAGCATCCGTTATGTTGGTATTTTGCTTGATATTAATGTTCACCCCTTTTCCCTGTTTCGATGGATGATCACATAGCCGGATCAACTTCTTCTCATATTCCGCTGGGAAATAATTATCCTCATGGAGGGCTGCTGGTTGGCCTAATTAAGCGACTGTTTGATAAGTCGCTTCTTTTTCCACACTAAGATGCAACGGTGGCCAGACCGGTCAATACACATAGTGCTTTAGTTGGGGAAGTACGAAATGCCTTGGTAATATTCAGTAAGAACGGTCGTTGTATGCTTAGAAGATGTTTTATCTTGCGACCTTGCATAGGTAATGACCAAACAGCCGCCCGTATGTAACAATTTTTTCAATTACTGTTTTATACAATACCTTCTGTATGTACGGGTTAAGGCCCCATTCGTGACCTTTCAGGAACTTGAGTTGTTGAGCTATTCCCAGCGTCTACTTCTTCAGTTCCATAATATGTGGTATCCAATTTAGTTTGATATCAAATACTGTTCCTAGGTATTTCAGTTCTTTTACAATTCGAAGTCGATGATTATTCAAAGTTATTTTTGGTTGTCTTGCGAGCGTTTCCTTTATGGGAACTAGAAGTATTTGTAACTTTGCTTCAGATATCTTGAGTTTAATTTCTGCACATCTCTGATGAAATAGCGAGCAGGATTCTTGGGTGTTGGTCTGAAGTTGTTATCTTGTTCTACCCCGAACGATGAGTGCAGTACCATCGGCATACGCAATGAGGCGCGTGTGCTCTGGCCACGTGTTGGTTAATATACCATTGAATGTTATATTCCAAAGAAAAGGCCCAGCACACGAGCCTTGCGGGCATCCTTGATTTTGATTTTGCACTACCATACCACTATTATGGGGTACTATTAGCAATCGGTCAGAAAGGTAGTGTTCCAAAGTAAGGTAGATATTTCTTGGGCATTTAGCTAGGCGCAGGGCTTGAAGGACCGCTGGCCACCACAGCGTGTCAAAGGCGCTTTTTAAGTCGATGGAAATAAACGCTGTGTGATAGCCAGCAGACCTATTTTCTAGAATTTGATTCTTAACTTCTGTAAGCACATGCAAAGTAGACTGTCCTGTACTAAACCCATATTGTATTGGGCTTAAGTATTTCGTAACATATAGATGATGCCACAATCTTGTCATGATCAGCTTTTCGTAAACCTTCCCCAAAGCTGAAAGCAGACATATTGGACGGCACGACTCTGGAGACGTTGGATCTTTACTCTTTTTCAAAAATAAGACTACTTGCCCAATTTTGAATCTGTTAGGGAATGTCCCCGTTTGCAGGAGCTTATTGAAGAGTGATTGAAATGGAGTTACATTAGTGCTTATAATTGCTTTAATAATTCGGTAGTCAATACCATCCGGTCCTGGTGCTCTGCACTGGGGAAGCTGGCGCAGCACTTGCTGAATCTCCCTGATGGTAAAGTAAGGATCATTTGATGTAGCAATTTCTGAGGGCTGGTTCCTGATTGTGGTCTGTTCTAATGTGTCTTCGTGCAGATTGTCTGTGGTGAAGACTACTGACATGATTGCCTTTATTGTATCTTCTGTATATTGGCCAGTACTATTGGGTGTTGGCAATATACGAAGACATTTCGAAAAGTAAAGATACAATGGCTCGCATTCCTTAAAAAAAACATTTATTTAGAAAACGTTAGTTTCATCTTATTAACTGGATTATTTATTATTTTTCGACATAATCACCACCGTTATTCAAACATTTGTTAAGTCGGTGCACAAGCTTTTGTATCCCACAGTCATAGAAGGTTGCCGCCTGCTGGAACCCAGCGCGCACACAATTTCCTGTACCCTAACTTGACAGTCACAACTTCATAAAGAGTTGTCGCTGACACATCCTGTATGATCTGATGCAATTCTTTCAATTTGAGACGTCTATTCGTACGAATTGCTTCCTCTGTTCTCTGAAGAAGGGCATCAGAGATGACAGATGGCCGACCTGTTCTTTGTTCGTCATGAACATCTGTCCCACCTTCAGAGAAATGACGACACCATTTCGTTACATTTTGTCGATTCATAATGTTCCCATACACAAAAACAATTTCTTTGTGAATATCCGATGGTCGCTGACCTTTTGCATGAAGAAAACGTATGACAGAGTGCACTTCGCATTTGGCGGGATACTGAATCGGCGTAGCCATTTTAAACACGACCTACTCCAACCAGAATCAACGTTGAAATGCCGAACGACTGCGAGGAGAAAGCTAACGGTTCAAGGTTAACACCTGTGTTGCCAACTTGCTCACCAAAACTTTTCTTTCCCTCTGGCGTACGGTATATCTTTACTTTTCGAAATGCCCTCGTATGTAAGGTGGCTGGTTTAAAAAGTTTTCCTGCCGCAATCCTGTGGTTGATTCCATAGGTGTTTCTGTACAAAACTTTCTCCAGCTGCTAATTTTTGCATCTAAGATCTTAAGTTTGTAATATGCTCGCTCTTGTTGGTAGATCATTAGTGTTGTGGCTTTTAGTTGCTGCCTACGTTCTTGTTTGAGGCGTCGGCGCAGAGCACGACATTTTTGCTGTTGAACAGACAGTGCACTAAAATGTAAATTTAAGAACGATTACCATCTAACCTGCAGACTCTCCAAAATGCTTTAATTATTATAGACGATTTGATGTCTGAATTAGCAAGTGCGCTTAAGCAAACTTTTTATAGAAGGAAGTCATCACCGAAACCTTTCAATTATTTCTATAACACAAAATCTTTTTCACCAAGACAAGGAGATGAGAAATATTCATTTAAATTCCCATTATCGTGCCTTAATCAAAAATCCTAGATATAGAAGTAAAATTATGCATTTAGCTAGACAAATGTTCCCCGGAAAAGTAAAGGCCTTTCAAGAAATTTTTCAGGATGCTACTTCAACTTCTTTTGGCTACTTGTTGATTGATTTACGACCTGAAAGAGGTGAAACCCTTCGCCTTCGCACAGGCACCTTTCCTGGGGATAAATACTACGTCTACTAGCCCCGATAGTTCATTTCAGTTCGAGACGTCGAATGACTAATATGTCTTCTCCCATCCTGATCGATTTCGAAGGCTTTCAATGGATGCCTCATTGTTACATTGTTAAAGAATTAGCTTTTTACTACGTGTATGAAGGATACCATAGTTGCTGGTCATTTTTACCCCCTCAACCTTGTAAAACATTATCAGTCTCAGCAAAAGCGTTTTGCTTGGGTAACAAGAAATCGTCATCATATGAATTGGAATGAGGGTATATTCCCTTATACTCATTTTCGTATTATTTTACAATATTTGTCATCGAATCACTCTGCCATATACGAAAAAGGATTAAAAGAGAAATTATTTTTAGAAAATTTATTATGTAGAGACATCATAAATCTGGACTGTCCTAAGATAGAAAATTTAAAAAAATTTCTTTAACATGTTCGATTCATGCAAAAGGATTTAATTGCTGTGCTTTAACCAAAGCGGCTGCATTTGCTACCTATGTAAAAGAAAGTGTGCAAGAAGAAGAGCTCATTTGTCATCAGAATGTCTCATCTGAAAGATGTGGATTACCTAAAACTGTTAGGAAAAAGTCGAACAAAAGCAGCTGTACTGAAAAAGTGTCCGAATCATCTCATCAAATCAGTTTGCGAGTTGTTTTAAATCTTCTAAAAGGAAACAACGTACCCATCACCAAACGAGTCAAGAATTGACTCGTCCGTTTTAAAAGAACTTTGAGGAAATAAGCGGACAAAAAAGTACCTCTTTTTAAGAAAAGACGTCTTTTGGTTCAAAAAGGGACGGTTTTCTATCTTTCCTAATCCCTGCAGCAGTATTCGATCGCCAAAGCGAGCGAATATATAGGCGATGTGCAAGAAACAAATACGCTGATTGGTTGAAATAGAATAGGTACTGCTAGCGAGATGCTAATTGGTTGTTAAGACTGTATACACCTTCCTTGGAACCCCAGAAGCTGTGATTTGGTTTCGGCATGCTGGAACATGAATAGAGATGAAGTTTATTGGCGATAGCATGTGTCCCCAACCTAGTGAAGTCATGATGGTTTCTGCTTCGCAAAGTTCAAACGGATAAAAAGAATGTCAAATAATAGGACTCAAGAGATAAAGCATAGCCTTGCGTTAACTCTCAGGTCTCACATCTCAGAGATGGCGAGTTTGAATCCCAGCCGTAGAGTTATTTTTAAAACTCGTGCAATTACATAAAATGCATTCATTTAAATTAAAATAAATAATGGAATCAAATTAAAACTATTTAAATAATTAAAAATAATGATGGATTAAATAATTAAAATTAATGACTTACTAGATAATTAATATTAATCACATATTAAATAATTAAAAAGATACCATTTCAAAACACGTGGTTCAAGATGTGGTTGCCACGAACATAAAAAAAATTTGTCGCCACAAAAATAAAAACTTTGAAAACATAAGGTCGTTGCCACACAATAAAAACGAAACTACACATGACATCATTAAAAACACGGTTACATCACTTCCGGGTACATCCAATATGGCGCCGTCACATCCGGCTGTCACGTGATTCAAGATGGCGGTGGTGGCACATCAAAGACACACCCATTGCGTCATCTATTGTTCTTTTACGTCATCTATTATTCTATTTGGTGATGGCGGCAACATTTGGCCGCGTGGTTATCTGCGGTTACTACTCCCCTCCTCCTCACCTGCTAAAATGAAAAACGAAACGTTTGAAATGTTTTCAGAGCGCGGAGCCTCATGGATCTGCTTGGAGACGAATTTGGAATCCCCTAACATGTGATTGACAGATATATGGCCTATGATTCTAAAAATTTTGGCGGGATAATCCCTTTCATAAGTAGGTCAAGACATAAGGCCACTTCAAGGTCAATTTGATTTTCACTGTTCATTGAAAAAGTAGAATTCGCGAGGTCTGGTTCTATGGCATTATTAAAACAAATTTTGATTTTCACTGGACCCTTAGAGTGTTTGTTTGGGAAAGGGGATTTATTCAAAATTATTAGTTCTCTTTCCGAATTTTTAAACATATTACTCTCTATCCATCGACAAGTAAATCAATGTATTCAAGCTCACCCCTACGCACATGACTTGGCTTATCCTGAATTCCTGATAGGGCATTTTTCCGTTCGTCGCACGAAGCTTCATTCCTTTAAAACGTTTCGGACAGTCATGTGCGAAATGGAACGAATCACCTTTGCTACTACAAATGTAACAAGTCCTGTCGGCTCTATTCTTTTCGTTCACAGTATTACGTGTTGACTTCTGTGATTATTTGTTCTTTTTTAACACTGTATTTCTGAAGCTAAGTCTTTTGTTTTATATTTATAGTTAAGCCTAAATTATATAGTTTAAGCCAGCCCTCACCTTGTTTAATTCCAATATGACACTTTGTTTAAGAAACTAGTGTTTCATGCATTTTGTAGGAGATAAGTAGCTCTTTTAGAGTGTTTAAATCTTTAACGCTTCTCAAATACAGTAGACTGTAGTTAAGCGCGACACAAATTGATCGAAAGTTTCATCTTGTGTTCTTTGAGCTTTCTTAACGCTCTTTAAACAGTCTGTGGGAGTTGGTTTTTAATATTAAAGCCTTCACCGAAAATTAAAATATTCTGTAAATTTTTCCTTAACATGTTTATCAATACTTCCTCTTTTAAATTGTCTGGAACATCTTTTGTTTCTGAATGCTTTCTCAATGTGCGCAAAGAACAAGTTCAACACTTCCGGCTTCCCTGGAAAGGGTATAATTAAGATTTTAAAAAAATTAATCCCTAAGCGGTCATGTCCTGATGTTCTCAAAGTTGACTGAATGCGTTGTGTTTTCACGGTTTTTATTTCATTTTCCTTTTCTAACTGAGCCTGTTTTGATTTTTCTGATCTTCTACAGTTACGTTAATTAAGTTGATGAGAAAGTCAGTGTCTTTTTTAAACACATCAGAATTTTCTATTAGATTTTGCAGTTCTGTTATTTCCGAATTAGCAGACCTGTGTATTCGAACACATTTAATAAATCATCTTTCCGAGTTTTCGTGAAAATTTTAACAAAACTGTTAATTACGAAATAAATTTTCGCACATACCTGTACATGTTCAGACTCCTTAATCCAGGCCTCATGCCCAAATTTTTCTGTGACTATCTTTTAAGATTCGTCTATATTCTCCCTAGCTACAATTACATCATCTGGGAAAATAAAAGTACACTTTCCAAGGGCAGGTTTTAGTTTAGAGTTTGTCATCCTGCGAAACGTGGCGGGTGCTCCGCAAAAGCCAAATTGCAGTCTCAGAGCGGTACAGGTCAGTTCGACGCTAACGTTTCGACGCCAGCCTTTCGACGCGTGGTCAATTCGACACGAGGTCGTTTCGAACGCGGGGTCAGTTCGACACCATACTTTTTCCCCTTTTGTTTGACGCCATACTTTTCATATTTTTATTTATTTTTAGAATAAGTTTGCATCATCATTCAAATAAAGTTGGTGCCATCATCATTTGGTGTTTCACACCCCACATTATTGGAATTCATAGATGGTCTCAGGCGTGTTCAAAAATCAATTGATCAATGTTATGAACAATTTGTACGTGGAGATGAACCGCCGCACAAATAATAAAAATACGAAAAAAAATTCTAAAAATAAATAAAAATACGAAAAAAAAAAAAAAATATGGCGTCTAATTGCCCCTGCGTCGAAACGTTGGCGTTGAACCGTTGGCGTCTAACAGTCGGCTTCGAAACGACCTGCTTCGGTCTCAGAGAGGCACGAATACGGTTTTGGGCATGTCTTTCTGTTTTATACATACTTAAAAATATCCCAAAGTAAGATCTAGCGCCGTCATGTAATTTGTTCATTTAATCGTCCTAATTATTTCTTCGATTACGAGCGGTGAATTAACGGGGTATTTAGTAACGTTATTTAATATTCAGTAATTCACTACAAACTACAAAATACCATGATTTATAGTCTGTTGGCGGGAGATTATTCTATTTTAGATACAGTACTACATGGCTACTTATATGAATTATAACCTTGTTCTATAACATTTTCTGGATATGTTTTCCGATGACTCTGATTTTGCCATAGCGGTAGGGCTTTGCTTTACAGGGGGAGACATTCTGGGTCTATGCTACAGTTTACAATTTGCGTGAGACAACGGATATCTTCAAATAATTTAGCAAAGTGACTTACCAATTGCTCCAGCTTGCATTTCTCTTCATCCGTCACGTGATTCAGCTTCGTGATTCTTCTTTCTGCTCAACTTCATTCATAACCAGTTGCACCGTGGCTTGCTAAAACTAATTTCCACTCCTGCCGCCTTTAAAAAGTCCACTCCTAATATTATTAGAGCCTGTATACTTTGCACAAAGAAGAAAATTACTTTTTGCTGTTTATTTTTTATTTGAACGCGCAATGTGACGTTCCCTGCATATGTCCACTCTTTACCTTAGGCTGCCTCAACTGTCACTCAAACAATTCATACCGTTTAAAATGTTTTAAAAAAGCATTTTCCGCCAAGAAACTCTTTGTTCCCCTGTATCTAATTGTGCGTTCGCTGGCACGTTATTCATCAAAATTCGGATTACAGGCAGAGCCAAATTTTTTATGATTGCTGCATTCAGTTGAATTCTAAAGAAATTTTCTTGCTTCTCGGGTAACCGTGCTTTCTTACGTTCAGTTTGACTTATTAGTATAAACTCTTACTGCCTTCTTCTGCCTGTTTTCTGCTTCGTGATTTCTCTTAGCGACCGCTGTGGGTTAAAATTTCTTTCTATTTTCTTCGGTCTACTTTCTAGTTTCCATGGCCATTCTACGTGGGCTTGCTTGTGCTACAGGCATTCAAAACTGCCCGTTCGATCTCTTTCCATATTCTGATCTACACGTACTTTCTGAAACCTTCCTACATTCAGACTTCGCCACGATCTCAAATAGTTGCTCAAGTGGTGCCCAGGTTTCTTAACTCAAAGAAGTACTGAATTAGCTGTAATAGGGTATGCAAGATAAATTTATGGCCTATGCATTGGGCCTTTTCCCACACAAGTTAACATCTTGAATTTTTCTTAATATAAATTCGGTCATTTCTTCGACCTTCAACTGTATCTAATAAACAATTCAGCTCCCAACTGTGCCGTGTCTTTCACCTCGAGGAATGCTTCTACAAGGATGGTTTTAAACACTTCAAACGTAAAATTTTCACTAATCTAAATTTCAAAATTCGTTCTCCAACAAAAATTTACCGATTCCTTTGTACCAGCTCACTGCCTGTCCTCGAAGTGTGACGGTTGCTGTAGTGACTTTTTGTACTTCTCCAGCTGAGTAAAGCTAGAAATGCAAATCTAAATGTTCAAGAAAGGTCATTGCAAAACTTCTGCCATCGAATACGGTTTGTGATTTTACTCAATCGCGCAACGTAACTACGGTTCATCCAAATCCCTCCGTGTGATTCACTGGTGCCGGTAGTTTGTGATCTGGAGGCTGGCAGACTAAACTTTGAATTCATTTGAACCATGGTTCTTACGTTTGTACAGGCTCCACTTTACAATTTGTTATGTTTAGTCATTACAAACTGGTGTTCGAAATTCTAGTAGACATTAAGCAAATTATCGCTAAGTCTAAAACAACAAATGAAATTTGAGAAGGGTGTAAAAGAACCTTTTATTTAAAACTAAGAAGAACAAAATGCACATCTGGCGCTTACAGCTCAGCGAGCACTTATGGCGAGAGGATTTAAATGAAGAACCAACTATAAATTTAAATTCAAGTAGCCTAGAAGCCGAAGCTAGCATAAATCAATTTCACACGAAGTTGCCTTACAAACCCAACCGGTGTAGATATTCAAATATCAGGAATTGTAATACAAGGCTACAGGATACAAATCTTACCTGAGTTAGCAGCAGCTTAGTAACGTTGTCTAGACAGGCAGAACACGCTCTGTCATACAAACTATAAACATGAGTTTAAATACACACGAACTAATTTTCATTCTGGATTGAAAGCAGAAAGAAGAAGTGACAGTAAAGGTTTAAATCATAAAACAGCTAGTTAATTAACACAAAGAAACTTTACAAAAATACTGAAATTCGAGCTATTACTTTGTGACAGGAGCCTTGCCAGCCTGTTCTTATTCTGTAGAACATGATTTATATATTTGTGTTTCCTGTTCCGCGAGATCACTGCTAATCTCTAAATCCAGTAATAACAACATACATTAAATATACATTAATCAAAAAACAACTCAGAAATAAAATAGTAATAAAATTAAGCAAAAGCTGCTTAGCAAAAGCTAAATAGGGAGGAATATTTGCAAAACCATAAATACGTGTAAAATAAAAAATATGGTGCATGAGCAGTTACAGGTTTTAAAATGTAAGGTCATATTATAACTTTCAATGTAATTAACTGTGCCTGAGTTAATACATTTTAAAGCAACAATGATTTCTACTTATATTATGAGTTTCAATAAAATAAAATGCTAACAAAGTGAAACTATGTAATGGATTATGAAAAAAAAATGTGAGAGCATTTATAGCACTTTCTGTTTAGGATAATGAGAAGCAATTTTGGTTGAACAAATGAAAAATAATTACATAAGTAACAGAAAAACCATGTTATTTAATATACAGTGCAACTGAGTAATATATACGCTCACTCATATATATATGTGTGTAAGTTATCCAACATGTAACAAATACGTATTAATTTTTCTAGTATACAATATATATCAATTGTTACATTATTTAGCATGCAACTACTATCATACTATTCAATATGTAAAAATTATAATATAATTTAATATAAACCAATATATAACTTACTGAATATGTACAATTTTACTAATTTACAAATGTTCGGAAACGTTTAAAATCATCATTGTTAAGTAGTATTAACTTATATATTATGTAACTATCAAATTAAATTTATGTCAGCTATATCATCAAATAAAATGTTATGCAGCTTTATTGTTTTAAGTTAAAATAAATACTGACTTGCAGGATTGCTGTTCAAATGCCGAATGGAAGTAACAGCGAAAACGGAAGGTGCATAATAAGCATTGCCCTGTGTCAGTGCCCTCCGTGGGATGCTGGTGTGTTTTTAAAGGGTGTTGAATCTCTAGTAAAGTACTACGACGGGCAAAAGCTATAGAAAAATAAGTAAAGTTTTCATATCCCACATTTCTTTCCCTTCTTTTTGGCTGTCGAGAAAATTTTGGATGTTGCTACGACATGTGGTTGCTCACTGCCCTGATGATAAGGTGAAATCCCAAAAGCCCTGAAGACATGGAAAAACTACAAGTTGTAGCATCTCTGAAATGTAATAGTGATATTGCCCAATGCATACCGGACGCTAGAAGGATCCAGATCTAAACAGCATCCCATATCATAACTCCAACTCCTGGGCCTGGAAAAGGACGCATAATACAAGACTCCAACAATCTGCTCCTACGAGGCAGCACATATGGACGTAGCCATCTGTAACTGCAAATAAACTCGGGATTCTACTGAAGAGACAATATCGGACCATTCATAAGGTCATGGTCGTATTTTATCTCAGCAGTGTAGCCACATAGCTATGGCCATCTTGCAAGCAATCCGTGATGCTACAGGCCACATGGTATTGATACATTTTTCTGTGCCACATACATTAATTCATGAAATAAAATATATGATATAGCTGTACGATCACTATAATTTATGCGCCTAAGATACCTGTTCTCTTGGACAATGATGTGTCTAGATATTTGTAATCTTGTGCGGCACTACGTTTGTCTCCCTTGAACTCAATGCCAGCATATTCGCATGACATTTCTCAGATTTCAGTTAACATAACCAAGAATGTTTTGTTAAAATATCCCGCAGTCGCGATACTCTAAGTTCTCCAGTAATCAAATTCGAACATGCACTTTTTAATTGGAGGAGTTAAAGCAACAAGAATCAAGGCAATATTCATAAATTTGCGGCACTTCTTTCGAAGGCTTAGATGTAGAACTTTCTCATTCAGCTGTAGAATTGCAAATGACGAAAGAGAAGCTAATAATAAGAAAAGGGGATAAGAATGAGAGGAAGGAAGTAAAGGTACTGGCGCCATATATTGATTAAAAATGATAATAAATATGAAATAATTTCCTTAAAAGCTGAGGATAAAGACAGATTGGATTTGTTATCGTTAAACTGAACTGAAATATTTTTACGAATGTGAAACGCCTCTAGAAAATCTAATTCGGCAACGGAGATACTTTTGAATAATTCTGGCAGAAAAAAATGGAAAATGGAATTTTCTGATCAACATTGCTGGGCTACAGCGGATTTATGTGTTTCGCTTTTCCTAATTTTGCCTTATGTTCTTTAGCGCGAAATTTTAAGGCTCTCTTAGTTTAACCAATGTAAATTAAACCGCACTGACAAGGAATCTTGTATATATCTTGGCTTCTCTTTCTTCATTTGCTCTTTATCAGCTTCTGCACTTATTATTTTGTAGGTTACAAAATTATAAATTTATTGATAGTTGTTCTTCGTGGTCCAGTTACTTAACTTGCTTTTTATAATCGGGCCACTTTTTCACTTTAAGAAATTTACATGTTACTGCATCAATATCGGTTACTATACTAATTCAGAAGTCAAACAACAAAAATCAGCGTTATATTTTCAAATTTTCACAGGACTAGTTTCGATGGTTTTACCGAACCACCATCCTCAGCTGCAAAAGCGCAAATGAACAAGATAGATATGGCCTTCTCTGTCCAGGCTTTTTATCTTATCTGATCATTATATCATATCTCGTTCATTTGCGCTTTTGCAGATGAGGATGGTGGTTCGATAAAACCATCGAAACTAGTCCTGTGAAAATTTGAAAATATAACGCTGATTTTTGTTGTTTGACTTCTAAATTAGTATTTGTTCGGCGTGTTATTGTGTCTTAATTGGTTACTATATCTGGACTGAAACATAGCATGGGAAAATGCTGGTATTTCTTCATATTACCTTGTTAAACGCCATAAGCATTCGATAATTCTAAAATGAAACAAATATATCTTTGGCACCAAATATATCCCATGTGAGAGATTTTCAAGAGAAAGCAAGAATACCCTTTCATATGTGATAGAAGTGAGAAACTCCATATTAGAGATTCTTTCAAATTATGGCAAGCCCAGATTCGTTCACAGTTAAATGCTCAATTAATTTGAAATATCTCAAGTTATAAGGTATTTCTCCCGCTTTCTTAGCGTGCCTTCGTGATGTGATGATCTGCACGCTGGGCGCGTATTCCAGAGGTCCGTGGTTCGATTCCCGGCGAAGGCGTTGCTCATTTTTCATCACTCCTGCTTCCAAAAAAATACCTAATGTCTCTACAAAGTGAAAGTGATTATTTTCAACATTTCAAATTTAATTGTCATTTATGTTCTATTACAAAGGCTGTTTTAAAAAAAATTACTCGAAATCCTTTTAGAAAAAGTTTAACTTTTGGAAATATTTAATACTAGTACTGTAACTGCCTGGTCCGTCTTATTGAATATCTTACTCAAACTGAAAGCAAAAGAATTATCGTCAGTAGGTATTCGGTGAAATATTATGGAGAGTTATTTGATATACGAGTAACATGTCATCGAGGCACAACTGACAATCAATTAATCGAATTAATTTATCTTCTCCGCATTCAGGTTTAGGCAGTGAAGAATCTCATACTGAAATATTTCGATTCAGTAATTGAGAACTCTTTCCTCAGTTAATGATGCACCACCGCTGCACTGTAGTAGATACGTAATCAAATACTCGAATGACCTGGAAAAATATAAAAATCCGATCATAATTATTCAATTATGCACATAATAATATTTGAGAGAGAAATCGCTTATCATATGGATGATGTAGCCCATATAATGGAATAAAAGACTGCCTCGGTAAATAAAGATATCCTATTATCGGCACTTAAATGGGCCTATCATTTTGTTCTTTTGACATGAAAAGATTCAGTTATTTCAATTGTGCTTTCGCGAAATTTGAAATAATTGCAAGAAATCTTCAGTTTCTAGGTCAAGTGTAAAAATATTACAAAATATTTAGAATTTTTCAGATGTAGTTAGTAGTATTTTATTATTTATTCTGGTATCTGGTTTTAATTGGCATTTATCCTTAAAACCTATGTATTATTTGAAACCAGACTTCTAATCTTGGTCATTAACATCTGATTACAGTCATGCTCTTTTACTGAAGTCTAAAATTTTGTTTCAGATTCAGACTTTAATTTCAGAAATCATATATCATTTTTAATGACAGAACTGTTTCTTTTGTAATTGTTGATAATAAATTCACATATAAATATTTTCTAAACTAAATATTTCTAAACTAATTTATTACTTTCATTTTCAAATAAAGTTTGGGCACTCGTCCCTCTTTAAATGTAGATGTCAGAAAATGTTACGTACTCTTAAGAGAACTAAAATTAGTCTTACTTAAAGCAAGTTTCTAAATTAAATTCAAACAATATCACAAAATGTTTTTGATATCGCATTCACTGGTGAGTAACAATTAAATTACAGAAACACTGTTTGCCTGATACTGTTCCTTGGGAAGCAAATTTTCAGCAAGTGCACACCATTTTGTCGACATTTTTGATAAAAAAAACCGATTTTGTAATTATATTCCTGCTTTTTTACTACTTTCTTAGCAATATAGACAGTTCGCAATATTAATATTACGTTTTGCCAGTGTTGTAGGCTGTTTTAGTAGCTGTAAGCTCTGTAGTAGTTGCAGTAGTAGACTTTATTGTTTTAGGCTCCGGTCTGTAATAACCATATTGTACCAATACTTTCTTAGCGGACTAGTGCTAATTCCAATGGAAGTTTCCGGATCAAATGTGTTTAATTTCTGTTTAATGATGAGACTCAAGTAACACGATCTTGACATACTGCTCTAGAAGTAATCAGATCAGTGCTCCCTTTCGCATGCATACATGAAAATTTCATAGGCGTTGGTAAAGATACAATTCAAAAACGCAAAATTTGTTACACCATTTCAACAAAATATTAACTATTATAATAAAGTGTACTCTTTTCAGACGGATCACCATAGATGCTGGAATCTTGCGTAATATAACTGGGTGCTAGAGTGCTCTAAATTTCTGATATGCTATGTAAGGTGAAAGAATTTTATATTATAGTCTGTATTTTGTATAGTTTTATTTTCAGACACAGTTTTTCTTAGTTAAAGTAGATCTTCTGTTAAAATATAAAGACACTAATATATATATCCAAACCCTAAGTTGCCTTACGGATAAGCATGAGCTTCTCTAATGCCAGAAAGTGTGAGCAGTTTATTCCAATTAAATGAATGAACTTTGTAGAGTCATTAGGTTATTTTTAAAGCAGAAGTGATGAAAAATGAGCAATGTCGTCGCCGGGAATCGAACCACGGTTCTCTGGAATACGCGCCCAGTGTGCTGATCACTACACTACGAAGGCATGTTAAAAAGGCAGAAGAAATGCCTTATAACTTTCATAATAAGCTTTCAGAGAATGTTAGAATCATTTTTAAAGGAAACATTTCTTCATCCTTTATTCATATAAAAATATATATTCATTTACTTTAGGGAAAGAGCTTTTGAGCTTTTTAGGTTGCAGAATTCAAAATCTATAAAAACCTATGCAATTCATACCTCTGTCTAAAACTGTCCGTCTATTATGAGACTGTCTTTTTTATTCTCCCTTTAAATTCCGAAAATGAGCTAAACAAACTTAGTTTTTCCGCACGAAGTCTTCAGTTTTTTTTTTTTTTTAATTCAAAGATATATTTATCATCTCCGTTTGTTGCTGCTTTTAGGCAGCGACTATTTAGCTATTGTCCTCAAAGATAAGCATAAACAAAGGCTGATACCTATTATTGAAAGGTTGATACCTATTAAAATATTATACATATTTCATACCGCAAATTGTTTCACTTCATAAAGTTTAAGCAGAACTATTTTTACGTACATTTTTAGCCCGATGATATCAGTTTAAGCAAAAAATGAAATTTTATTATATGTTATCGCATCTATAAGCGACTATTTCAAAAAACTGCTTATAAACTTTACCTTTGTCTATTAATTACAACGAAAACCAACTCTGGTAAGCCACGTTAGGATTTAGTTCTACGCTTTAAAAAAAATTGCCTTTATTTATAAATTAAATGGTTCATTTATTAATCCCCTGATATTTTTAATCCCTACTGTTATAAAACTTAAGTATATATTTTTCAACGGCATAATTCGCCAATTAATACAAATATTTTGCTTGGTAGCTATTTTTGAGAAAATTCTCAATTTGCAAAATTGCTGATTATAAGCATTAAAATAGAGTGCTGGTAACATTTATAAGGAAAATAATTAGAGATTAAGCGGTCTTGAAACAGAGAAAAATACTTAAATGATAGTTTCTTGTTTTTAAAAAGCTGCAAGTTATTATAAATAACATTTATTTAAGCTTCTACTAGATACCATATACTCTTCTATTTTGATTGTGAGACATTAGTGTTATGGCCATCCTAACAGATGTTTTCTTGTTCAATTTTCCAACAAATGCGGTATTTAAATAATCTAGAAAACTGAGCTTGGAGCACCCATTTGCATTTTAAAGCTTAATTAAGACACAGACTTTGTATGACTCAAATGTCCTAACGAAGCCCTAATGATCTTTCAGAAGCTGATGGCTACTAACCAGCCCTACATTTTAGAAAAATCATTTACATTAATGCTTCATGGAAATTTTTAAGCTATCTACGAAATTTTCTCTAGCTCTAAAAGCTGGATGATTAATTAAAATACGTAATAGTCCTCCTCATTTTTTAAAGTTTTACACTAATATGGTAATCCGTTTAGAATTTCTGTTCCAGATAAAACCGTAATTTGTTTATCCAGACAGAGACATTAGCGGATGGTCCAAAATAATATCATTAATGGACCTCAGTAAGCGTACACATTTCTGAATTCTTCTCTATTTAAACAAGATTCATTAATTTGATTGATGAGTCCCGAACAGCAGCGCCACGTATCACTCAACTCTCTTTCACCATTAGTCGTATTTTTTAAAAAGAAATCTTTTTCTGATATATGTCGATTATACTGATTGATGATTTTGACAGTCTAGGATTCATTTGTGTTTTCTTTCGAGACGCCACCTCCTCATTTGCACACGACTCACCGATCACGATAAAAGTATTTCGATTTCAATGTTTAACCTCGCGCATCTGAAATTCTTTTCAGTATTCAGATGGTAAACGGAGTGGAAGCCATGAAAAGAAAATATTCTTTCGCTTTCGGCAGGGAATGTCATGCAAATTCAATGTCTAACGCTGCATGCGAAGGGCATTAAAAGAAGAAGGAGGAAGAAAAAAGCAAAGGAAAAAATGGTGCAGCTGCATTGAAAGATGCCATTCAGACTTTTCAAGAAAGTTCCATGAACTGTATGGTCCAACCTGCTCAAATTTGGAGTATAGCAGAGGGTTGAAATTTTAGGCTTAAAACTGATTCTAAAGTGGGGAATGCAATAGCATATTTCAAGTATATTATTTAAATTGTAATGAAGCAAAATGAGTTTGAACTTATTATTCTCCTGGTTTCATTCATTTTAAAGATTAAAATACAGAACACAGAGCAAAGATATATTTTAGGTAAAATAGTTATAATAAAATAAAACAAATTTGAATCTGTTAGTTTCCTGGTTACTTGAGTAAAATAAAGTTTATGTAAATC
Source organism: Stegodyphus dumicola (assembly GCF_044657685.1). NCBI lineage: Eukaryota > Metazoa > Arthropoda > Arachnida > Araneae > Eresidae > Stegodyphus > Stegodyphus dumicola. The sequence goes on from NC_140780.1 coordinate 195,947,279, forward strand.
GAATTATGTCGTATGTGGTTTGAAACTGCGAGTATGGAGATTTGATACATTATACCTATAACTGATTCCAAAGTGGGGATACATGCACGAGTGAAGCATTATAATGCAATAACTGTAATAACTATAATGAAGTTAAATATATTTCAACCACTTATTCTTCAGATCGTATGTACGTTGTTCTAAATATATACAACCTGTACTTTCTGAAATTGATTTGAAGACGCCTGCCCGTCTCTTAAAGAAAGTGTCGTATTAAATAGTCAAGATAATATAATTAATATTGATAAAAGTAACTTAGCTCTTAAAAGTAGAGCATAATCGTGGACTGCAGCAAAAATTTCCATTTTAAAGTTTTTAATATATACATTTTTAGAGACATTAGGTATTTTTGAAGGTGAAGACGAGAAAAATTAATAATGCACTCGCTGGGATTCGAACCTCGGACCTCTCGAATGCACGCCGAGTGTGCTTACTATTACACTATGAAGGCATGCTAAGAAAACGGGAGAAATACTTTATATACCATACCTTTTAAAGGGCGACTAAAGATTAGGTGACCCAATCGCCAAATCCTGGTGGTGGAGAATCATCATCCACCATCTTTTTGTTCGGGCTCCACTGTAGAGTCATTAGGTTATTTTGAAAAATGAGCAATGCCCTCGCCGGGACTCGCCGAGTATGCTGATCATTGCACAACGAAGACATGCTAAGAAAGCAGGAGAAATACTTTATATACTGCAAAAATCATAAAAACTGCTTTGAAAAGCATTTCATAATGCTTGGCTTATAAAGCTGCATATGACTTACAAAATCATGAAATTACTATATAAGCAACCATGAAAAGTACCCAAAAGAAATCTGTTGAGAGAAGAAGACATTCAGTTGATTCTCATTGCAGTATCGTAAAGAAAAACGCTAATTTTTTTACTGCTGTGTGTGGGTTCTTTAGCCTGTTATCTAAAAATGACAGAAAGAAATGAATGTATTGGAGAAAGTATGCAGCAAATAAAACGTAAATGCATATGATGTCTAATTTGGTTTGATTGGTTTCATATGTAAGTTTAAAAAAATGGATGTATTAAAAACATACGTAAAGACAGGGAAAAGTAGCGTTTCTGTGGAGCAGATTAAGTGGTACCTTTTCAGCAATTTTATATATAAAATAAAAAGTAATAGTCTCAGACCATGTTATCAAAGTAAGCGGAAAGCACATGAAGAGTTGCGAAAGTATAAATTAGTATCTAGCATAAATAATATAAGCTACACTTAGTTTCTTTAAATTATTAGAAGCAATGACTAACATATAACATATTTACAACTTACATTAATACAAAATTAACATTTTTTCAAATTTTGCTTTGGGCTGGCTGCAGGGTTAGTTTTCGTGGATTTTTCTCATGTGTAACTAGAATACGAGCCAGTTTTCCTTAGAAAGCCCTTAAAGTAGGCATCCCTCTTCTCAGGACTATTGTCTTTGTGTGCTTTGTGGTATTCAAAGAGCCCAACCTAAACTTTTGAGCAGAGTATGTCTGTTCATATGGAAGCAAAACCATTCTGTAAGGTATATTGAATCAGTAGTAAGGAAAAATTTGTAAGGCTGAATATCGCAGGTACATTGTTAAAAATATTTTGTTGAAGGTTTTGCTAAATTATGCTACTGAAAAAGTTGCAACCAAAAGATGGTGAAACATTAATCCATTATCATGGGCTTCGGTTGAACCATTATTTAGTAATATGTTGAATCGTGAGTTGGCAGTACGTTGAACCATGAATAGGGAATGTTGAATAAAGAATTGGGAATGCTTTATATATGAATTGGGCCTATAATATAACATGGATTGGGAATACCTTAAACCATTAATTATAATTATGTTTAACGTTAACTGTAACTAATTCGATTCGTTAACTGTAAAGTATAGGAAGTTATTTGAGAACTCAAGCCTGAAATTTCGTATTAGCCAATTTCTGCTGCTGCTTATTCTGGTAATTTTTTATTTAATTGCTCCTATGGATATATCCTCCTTCTCCTGGTACTTTTCAATTCATTACTGCTATGAGTAAGAAATTGGCAAATAAGCGTACCTATAGTACTTATTATTGGTAATTTGCCTACCTTAGCTATCTGGTTTATTCATACAAAATTACGCTTCAGTTCTAAGAGAATAAAAGTATACAATATGTATAATTAATATACATACTTGCAAATTATTATTATGTATATAAAAATATTTTTATAAATCTGAATGCCTTACACGCGAATACAAATAAACCAAAATATAACTGCTCATTGCAAGAGCTGAATTTCAATAAAATTTCGTGTTTGATATATATATATGTGCTTTGTAAATTAAATTGCATTAATTATCATCATTGCCTTGTTGTTTAATTTCACTAAATATACGCCGCATGGATTATAAAAGCAGATCTATCCCTCTCAGAAAACGTTCTTAAATAATTTTCAGATAAGATTCTTGGTTTATTTTGTATCATCATGCGAAAATTTGAAAAATCAATCTTATCCTATTTTATAATGGACTTTTAATGATTTATAACAGTTTGTCTTGATAATAATCTTTAAACAGTACAACTAAATCACAGCTTTTTATCTCATATATATATATATTATTGATTTGCTATTCTACAGGCATACATAGCTGATAGAATACATTTAAACTCTCCAGTATTTAAACCCAAAAGAGAAATTCTTTTCCCGTAATAAAATTGAATTTATTATTCTTTCTAACATGTATTTAACATATATTTAGCTTATATTCCATGCATAAGTCTTATTTTCATTTACATTCCATGATACTTAACTTTAAAATTTGGAGACTCTGTAGGAGAGTATCTAGGACGTGTAAAGTTTCTCTTGTCCCCTCCCCACACACAAAAAAAAGTTTTACATTAAATTTTTTCATCACAAGCCTCTAAACCATAAATATTTTTTAAATTTTCATTAATGTTTATTTTTTTTTTATTTACGATGTGTTAAAGCGTGATGAAGCATGATAAATTATAATATTTATGTACCTATACAATAAAAAAAAATTCCAAAGCTATTCAAATTATTAAATTTATTCAAAAGAAAATTCCATTTTTCTGCAGATTAAACATGTCTCTTATTAACATGTTATGTGTAAACGTAAACATTTCATATAAAATAAGTTAGAGGAAAATCATAAGCTTAAAATCAAGATCGCAAAGCCTTAATGAAGAATATATTTAAATCAATATAGACAAATTTTGTACAACTGCTACATAAGAAAATTAATGAGTTAAGAAATATTTATGCTGAATGCTGCACAGACATACATGTAAACATATTTTAATAAATTACATCACTTATATTCATTTTAACAAATTTAATTTAACTACATGAAAATCATGCTAATCCATAATTACCATAAAGCTTCAGTGCTGTGACCTTATTTATGAAAAGAAGACGGCTAAGTATTTAAAAACTGAATTCATGGGATTAGCAAAAGTTTCAAAATATTGAGACATTCTCTATAAAAAGCGCTCCTTTTAATAAATATCTTTATGATTAGTAAAACGCTAGATTCGAAACAGTGTCCGCCCATGGTACTCATTACTTCTATTTTTGTTTTAACTATCATGCAGAATACTTCAACATTGCTTCATTCTGTACCTTAAGTCCTTAACTTGACTTAAAGTAAATTCATCTGCGCATTCTGTCGTCTTTTGCTGCATCCAAATATAAATAGGATGTACACTGAGGAAAAAAAAAAGAGGGGGAGGAACAGTTCTATATCTCCCGTTCTATTGGGCCGATTAACAAAATTCAAATTGCGTTTTCCATGTCTGGAAAGCGCGACTTAGGATTTACATTAGATTTTTATACAGCTTTGTTCTAATATAGGTATTTTGACACAAAATAGAACTTTTTCTGAAATAACTTACTAATTTTTTTTCATATTTCGATTCTACGACTCAAATTATGCCTAAATATTAAATTTTGTAAAATTTGGTGCGAAATTTACGGAGAAATTCAAAAAGTTAACTTGGCGCATTTTTTCGAGTTTCAGCCAAGAATAATTCACTTGGCGAACTTCTTAATATATGGCATCCTATTTTCCTTTCCCTTCCGTTGTGCGGGAGCGTGGAAAATATCGCATCGTTCCTACCTTTTTACATTGTGGATGAGCGGAAAAAAGTCATATCGTGTCTACTTTCAAATAATTTTAACAAACTGCGTAAACCACATTTTAGTTATTATCGCTTTCAACCAATATGCCAAATTTCAAAATGCGCCAATATATAAATTCACTTATATCTTCGGAAATTTTGAATAAAAAGCTCTAAATTTTTGCAGGTATGCTTAGAAATACCTCTACTTTGAGACGATTCTAACAACTTTATAGGTTATAATTCAAATTTTGTTTCGAAAAATTTACAAAAATTATTTAAAAATACAAATTTTTAAAATAAACCCTAAAGAAATGAATTTTATTTGGAATGAAACTAAGTTTCGAACTGTGTAAGAAGGAATCAAATAAGTTTCATTAAAAAAGAGATATTAATAAATACATACCAAATTAAATAAACATTGAAGAGCTAAAATTTTGAGAGCAGATTTTTTTTAGAGCGATTTTTACAAAACTTGGGAGTTTGGCATAACTTGAGTCGTAGAATCGAAATATGGAAAACAACTGACATGTCATATCAGAAAAAGTCCGATCTTGTGTCAAAATACCTATCGTTGAGCAATGTTATATATAAATCTATTACATATCCTAAGTCGCGATTTCGAGACATGAAACACGCAATATGAATTTCGTCAATCAGTCCAGTAGAACGGAAGATATAGAACTGTCAGCCCCCTTTTTTTTCCCCGCAGTGTACATGTTTATGCGTAGCTAATGGTGTCGATACAACAAGTCTTACCTTACCCCACAGTGAGTTGCGTAGACAGTCATCAGTTTCGAGCAAATACTGCTATATTTTCCTTGGTGAAGAAAGACATCCCTTCCCTAGCTTTCTCTCATACGAGAAAAATTGCAGAATACTCGTATTCAATTTCCAGTCAGTCACTATAAGCATTTCAAGAAAAATTTCAAAAAGGTATTAAATTTTGTAGCTCTCACTTAAGAAATCCAACTGTTTATCTCAAATATTGTTATCTATTAGAGCTACTGAAAGCCGAAAGTCCAAATTCCTCGCCGAAAAATATTAATTAAGAGAAAAAATAATCGTTTTATTGCTTTCAAGGAGCAATCTAATAACTAATTTAATTTATCAAGCAACTAATAAAAAGAATTCTTTGAAGTTACGAATTTATTCTTTCTCCTGCTGGATGGATTTTAATGAAACGGAACTAGTTTAGGTCAAAGAATATTATGAATATTAGCTAAATATGTGTTATTTTTTTTTTTTTTCAAAATTTTTCAGTAGCTTCCAGAAAATAACTGAATTTTGATATTATAAATAAATAAAAGAAGCCCAAATGATTCTTTTTTTCTGTTTAAAGGTCTTAAGTATCGATATTTGTTTTTCTTTTTCAGATAGGGGGAGGCAGTCGCAGATTCGTTTGGAAAAAAAGACCAGTTTGAAGAATGGTCAAAAGTTCTTAAATTGTACACTATTTCAACGATTAATTTTAAACATTCACAGAGTATAATACAAATTTATGCGTATCAAGCATTTACTTACACAATTAGAAATTATTAACTTCGTAAGTAAATAAGTATTAAAAACCTTCCTTCCCTTTGTAAACTCTTTTGTAAATTATTTTGTAATTTAAGAATTGTAGTGAGAATTTTTGTCTTGTAATGTAAAAATTTTATAATAATTATAAATAAAACTAGTTTTAATAATAGTTATAAATAAAACTAGTTATAATAATAGTTATAAATAAAACTAGTTATAATGATAGTTATAAATAAAACTAGTTATAATAATAGCTATAAATAAAAATCGATCCCAAAGTTCACGAAGACATTCCAAATTAAAGCGCATGTTTGATTTTTAAGCGCTTTCTTTATTATAGAGATTTAAGCATATTTAGGATAATAATATACATATGAATCAGTCGTACTTCTTTTCAAAATAAGAGCATGAACTGGAGTTAAGAAAACGTTTCATGTGTCATCAGATAAATCTGCAAGTCCTCGAGAGAAATTACTAATATTTCTATAATATTTACCTTTGCTAATATTTCTATAACTGTGCGGGCTTGAAAAAAAGATTTTGAGATCACATGAAAACTTGAGTTAGCTTATGAACGTATGGATTACAGATTACTGCAAGGAAGCGAAACTAACTTATGTCTCAAACCTTAAAATACATTTCTTGTACAAAAATTCCAAAATTGTTAAAGAAAAGCTAAGAAGTGCTTCAAATCTGTGTGGCTTTTGGTTTGCCTGGGCACTTACATTTTGTAACTAACACTAATGAATAATTTTCGCAAGTTATTTATTTATCATGGTGTATAATTTTGAAAATAAATTATTACTCATGGCGGTTGAGTAAGTGTATAAATATGTTGTGTAATAAGATAAGGTGAGTTCTTTTGAGTTTACTATAATATGTTCGAACAAAGCCACACAACAGTGCTCCAGAGTGAAGCCTGAATAGAAAACGATTTCCTATATATTGCTTTGCCCACCGTAAATCTGAAGACCAGGCCGTTTCCATTATCTTTGTTTACTTCTTTTCACGTTACCCACTAAGTAGGACATACAGATCGGAAAGGAGAAAAATTAAAGAAAAAAGCGATAAAAATATACGAAAAAGAAATGCTTCGGACCCTGTCTTAACGTCCCAGTGGGACAAAAAGACATGGAATAGAGCTTTTATTTATTTTCCTTTCCATTCCCTAATTTTTTCATTCTTGTTTGATCCTCCTCCCTGCCTCTTTCCCCATAAAAAAGCTAGTTTCTGCCTGTAGGAGGAAATTCGGTAACCTTTCTCTCCATTTGAAATAAAAATATTGAAAAAGCAAAACTAACAGGATTCCGTAGAGTTTCTTTTCCCTTCGGTGCACAGATCTTAAATAAAATGACTTTAGAGACTGCTCTCTTTTGTCATAAGACTACCAATTCGGGTCTCCTGTTTTGCTTCTTATATAAAGTCTTCCGTAGCGATTTATTTTGTAGAAGTAAAAATCTCTGTATGCCTCAAATTACCAAAGCTCGAAATTTAGGTGCGACATAGGCAAGATTCGATGCAATCAATCTTCTTACTTGATAAGCACGAGTGTACGTTGTCTCAGTTTTTCTTTTCCTTTCTTTCTTCTTTTTTTTTTAACATAAAAGTTCTTGATTCCAACCACTTTGTCGGAGTTAGCATTTCATATCAAATTTTAGAGTTATGCAGATAGATTAGTCTTTTGTTGCACGTGGGAAGCGAAGATGACTGATGATTGCTTCAACTGGTATTTCTATTTCAGCTCGGAAAGGTGATGAAGCTTGGTGAATACAAAGGCATCTCACTCCATGCCTTCGTTTTTGTGAGATTAGCATGTCTTCAATCAAAAAAGCAAGGGAATAGGTGCATGATTGGCTCTGCTTTAGTCTACTTAAAGGAAAGGAATTTCATTTACTCATGAGATGAATTTTTAAAGAGTAATGATGCGGCATTTTTTCTTCATTTACTTCCATTTTTGACATTTTTAAAAATGAGATGCCATAAACAACTCTCTGAATTTAATTGTAGTTAAGGAAGAAGGATATATTTTGTAAAAACATAACCGTTTTGATTAAATATGTAGATATCTCTATTTTCGGTGAATTAAAGATCGTTTTTCTTAAATGGAATTTATAGAATCTTTAAATCTGACCACAATCACACGTAATCTTCCATTTACGGATAAAGATGTGTTAGAGAAGTCCAACATGAGAGTAGTTCAAATTTAAACGTACCGAAAGAGATATAAGTTGCCATTTTGAAAAAAGAATTTCTTGACTTATCAGTAGGGTAAGGGCAAAGAATATGATCCAGATTTGAAGCACATGTGTAAAACTTAATGAATTCTGTAGACAATTAATAAAATGCACGTGGACTCTTATATGAACATAAAATGTAAAATTTCCTATTTAATGTATCGTTCTATATAATAACAAAAGCTCGTTAATTGCATTGTTTCCTCCTAAATTTGGTGATTTATTACAAGAGTTTTGACTCGGATGCTCTTTTAAAAACGAACTTGTATGTCGAAGATTTGCGTAAAGAATACTACTATCCTCGAAATGGAAGCTAGAATTTCTGCACTATTCTTTACAGTTAACTTTAATAATAACTTAATAATAACTTATTAAAGTTAATTAGGGACAGTGACTTGAGATTAGCAATAAACCTTTATTATGAGCTGATGAAGGTCTGAAATTTTATCTATGATTCAGACAAATTACTGCTGTGTTAATGAATAAGGGATGAAGACTTTCTTGCTCGTGACAATCCCTGAATTACAACTTGTTTTTGGCAGTTTAAGTATTAAAGTAATGGATATTTTTGACACGAATTTCGCAGTTAATATTTAAAATTCGTATGAAAATTTTTATATGTTAAGCTATTTGAGAACATTTATCAAATGTCGAGTCATTTACTGTCTTGTATGTAAAACAAAACATTTTTTTAATTGACAATACAGCGTAGTATTTAGAGATAAAAGTGCTTTTACAGAACACAAGTCAAGGATATCACTCTCACTGAGCAAGCGAATTATCTAGAATCATATTCGTTCATGCATGCCCTGACATGATCATATACATTATAATGTCTTCGTTGATATTTGCTCAGATTTTTTTTACGCTGCAATGAATTCTAATTCACCTTTCTTTCAGATTTTTTTCAAATAGATGTAACACTGATTGCTTAAAATTATAGTGCATCGGCAAATTTCCTTTAAATGACATGGCGTTTATTTTATGATAAATTCAGATGAAGCTCTAGATGAAAAAGCATATATTTATGTAGAAAAGACGATTTCAGTACCGTCATACGACACTGAAATCTTAGTAAGACAGTTTGCATAATTAAGGCTGCAAGTCTATTTACAGTATGTCTTCTTTGAAACAAGTAAATAATAAATATTTTTCTGAAGTGAATAATAATTTTTTCAAGTAATATAATATCTATGAAGGCAGACATTTATTTATTAAAGGTATAACTAAAGGAAATGGTGGAAAACGCACGAAACTAATCTGACAATTTTACAGTTACATTCTCCAGGACTTAAAGGATGACTGGGAAAAGAGCAACGATAATAATTAGTACTCTTTCAGACAACATTACTCCTGAAAATCTTAAACACCAAAATATTTAATTTAATATTTATCAGTTTGATCAACCATTCTTAGAAGTTTATTTTATAAATTTCTGCCAAAATTCTAAAATTCCATACAAGTTATAAAATACTCTCACCAAACTAATTGTAATATCCTTTCTTCCTTCTTTACGTTTCTCCTTTCCTATATATTTCTTTATCCGTATTTGGTTTTTCTCATCAGTACTTTCAGAAATTCATTCAAGAGAACTATGTCAAGTTTTCGTTCAGACATAATCCATTAAGTGTCTTAACTTTAGCTGCATTCAATCGAATTTGTTATCCATTAATTATACATTAAGCTTCAGTCAAAAACTGCTGTTTCGAAATTGAATGGACTGCTGATGTTAAATGTAAAAACTCTTTTCACTGTAGGAGTAAGATGTTGATTTTAAGAATTCTCTTGTTCATTTTTCACATGATGGGATATGATAAACTATATTCAGATTACATAACTCTCAGAAATTCTGTAACAGAAGTACTTTGGAATGATGCCATATAATGTAAGTGTTTATCATAAATATGAATTAATGATGGTGAAGTAATTTGATATTCTTTAACATTTGACTAAAAAAAGCAGTCCATGCAGAGACCTTGAGCATTATTTAGACAATAAAAGAGGTTTCTTTATTATTTCCAAACATTAGATGACATTTGGAAATATGAATGTATAGGAGGTTTACTTTCTGGATTTATACACATAATTTTCTATGATTTAAGGAAATTTGAATGTATAGAATTCAAACACAGCTGGAGAAAAATTGTCTTTTAGTACAGCCATTTTTAAGATTCATCAGACTTACTATGAAATATTTATGTAGTTTTACAATATTTTGAAGTGCCAAATCTACTAGAACTGTAAAGACAGATACAGGTAGAAGCTAGGCCAGTACCTCTCTAGTATCACAGGTAACTGAGTTATTGTTGAGCCTAAGCTAGCTGTTAAGCTTCCGCTCCAGTTTTGACGAACACACCCCCGGGGGCGGTCCGAGGGACTTTCAGCCCTTTTTCCCCTGCAGCAACCTCTACAGATGATTTTATGCTCGCCGTGTATTTTGAGTGCCAACATAGACACATACACACTTAGAAACGTCCATGTTTTCTTCGTGATTCGAACCCTTGTCCATCGGTAACGGCAATCAATGTCACTAACAGTTCGGCAGCTGAACTGTCAAGACACTCATGATTTATCACCCGGTCTACCTTTTAATTACAGAAATTATAAACTTAAACATGAGTCTATTTATTAACACATCAACCAGCCGCTCATCTAAAACTTTAAAATATAACAGAAACACAAATTCTGCAACTTATGAGCGCTTCAGAACAAACGTTCAAATCAAATTGAATGTAAAATGCAAATTAACATGATACCCCTTGCTTGGCTGTAAGTATTCGCGAAGCAAAAGTGAGTAGTCAAAAGCGAGTTAAGCAGATAAAGTAAAAGTCAACTAACAGGAAAACATAGCAAAGTCTGTTTTGATGAAAGCTCTCTCACCAAATTCAAGAGCTCTGCACGCTTAATTAACATAAACGCTTATGAGAAATTGAAGAAATATGCCGCAGTTATAAGGGTAGAAATTTCTGCTTTTTATATCAAATGGCGCTTATTAAAAGATTTTAAATGCTAAGTTTCTAAGCACTGTATTTTGAAGAAACATCTGTATTTTCTCATTAAGAAAAGGTAAAAATTTCAAAGATACATTCATATGGAGCATTAGTTGCTGCAAGAAATCAGTTAAAAAGAAAAGAACTTTAATTTTATAATAATTTTCTTATTTTCTTTTTATTAATATTTAAATTATTTTTGGGTTAAAATGGAAGCGTTGTATAATTTACTAATGCATTACTTTATTGCAATCACTTCGAATACTTTTCATTTTGTTCTCTTTTAACATTTAAATAAATGTCAAAGATTTCAGGTGTAATTTTTTTCGACTCAACTAATGTAAAATTTCCTGCTCTTGACGGCATGAAATGAAAATCTTAGTTGTCAACTACATAGTTTACTATCTAGTTCAATATAGATTACTGAAAAGAATGCATGTGGTTCCTTTTCCATGTATAATACAGAAATGATTATTTGTAAGCACTTTTAAGAGATTATTAATTATTAATTCATAATAAGTTTTTATTTACGTTTTAAAATAATAAAAGTGAATCGGTGGAGAATATTTGGAATACTGGAATAGGAAATGGTGGTTTAGAGCAGTGGTCTTCAAACTTTGTCCATTCACGGAAACCTAAGAACAATAAGGATTTTCGGGGAAACTGACATCTGCCGTAGACAAATAAATCTTAAAATAATATTAAGTAGTAGTAACAGTAGTAATAAAAGTAGAATTTATTTTATAAGTACTTTATGTAAAGGCAATTAAAGAAAGGAATTGTTTTTTAATTAAAAAAATTAACATAAAATTAGCGTAATTTACTCATTAACAGCATTAACTCCTGCTCCAGGTGACACATACCTTTGCATTATATTTAGTGACAGAGGTGAGCTTGAAACTTTTACGTAAACTGTCTAAGTCTAGCTCTACTGATTTTATCTGCAATCGCATTTCATGTTGTGCATTTAAATTTGTTTCTATATTTTATTTTTACTGCCACATACACTGAGAAAAATTTTAATTGAAATACGTTGTTCTAAATAGCCTTAAATGTTTATATTTGGGGGAGAAACTTCTAGGTATTCTGCGTGAATTTATAACCAACAATTTATGAGATGCTCTTGCTTAAATTTAGACTTCAACGGCGAATCTATTCATATTATAGATACATTTACCCCTTTCCTTCAATAACAAGCCTTCTTGATCCATCGTAATACTCGAACGCACTTTTTTTACCTAGTCATACTTATTATTTTTTTCGCCTCCTGGAAAATAATCATTTATACTTTTCTTCAATTGAAAAAGATTCTTTATTGTATAATTTTTAACACTGTCATTGAAATTTAATTCATTTTCCGTTAGAAAATTGTTTAGTTTCTCAAAGCTTTACGCGTCATTGTCTTTGACGTATGACAACCACATATTAAGTTTGAAAACTAATCTGTAACGAAACTTATGTTTATACTTTTCAGTTAATAAACACTAGTCAACTAGTGCATTAGTAAGTGCTTTATGATTTTCTTTTCGAATTTTTATTTTGACTTGCGGAACCTAGGGTTTGACTCGAGAAATACAGTTTGAAGACCACTGGTTTAGAGGATTAGGGAGTAAACTTCATAATTTTAGACATATACTCGTAAATAGTGAACTCTACATTAAAAAAAAAAAAAAAAAAAAAAAACTATTCTTGCTTTCAGAAATTTGTACCAGGTAAACAAGGAGATTTCAAGCCTTAATTTTTTCATGAAGACACACATGATACGCAATTAACTCAATTAATTTCAATCTTGATAATTCAATTTTTAAAGATGTACGTATTTGGCCTTTAAGGTCCTACCTCCGAAGTTTTTTCTCACGTGTTAATTTTTGAGTAAGATTTCATACTTTTTAATGCAAAAATAAAAGAAAAAATATTTTGTTAAATAAATGTTAAGATAAAAATGTTAGGATAAGTATTAAAAAAAGTGACTTTATCAGACTGAAGCGATCAGCTTCTAATTTTGAACTGAAGAGAAAGATTGAGTTAGTCCTAATTCATACACATTAGAACTAACTATACACCAATTATAATTATTGCAAACGTAATCATGAATGTTGATTTCAGTAGTAATCATCATATAAGATCTGCCTTGTAACTTAGTTTTTTGTGTTCTATATTATGATAACTTGCTTCTATATCCATATTAAAATAAGAATTTGACATTCGATTGATTTATGTCAGGGAAAAAAATGACTAGAAGACAAGTGTTTTACACTGTACTTTTATTAAGCAGCAGAAATCAACGTCAATCCTTGTGCCACATCATATTATGTAAGCAAAAAGAAGTCCCTGTGTACAAGCACAGTTGGAGAACATACACAATCACGGGGCGATTGGGATCCGACACATTTACAGTATTTACAAGCATATGATAAGTACACTATTCAGCATAACAATGAATTTTACTTTAGCCAATCATATAAAGTGTTCTACACTGCTTTGGTGTTAACACTCTCATAATGGCTAATCACATACATTGCATTGCTTAAATACAGTTCTGTCCTTATTAGGAATACATAATTTAAATAATTGATTGTGATAAACATTGGAACTCAGACACCGGAAATAAAACATCACAAGGATTACCCATTCTTAAGAGATAGTTACAGAATATCAATAAAGATCCATACAGTGTACACATGTTGATTTTCTAGACTGAAAATAATTCACATATATCATAAATTGCAATTTCAAACCGATCATATTGGAAAGAGAAAAAACTGGCTCAGGAAAAAGGCAAATTTTTTCCATGAAGTAAAATCAGTTCTGGTTTAATTAAAATCACAACTTAAAACAAATAGTTCAAATTATAATGCCTAATTTAAACATATAAAACTGCTGGTATCATAGTTTAAATATTTATTTACCAGACGTTTGCTAAAAATTACAGTACATTGCTCTTGAAAATATCGTTTTACACTTAGTGACACTCAATAGTTCTTCCATCAAGTATTGCACAAAACAGTGATTCATTCTTTGTCCAGTCAGTTCACTTTAAACATTTCATTTTGAAACAAAATGATAATATGTTAGACTATTTGTATTGTTACATAGTGCACTACTCTGAAAAATAATATATATATATATATATATATATATATATATACCTGTAGAAATTAAGAATTTATATTTTGAGTGATCATATCTTACATATCATGAAAACTAAAACTGCATTCCCTTATATTCAGTAGCAAAAAAATTAATAAAATTAACTGATTTTAAATTAAAAAAGCTTGCTCAAAAATCAGAACATTCAGATGCATAGTTCAGTTACCACACATATTTGAAATATATCGAGTATTAATATTAGAAAAATTATTCTTTATTGATCAGTTATTTTATTAAACTTATATTTACTTATATTTGTGAAATCAACTGCAGTTACTCAGTAAATTCCACTTTTGCACTTTCTTGTGTTAAGTTACTCATATTGCTTTAATTCTAAAGAGAAATTTTGAAAACTTTCAAAATAAAGTTAGATTGTTTTTAATAGAGCTATAAATGATGTAAAATGCTTTAATTGAAGATATTTTACTGAAATTTTTATTAATATAAGTTAAAATTTTTAGTATGAAATGAAAATTTGCTCTGACATCCTGAAACACGGACTTCAAAATTTGTGGTTATCAGCGAAAAATTCTTTATTTGTATTTATGTCTTTAAATATTCAATGAATAATAATCAGATAATAGAAAAAATTAAAGATTATTCAGTCAGCTTGAAAGCAAACTGATCTGATCCTAAACTAAAGGCAAATCCCAAATGTTTTGAATAGCTTGAACAATACAAAAAATCTTTTGAACCTACAATAGTTTACAAAAACGTTTTTCTTATCTAATTTACTTCCTTGAAACTATTCATAATAATAGTGTAATGATAATGAAGGTATGTGATACATAAAATATAGGCTCATATAAAATGCTCTAGCAAATGTAGAAAATGAGGAATCCTTCTCACTTGCAAACTCTTGAAATTTCATTTTTTACTAACAGTAAGTACAAAAGATGATACACGTCCTTATAAGCAGTTTTGATTACTTACTTTTTTTAACATGATATAATGCACCAATACATCTCATTTTATACAGTTAAGTCACGGACAACATGACACTTTGTGCTTCAAATAGACAAATAAATTCACTCATTGTCATTCACATTGCAATTTCCACAGTACTAAATTCATTCCAATTTAGTAAAATATCCATTTGATACATTTACACCGATCTATACATATACAAACTTTCTCTGCAACAAATGAAACACATAGTAAAAGAATCCCAAACTAAAAGGTAATAAATAGGCCTATATAATATTCCACACTAATCTACGTAAATATGAGCGCCTTGTATTTACAGACAATTAAATACTTTACTTCGTGGTACAAACATATATTTTGCGTTTAAATATCTTAACATTTCTTTATTTCCAAATGAGAATTACATCACAAACTGCAACGATATACCACATTTTAAAAAAGAGATTAAGGAATGTCATAATGCACAAGCTCCCGAATATCACTCCTATTAACAGGGAGTTTCCTTGAATGCAAAATTTAATATGATTGCAAGAAATATGACAGCACTAATTTTTGTTTGTTTGTTTGTTTCTAATACATTTCTTCCGCAGAAGCTTTTCAGATTTAATGAGTAACACTCAATTCAAATCAAGTTGGCAGCTTAAAATTATAAGATAACCAGAACACTATACTTATAGATAGTATTTAAAATTTACATAATGAAAGAAGATTTGAACAGACTGAAAATAAATAATATAGACAATGACAGTGTAGTAAGAAGATAATTTAACTCATTATCTAGTTATCTGTAAAATGAAAAAGTGCCGTAAATGCACTCTAAATGTTCTATAAACATTATAATAGTTTAAATGAATTAAATAAGTTTCAAATTTTCATATTTAATCTGAAACTCAAAATAACAGAACAATGAAGCGAAAATATCAGCAGAAATATGTTTTAAAACTCCGAGTTTTAATTATAAAAAGCATTCAAGTACACAATTCTTTCCCGTTGAATATGCGAATTATTTCATAAACGTAAATGATTTTTATGCCTTTGCTCAAATTAAGCCACATTTTTAATTTCATATGTTTAACTCTCGAGAAACTTGTCAATTAAGAAATGCAGTTACATCTTTTATTGTAATAGATGTTTTATTTTCGACGTGCCATATTTAATGAAATTTTCAATGAAAACAAGGCATTAAACTAATTTACAAACTGTGTAATAATATTTATTATATATAATCATATACTGTCACACTGTGATATTAAAATATGAAATAGCCGTCAAATTTCTGAGCCACTTAATATCCCGGCTTTAAAATAACCTTTGTCTCTAGCAGTTTTCAGTGTTAATGTAACTAAATTTATTTATTAAGTTCTACTTGTTAAAAATTTAATGCCCTTTTCTGGTTTTAATTTTTTTCTCATTTCCTTTCAGTTTGCCGAAATTCAAGATTACAAGTTCTAAAATTCCTTCTAATTTTATCATTTCATGAAGCTTTCTCAAAGCAATACAATGGTAACCCACAAAAAAATTTTAATCTTAATTCTTTGTATTACAGAAAAGAGGTTTCAAGAGACTGATATGCAAATTTAAAATTTAAACATTATGGGTATTTATAAACTTTCAGATCAGTTATACTTATCAGATCATAATATATATTTATTAAGAAACCATTGAATCGTTGATTACCATTTTCTTGCATTAAGAAGCTAAATTATTCCCAAAATTCCTCATTTGATAATTTTTCTCAAAATGCTCAATGAAAGCTGTAATTAATATTTCCTAATAAAAAATAAATGTAATAAAAGTGATAATAGGCGCGTTTTAATAGTTCAGTGTTCACAATATTCACTAAAATTAGAGCTATATACATTAGTAGTGGCCAGTTGGTGAGCTGAATTCGCCAGGCCGAATTCGGCAGCTGAGGTCTTTCTCTGATGCTAGCAGCTAGGTTTACAAAATTAATTATTGTTGACCAAAAATATGAATTTATGTGAATTTTTATATTTCTTTCTCATTTAGGACACCTTTATAGGAAGATTATGGAAAATTAATCCCAAAAGAATGTTTATGAATGATCTTGAGTGCCTATTGTTCCAGGATATAATCCTAAATGTTTATTAGTCATCACAAATTGGACGATCCACTTCCCTAAGATACAAATCAAACTGGCACTCGAGGGCGCAAATGTTGTATATTATACGATGTATATTAGCTTGATAAAGGTATTTAATTATTATAAACTATTTTAGATTTTGTAAAAAAATCCTGACATCCCGATGTTGCATCGTTAGAACAATGCGTTTAATGCTATCTCTTTGAAACAATGCGTATACAATAGATGGTAATTAATTTATTGTCACGTTATGTTCATTCAGATATGTTTATTCTAACCCGCTATAACTAAACCAAAACTTTATTTTGAAAGAACATTTGAATAGCTCTGAAATTTATTTTCGTTCGTTAACGTAATAAATTTATTCCTTTCAGAATAAATAACGTTACGATTATAATTATCTTCGTCGTTAAACATTGCGATTGACTGAAACCTAATTAACCAATATAAAAAGTTACTGAATATTAATAGTTCCTTAGTTGGTGAAAATGTTATCACTCGAAAACGAAAATAAGATACAGTAAAAAAATCCTATAAGCCTTTATTTGACCCTCATTGGAAATAAATCACTGTTTTGTGATTTTTTGAGAAGTCGGAAGTGAGTAATCTTTAATTACACCAAACATCTTCCGAAATAATGAACGCTATCGTTTTAGCAATTAAAAAAACAAAGAGGTGATTAATAAAGAAGGATAATTAATGCAAAGTAATGTGGTTAAAACATCATTAACTTCGAATGGAAATTCCCTGTTTTTAAATTTTAATTTGTTGATTAGCTCTAAAATTGACTAAAATGCGTTAAATAATCCTGAAAGAATCTAATGACTCAGCCTGATGAAATACATAATGTATTTATTAAGCAAAGCATACTTGCAAGTATCATGAATTATATTGAAGAATGCTAACGTAATAATCAAAGGAGGAAACTAACTTCAAGTTTGAAAATAGTAGTCTTTGCACCTTTCATTAAAATATAAAATGAAGACCGTAGCATATTTGCTATTACATGATTTGCTCTGAAGAATTTCACTCCTTAAGTACGTTTTATGCTACATATTTTAGTGCTCCATATTTTTAATGCCCCATATTGTTTTAATGCCACATACTGTATTTTTAATGCCACACTGAATTTATTTTACAGGACGTTAATCGAACAATAATGTTCAAATTTTTCAGAAATTCTTCATTAATGCGACAGTAGATATTACTGTATCATTTTCACTAATTCTTGTTATTTTATTTACTTTATATTTCATAAATTTATTACTTAGAGGGAATTAAATATTTTTTGTATATTCTGTAAGAACATCGCTGTATTTAGCTTTTCATTCATTTTCATTCCATTCAATCTTTCTTGGAAAGGTATATAAATTCCAATAATTTAGCTTATGATTATAAATTGAATGATTTATTGCATTAATTTCTCGTAAGTATTAATAAAATGTCTACATGTTTGAAAAGCTAATTTAAAATGAAAGGAAAGCATGTAAAAGTTCACCATGACATGCCTAAATTGCTACATACTGAGTTTCTAAAATACAAAATTCAGATTAAGTAAACTCCTTAAATCAAAATAACTACTATTCCAGACCCCCAATACACGACTTAGGTAAGCTAAGAAGCAGAAATATTCCCATGTTGAATTTTGAGTGGAGTTTTGCCAAATTTTATTGAAGAATTTTTTATCTCTGTTTAAAACCTCAGATCGGGAAACTTGACTAATTTTAAGAAGAAAAAAATATAAATACACTAATTAGGAGGTACAAAAACTTACGTGTTTGTATATTTTCGCTTTTTATTCCAAGTCAAATTTCTTATTTGGATAAAATTCAGTTTAGACTGAAATCCTATTTCATATTAATTGTACCAATTCTTATGAAATTTAAGTTAGTGATGAAGCAAATAAAAAGCTTAAAACAGCTTCTGTTCTCTAAGGGATTTTAAACTACAATATATAAAAATAAGCATAAATTTAATTAATTAAAAAGAAGTACTAAAACGTCCTAAATCAGCTTTCGTAGCCTAATCAAATTTTTCGAGTGATTCTTAACGTGCGGCGAAAAAACAACCACGAAAAATACATCTTATCGTCTTTCCTGGTGGAAGATTCTTAACGCTATAAGTCAAGCTCCCCCACATTCACGCATCGAATTCTGACCATGCGAAAGAGAAAAAACTGCCTCTTTTTGTCCCGATGGCAGCCTTAAGCTCTGCTCCATTTTATTTCCTCTTTCTTCATCGTCTTTGACCACTAGTTCTTAATTGTTCAAACCGTTTTCTCTTCTTATTGCTCCTTCTTAGCCTTTTTCTTTTTCTGCTTCCTTTCTTTCTCCGGTAGTCTTGGCTCTCCGAATCTTCTCAAAAAAACAAAATCTCTGACATTTTTATTTCATTTATTTCCTCTCCTTCCTTTTTCTATTCTTTGCTAAGAAGATAAATGTCTGTTCTACTCCAGTTCGCTTACACTGTACAAATATCTGCCCAATCCATGCAAGAACTTCAGTGATAATTGGTGGGTTATTTGAGATGAGAAGTTTAAATCGAAAGACCGGTATTAAATAGTTGAAATTTTAAATCTTCTGAAGAATTTTATTTTTAAGTTTCAAAGCACTTATTTATACTACAGAAGAAAACATTGTATTTTGATACTGCGGTTAGAATAATCACAGGAAAAAAAAAAGACAACGTATGATTAATTAAATTGTTCACTCTTCCTCTACTTTATTAGTTTTTAAAAGCGCAAATCCGATTGCATTAAAAATGAATTTCTTGCCAACTATCGCATTTTAACAAATGAAGGAAAAGCATAAATTCATACTGCATCCCAAACTTATAGAAATAGTTTTAGGTGAGGGAATAATTTAGTATCAAAGCAACTGCAAAAGTAATTAGTCATTTTGATGAAACTATGTCATCAGTTGATTTACAAAAATAAATCATCTCCACGTTTTTAAATTTAGTAAGTAAAAATACTCTAGTACTAGCTTAAACCTGATTTAAAACAATATTCCAAATTTCTCTTTCTAATGAATTCATAGACAACTAACGCATTTGAAAACAGATTGGCTTATGAATTAGTAGTTTAAAAGTTAAGGTTTAGTTTAATTACTTAATTTCTGCATACACCCTTATACATTTAAGTCTCTATGTTATTTCTTCGTTTGAAACACAGATTCTTTCATAAGAAAAGGATGAAAGAATCACGAACTATAGTAATAAGACATAATATTAATAGTAAATAATAACTAACTATTTTACTGCCCCTTCTATAACGTTAGACTAATATTTGATAATCATGCTTTCGAGAATTATGACTTTTCGAAAATAAATCTCAGTATTTTCGATATCAAACACTTTATTAAAAAATATTTTTCATGTCTATTTGAAAGGATAGCATATGAGTTAATTCAAGTCGATAAAAATGCTCTTTTGCAGTTTGAATAGTCTAACCTCCTCACGTTAAATTACTTGCTTATTTCCAGATCCTACAGCAGACTGAAAATGAATTTCATATGTACTGGATGGCCAGATAAGATGATGAAGTAAACAGAATATACTTGCCTTCCGTGGACTTCATAGTAAATTAGCAGCATGTGAAAACTTAACTCTTTCCCAAGAAAAAGTAAATTTCATTTAAAATCCATCGTTGAAGGGACGATACACCATTATAGCCAAATTTTTACGGTAGCTTCAAATTCGCGTAAAGCAAGATCGTTAAGAACGCATTAACATAGGACACAGATATATACCATTCAAACAACTGAGAGAGGAAACGAATAAGGAAATGAAGTATGTACGAGAGAAAGACAGGAAGAAGCTCCCTCGGGAAACAGACAAAAAACATAGAGTGAGGGGGGGGGGAGAAAAACTGCTAAGGGTAGGAATTGCTGGAATTATCGTTGAGTGACCTGAGCATTCCTATCACTTCCTTTGAGTGAAAAACGTCTCACTTGTCTTATTGGTTAGCTTTACTAATGAAAGTGTTGCTCACAAGCTCTGATGCACTTAATGTTGTTTTTTCGCCTTCTTTCCTTTCCGTTTAGCAACGAAGCTTTCTTTTATTTTCTATATATATAGATCTCAGACGTGATGTTTTTATTTCTCTTTCAAGAGAATCGATGATTTCAGAGGTGGGGAGGCTTTGTTTCTTTCTTCCTGCGTTCTTCCTTTCTTTCTCTTGGGAAGTGGAAGTCCGGGGATGGAATAAAAGACAAACCTTCGTCTTCTTCCTCTGGCCGATAAGAAAAATTATAACGAATAACTGCTGTCAGTTCTAAAATAATAAAGAGTAAAAAATAATAACAGCTGAATTCACAGTTTACATACTGAATCACAAATTTGTAAAAATAGATTTACTTACAGAAAATCAATACATTCTTCGAGCACAAAATATATGTTTTTTTTTTTTTTTTTTTTGTTTTTTTTTTTTTTTTAATTTAAGCAATAAATGCACAACCTCGTTTCTTCCAACGATTTCCGTAATGATTAGTAATAACGCAACAAGAGAAACTAAATATCAAATGCATAATAAATCGAAAATCGCTCAAAATCCATTACATTTTAATTGAGAAAATGTGATTCTAAATTTACGATAATGTAAAAATTATACATAATCGTTTAAAGCAATTTCAAAATTATTTCAAACTTTTATGCAAGTTATATACTGAACATAGAGGAATGCGAATAATTACTTACGTAAAGAAATGCAATGATACGATTACTAAAAGTTGATTTTAAAATAAATGAAGCATAGTATGTAGAAAAGCAACAGAGATTAACTGTACATAGACTTTCGTATAATTTAAAAAATGTTAAAGTAAAATTCATGATTCCTAATTCAAGCAGGGAGCTTAATTACGAATTTTTGATAGATACTTGTAAAGAAGGCGAAGCATATATTAGAGATAAACAGGGTAAAAGTGAATAGAATGCACATATTTATCAGCTGCGCCTTTGTAAGTCAAATTTTATTGCCTATGAGACAGTAATAAACATGGAAGAAAACGGCATAAAAGAAACTCTAAGCTACTGAGGTCGAACTTCAGTTCTTGCTATAGGATGCAGTAGGACTCTTAACAAGACCAATTCTATCAACTCGCTTGTAAGATCTAAATTCCTGGAAGCCTGATTGGGAAAATGAATGAGATGAAGCGTAACCTCATTTCACTGGGTCAAGTCTAATTTTACCCTCATTTACCTGAGTGCTTTCTCTTTAGTCAATCACAATCATGATGATCTCTGTGTCGGTATAGATTCGGTTTGGTATAAATCCTGTATTTTAAGGCTTCCTTTAGATAGTTAAAATATTTTGACTAAATAGTGATGGAAATGACTTTTTTCCTCTCCTATACATATGACCTTTTTGAAAAATTATAAAATACCAATTTTTTTCTAGTTTTTCCTACTTTTCTGCTAATTTTTCCTACTTTGGGCAAAAAAAAAAAAAAAAAAAAAAAAAAAAAAAAAAAAATGTTGCATAAGTGTTATTCTATTCTGCTATTTAGTGCATTAGCGGAATTGCAAGTCCATAGTGACCTTAGCCCACCAGTAAGATTTCATTTTGAAATAATACGAAAAAAAAAACATTTTTTACTAAAATTATGTTTTCGTTTCACTTTTTTTTTAATCAAAATGATTCCCAATGTGAAATAAAAAAATAAAATTCTTTGAGCAACTTTATCACGTTTGGAGTATTTTACTACTAGTTTGTCATTCCAGAAGATTCAAGGCATCTTCAATAATTTCCCAGACAATTATAAAAAAATTTAAACTTGTCATTTGTTTCCTGTCATGGAATACATGAGAATTTTTAGGTTGTATGGAAAGGAACGATCCAAAAGATTGAAGGACACTGCTCTACGCTAAGACTTAATGGTAACCGATTCTTTCTTAAAATAGATTCCGGACGAAAAATATTGTCTATCATGATTTAACTTATCTTGACACACTCAAATCCTGTGACGTGAATTTGGTAGTATTCAGCTTTAAAATGTCATTAGATTTAATTTAATTAATTGAAAGATTTTTTAACACTATCTTTCAGAAGAAATTTTTATTTAACGGATACGTTCCTCCTATTGCTGGGTTTAATTTTGAAATTCGTCTCAACCTTTTGAAGGAATTTATCAGGAAAATATGAGATTTATGGGGTTCACATGGTACCCTATAAATCTAGAATCCTAAAACTGCTCACATGTGCTATTTAATATTGTATTGTAAAGAAACAAAAATCAGACTCTTTTGCCTTTATTAGCTGAATTAATTTATATGGCTGGAATATGTTATTAAAGAACGCAAAATGATCGTTTTAAAGATTCCTGACTTATAGGCGCACTGCATATTAAGTACCTCAGTTCAGTTTCAGAAACGGCCAACTCACATGCTCATTAGTAAAATGCTAATGGAAAATTTTTAAAGAAAGCAAAAGACAATTCTCACATGAAACTTGATGAATGATACTTAATATTACACGAAAAATGCTATATTTACTAGAGATTTAATAGAAAGGTTATTAGAAAATAACTGAAAGTTTTAAGAATCTTCTCTGATTTTTGACAAAATTTCAATGAAGCAATTTTCTATAAAATGTGATATAAAGCTGGAATAATAGTTTAAATTCTTAAGACTATTCTACTGTTATTTCATCTTAAGATAGTAAGAATGTGTTAAGATATAAATACAATTCAAATGCGTGATTAGTTCCGCAAAGCACAGCTTTCCCTTACTAAAAAAACTCAAGGCTCGAAAAGTATTATTACCTTCATTACATTTAACTTGTGTTTTCAACGGAATACCTGGGGCATTTGTTAATACAAAAAACTGCCAGAGAAATAAAAAATACGTAATTTGAAGATCAAGATTCTTCGTAACCCTTTATTTTACATTTTGCCGCATGCAGTTGATGATGTTTTGCAGATCATTCTGTTTAGTATACTGTCCTTTCTCGATACATTAGTGTTTAATGGCGAATAAATGAATACATCTAAAGTTTTTTCTACATCATTAAGAAGCATTTAGTCCTGTTTAGAAAAGAAAAAAGTAAATTTTTGTATCTTATCCATTCCTTTATTTGAGATTCACTAATATAAATTATTTCTGAAGGCTGCAGCATGCATGATCTTCTTTTGATAGTGGAAGTCTAAACTCTCTGGAACTTCTATTGAATTTATAAACAGTGTTTAAATATAAGAAAACAGGTTGAAAATATCATCACTAGGTCTAAATGGAATGAAAATATCATGATCAGTTTCAAATAGAAATATGAAGCCTTCATAATTCATTTTGTAGAATGAGAAGAAAATACTGATTGGTATTCCATGCAAATAGCAGATAACGATAAATAACCTTCATTCATCGAAAGACGGAGTGATCAAAATGTAATTACGTTCAAAGACCTAGTCAAGACTCGCTAATTAATTCAGAACTACGCGATTTCGACAACAGTGTTAAATACGAAAGATATTTGGAAATACAAATAGATAATTTTTTCTTTGCGAAAGATAGGTACTGTAAATTTTGTTTTCAATTTTAGAAAGATTGAATTGTTAAGCGTATATTTTACATAATTATCGGAGAGCTATGTATATATATATATATGTATATATATATATATATGGATAATACTTTTATTATTCCATCACTCTTTTTAAGTTAATTATTCTCGGCACTTTTTCATTTACAGAAAGAAACTCTCTTGTGAAGAATGATATGTTTTTTACAAAAAATCATCTAACTCTATGCATTTATCCGTTGCATTTTGTTCAAATAATGGAGAAAAATGCCGGGGAAATTGAAAAATAACTCTAGCAGCTCTTTTCTTGATGCAAAGTTTGAGAATTTCAGATATTCTGGCAAACGATTGAAAAAAGGTAGGGATTTAAAGGAAGAAAAAAAGAGAATACAGAAACTGCTTCGAAGAAATGTAGCACTGTTCAACCAAGCCCAAAATGCAAGATCAGCGCAAATATCAGGTGACTAGTCATGCAGAAGTCTGGGAAATTCTCTGAGTGAATTCATCGTTCGCTCAAGATGCACAAAAAAAGCGGGAAAATAGAAGAAGAGTTTTCAAGCTCTTTTAAAAGGGAAAAAAATCACATCCTTCCCCTTTATATTCTAACTTCAAACTGATTTTCCTCTTATTATCGTTTCAAATACTTTACGTATAAGATTTTGGAAAAGATGATTAAGGAATAAAAGTATCATGTTAGGTAGAGCAACTAAAATATTTCTTGCTGTGTTATGAATATTCAGTTTAAACTGAAGGTATTTGTACTTATTCCGGCCTTTTGGGTTAAGAAGCGACTGGCTTCTGCAGCAAATTTTGTTGTACTAAGCCTGGTTCAATGATGAAAATTAAGAAATATTGAATCATTACAGAAATGCTAACTAGTTAAAACGAGCTATCTTGATTGTACCTACGTATGTTTAGATTATAAAAGTATGCTTTCTTTCATGCTGATAATTCATGGTAATGCAAATATGCCTCATAAATAATGGGACGTTTTGTCTATAGTACTATATTATCAACATAAGGTTAAGGTTTAAGGTTTCTTTAATATCGTGCAAATGTACCCACATGAAGGCGGCAAATGTATCGAGATAAAAAAAGTGTAGGAATATTTAAATCTTCCAACTCCATTACTCTAGCTTTCATTGAGCAATCTGGTTTAACAAACTGGTCTATTCCTACAAGGGATAGGGAGTTAATAATTAGATTTGTATAGGTATAAATTTGAACTATATTGTTTTAAATATGATTTTAAACTTAATTTTCCGCAATAAATTATTCAACTGCAATCTGTTCATTTCATCTGAAAAATAAATAATAATAATAATAATAATAATAAAATAACAGTAGTTCAAATGAAAATTGCTCACATTTTTGATTTAATTAATTCTATTGCGCTGAAATTCTGCATGGAACTTATGAGTTATATACAATTTTTTTCCATGCACATCAAATTAGCTTCAAATAAAAATTAGTAAACAAAAAGAATTATGTTGTATATTTTACCATATAATAGAAAACTAAGATTTCCACATTTTTGCTATTATATTTCTACTGACTTTTGCTTATGTAATAATTAATTAATAATTTCCCTTTCTGGACTTATATTTATGTTTCTCAACATGTTATGAATGAACCACTTTCCCTCCCCTCTATATTGAGACAATTTTTGAAAAGACTTTCTCGTATCTTCGTCCCCTGTAAAAGTAACTTCTTACGTGCATTTGATACCATATGTACATCAGTTTATCTTCCAGTCAGCTGTCCATAGAGATTCTCTAACGTAGTAAGCAGCCATTGCTATAAAAAAGTCGACTCTGGCATAGCTTAGTGAAGGGGACGACAGTTTTTGATCGACATTGAGTAATGACTTCGTGTCGATATTCTTTTCTCTTCTTTTCCTTTTTCCAGTTTTATTTTTATTCTGTTTTTGTACATTGTGTGTTGTCATGGCAACGAAAGTTGAAAAAAGTTCCATCCGGAGCCCGTCTTCAGTGTTTTCTAATGCTGGATGGTGCCGCCGTCCCCTCCCTTGCTCTAGCTATATATCTATCGATATGCGCACACGACTCGAATTTCTGTGGGACTTTCACAATGCAAACCATGGCAATCTTCAGAACGCTTTAATCGCAATTTATCTTCATCTTCTTGGCCTATTTGGAGGCCTCCATAAAATTGCTAGTTTAAAACAGCATTTTATGTTATCCTACCAGTTTTGGTAAAGAGATTAAAATAATATTTTACACCTTATCCATTTTGAAACAAGTTATTATCAGGCTGAACACTTGATATTGCTATTTCGAGCCTTTCATTTCTAGACAAGGAGGAGAGAAACGTTGTCCCACAGCTTTAAAAAGGTTCTTTTACAAAGACGAAGCAATTTAGGATAATTTGAGTTTGGAATCTTAGTTACCTCATTCGGGAGACCACATGTGCCAGCAGTTGCACATCACAATCTTAGATCTCTTCGTTGAAACCCATCTCATTTTTTACCCAGCATTCTACAACATACAAAAAGTTTTTCATACGTTACGAATACACATGTTTTTGATGGCGAATTAAACTGAGGGGATTGATAAATACTTTTTAGTGTCATATCTATAGTCACATCTCTTCTAGTCTATGATAAATAGAAGAAACGAATGGAGTCTGCGTCTCGTCAGCCTTCTGATTACAGGTCCGTGCGAACGAGATCTAAAGCTGTGACTGATATACATGGCTTTTAGTGACGTATGTTTTAATGCATGTTATCGTCTTTATCAAATCAGAATGAAATGCGAAGTTACGCTTTGGTTTCCCCATGCATGTGATGTGGGAGGTGATCCGGTATAACCTGAGGTATTTGTGGGGGCATTGTTGACGCCATCTTATGTTCTTTCTTCCACTTCATGCGCCGGTTCTGGAACCAGATTTTGATTTGTCTCTCACTGAGACAGAGAGCATGGGCTATCTCAATTCTTCGTCGACGGGTCAAATATCGGTTGAAGTGGAATTCTTTCTCCAGCTCCAAGGTTTGATACCGGGTGTAAGATGTTCTTTGGCGTTTAGTTTCTCCCATAGAATTGACACCATCTGAAAGATTAAAGGGAAATTGAAATCAAAGAAACTGAAATTGTTGGAAATTAATATTGAGATAAATATACAATATTTAGTTCAACAGCGTTTCTCAATCGAACTCTTTGAATGAAATATCATAATATTTCACGTAAAATAATGCAAAATTAAAGTACTATGGTGTATTCAATAGTGCTATTTAATATATGTATAATGAGAAAGAATCATTAATCTTGGAAATGCAGAATATTTAATAATTTCTTAATGAAGCATAACTTGCAGCGGAAACATAAAATTTGATTTTTCAAATTACGTGTCTTCTGTCAGACACCGTGAGATGATTAAATGTGTTGAAAGGAAATAGGAACTCACTTAAAACACCGTAAATTAAAATAATACAGAAATTTACAAAAATAAATTATAAAACTATAGCATTTTGAACATCACATTTTTTGGCTTATGAACACGGCTTTTAACTATTGAGAATTCCTTTCATGTCCTATAAAAAAGGCACTTACTTTCCAAACAACCAGAAATCGTGCAAAATATAAAACGCGTAATTTGAGTAGGAAAAAAAAAATAAATAAAATTTAAAAATTTCTGCTAAGTCTTAGGTTAAAAATATTCCATGAGTAGTGACTGAGTTATAGTAAAATAATAATTTTGTTTTCTATCACTTTTGTTTAAACAAACACTTTTCTGAAAAACAATCAAGAACTTCTACACTCATTATATTAAACGAGAGATTGAGATACTCTGTTTGGTCTGCATACATGAAATGGACTTTTAAACAATCAACTACTGTATGTATTGTAAGCATATTTTAAGGATTTTTACTTTAATGAGTAATAAAACGTTTATGATTAATAAATTTAATGAGTAATAAAACGCATTTTAGTATTTTAATGCTAATTAGTGTGTATTTTTGTAGTCGTAATGAGAATAGTTAAGAAAAATAAAGTAATGTTTCACACCTTTTGAAATGTATTTTAAATGTGACATAACACAAAATTTCTGTATTAATCTCACCATTAAAGAAAGCGGGCTTATTAGATAAAAATGTTTAATAACTTCTATGCGTAATGTATTTGTGCATAACATATGAAATGTAAACTGAATTGCCCTGAGCTTTCTCACCTACCTGCAAATTATGCTTACCTCTTGCAACGTCCTTTTTATTAGTTAAGAAGTAGGAAATAATTATAGTTGTAATTTTGCAAATTATTTAACTAAGTGATTGAAGTTAAAATAACGAGGAGGTAAATGAACTGAAGAAAAGCAATAGAATTTTAGAGGTATAAGATTTACAAATGTAAGGCGAGAAAACTTGAAATAATCTGGTTTAATTTAACATAGAGATTGAAGATGACTTTAAAGTTTAGTATATAAATATATAACGCAACATGTGATGATTCTAAACGCTGAGAAAAGCTTTATCTTTCATAAACCGCTTCAGGAATGACAGGAACTTTGGACATGAGTGACAAATAGAAAGTGCTACTTGCTGTAAGTATGAGCATCATGGTCCCCCGTCTTGAAATGCATTTTAAATAGGAAAAAGAAAGCATAATACATAAATTTAAAATAGAATTTTCTTACTAACACCCTGCTCAGTTTGCTTTTGTTAAAAGGAAAATGATCTATAAGTTGAATGAATTGTTAAATGGCCTATTAATGCTTGATTCCAGGGGGTCCAACACAGCTGCCCATGAGCGAACTGACAACGTTCTTATGAATACCGAAAAAAATCATTATACCATAATTTTGTGCGACAGTTTATGAGGTCTGTCCCTCGTGGATTTAAACCACATCAGTATCTGTAATTTGTTTATTAACTTCATCATTCACAGAGAAAAGAGATTAATTACTGAACAGAAACTTCTTGGGAACACGGGATTACCATCAGTTTTCCGCAGAGTCCGTGTGGCAACCTGGAGTTGCTTTGCGAGATCTTTTTCCTCTCTAATGTTACATAATTTAAACTTTATGAAGATGCCTCTTTCTTGCATCTAACACCTGTATTGTCATACTTTCAACTTCATTTTCCAAGTAAGGCATACTCGCCCTACTTTCAAGATTCTTTATTAAGAAATCCATAAATGTAATGGCTCCTATTCATTTGCTGCAAGTTAGAGGGTTCTTTTTCAAGTTTGTCATGCACTGATCCATTTCGCGGAATATTTTTAAAATAAACTGACTAGAGCTCTGGGAACAATGTTAGCTCTGCTGAGATGAAAGTTGTTGAACTTACCAACAATAACATGTTAACCTCTTCCGATGTCCCATAAGGACGGTCTCATTTTGTTTTTAGACAGTCAGTGCCTTGCTGGATCATGCAGAATTAAGAATTAACAAACAAACGTCGATTTAAATAAAATACGTAGGTTGTTATTCATTTAATGTATAAGATATCAGAGAGCTAACTGTACTCTTGTATTCTTAAGAAAATCCAGCTTAAATTTACTTATCCCATGCTCCTTTCCCCATTTAAAATTGTTCATTTTATATTATGACAGACAGGTGCGACTCTCATGCACTCTTACAAGTGGCCCTTTCTGCCCGTCACCCATACGAAAGATTTCGATTATGAAAGATGATCGTCATATGAAAGATATTGATTCCTGAAATGGTTTGCAAATGAGAAAGGTATTTCCAGTCCTTTGACTAACTCTGTTTATTAAATATATCTCCAGAATAAAGCATAATAAGGTTGATATACAATGAGTTCGAAAAAGGTGCCTACATGCTTTATTTCCTTAAAGCGTGA
This sequence comes from Stegodyphus dumicola, assembly GCF_044657685.1. NCBI lineage: Eukaryota > Metazoa > Arthropoda > Arachnida > Araneae > Eresidae > Stegodyphus > Stegodyphus dumicola. The sequence goes on from NC_140780.1 coordinate 195,977,679, forward strand.
TTATAGATATGCACTTTCAATTGCAGAGTTTTTTTTTTTTTTAAATCAGTAGAAAATCTTATGAAAACAGTTTCAGCTAGAGGGTGTGATGGTCTTTAATTACAAAATTTAACTTTTTAAATGGTATCCAAGGAACAAAATCTTATATTACTGAGATGTTCAACATGTTTTAAAAATTTAAACAGAATACGTTTCATGCCTTCATGTGCAAAATTCATGGAAGTATTATTAATTAATGGATCCAAAGAGCTAGTTTTAATGCTAGTATTGAGTGCTTTCTTTCACAGTACGGTATCACTACGAAGCAAATTCCGTTTTCTAAATTCTCACTAAATCTAATTGGAATCTCTTAGTAATACGCATTGAAAAGCGACCCGAGAGAATTTTCAACTGACTTGTATTGAGGAATAATTATAATTCTTATTTTGATAATTTATGATTAGAATTAAATATCTAGCATCAATATTTAAGAAAACGTAACCTGCAGCTATTTTTTCCTAATACTATGTGAACTTAATATTGCTGAATAACTTTACTCATGTATGAGTGCGTATTATATAGCTACAGAAAATATCATATAACATGAAAAATAATAAAAATAAGCATTTTTTAATTTGATCAAAAGCATCAACTTGTGCCTAGTTGCGTTGAAAACTACAGTTAAATCTACAGATAAGTCGTACATTAAAACTGCATAAGCATATTGTTATTGCATATGTATGTCTATACATATTGCTCTTTTATTCTTGGCAAAGAATCCTAGAAAATTACATATGGGTTTGTGTATAATATAAACACAAACCCACATGTAATTTTCTTTAATTTGCGTTTTACCAGTTTATTTTGTTACACGTAGAAAATAGGCTTAACCTTCAAATATTTAACACGGCATTTTCTTTTTCGTTCCGATTTTCAAGATTTTGATTTATATAAGATTGATACATATAAAACTGAATTAATTAACAGAAAATCATTGATATCGAAATAAATTTCCTAATACTTGCGCAAGAGCTGCAAAGTAATATAGTAAGAATTTATTTGCTAATAGAATATTCAGTGTATTCTATCCTTATATAAAGTTAGCAGAATTGTATCGGAATGAAGTAACCCTGAAACATTGAAACTGAATCCCGAAAATATTTTTTAAAAGAAACTTGAATTTTAATCATAAAAAATAGAAATGGAAACTTTTAAAATGAAAGTTAATCAATAAACTAAGTAATTATCGTCATTGATCGGAAATTGGTTGACTTTTCAAGGGGAACAAACAAAATAAAAAGACTATTAAATAGTACAACAAAATCCCAAGTTTATTCATATATACATATATACAGCTAGATGAATAGATATAGTAAAGAGAGAAAGAATTCTTTGTCAGAGATTAATATTTCACTTCAGTACTTTGGTGGAGAGACGTCGGTGAAGCGCATGGCGCCATGGATGAAAGGCAAGTAATTTTCTAAGTGATAACATCCCAATGTCAGAACTCTTCTTCATAGATACAAGGTTTTTCATGTTCCTAAGCAAAGGTTATCTTCTTAGTTTAGTTTGAAAAGTTAAAACTTAAATGAAGGGCTTTATGTTTTTCAGAAATTAGAGCTGAAATTCTATAATTCTGTAAACACTGATTTTAAGTAACAAAGTGATTGCAAACGCAGCACGGTTAATGAATTAGATTGCCTTAATTCAGGAATATACACAGAATTTATGTGCCAGTGGAAAAGCGGCCTTCCTTTCAGTTTAGTTTCTTATTTGAATGCAGCAGAACACACAAAAGTTATCTGCCTAAGGGGAGGGATGGCTTCTTGGAAGACTTCCTGAGAAAAACTCAATCACATTTACGTTACACATGAGGAAAACTAGGGGAGCACCTAAGCAACTAACTTGTTTGCGGGGATTCGAATCATGTTTGAACTGCCAGCATTTAATGGTATTTTCCATTCTGCCACACCTTTCTTTAAGTGCATCTTCAAAGGATATCCTTAGTTACAATAAATAGCCTACGCACACTGTAATCTTTACATACTATGTTCATTCCGCTCCTTTATAACCAAACCAGAAAAAGGTCCCATACTAGAAAAAGACATATCAAAAGCCGCTGGGTAACAATTTTTTCACTTTCAAGAAAATTCGCCAAAGAATCCAAGAAAAGTTCAAGTCAATTAGATTTTTGCGTCTGAACATGTTTTTGGGAATTTCATTTAAGTTTATAGAAGTAAAAAATTTAACTTAAAAAGAGAAGGTTTTGTTAGAAAACATTTAAAAATAAGAATTAAAAATAATTATTGGAAGGCGCTTTCTTTTCTTCAAGTATTATTTTCCTTAAATATTTACAAGTATGAAAACGTACAAAACATGAACTAATTAGACATCTCATTGTTTATTTGTCTGTCCTTGGGGATATCATGTCATAATGAGGCAATGTGAAGTAAAACATAAGGACTGAGAAAAATAGGAGCAGTATTTAAAAATTGTTTTACTTAGAATTGCACAAATGAAATACATTTAAAATTATTTTGATGCGAAATCTTAAAATTAAGTATAGCAAATAAATTTGGAAATGACTGGCAAGTAAGTGTTTGCTGTGAGAATAGAAGTGATAAATAAGTTGGGAAACAATTTGTCATTCTTATTTTTCTCTCTTATAGCAGAAATAAGAAAAGCTACGAAAAGATGGAACTTCTTCCCTTAATTAATAACGTAATGTACGAAGCTTAATAGTTATTTCTAGGACGAAAATCATATTTTTAGTCAGTTTATTCAACATACGAAAAATTATCTTATATGATAATACATTACTTTTTCCATCCAGAAGAAGCACGCAAGACTTCCTGCTTTTTAATTCTGCTAATTACTTTTAATTGATCGACTGTAATTAAATTTTGGAACAGAATCGAATAAGCTCCTATTCTATTATTCTTGCATTTTAGAGATTTAACCCTGCTGCTTTACGGATTATATAATTTTGGAAATTTAAAATTATAGCTATAATGTTTATTAATCAAAAACTAGTCAGTTAATTAAGGCACAGAAGTTATTCAATTGCATTTCATCATGATCAGCATTCATTTACTTCTTTAGACTTTTTATGTTCTCACTACTTAAATTGTCAAGTATCATAAAATCTACTGTAACAGGAACGAATTTTGGCAAACTACTTCAGTTGTTTGCGCAATAAGCAAAATACAAATATAAACAAAACGCAAAAAAAAAGGGGCATAATTTGTTTTTAAATGCACAACAAAGCTGCACTAAGATAAACTATCTTTATCGATTTAAGTTTGTTTAATCCATAAGGTGCTGGAATAAGAATATTAGCAGTAATAACTTGTAAAGATGAGATTAAAAAGAAATTATATTCCAGACTGGAATAAATTACAATGAAATTCCTAACATATGAATGTTAAAGTAAATACAAACATCGCGCAACACTAAATTTCAGGAAAAGGGAAGAGTAAAAAAAAAAAAAAAGAAATTCATGGTATCCCAATATTTTAAAATTCAGTATCAAAACTGATGTGAAAATGAAAACAAACATATTCAATGAATAATAATATTATACCTATATCTCATCGGAGTGAGGCGTATGTAAAATCCATTAGTTAAATTTCTGATCTCAACAAAAAAAAAATTTCAAAATATTCTTTCAAAAATATTTTTTTTAGAAATTTTAGAAGTTTTTAACGTTTTGATTTAACATTTGGTATAGTATTTAGCAACAACTTCCAAATTAATTATTAATAGAATGTGAAGTGACGATCCTACACATAAGCAACACCAAAATGAGTTAAAAAAATGGCTAATAAAAGTGCAAATAAACAAAAAGTAATCTGATTTTAAATAAAACTTAAGAAACCAAGGCGCAAGTGAAAAAACTGGAAAGTGATGTTGGAAGCAATACATTACAAGTACACCAAAAGAATAAAATTAAATAAAGTAAATAAATAAAATTAATGTGAAATTCATACAGTTAAGAGGCGAACAAGCAAGAAATGTACACTGCAAATCTCCCCCCCCCCGATGATCCCGCCAAACTATAGACGAGAAGAAAAATTAGAAGAATCAGTTATTGTTAAAATACATTAGGCAAAGTAAGATTGTATTACAGCTATTCTTCTTTCATACAAAATAGTATTTTCTCATAATAAGCAACTTTAATTAAGCATCTAGTCTAACTTATCAATTTTTTATTGGTCTTCCTTTTATTTTTTTAGCTCAAAGGGCTATTAATTTCGTTTTGGCATTTTGCGTCAAAAACTTTAAAATGTGCATTTGTCTGTTCAAACTTTTGCCACCAAATATTATCACTCTGTTTTATATTTAAAGAAATAATGAAGAATCTGCATAAATGTAGGTATGTGTTCTCGCATATTGATAAAACAACGGTACCTAGAGCCATCAAATTTTGAATAACGTAATCCTCCAGCAAATATGGACATCTGGAAGCCCTAATTTGGAATTTGGAATTCGTTTTATTATCTATTTCATATTTTGTCAGACATTAAAGAATTTTTGATTAAAAAACTCAACGCTTTCACAGCGAGCAATGGCAACACTGTACGGGAGAATAAAGACATTTTTATCTCCAGACTGTGTATCGAAAATTCTAAAGATATGCTCTTTTAAATATTTTGTGATATTTCTGTTGAATTGAGTTTAAATACTAAGAATATGATATTTAATAAATAAAAGTAACACAGAAAACGTTAAAAAACGCCACTTTGGACATAATATACAATGTGAAAGCTTTCGGATTTTTTTTTTTTTTTTTTATTACCGTTTTTCAGAAATTTCCTAATGGTGGACTACATAATGGAAAAACATTGAAAACTGTTTTTGTCAGGGACCTAGTAAAATCAGAAACGCATCTTAAGGAACTATATATATATGCGACTTACTAATAAGGGGATACGCACAATTTCTTTCATTGATTATCTTTATTCTTTCTTAACGGTTTCTTGAGATGGTTTCTGAGACTGCGATTTAAATTTGGAGAAATACGGGATTTTTTTTTTTTTTTTTTTTTTATACTGCGTGATATTGGTATTTGCTTTACCATTCACACATTTGCAATTCCCTTTTAATTTCTTCCACTATTTCATGTATTTAAATTTTTATTCTTTTATTTACTCATTATTATTGTTGTTATTCTTATTTTTGCACAGTGTTTTAAATTATCAATTGGATTTGAGTAAGGGAAAATACTTCACGTATACCTACATGAGCAAACTTAAATATAAGTATTTTGTCCGTATATATATATATATATATGTATATACATATGTTTGTATGTGACCTTCGGCGATAATTAACAAAAGTGTTCAGGCTACATCAAAGTATTGACTTAACATGTTGTACAAAGTCTTATCTTATAGAATAAATTTGACTACAGTGAGAATCTTCATTTATCAGCCTTCAACAAGAAATTCTTCAAAGAATGAAATTCGTTTATTGTGCTCTTTTTATTGCGATCACCTTAAAGAATATATTAGTAGACGAACAATTTAAGTATGTGGAACATTTTATTTACAGATCCATTAAAGGTAATTACAAATATATTATTCGTAACAGCGACAGATGTTTAAAAACTTCTTGCTGCTTGAAGCTACACAACACAAATAGACAAGGATTCAGCTTCACTTTTGTATAGTCCTTTTCTCTAGCAGAGATAATTAAATGAGCATTGATAACATTGGTATCAAAAGTATATCATTAAATAATAATACAAGGAACTTTAGTTTACTTTTTAGTCTTGTATACATAATTTTTTTTAATTAGGATTAAAAAAGTCAGCGTATCAAACAGAGGGATTACTCTAACCAGTTCGATGCACTGGAAACCCAAAGGTTAAGCCGAGCTGCTTTTAAACTGAAAAAAAAAATACTCCTAATTTTAAATTATGTTTACAGCAAGTGCAATAATTATGTTTCCAAAATCTTTATATAAAAAAAGAGAAAAAAAGGGACTGTGAAATTTATTGGCAGTGATAAATTCACATCAGTGAAAGAAATCATAGTTATTATTCATTTACAAAATGCTCATCAAGGCATCGAAATTACGTAATATGTGCATTTCCTAGTTTAAATCGTGTTGATTGATATTATTTTATAGTTTTTAACTTAGCCATAAAAGCCCAAAAGGGGCTAAGTAAGTAAAGTAGGTAAAACTCGTCACGAGTTTAATTCTTGGAGACTGAATGGGCTGGGAGAACGAGATTTCGTGATTAATCCCACGATTAGCGTAAAGATGTCCAGGTTTTCCTACAAAGGTGTTTATTAGCGGCTGAGTAGATAAGACTGCTTAACACTGATAGTTCGAGCCGTGTTTGGATCGCGCCAAAGTCGCTGGTTGTATGAATGTGTTTGCAGTTTCATTCAGTTTTAACTTATATGCAAGCCATTTTCCCTTGGAATGTCTTCCATGGAGACCCGTTTTTCTAGCTAGAGAACCCTCGTGTAATTTTGCGTATACAAATAAATAATCCTTTCAAAGTCTCCATGAAATCACTGCTCATTTGACAAGCAGATCAGAGAGGGCTTTTCCTTAATTAAATAAACAAGCTAACTAAGTAAAAAAAAAAATCCAAGATTCAATACCCTGATTTTGATAAATTTTACTTGACAAAACACATTTTAGCGAATAATTCAAAATTGCTTCACGGTTTCGTTCAAAACTCTTCGATATCATAAAAAGGAGGGAAAATGACTTTTTATCGATATATCTACTTTCGCTATCGTATAAATAAAATTAAATGTTTCTTTTTAAAGCACGTCATTCAATTAAGAATTATTCTCGAAAACATTTTAGTTTTATTTCCAGGTTGCCAACCTGTTTACTGTAGTACACCGTAGTGGCTAGCGAAGACTGACTGCTGACTCTTGTATCAAGGCTCAGGTGTCTGTCCTTCTCGAGAGTGTAATACCAGTCTACCCTTGTGATACCCTGGGCAATGTTCTCGGTGATAAGACTGTCAAACGAGTGATGCGATCGACATTTCTGATGAACATTTTCAAGCAAGCATCCAATGACTGAGAGGGAGGCTAGGGTGAAGGAATACTTCAAATATTTAAGTTTGGAAATCGCTTATATTTAACCTGGAAAGTAAGTTACTCATTGACCTAACTGCAATAAACGAATACTTTACAAGAAATTTCAATTCTGACTTTAAAACGAACCTTGCAAACCAACATTACATAAGCAAATAAAAGTATTTTAAACTAATTTAATAAAACGGTTCTAATAATAATAATAGGACCTTTTATTAAATTAGTAACCATAATTCATAGATTCTTCACCAAGAAAGAAATTTGCCAACTAGAAAAACGTAAATCAAACAGTATCGAACTTAAACTAAAATGAGTGCTGGAATAGGACAGTCATCAGTGGACGTCATCCTCGTGGAGGAGGAAAAACACACAAGCAATACTTGCATATGAATTCATCTGACTTATAACCGAGAGGAAAGAGGAACAATAATATTTCTCTTATCTTTATTGCCTACCACTAGATTCATGAATTCTTACGCATACGTATACTAAAAGAAACTTCTTTCTGATATTCAAAGGCATATGCGTTCTATTGCGGAGGCTGATACCCTTTAAAAGTGGAGTTCAAGGTAGCTTCCCTCTTTAATCCCAAAAACTTCCTGAAAAACATTTAATGATTTAATCAATATTCCATCGATCTAACTTAGAGGAAAAAGTCGTGGCAGCATTTGGGTCGAAGAAATAAAAAATTACTTTACCCTCTGCCACTATTTTTTTAAATGAAGAAATGTTAGAAAACGCTGATATTGCAGTCAAAGTCGTTAACATATATTATATGTAATGAGCTTTTAATATTTTGCTTATTAATAGCACGTGGGCAGAAAAGGTAAGAAGAATTCCAGTTTTTAGTATTTGCATAAGAAACTTTGGACAAATGTTGTAAATTCACTCTTTACATTTATTTAAAATCAATAACTAAATGGGGAAACTACGTTTAATGTATCTTTTCATTTATTAATTCTATAAACAGCTCGGTGAAAAATATGAAAAACAGTTTTAAGTCAAATAATGTTATTTTCAGAAAATAGTGACAGTATTGGAAAATGTATAATAAATGCCGAATTATTTTTATTTTAAACATTTTTATACTCCTGATAATGCTTTAATTTTAATTTTAGAAATTGAATATTTTCATAAACATTTTAAAATATTTAAGTTTGTAACATCTCCTGTGTTCTTAAACTTCATTTTTCCTTGTTGATTTCCTTGTTAAGAGTAAAAACAAAAGTTTTGCAATTCTCTGATAATTAGTCTGATTATGTCATTGTTGATATTTTTGCCCAATTTTTTCACTTAGAAAATGTCAGAAAATCTTTTATTAATTTAATAAAGAGTCACAAATTGCCCCGAAATTTTTTCTAAGTTAGACGTTTTTAAACATACAAGATAGTTTAGAACTTCTTTTATGTTATTAAAATTAAATAAAACTTGAAAAGAAAATAAAAAGAAAGGAATGAACAAGAGAAATTTAGAATTAACTGCTCATACTAGAGGTGCGAATTATATCTTTTCGGAAGAAACAAATGAACAGAAATATTTTTCTCTTTTGGAAAGAAAAATTAAAACCTTCTACAATTATTTGTTCAAAAATTTTGAAAAATGCTATTACGCAAAACTATTTTTTTTTTTTTCTTTTTAGTATAAACGCAAAACAGAATTATTTTTATTACAGAAGATCTTACAAATGTAATGTTTACGATGAAAAGAAATTACTTGATATACAATTCTTAAAAAAAAGCGATAATTTTTTCTATACCTCAAGGGAAAATTGAGAAGAGCTAGCTTAAGTTTTCTTACTTTAGAAACGAACTGAAGACGGCAATTATCCACCTCTTTGTCTTATTATTGATCGGATTTCGACGTTTTCAAATTCGTTTCGCGATTAGTAAGAGTTTTATATGTTTTCTAATAAACAACAACTAATAATGTACAACCCCTAAGCTAAACTGAAACTAAATGTGGAATAGCGATTAATAAAAGTCCACACTCAATTTTTTTTTAAGTGATGGAAAATCTTTGTCACATGCAATAAAATGTTCAGAGTAATTTGTAAAGCCTTACGTGAAATAACATCCAAAACAGAATAGAAGAGAAACACGCCAATGTGTTTTTTGTATACGCCAATGTGTCTTTTGTACGCTAAATACAAGGTTGTTATTGCGATTTTGTTCCAAAACAGAGTTAAATAGAATTTCTAAAATACTTTGTTGCCATAAATATTTTGCTGTTGTTAAGTTAAATACTTTGTTATCTAAAATACTGTGTTGCTGTTGCTGTAAAACAGAGGAACTATTAAACTAATAATAGCGATGACAAGATAATGCTTGCTATACATGCTATATGTTGAAAAATTTGTGCAAGAAAGAGCTGTGAAGGGGGCTGTAAAATGAATGCTCATCTACAAAAATATATATAAAAGTATTTAAAACTTTATATTTATAACATTATATAATAAAATTAAAAGGAAAACAACGTCATATATATATATATATATATAGTAATACTTACATATATATATATATGTGTGTGTGTGTGTGTATTACAATAACGGAGGTGTTTTCTTCGTTCATTCAAGAGAGAAGCAGACATTACAAAGCTCCAAAGTTTCCTTTTATAACTAAAGAATGCCATGAAATACGTTTCGATACATTCCATCTTTCTCCGCATAGATTTTTTTTTTCCTTACAAGGAAAGCCATCCGTAAGCCTATGCTATTGAACAACACTTCCCTTTACAAAAATGGTATTGAATTTCGTTTTAGCTACCGAAGTTTTGAAACGTCATTGGAATTGGATGACTTGCCTGAATTTGTTTTTGTTCAAAGATTTTCTAACTGGTATACATTTAGAACTGCCTTTAAATGACGTTCGCTTAAAACCGAAACATCAGACTGGATGGTGACATTTTACGATGGATAGGAAGAGCATTTCGATTCCCCTCCCCCCCCCGGGTTTTGATAAATTACACAAGTAAGAAATAAGAAATTTTTTGTTGAAGAGACACTAAATGTCAACTAAAGGTTACAGATAATGCTTATTTTTTATTTAGGTTCTAGTGCATCATGGTGATTTGAATTGCACCATACTTCATTTCTTTAATTACATTCCATATTTCCTGAAGTACTTCAGAAGTATTTAGAAATTGTGAAAATTGTTAGAAATACTTAATATATTAAACTAATCATTGAGATATCGTATGAATTATGCTGCTTTGCTATATATAGAAGTTGAAGTGATCATGAAATGGTAAATAAAACAAGAAAAATTATTTCATTAACATATACGTATATCGTGTTTCAATTATCGCCTAACAAATACAATCCTCTTAAAGCTGCGTATAACATCTTACTGAAAAGAGTTATTCGGAAGGACAAAGCAAAGGATTATAATTCTAAAATCTGAAGAACGATAATTTAGCTTAACTTTGGTAACTTTTAGGCGAGCTTTCTACAATTTTTATTTATTACTAGCATTTTATATATCTGCAACAATTCTCTTCCGCCTCCCAAAAAATAGGTATGCCACTGTAATGCCAATTTTCTAATCTTTAGTATTTCTGTCTTCTTTCATCATATGTGCAGGGCCTGTAACATTCATAATAATAGTAAAAGTATTCCGTTGACTTAATTAAATGTTTATCCTCTCCGATGTAGACTGGTAGCACTGCGGTTTTGTTTAAGTCGGTTAAATGGAACCCTGATTATCTACACTTTGTTGGCTTTGTCGTTTTCTGAAATTTAAACTCAAATGCGACCCATCCTTTAAAAAAGACGCCTTTCTTTTGTTTATTTGCTCCGTCACAGTAAATTTCCCTTCCTATGCTAAAAACCTTCTCTATGCTAAAAAAATGTAAGTATTCACTTTAAAAACATTTTAAGTCTTTAACTTTGACCCACCAGCAGCCGAGCTGTATGGGCTGTCTGCATGGGCGTTTTTGTGGCTTTCCCCGTGTGTAACGTGGATGCAAGTCAATTTCCATTAAAAAGACCTCCACGAGGCATCCCTTCCTTTCCATGTAAAGGAAGGAAGAGCGGAGTACGTAATAAATAAAAGAAAAGTTTTAAAAAAGCCTTTTAAACTTCTTAGAATATGATGTAACTTCCTTTCACAATTTCTTAGTTAATCGTCGATTTTTTCAATGATGCTAATTTAAATTATCTTTCTTTCAGAAAAATTTAATATTTTCTAAATAGGTTTTTAACTACACAAACCTCGCACCATGAATCAAATAAGAATGATTAATAAGAATTCGATAATTAATTAAACAAATGTTGAACTATCATCTAGATCTTAGGAGATGATTTTCCTTCATCTCACTTTATGAAAACTTAAAAGCGGACTATTCAAGACAGGCACGCATTAGTCAGTTATAAAATGGGTGAAAAAAGTGACAAAAGTAGAATTTTTTTTTAAAATTAAAACGTTTGCTTACTTAGCCTTAACCTTACATAAGCGCATTTCAATTTGATTTCCCTTTATGGTAATTCTAAGGTAATTTACCTGATATTTTCTTCAAGATGCGAAATTTTGAAGTCTGACGAATACGTGTCCAGCGAGAATAGGAAGAAAACAGAAGGGAATGATGAAAAAAATTTGACCACAGTCCCCCTTTTCAATTGCATTCCTTCCCATCCAGCGGTTAAACCCCAGTGGTGCTTGTGTTTTTCCTGCACCCCTTTCAAAAGAGCTGAAATTAACACATTACGCTGAAAACCACGAAAGTGTTGCCTCGAATTGCTTCTAGGTTGTTCTTGGCTGCTTGATCGATGAGCTCGGAGCAGCGAACGGTTCAGTCACTTCATTGCTGGAGGAACACTCTCCTTTCCACAGCTACGTGTGAAGCACTTAGTTATCCGTATTCGAGCCAGGGATTCTCTCCACGCTTCTCATTCGAGCATCGTACTGTTTCTTAGTCACTGAAGCTCCACCAGTCTTCGAAATTTAAATCATCTCCCTCAGAATTCAGTATGTCTCGCATCTTAATATTTCAACACCAATTTCTTTTTTCGTATTAATAATGTATACTAACAATACATTAACAAATACTTAGTTCAGATACAGCAAAAAACTTTAATAATCTGACGGTATTGATAAAGTAATGTGCACTTATCTATTATTAAAGTTATTGTTTTACAAAACAAACTGCACATTTTCTCCCTGCATCTATATATCAGAAAGCCTATGTAAAATTCCAAGTGAAGAACTCCGTCTGAAGATCTTTTCTCTTTTCCGAAATCTCTAATAATAAAATCTACAAAAAAAAGGGGGGAGAGAAAATCTTAAGCATTAAGCATATCATCAGAAAGAATTCAAGGATTCTTAGAAATCAGTTGCTACATTTCGTAATCTGAAGTAAGCAGTAATGCTTTTATTTTACTTTCCCCAATTCCGAACGTATCTTTACTTAAATTAAAATTAAGCGTATAACACATACATAAATTTCTTTCATGAGTGAAATGAAGGGCAAAAGTTACGCTCGCTGTCTTAACATACTCGTTAAGCCATTAAATTGCGTTTAAATAAAGGCGAAAGTAATAATAAAACAAACTGTAAAGGAAATATTATCAAGCAATATTCATTTTTATCATTTTTTCTTAGATGCAAGGGCTGTTATTATAATAATTAGAAAATAGTGCAATTAAAAAAGTGAACTTTCTTACTTATATTTCACGCTTTTTTTCCCAACTATTTGAAAAAAATGCCATCCTGAAGTAGTAAATTTCAATTTATGTCCATTTTCACTATAAATTGAAACAAGCATACTTACTTATTGCCTTAATAATGTCCACAATGCAGTTGCATAAGTTGCATCTTCTTGCAAAATAGCTCTAAATTTGTACTTACTTGTCTCTGATTAATCCAAGCAAGAAAATCGATTTCCGTAAGTCCAGTTTTCCATTCACAGTTATTCTTACTTACTTCTTTGCAACTCAGAATACTTGGAAATTTCTACTTATGTTATCATTTGAAATTCCTACTTACATTACCCTTTATTAGAATATTTAGTCTGCTACACAGTCGCACATTTGGTATTCATTTGTCAAGTCATGTTATTTATTTACTGAAATATTATGTGTTGTGTTCCTCCATGGCACCTGTCATTTTAACGTTTTATTGTCGTGTTAGAAAATATAATTTATACCTGAATGATTTTTGTTTCCAGTTGTTCATGTTAGGAAATAAAATGTGTTCACTACTGAATATTGCAGCGCTAGTAACTCTTAATCGAGAAGCATTTAAATTTGTGAAGTTGGTAAGCAGAAGGAAATCAAAATTCCCTTTCAGCTCGTACTGCTGCGTACCAACTTCCTTTTCAGGTTCATACCTACTGTGATTCTATATCCCACTTGCCTTGTATGATTCTCTTTTATTCGTCTTTTTTCTCCTACATCTCCCTTTCTGATTACTTCAGGAAACGAGTCTCAGCGCCATATTGGGATCCGGTAATGAGGTTGGGCACGAATCTGGATCCATAGCATTGAGCTTTCTTAAGTACTTAGAATTTTGGTCGCATATCTTCTGTTATCCTGCAAAGGTTAAGTTACCAATTGAAAATAGCGTGTGGAAAACTGGATTTGATTATAAATTTCAGATCTATTCAAAGAAAATATAAAAACAATATAATGAGCATAGGCTCACTTCACCAGCTCTTAAGTTAAAAAAAATGAACAGAACAGTCCTCTCTGATATGAGGTTTTACAATACAAAGTTGGAAGCATTCAGATCAATTCAAAGTAATCATCTAAATAACAAATCAAATTATTTTAGCGTTTCTAATGTGTTAATTGATAGTATTACGTAAGGTGCGTATGACTATTCTTAAGGAAATTTGAACATATATCTATTCGTAGTACGCATTAAAAAGTATTGCTCGTAACTGGGTCATAGAGGTTTAGTAAACAATTTTATTTCCTACAAATAGATCAGGAGCATACTGATAATAGCAATTTAGATTTGTGCAAACTCAGAGAAAGTTAGTAAATGAATATAGTCCATGAAAAATTTGAAATAATTAACGAGACGACTTCATAATTTGACTTCATGACATTCATGTTGGTCAAACTTCAAACTGACCTGTACAATAATCTTAAACTATCTTAACACGATTCCCGAAAGCGCAATAAGTGACCTGCCAAAAATTACTTGGATCAACAGGAATTAAACTGTCTGCAATGCATTCAAAAACACGGTGCTTAAACTTTAATAGAATTTTCACAATATTTAAATAGTAGGAAACATACATAATAAAGTGCAAGGCGCCCGAATTTCAGTGAAAGCTGCAGCTTCCATAAACTAGTATGTATTGTCTCTAAATCTGTGAAAAATGATCTTTGACAATAAGCACATGAGTAAATCCGCAAAAAAGCAAGAAACCGAGTTGTGACAATAATTCACTTTTCGCGTTAGGAAACATTTCTCCCTGTCTATTGTTGTTCTGGCGTGAAGCTTTAGTGACAACTGAACTGTGACTTTACCAGAAAGAGCATGACTACATCTGGATGTGTTCGAAGCAGCAACTAGCATTATCGCTTTTAGTTGATTTCCTTTGTTATCCACGAATTCTACGAAGCAGATCAACAAACGGCGCCATTTACAGCTATTAGGGTGGAAATTAATTTTTAATGCTTAAGAACTAGTTGCAAATTCGCAAATGGGCTATTCTCAGCCGAATTGGAAATTCTGTAGTGTCAACAAAGATGGCCTTCGGAAATACATTATTGGTTACCATTAAAGCATGGCCTAGAAATTAATTAGGATGCTACCTGGGATCATTTGAGCATTTCGCTCTCGACTTCTAACAGCTTTAATCATTTAATATCTTTATCAATAAGTTTTAAATGCATTAAAAATTTAGGAATTTCTTTATTTTTAATATGAAAGTGAATTGTCCAATTTAATAAATGTACACTTTTTTAATTGCGCTTTGCTTTTTTTCTACCGCACAACTTTAAAAAAACTATTTCAATACATTTGTTTATTGAAAGTTGGTTGACCATGAAAAGGACTTAAAAACTGAACATAAATCTTAGTTGGTTTACTTTAGCAGAGGTTAGTATCATAAATAAATTTTAGATTAATTAATCACATGATAAATCTGCTTTAGAATAACAGTTAACGAAATTCTTGATAAACATCTTAGAATACGAAGTTGTTTAATATATGGCAAACAGTGAAGGCGGCTGTCAGCTGAACAGAAGTCGTCTTCTTTCAGATTTGTCTTGTTGATAACGCCAAATTGCTGAGTTCGTAGTTCCAAGATACTGACTTATTCGGGTTGGAAATGAATTAAATGGCATCGGTCGATTTTAGCTTTTGAGTTAATAAACAAAATTTAGACTTAAAGTTTATTTTTTCATTTTTTTTAATAACTATGCGCAAATTTCAAATTGAATGGCAGAAAGTGCATTAGTAAACGTGTGCATTACCTTTGAAAATAAATGATAGGAAATGCATATTTTTGAAATAAAGTAAACTCAAATGTCAACGTAATTCAATTTAGTTAAGTGTATGTAAATAATTTCGATGCAATTAAGTATGACGCAATTTCCGTCACAAATGCTAATTCAAATGATATTTTTCTTACGGTCAACCAATTTTCTAGACAAGAAATTTGTTTTTCAGACAGCTGAAAATTCTAAATATTTTAAGGCTAAGATAAAAGGTATGTTTAATTAATTAAAAAAGTTACAGAAAAAGTCCTTCAGTTTATTTATAAGATATAGACTCCGTGTAACTGTTGGGGTGTGTGAAGCTCATTTATAATTTTAAACTCCGTATAACTGTATGGATTGTTGTCTGAAATGTATTTCGTGTTCATACTGAAAAATGCATAAATATCAGAGATTAAAATTCTTTCTTAAGATGTTTATTTTACAATAATATTCTTTATTTGAAACATAAAAGGTGCCATGAAGTCTCAGTGCAACACTTAACATCTCAATAAGAGTTTCCTCCTTGATATATATTTCTTAAGATGATGTGCATTATATTAAATTTCTGTATTGTTAAATGACATTATACACGTAACTGCAAAGGAGATAAAAGTTAAATTAGTATATATAATTTAATTGAGAGATTTTTAGTTATGCTATATGGACTGTGTTGCAGCATAATTAAAAATCGAAACATAGACATAAATAAAAGAGCAAAAGATGACAACTCTCAGTCCATTGAAAAAGTCTAATTCTGACGATCTAATTAGATCTTCAAATGTTTCAGTACGAACCAATTTAACAAGTTGTGCAGCCTAAAAATTTTTTGACGTGTCCTAATTTTATTCTTCTTTCAAATTACTCAAATCACTTATTAATAGAAAAGATTTAAAAGCATCTAGATCGTGAGCTATTGTGTAATAATCTTGAGATCGACAATCTTAAAAAATATAAATAATTTTCTATTTTATCTATTCCTTTAAATAAAGCTGCAAAATTTTTTTTTATCAGTTTTAAACATGTTTGGAGGATTTAGCTGAAATTTTGCACTCTGAATTAAAAAACGAATTTCTTCCGTTTTCGAAAGGTAAGTATGAAGGATGTTGAAAACCTAATTTTATTTTTATAATAATCTAAACATAAAATTTAATAATTATTTTGAAATAGTTATCATAAGTGATGCCATAACAGCTTCCATTAATTATTCACATAGTAATAAAAAAGAGGGAAACGAAGAAAACCAAAACACTGTCAGAGAAGGAAGACTCCAGCCCTTTGCTAAAGAAATAAAACTCATAAAACTGTTGGAACCACTGATGCTTCTAAAAATCAGAGGTAATTTCTACAATAAAATATCACTACGATAAACAAAATTTACTCTCATATAGCTCAGAAACTAAGGCGTCTTGAAGAGCGGAATGATTATGCTCCGGATTCGCAATGGAAATGGTATTGTTTTATATGTAATTGTGTAATTATAAAAACCTTTCGTAGCTGTAATCAAAATGAGACATAGATGTGACTCAAAACTTAAGATAACTGGCAGAAAAGGCTTTGTTTACATATAAAAACTGCGTGAAAATACAATGCAACTACCCACCCTATTCTTTCAGGCAAAATGCCCTGCAGATGTGATTAACATCCTGAAACATAAAACCCGTCATACACAGGATAATGTACGTTATGATATGACAAATATCTTGAGATAAATCCTACGATTGAAATCTTTGGCATAAAGTGAGGAAAAGAAGTGAAGAAAAAAAAAGTACCAAGGACAAATTTCTTTTCCTGTGAAATGTGTCCAGGAAAACTGTTGGAAAAATGAATTTCCTGAATGAATTAAAGTGCAAATTAAAGACAAATTGCATGAATGAAAGGTGTATCGATCACATCAAGACAGTGTGCTTTAAAATGCTGAATAATACATGTACATAATATAGTGACAAATTTTTCAAAAAATTGTCTCCATTTCGTACCAGTCATGGAAAGAAATAATCATTTCTTCTCTTCCCGAAGTAGAAATCAAAATCAAATCAGATGCTAGTAATTATGCCGAGGTTTTGTATTCAAAGAAAAAAAAACTTACAATAAGATGAATGATTACAACTTAAATGTATTTGCTGATTTTCAAGGTTTGTTTTATGTGCTCAAATTTATGTAAAAAGGCGTTAATTTCAGCCAATGAATTCTTTCTCATAGTAAGAGTTTTCAGCATCCTCCCATTAAAATCTTGTAGCGAAATGTTATGCATGTTATTTAAAAAAGTAGGCTAAGGATGTATAATTCTTAAAACTGAATGCATGGCCGCTACTCGATTTCGAGTTTTTTTCGCTTTAATAGTAGGAGGTGATTTATAGCTATAAACTTATTATTTGATTTATATTAATGTCTACAGAACTAATCTAATCGAAACTACAAATTCTAAAAAAGAAAGAATTTTTAGTCTAAATATTTTTTGCTTTGTCCTATGTACGAAAATTTTTTTTTTTTTTTAATAATCTACATAAATTTCCTACAATAGTTTTGGACATCGACTTGAATTCGAGAAGGGAATTCCCGATGATAAAATATGTTACGGAGAGCAACCTCTTCCTGAGGAAAAGACTTGTAGTAACACAATCAATCAAAAAAAAATTCGTAGTTAGAAAAATCAGTGTTGTTTGCTCTATTAAAATCAGGTCAACAAATTCCTATTGAAACTCTCGGCAATATATACTTCTTCGATTGTAATAAGACACTTTTGCTTCTATTAATGGACCAAAATAATATTTTCCAAATTTTGGAGTATATTCTGATAATTGCCTTTGTACAAACATTTATTTTTATTTATTTATTTATCTGGATAAGATAAATCATCAACATCACGTAATTATGGTCACTTCATAAACACAACAGTTTTAATCATTTGTTTATGTCTCTCTTTCACAAAAAACGGTTTTTTTTGTAAAGTCATTATGCTTATCAGAGGAGGAAACATGAAAAATGTACAGTGGCCTCTCCGGGTTTCGAACTTCGGATCTCCCAACAGCTAGCCGCACGCACTTTCAGTTACGCCTCGAAGGCAACCGAAGGAGAAATTAAATACTTTACATATCTGGAATTAAACAAAGAGGTATATTTCCCTACCCCTCCAATAAGTAAAAATTATTCCACTTATAATATGATAATTTTATTTTGAAGAAGAGAATAAGGCCAGATGCATTTTAAACAGCGTTTCCTTAAAAGTAAATATTTCAAAAGAGTGAATGACATATGTCTACTTAACAAGACTCATAGCTACAACAGAAGCATTTATTTTCTTCTGGACTATTTTTATCCAGCGCTACATGCCGGAGTGAAATATTAACTTCCAGGCGCTAAATGCAGTCTCGCAAGTCGTTGAAAAGATGTATTGTTTCTCCTCGTACACACATTAGAGTGAATTCTTCTTGTTATACATGTAGGCCGAGCTAGAAATCGCTTCTTTCTATGAAAATTAATCTGCCGAGATGATCTGAAAACATTAAATAAAAGTGTGCTGTCAAGTTTAAAAAACAAATTATGAGACTAAAGTTCACAAGCGTCAGACATAGTGATCATTCAATCTAGCAACACAGAAATAATTTGATTACGCAAAAAAGGTAGGGGCCAGCGAGAAGCAGGAGCGCTGCGTAATTTTGATACAGCCCTTAATTTAAGAATTGTTGTTTGACGATGATAAACGCAGCACAGTTTCGGGATAGGCAAGAAGAAAGTTAGATCAGCATCGACGGAAAAGCAACTGCGATTCTATGCAGCCTCCTCTTTCTATACATATTATTGCTGAGTTACTTGTTCCCCGTTTTCTTTCCCCAAAAATGGATTAATTTATCTTGCACTTGTGAAGCAAAGGCGAGCGGCCGCCTGGCATTTTGAAGTTTCGAATTCGTCGCGGAACTTCGCGGTGCTCTCATTAATCAACCGAAACTCATTAATTGCCTTCACATTCAGAATCGCTACAGTTTTTCTTCATCGCGAAGGCTTTTCAGGTTCTC